>NC_141990.1:163804000-164404000 GCF_049901715.1 Pseudonaja textilis
AGGCTAGAATACCCCGATAGCTGATACAAGCTCCCTGAAGGCAGAATCCCCAGCCGCTTCAGGGCATGGCGTGGCTACCCATGTCACCTCGCCTTTAGGCAGTCTCTTTCAGGTGATGGAAGCTCCCCAAATGGAGTCACCAGCCACTTCGATCGGCCGGTAGAAGTGGCCTCGGGAGAGTGACACAGACACTCACTCCCCTCGCCCTGAGGCCGCTTCTATCGGCAGGTGAAAGCTCTCTTGAAGGCAGAGTCCCCAGCCACTTCGGGCGAGGCGTGGCTGCCCATGTCCCCTCGCCTTTAGGCAGTCTCTTTCGGACGATGGAAGCTCCCCAAATGGAGTCACCAGCCACTTCGATCAGCCGGTAGAAGCAGCCTTGGGACGAGCTCACACACAGGCACTCCCCTCACCACAAGTCCACTTCTTTCAGTAGATGAAAGCTCCCTTGAAGGCAGAGTCCCCAGCTGCTTCGGGGCGAGGTGTGGCTGCCCATATCCCCTCGCCTTTAGGCAGTCTCTTTCAGGCAATAGAAGCTCCCCAAATGCAGTCACCAGCCACCAGCCATTTCAGGCGAGTGCACACACACACACTCCCCTCGCTGCGAGGCCGCTTCTACCGGCCAATTGAAGTGGCTGGTGACTGCATTTGGGGAGCTTCCATCGCCCGAAAGAGACTGCCTAAAGGCGAGGGGACATGGGCAGCCACGCCTCACCCCGAAGCAGCTGGGGACTCTGCCTTCAAGGGAGCTTTCATCTGCCGAAAGAAGCAGCCTCACGGTGAAGGGAGTGTGTGTGTGTGCGCGCACGCTCAACCCAAGGCCGCTTCTCCTGGCCGATCGAAGTGGCTGGTGACTGCATTTGGGGAGCTTCCATCGCCCAATAAAGACTGCCTAAAGGCGAGGGGACATGGGCAGCCATGCCTCGCCCTCAAGTGGCTGGGGACTCTGCCTTCAAGGGAGCTTTTGTCTGCCGAAAGAAGCGGCCTCATGGTGAGGTGTGTGTGTGTGTGTGTGCGCGCACGCTCGCACCGAGGCCGCTTCTACTGGCCGATCGAAGTGGCTGGTGACTGCATTTGGGGAGCTTCCATCACCCGAAAGAGACTGCCTAAAGGCGAGGGGACACGGGCAGCCACGCCGCACCCTGAAGCAGCTGGGGACTCTGCGGTCAGGGAGCTTTTGTCGGCCGATAGAAGCGGCCTCACGGCAAGGTACGTGCATATGGGCCGCTCTAGGTGGGCGAGGAAATTAAGTCACCCCTGAAAAGACTGGCTAGCCGTTTTTTCAGGGGTCAAAAAAAAAATAAGGCCCGGCCTTATTTTGTGAGAAACACGGTAGTGAGAAAAAGCAGGTAGTCCATTGGCTAGATTAGTGTGTCCCAATTTTTCCCATTAAGCATATCTTGGAGCTGCAGTTCTCAAACCTTTACATTCTTAAAAATGATTGAGGATCCACACATGACTGCAATTCACTATGTTTTTTGTCAGTTTCCAGCAACAAATTGATTTGCTTAATTACTGTGGCATTTGCTTAATGATCACTGCAAAATAGGCTGGAAAATTACTTTCAGTCATATGGATGCCTTGACTTACGAAAACAGTGACTTTCAATCACAATTCCATTCTCCATTACGAACATAAGTCAAGGATTATTCAAATATATATATATCAATATTTATTGTACTAAAAATTAAAGCTGAGAAATTTTCAAATATTTAATTATTTGACTTTGTGGATAAAAGAGTTTTGGAGACCTTCAGTGTCCCCAGATAATACTTCGAGAGCTGCTGTCTTAGGGGATGCAGTGAAAGATGTTTTCCTGGGTTCTGGGAATGCAATCATTTGACTTTGAAAGCGATGGTCCTTAGTTTACATGTGGTTAACCAAACTTATATAACTTTGTTTCCACATAGTAGGTGAAGTTTTTTTTTTTAAAAAAATCTGTATAATATTTGTTTTATATATTGAAAAAAAAAAGGATTTTCATTAAGCCATTATGTTAGCTTCTTGAAGCCACCAGGGGTGGGCTGCTACCGGTTTGCTCTGGTTTGGACAAGCCCTTAGCTAACCGGTAGCTAATTTTATGGCTGGTTCGGTGAACCAGCAAATCCCACCCCTGGCTGGCCTCATCCAACTTGCCCCTCTCCTCCCAGGAGTCTCCATGCAGCTTGTTTTGGATGCCAGGTAAGTGCAGAGCCTGTGTGGAGGCTCATGGATGGGGGAAAAACAGGTCTCCTGGAGGCTCCAGAAGGCCAGAAACAGGCCCGTTTCTGGCCTTCAGAGGGCCTCTGGAGCCTGGGGAGCCTGTTTTCTCCCTCCCATAGACTCGAGGAAAGGCTCCAGAGCTCGGAGAAGATAAAAATGCCCCCCCGCCGACATGGTGCAGGAGGCCAACTAGGCCACACCCACCACACCCACCCAGCAACCAGGCAGAGAACTGGTTGTTAAAATTTTTGAAGCCCACCCTGGAAACTACCCTTGGGCAGTGTTTTGCCTTACTGTTTGTAGGAGAAGAAGTTACAAAACCTGAGGGCGAAGTCAAAAAAGGAAAAGCCTGGAGTCTCTATGTAGCCACAAATGGATTAACTCCACCCCTTTTGAATTCTGTTGAGCCTTATCTAATGCCAATATAGTGCTAACCTTTACTTGAGTAGATTCATGTGCACTGGCATGATTAATAGTAAATAAGTTTAATTGGAACTTTACATGTGATACTGGTCTTTCATGACTGATATTAATCTGCTACTTCTTGTCCTACATTGATTTCATAATGATTATTTTTCTTACTGAGTTTTGAATGTATAAAAATGATTATGTATTATAACATTTCTTATATTCAACATTTATATGTTTAAAATATATGAACATTGGGATGATGATGATGATAGCATCTTATAGAAATAGAAGAATTTTATCCCATAACTGATAAATTATCATATCACAAAATAAATACAGGGTTAGAGAATTTAAGCTTTGAGCTGAAAAAACTTACTAACATGGGAATTTCACAAGCAACCCTGCCTTTACAAAAAAGCACAGATACATCTATAAATCCATACCTATGGAATTTAGTTAATGTAATTAATTGGAATGTCAAGCTAATTTTATTGGTGCCTATTATTGGACACTTGAACAACTACCTGACTTGTTTTAGTATGATTTATCTGCCCCTTTTGTTAAACAGAATTGCATTTTAAGAGGCTATATATCCCTGATGCACTAATGAAAAAAAAACACCCACTTTATAATATATTCCACTATAGTAGCTGAAGTCTCATCAGAGACAATGTGTTTCATTCAATATTTTATTCAACTTTTTTCCAAAGCAGTTAATTTCATATTCTCTGTAGCTAGGAAAGCTAAACATTGTGGTTTTAATTGTTCATCTGTAAAATACATGTTCTGTCCCTTCTATTATTGCTTCATTTTGCAACCTAGCTATGTTCATTGGCAATGGTTAACTATACTCTGGAAAACTGTCCAACATGAACTTTTAATCAAATCTAAAGTCTGGATTTGTAGGCTCTTCCTATTTTAACTTTGCTCATAAGTAAACTAAAGTACATTGGAACTAAACTATTAGGTTGCTTTCACAGCCTTATTCCTAGTGCCTTTTAAATGAGAAACAACAAATCTGTTTAGTGTTATAACATTGAATAACATTAATAATACATGGCTGCCACTGTCCTACTTTTAATTTATTGACTATTACATTTATTTCCTATGGATTTTCAATGTACATAGGTTTTTTAAAAAATTGGCTGTAAGCCTTTTTCCTCCTTTATTAAAATATTAGCTCTTTATGAAATATTCCCTGTGTGTCTGAGTGTGTGTTTGCACATGCATGTAATTTGTTATGGAGTTTGAAAGAGCAGATCAATCAATAAAAATATGTGGTCAAATTATCTTGCAAACCATCATCTGATCCATGGACATATTCTGGGGGAAGAGGATCAAAAAAGTTAAAGTGTAATAATGCAAGTAAAAACTGGTGGGGCTTTGATGGTGACTAGCCCTCTCTCCTCGTAGATATCTTTGAGCTTATTCATTACCTATTCTTCTAAATCCAGGTTAAAATTCACTTGAGGTTCATTTTGGTTGTCTTCATTGTTTTCAGCTATGTGCTAATATTAAATGTGATTGATATGATCATATTATATGTAGAACTTTCAGCTTTTCAGTTAATCAAACTTACTCCTTTCTATGTCAATGCTGGTATACAGTGGAACTTAGAGAACTGCAGTATCACCCTGTTAGTATCACCCTCGAAGAGAACCAATAATACTAGTCATTATCCATTCTTTTGTTCAGTGTTGTTGATGTTAATGAAACTTTATATCTTAAAAATGCTAAACCTGCCTGGCCCACAAATGCATTGCTAACCCAGGGTTTATATGTATATACATCTTGCTATGAGAAAAGGTTGGAGTAGCTGTATTGTATGTGAAGGAGAATTGGTGTTTTCAAGCAAGAAAACAGGTGGGCTGTTAGTACTGTGGCTCATACCCATAGGAGTCGTTGTGAAACCACTTAGTGATGCCATGCTGGCATACCAATGTGTCTCTAATGGGTATTCCACAAAGAGAATGTTGGAGCTTGTTGATGGAAAGATTGCATGAAACTACTCAACTGGCCTTTAAGTAAACATGATCTATTTTAAAAGGAAATGGGGGAAGGGGAGATTTGCTCTGTAATTTGGCCAGATTCTATATTCTATTATCCAAAAAAATGCTTGGCAGAAGGAGGGAAAGAGAGCATGGAGCAGAGTGAGGCTGTTCAGAGCTATGATACTTGACTGCATTCAAGAAGGAACAGGAAGTGAGAGGATGTTCCAAAAATAATACCCAGTGATAGGGCACTGATAGAAATCAACATCTGGCTGAGATAGGAATGAAGTGCAAAATAGCAATACTTTTCCATTTCAAAAGAGGAACTTGATTGGCAGTATTGAGATTTGTAACCGTGGCTAAAATGGAACTGCAATAGAAATGTAATTCAGTTGCATGCAGTGGTTATGATACTGTGTGATTAAAAATCAAAAGGAGGCCTTTATTTGGAAGAGCTCTTTGTATCACACTTCCCTACATTAAGAAAGCACATTTTCAAACCTTATAATTAAAAGTCAAAAGGAGCAAACTGGGTCTTTCCCATGTTAACAATTGTGCTGCTATTACTGTATATTTGGAGCAACTTTGTGGGATTCTACCATGGAACAATAGTTCCCTTGTTGCACTCAGTGTATGTAAACAAGCTCAACATATTAGGTTTAGCTTCCAGATGTATGAGGCTCATGGGTGGGAGCTAACTGCCAGATTATTTTGAAAGCCTTTTCCAAATTTGAAACCATTGGGTTGTAGTACTTAAGGCATCAACCTAGCAACCCAAGACCATGAGTCCAGCCTTGGGCACAAATCCAGCTAGATGTCCTTGGGCCAGTCTCACTCTCATAGTTTTATGAATCAGGCATAGGCAAATCACATCTGAAACTTTGCTAAAAAAACTGCAGGAACTAATCCAGGGGCCAACACTGACTCCAATGCACAAAAACAAAGAATATTTTTAAATTATTTTTCCAAATTATGCGTGTTGAGATGCACATCTGGAAAAAATTTTTAATAAAGTTTTATTGAGTTTTAACAAAACAAATAAAACATCTTATTTGAGTACAGCATGGTTCCGGGTTATCACATTTCCATACAGACACAATTTCATATGCATATTCATCTTATGTATTCAACTTCATATCTCATTACTCTTTTTCCAATTTCTCACTATTTCTCCCTTTACTTCTCTTAATTATCTTTTATGGTTATCTCATTTTCTTCTTATTCAATTGTATTTCTTTTACCTAAATTTCTATATCTTTTTATTCATTGTACTTATACTTTCGTCTGTCTTGTTTACAATTTCATATGTTCTCTTCCAACATTCTTAAGAAGCAAAATTCCCCCTATGATTGCCAATCGAAGTGCAACACCTTTAAATCTTATTGTTATTATCATATGAAATCTCATTAAACATTGAATTTGTGCATTCTAAAATTATAACATTAAAATTTCTAATATCTATTTTATATCATGTAAATCTCATCATTCAGACTCTGCTTGGTACTTCCCCTTGAAAATGTAAAAAGTCACATATTTTCTGAATGACCAATTGATCTGTAGGTAAACGGGATGATTTCCAGCACTGGGCAAATGCTAATCTGGCCGCAGTTAGAATATGTGACTGCGCAGAAATGGACAATTTAACCATAGCTCTTAAAAATAAAGAGTCTTCAGCATTTGATAATAATTGGAATGCATGGTATAATTGGTTATATCAGAGATAAACTGTTTAATGAGCATAAATAAGCATAAATATCCATAAATAGCGATAAGATGTGTATATTTAAAGTAAGGTAGGAGAATTGGATCTTGTAGACTGTCAAAAGAATATTTGTCTGGTTTTAACGTATTTTCTTTTTCTTCCGTCTCTTTGTTTTTTTGTTTTTGTTTTTCTCTTTTATACTTCTTCTTCTCCTTTTTCGGTCGCAAGACCGAAAAGTTTTGTTTTTTCCTCTCTCTTCTCTCTTCTTTCTTTCTTCTTTTTCTCTCTCTGTTTCTTATGTAATGTTGTTATGTTATTTTTTAATTGTAAATTCAATAAAATTTATATGAAAAAAAAAAAGAAAATGTAAAAAGAAAAAAATGTTTCCCTCCCTTCTTCATTATTACTTAACTGTTAATAAGCATACCATTGGATAGTTATACAGTTTTATCTTATAAATTATTTACTATTAATAAGCAAAATAATTATTCAAATTCATTCTAATAACTGGTATAAATTTCCTTATAAATCTTTCACATTTCTTTTCAATATTTTATCAATCTTTAGAAACAATTGCAATGTTTCCTTCTCTTCTTTATTATTGCATTAATTATAAAATAAGCATACCATTACATAACAATACAGTTTTATCTCATAGATTATTTACTTATTTCATTTCTAACTCATTACAGTATTCTACTGTCACAACACTATCTTTTGTACCTTTGCAGAATCCTCACTTTTAACTTAATTTAACCACTGTCTCTGTTTTCTAGCTGAGCAAATACCTTTAATCCTAGTACGTTTCCCTTTTTTCTTTATTTCCTGTTTTTGTCCCTCATAAGTTCTTTCCCTTTCTATCTTCTCCCCTTTTTTCTCATACCCTTTTTTATACCCTTCTCTCTCTAATTTTCCCTTCTGTAGTTTTCTTTTCTGCCTCTCCTTGCTGTTATATTTCCTTTTCAGACTATTTTTTCTTTTTGGCTGTTCCCTTTGATCTCAAACTTTTAACTCCTTTCCCCCTTATTACCACACTTTGCATTATTTGATAATTGAAAATGGCTTCTTCTTTGTCCCGACCTTCTTCTTGCTCTTGAAGCTTTTCCTTTTGCTTTTCATAGTTCAGGATCTCCATTTCAAAAAATTCAAATACGAAGCCAAAGGATCTTCCTCCCCTTTCTGCATCTTCTTTCTGTTTTTTAAGACTCATCTTCAATTCCTCCAGGAGTGATGCCATTTTAAACACTTTTGAACAACCACCTGATTGACTTTAAGTAAAAACAGAAAAAGAAAGAAAAAACCAATGCCAAAAACTTTTTTTTTTTAAATCACCAAATGATCCCAGACTGTTCCTTCTTGTTTCTTTCTTTTACTTTTCCTTTCCGTGGGTTACTGTATCTTTTAATAAGATTTCAGTTACAATATATCCTCGGGAGTCTTTTCAAAGTTTCACTGTTAATCCTCTTTATTTTTCCAGGTGGCACTCCATTTTTACATTATTCCAAGTCCCACCCTTTTGCCCCCACTCTTCTCCTTTTTAGGGTTTTAAAATGACCAAGAAAAAAAAATCTTTATTCTCCTTTTGACACTTAGATTTCAGCTTAAGGTTGCCTATTAGTGTCAAAAAAGATTAATATAAATTTCTTTCCATACCATTTGTAATTGTCACTATAAACGTTAAAAAAAGGGTTTTTAACCTCCTTTTCTCTCTCCTTCGCCGCTTAAAGATCTTCCTTTAGAAGTATCTCTCTAGGTACTTTTAGATTCAGGGTACCTTGCTTAGATGTTCTCTGTTGTTTAGCCTGGTCTGTCCTGCTTTCCTCTTTGTCTTCCTCCTGCACAATCTTATCCAGTCGGGTTCTTCTTTGAGGTGGCCATTTCTGACCACTGCTGCAATGGCCTTTGGGGAAATGAGTTTGGACCAGCCAAGGAGGAGAGGTTCAGCGCCCCTCCACTCAGCTAGAAATCTCCCCCCACTTCACCACCTCTACGGGGTGCTTTCAGCCCCAAATCCAAAGGATTGGGGCGCTCCAGCAGCGAGCACAAATTGAAACCACGCACAATTGCAGATTTTGGTCTGTTGCTGAAGAGCCCCAAACTGGAAGTTCCACATGTGGAAATTTTTTAAAGAAGGCACTGGAACTCATCCCAGTTCCAATTTCTTCTTAGAAATTAGGAGAGCCTTCTAAAGATCCAAGCTTACTAGCGACAATCAGATACAGGTGGCCTATAACTTTGCCTCAAATTGCGGTATACATCCCTTGAGTGATGGGACTGCACAAGAAATGGCATTGCCTGAAGCAATACAGAATCAAAGATCCATCAGAAAGAATAAATTATAAGAAAGGATTGCTTTCTTTCCCTCCTAATGTGTTCTCATTAAAAGATGGCAATGTTTTACCAGTATGCAAACTGTCAAAAAAATTTTTCCTGAAGAGGTAATTCCAAATGGGAAAGCCTGAGAAACAAAAATACATTGTAATCAATAAGCAGGTATGTGTGTCTTTATACTAAATTTCTGGTGTGTGTGTGTGTGTGTGGAGTGTCCTATGTCAGTTTGTTGAGAATGAAAAAAAAAAGCAAAAAGAAACATGGCATATTTTAGTCGACCTCCTCTCTCTCTTTTTTCAGTAGGGTCTTCAGTTTCCATTTCCTGCCTGATCTCAGAAAGGCAGGATATTTGTTATCCCAGTAAACTTCTCCTCACCTCTGTGATTCCTCTGGTTGTGAGAAAGAAGCCTTTTCCCTCTGCTTTTCCCTTTTCTTGACTCTTGCAGTATTCAATATCTCCTTCTCCACCTTCTCCACTTTCTACTCACAGCAAAAGTTCTCTCACAAACAGCACCTGGCACCTGATTTTTTCTTCTTAACAGGCTATCCTTTTCATAGCAATGATCCGTGGTAGGGAGGTTCTTCCACCCTCACTCCATCCAGACTCTTTCCACATTAGGCTTTTCTTTTCCTCCCGGCTTGCATGTTGTACCTGTATCTTGAGGATGGTGTACAGTGTACAGCAGAACTCAGTAAATCCAAGCAAAATATAGTTAATAATGCTAGGGAGAGATGAACAATGAATGTATTATATGCATTTGTAGAGATCCTAGTGTGTTTGTATGTTTCTGTATATGTGGTTGTGTTGCTTCTGGAAGTTAAATGTGACAGATGTGATGCTTTGTAAGATGTGCTTCCTTGCTTAATGACAAATTTTAAATTATCTTTAAAATAAAGCAAATATATGCAAGTCTCATTTGTTTTGACTAAATGGAAATGTTAATAACATCTGATGCTTTGAACTAGAAAAGCAATAATTTTAGGTCAACTTTGTTTGCTTGCTTACTTACGAAGAGACCAAAAATAGCAATTACTCCCTCCTCCCTTCCTTTGGCCTCGTTAGTAATTTTCTCAGCATTCACTCACTTCAAATTATATTTTCCTTGCCTCTGATAATCCTTGTACCGGCTCCTTCTATATGTCTCAATTTATGTTTTATATAGGTTTACAGAGTTTTGCAATGGCAAAATATCGGTATTCCACTTTTAAGTTTTTGAGTTAAATTGACAGGCATTGCATAGATATTTCCAGCCTTAAACAGAGCGCTCTTATCTTACACTGTGGAGTTTCGTGATGATGGACCACTAGTAATTGCAAAGCTCAGGTGAAAAGACTGATGAAGTGAATGGGAAGAGCTTCTCTTTCCCCATTCAACTGGTCCTTTCACTCTAGCCTCTCTATCTGATATCTGATACCACAGGCAAATGGGAGAATCTTCTTTATGAACTAATTTGTGAGACAGCAATGTTAACTTCTACATTTATAAGGATAAGGGGAAAGATCGGAGGTTGGAATTACTTGAATCCAGAGTATCCATAGCTTTTCACATGGTTTCCTAACACAATATTGCCAGGAAGACCAACTGAATTATGAGAAAACTAGAGTCATGGCATTTGTCAAATGGCACAGGAACCATTCCTGGAGGATATATGACCAGGAGATCGAGCAGGTCTTCTATTTTAAAATACCTGGGAGAGCTGCTTCATTCTGCCAACACTTGGAAACCCCATAGGAATTGCACTACTGAAAATGCACAGAGGAATTCATCTGCTATTCTTAGCGCAACGTATTTATGATGTTGCTATTTTATACCACTAGAACTTGTTCAATCTAAGATCACCTCTTCAAATCCCAAAATGTGTCTCTAATGGCACTCTGAGACTAGAGACAGGGTTTGTGAAAGTGAATGCTAGAGTATGGGTGGCCATACTCCATACTCAATTACTGGCTCAAACTATTCTCTTTCCTCCTCGGCCTTGCCTCGTTATCTATGAGGATGGTTGTCATTCACATAGAAAAAGACAGTGACAACTAAAATCTCACCCTTGGGCTTTTCTACTCAGAACTGGATATGATCAGGCTTTCATTAAACACTGGGCAGAAGACACAGAGTGCCAATTGGATCTAATCAAATCCCCAGCCCTTATTGCCAATGAATCCTATAGGTACTTTGCCTTCCCTATGGTATACCAAGCTCAAAGTACCTAACCAGAAGTAAATTTCCTCTGGCATGATGTCATGCCCTTCCCTCAGTTGTCCTTGAAGGCTGATACAGGAAGATTCCCTACCCAGAGAGGCAATGAACCTGCAACTCTGGACATGTGGAAACAACAGAACATGTACTCCTCTAGTGCCTATACTACAGAGACATTCATACTAGCCTCATCTCACCAAAATTGCACAGGGTACTCAGGACAATTCTATACCTTCCTGCTGCTTTCAGATACTAATCCTGCTACAATGTTATGTTGTGAAGTTTAAACACAGCAGTGTTTAAAATCCATTAGATAATAGTCTGTGCCATAAAGTAGGCTTAATGGGCATCTAGTTCATCATTCTTAGAGTGCTCTCTACTGTGATAGATTTTGTCTGCAAATGCAGACCTTATGCTCTCCTACCTCCATCTAATGCTCCTACCCCTCCTTTTAGATTCCTTTTACATTTTTGTTTTTAGATATGCATTTCAGTTTTAGATGTTTTAGCTTTATATGTTTTAGCTTTATATATATATTTATAATAGTTATTTTTTAGACTCTTATGTATTTTATGCTTTTTAAATTGACCATCCTCCTTTTGATGGTCTTTGACCATAATAACAATTTGATTGATTGTGATGGATGCTTTCTTTTGGACTTTTTTAACGTGAAAGTATTAAAAGTATTAGAAAGAAAATGTTGGAAAGAAGATTTCCGAAGATTTCCAGGAATGAGAAAATGAAATCCAACATTAGTGTCAGCTGGTGCTCCATTCAAAATCCAAGAAAGAAATACTTAGACTCTTTTAATCAGAGAAAAGATATCTTTTACTGGAAATCAAGTGGTAGCATCAAAGGAATTCTGAATCTGAGAAAATGAGCACGTAAATCACATATACAAAGTGTGGCATCTATCCGTTGACCTTGACTTATTTTGATAAAGAGGTGCCCTTGCGCATAGCATAAGAAAGAAGCATAAACAAGAAATCCCCCCCCCCCAATTTATACAGTTTATTGTCTGAAACCTCCAGCTCACTTCCCATAACTATTTCACCCCTCCTCCCCCCTGTTACTCATGACAGCTGAAAGATGCAAACCAAAGGAAAGAAATCCAGACAACTAAATATTGAAGTCAACCTCTTTGTTTCCTAGAATCCAAATTTTTTTTAATTTCAAAATGTTGTTCACCCTCAATTAGAAGAGGAACAGGGGGATCAACCTGAGCTTGTCTCAGGTTGGAGTTATGTTCAGGTTTCAATAAACTAACATGGAAGACAGGATGGACTTGTCTAAGAATTTTTGGTAATCACAATTGGACTGCCATGGGATTCACAATACGTTCAATCAGAAAAGGTCCAACATATTTAGGCCCCAGCTTTTTTTACTTTTGTGTGGTCTGTAAATACAAGAAAACTTTGTCTCCAACTTGATATTGTTTCTGTAGAGCTCTCTTTTTGTCTGCAAATTTCTTATGAGAGTGATGAGCATCATCCAATGCTTTATGGGTAACCGGCTAGCTAAGCTGGAGTTGGGTTATCCGCTCACTCAATGACTGAATATTAGGTTTCTCCTGTGGAAGCTCAGGTATGGGTACAAAGTCTTGTCCCAAAGCCACTTTAAATGGAATAAACCCAGTACTACTATGAACCGAATTGTTATATGCCACCTCAGCAAATGGCAATAGGTCAGCCCAATCATCTTGTTGATAATTAATATAGCATCTAAGATATTGGTCCAATACCGAGTTACTTCTATCACAAGCCCTATTGGTTTGAGAGTGGTGGGTGGATCTTAAACTCTGGGCAGAGCCCAATAACTTCAGGAACTCTTTTCAAAAGTTTTTGGTAAATTGGACACCCCTATCTGAGATTATCCATTCAGGAACCCCATGTAACCAATAGACATGTAAAATAAACAGTTTAGCTAAGGTTTTCACAGGGTGGGATTTTTGCACAAGGTTATGAAATGTACCTGTTTGGAAAACAAATCTGTTACTACCCAAATAACTGTATTTCCTCCTCTTTCAGGTAATTTCACTATAAAATCCATAGAAATTTCTTTCCATGAAGCAGTCAGTCTAGCTACATTTTGTAGTAGGCCTGCTGGTTTACCAGGCGGCTGTTTGGCTGAGGCACAGATAGGACAACTAGCCACATAAGTTTCAATGTCCTTTTTCAAAGTAGGCCACCAAAATTACCTTTTAACCAAGTGTAAGTTTTTTATGAACCCAAAATGTCCAGCAGTTTCAGAATCATGAGCTTGTTGTAATATTTGGTTCCTCAACTTTGCTGGCACATATAATTTAGCCCCCACCAATACCAATCCATCTCTAACTGTACAGTTATTTGAGTGAGTCAGGAACCAATCATCAAGTTTCAGAGCTTCTTTTAACTGCAGATAAATCCTTTGATAAATCAACTTCACCTTTTTTCTGGGCCCTGGTAACCATTGGAGCCACCAACTATCTAGTTGGGACAATAGGGTAGATCATTTCTGGACAGGCATTATTATATTGAGGCAATCTAGATAATGCATCCGCCATGAATTTCCTCCCCCCTGAGATGTACTTCAATGAAAAATTAAAGCATTTGAAGTATTGCGCCCAGAGAATTTGCTTAGGTGACAGTTTCCGTGGAGTTTTTAGAGCCTCTAAATTCTTAGGATCCGTCCACACCTCAACGGGGTGTTTTGTCCTTTCTAGAAAATGCCTCCAGGTTAACAGAGCCCATAGAACTGCAAAAGCTTCTTTTTCCCAAATGGCCCATCTTCTTTCTGTCTCAGTTAATTTACAGGAAGTATATGCACACAGTTGCAGATTCCCCATCTCGTTTGCTTGTAGTAACACCGCCCCCACTGCTACATCACTTGCATCAGCTTGGATTACAAAAGGGGCATCCATGTCCGGATGTTTGAGCACCGGATCAGCGGCAAAAAGTTATTTCAGCTTCTCAAAAGTGGCTTGACACTCTATGGACCACTCCAGTGGCCTACTAGGCTTTGGTTTCACCTCCTCCTTGGTTTTTAGGAGATTTGTAATAGGCAGTACAATCTTCACAAAAGCCAGGATAAACTGACAGTAAAAATTAGCAAATCTCAGGAAACTTTGTAATTGCTTCCTGGTGCAGGGAGGGGCCCATTCCAAAGCAGCGTGAACTTTCCCCGGATCCATTTCTATATCATCATGTGATACGCGATAGCCCAAGTAGTCAATTTTCTCTTGGTGGAATTCACACTTGGATAGCTTCGCGTACAGTTCAGCAGCTTGAAGTTTTTTCTAAAACTGAACGCACTAGTTTCACATATTCATCAAGAGTCTCAGTGTAGATAAGAATATCATCAAGATAAACCAGCACCCCTTTGTATAAATGTTCATGCAAAACTTCGTTTATCGTTTGTATGAATACCATAGGAGCCCCTTGTAGACCAAATGGGAGAACGTTGAACTGGAAACATTCCATTGGGCATTTAAAAGCAGTTTTCCATTCATCTCCTTCCTCGATTCAAACATGGTAGTAAGCTTTTCTCAAACCCAGTTTCATAAAAAATTTCCCTTTGGCCAGATGGGCCAACATGTCCTTCATTAAGGGGAGGGGGTACACGTTCTCCACTGAAATTGCATTTAGATTTCTATAATGAAAACATAAACAAAGCAAGCCATCTTTCTTCTTGCTGAACAGTATTGGGGTTGCTACCCGAGGCCTAGCAGGTTGGATGAAACCTCGTTCAAGATTTTTATCAATAAATGACTGCAGCTCCTCTAGCTCCTGTGGTGTCATCGAGTTCAGTTTAAGCTTTGGGAGTTTCACTCCTGGCAAAATTTCAATACTGCAGTCTGTTGAGCGATGGGGGTGAAGCTCGTCTGAGGCCTTTTCACTGAACACCTCCTTTAAATCCCAATATTCTTCAGGAATTTTCTCCTCCCCACCTCAGGTTCTCACTGCCCATAGATGCCAGCTCTGTGGAATTCTGGGTTTTCGGTTGAGATTGCCCCTTCCCTTCTGGGGGTTGGTCAGAGCGTATGCATAATGATCCCCTCCTCCAATCCACTTGGGGATTCCACTTTCAGAGCCAAGGCAAACCTAGCCGTAGGGTGTGCTCCATCCCAGGGGCAACAATAAAACACAAAGTCTCTCTATGCCTCCCCATCGTCATTTCCACTGGTTCCACTATGAAATGTGCAGGGCTGCCCCAGCTATTGATCCATCCAGTTGGCAAAATGCTACGGGCGTTTTTAAAATTCTTAGCCTTAAACCCAGTTTCTTTACGACTTCTGAACTGATTAAGTACCTTGTGCAACAAGAGTCTAACAAGGCCAATATTTCACCTTGGGGTCGCGATGTGGATATCCTTAATCTCACTGGGATGGTCATTGGGCCCTTGTTTGGACTTACCAGAGGGTCGTCTTCTGATTCGGATTCACTTTCACCAGAAGAGGTCAGAGTTCCCAGCTCCTTTCCTTTCAGAAGGGCAATCTCTACAACCTCCTCCACCTTAAGAGCCATTTCGTGAGGTTTGACTGGAGTTTTTTTTTCTTCCTCCTCCTGGTACCTCCTTTACCTCTAGCTTGGCACGGCAGTCTGCAGCCTGGTGACCTTCCTTCCCACATCAGAAGTATGCAGTAGTTTTGGGTTTTGCTGCCAGCCCTCCCTTTTGAGGTTTTAAGGCTTCTCGAGGGCTGGTGGGGGATGATTTGCTTCAACCAAGCCCCCCCCCCGGCATCTGTTTTGGGTCAGATCAATTTCCACTTCTGCTGCCAGCACGTACCACAGCTGCAACTCACTGGAGTCCCTTCTGGCAATGCAGCTTTGATAAACATCTTCGTTCAGCCCATCTTTAAAAGCATCTATCAGGGCTCCCTGGGACCAGCCTTGAATATGACATGCCAGGGCTTGAAATTCTTGAGTCTATTCAGCCACTGATCTCCATCCCTGATTTATGTTTTCATCCTAATCCTAGCCTTACGTTTGGCTAGTGGGTCTTCAAATCTGGCACGCAAGGCTGTCATGAACAGGTCATAATTCATCAGCTGGGGGGCATTATCATTATGCAAAGTCACCATCCATTTTGCAGTTGTCCCTTCCAAAGCCCAGGTAACACATCTGATTTTAGCTGCTTCTGAGGAAAAATCCTCCCCATATTCTTCCATGTGGCTCCAGACCTGGGCTAGGAAGAATCATAACTCCTTGGGATCTCCTCCATATTTTACTTCCAATGGAGGCACCTTTGGAGTTCGATGCCTTCGGGCAATTGCTCCCCCCACGGGGGCCCTGGGCTGCTGCCGCCTGTTGCTCTGGCCCAGGTTGATTTATGGGGAATAGCTGCTTGGGCTCTCCCAGATGCCTCCCCGTTTTCCCTTTCATACCTTTGATCATCATGAGTTCCTCCGACAGCTTCATTCAGAAGATGCAAGGCTTGAGCTAATAAAAGATTCCTTCTTTCATCCTCTTGCCATGGTTCTTCTCTTCTACGCCATTGAGTAGTGGTCAATCCTGGAGGGGTTTCTTCCTCTAGATCCTTCCAGCCGACTCCCAGAGACCATTTAGGCTTTACAGCTGGTTTCTCATCAAGATGTAGCTCTGCTAAAAACTCAGCTTCCTCTGCAACATCTAGAAGCAGGAAAATTGGCCTTCCTGCCACTCCCAGGTCTTCTTGGTCGATGGCTGGATTAGACATTGTTTTCAGACCCCCTCGGAAGAAAAATATTAATTCTCTGGGTGGGCTGGTAAAGTGAGATTCAGAATAATGTCAGCTGGTGCTCCATTCAAAATCCAAGAAAGAAATACTTAGACTCCATTAATTAGAGAAAAGATATCTTTTACTGGAAATCAAGTGGTAGCATCAAAGGAATTCTGAATCTGAGAAAATGAGCATGTAAATCACATATACAAAGTGATGGCAACGTTCCCACCCACAATAATTCGAACTATGCATCCAATTAAAAGTTGTATGTAACATCATGTGGGGCATCTTCAGGTGGTAATGTGGCATCTGTCTGTTGACCTTGACTTATTTTGATAAAGAGGTGCCCTTGCGCATAGCATAAGAAAGAAGCATAACAAGAAACTTCCCCCCTAATTTATACAGTTTATTCTCTGAAACCTCCAGCTCGCTTCCCATAACTATTTCACCCCTTCATGCATTTTTTATATCTTGATTTTGACAATGCTCTTACAGTTTTAGGTTAGGATAGATTAAATACAGTTTTTAAAATGAATGGTCTCAATCCACCATGCAGTGCTGCGATGTTTGAAAGTGCTCAAGAGATTTAACATGCAAAAGCTCAATTATTCGTGTCAGGGAGGGTTCAAGAAAAAGGAATGGCAAAGAAAGTGCTAAGGGTGGATAAAAGAAGTAGAGATACGTGAATGATGGTGGATGCCAAGTGATACAAGTATGGACACTTGTCTTCTATTTTATTTTTTGACTCGTGGAAAAAGTCTGTTCTGCATATTTTTAACAAGAATTGCCCCTATAATATTGACTACAATATTATAGTCAGGTAAATGATTATGTGTTTCTGGTATGCATGGACTATAGCAAGAATTCTCACTTTTGCTTTAGGTGTCACCATTTGGGAGCTTATGACCTTTGGTGGAAAGCCTTATGATGGGATCCCAACAAGAGATATTCCTGACTTGTTAGAGAAAGGAGAACGGTTACCGCAGCCTCCTATCTGTACCATTGATGTTTACATGGTAATGGTGAAATGTGAGTAGCTTTAATTTGATTCTAGCTTTTTGTATGGGCGAATTTTACTGAAAGGGTTTCCCTTGCAGCTAACTGCCACAAATCCTTTGTAGTAATGCTTGCCATTTTGAAGTATTGAAGCAGTTATGTAAATTATATTCAAATAATATACATTGCTCAAAAAAATAAAGGGAACACTTAAACAACACAACGTAACTCCAAGTCAATCACACTTCTGTGAAATCAAACTGTCCACTTAGGTAGCAACACTGATTGACAACCAATTTCACATGCTGTTGTGCAAATGGAATAGACAACAGGTGGAAAGCATAGGCAATTAGCAAGACATCCCCAATAAAGGAGTGGTTCTGCAGGTGGTGACCACAGACCACATCTCAGTTCCTATGCTTTCTGGCTGATGGTTTGGTCACTTTTGAATGCTGGCGGTGCTTTCACTTTAGTGGTAGCATGAGACGGAGTCTACAACCCACACAAGTGGCTCAGGTAGTGCAGCTCATCCAGGATGGCACATCAATGCGAGTTGTGGCAAGAAGGTTTGCTGTGTCTGTCAGCGTAGTATCCAGACAACCCAGCATCAGGACCACTACCTCCGCTTTTGTGCAAGGAAGGACAGGAGGAGCACTGCCAGAGCCCTGCAAAATGACCTCCAGCAGGCCACAAATGTGCATGTGGCTGCTCAAACGGTCAGAAACAGACTCCATGAGGGTGGTATGAGGGCCTGACATCCACAGGTGGGGGTTGTGCTTACAGCCCAACACCGTGCAGGACATTTGGCATTTGCCAGAGAACACCAAGATTGGCAAATTCGCCACTGGCGCCCTGTGCTCTTCACAGATGAAAGTAGGTTCACACTGAGCACATGTGACAGACATGACAGGGTCTGGAGATGCCGTGGAGAACATTCTACTGCCTGCAGCATCCTCCAGCATGACCGGTTTGGCAGTGGGTCAGTAACGGTGTGGGGTGGCATTTCTTTAGGGGGCCACACAGCCCTCCATGTGCTTGCCAGAGGTAGCCTGACTGCCATTAGATCCTCAGACCCTTGTGAGACCATATGCTGGTGCGGTTGGCCCTGGGTTCCTCCTAATGCACGACAATGCTAGACCTCATGTGGCTGGAGTTTGTCAGCAGTTCCTGCAAGATGAAGGCATTGGTGCTATGGACTGGCCCGCCTGTTCCCCAGACCTGAATCCAATTGAGCACATCTGGGATATCATGTCTCACTCCATCCACCTATGCCACGTTGCACCACAGACTGTCCAGGAGTTGGGGGATGCTTTAGTCCAGGTGTGGGAGGAGATCCCTCAGGAGACCATCCGCCACCTTATCAGGAGCATGCCCAGGCATTGTAGGGAGGTCATACAGGCACGTGGAGGCCACATACACTACTGAGCCTCATTTTGACTTGTTTTAAAGTTTGATCAGCGTATAGTATTTTTTTCCACTTTAATTTTGAGTGTAACTCCAAATCCAGACCTCCATGGGTTGCTAAATTTGATTTCCATTGATAATTTTTGTGTGATTTTGTTGTCAGCTCATTCAACTATGTAATGAATGAAGTATTTAATAAGAATATTTCATTCATTCAGACCTAGGATGTCTTATTTTTGTGTTCCCTTTATTTTTTTGAGCAGTGTATATTAACACCTTGAAGTTTGTAAGGAGATGAATCTGACTGAAGGGCCTTGCATTAGTTGAATCCTTATTGTTAATAGATAATATCACACAGTATTGCCATGTATCAAATCCATTGCACACAAATTACATTCTTTTCTAATGACAACTGGTTTCTTAGATGATAGCATTTCATGTTTTAGAATCATATAGGAAAAGTTGTAAAGAGATTAACATTTTTTTTCCAAATTACAATATAAAAAATAGAATAAAACAAAACCAGTTTGGGGAAATAGTTTTCCTTTGTACAATCAGTACAGTCATTTATAGATGTTGGTATGTCATGCTAACTAGAGTGCAACTCTGTGAGAAGATTACAATCAAGGAGAATCTGGAGACAAATTATTTTGTTTATGTTTGCATCTGGATTCTCACTTGGCACATCTCTCTCCCCAACTGTTCAACTGCTAGAAGATGTAAATCCTGGAGCTCCAGTTTTAATTTTGAAAGAATTAAGAAATACTCTGTGGTATTTCTGGTTTAATTTAACTGAGATTAACAAACAGTTATTTCTTCAATGTGGCTTGCTGATCACGTATACACGTGAAAACATTATCATAAGATACAAAGAAGATGATCCCACTTATGGTTTGAATTGAGTGGTAGCAGTAGGGCATAGCAATTGGATAGGAAGCATCAACTTTCTACTGGCTAACTGGAAGAAGGAGAAGGAAAAGGAGAAGAAAAAGTTTTCCTGCTTCTTGTGTTATATGCCAGATGATAATCAAGTCTGATAACCAAGCACATGAAAGTGAAAAAAAAGCAAAACCATAACTGATATCAACCCAAATGTCAAAAATATCATAATGCAGGGAATGAGAAAGACATAAAAACATCCAAAATTAATGTGGGATATTTTGGCCTTGATTCATCAAAATCATGGTCAATGGTAAACTGATCCCATTAACTGTGATAAATGTTAGTTTAGTTTGGGTTCTCTTAGAAACAGTTAACACATGGGTGTCAAACTCGCTGCATCATGTTGCCATCACATGAGGTTTCACGATATTTTCCCTTTTGGAGAGCTGGGGTGGGCGTGGCCTGCATCAGACCTGCGGGCCATCAGTTTGACAGCCCTAAGTTCTTTTGTTTTTGTATCTGCTTTTTCTCAGCGTACACTTCAATACAAGAAATTTAAATGCATGCTTTCACAAGAGTATAATTTTTTAGACTTTTGTAAGTAACACAAAAATAAATGCATTTTTCCTTTTGGAAGCTTTACACTGCAGCTCAGTTGTCATTTAAAGGATGAATTGTTTTGTCACCTGCTGCCTATCAGACTGCAGGTGGAACTGCATATGATTGAAAATCCATCCACAAAAGTTATTATTTGTCCATAGAAAACTTTTATTTAATATACTGGTTGATATAATTTCAGTGGGCAAATACACGTTTTTTATTGATTCTTCTGACAAACTTCAGCTGACAAAGATTTAGATCAAGTCTGAATTATTCATATCAGACAGACTAGATCAGAATCTCACACTTTGCACTGGAAACTAAAAATTTATTTGAATCTTCAATTTTTATTGTAAGCTGCTTTAGAAATGTGCAAATAAATAAATTATTATATTGATAATAAATAGCAGAAATACTGATTCTAAGAATAAATTATTAGGCTTTGTCATCACCGTTGTTTCATTATTCATTTTTTCCTCAGTTTCTTTAATATAGTTATCCTAATAATTTTTGATTCATTTAAAATAAGTGAGGTATTATGAGCAATAGAAAAAGTGCTCATGAGGATTTATTCATCCCTCTTTTGGTGGAATTAATTGTATGATCATGGTTGGAAAGTATGAATCTATATGAAGTGGATCCATAATTCTTCCTATGAATTTTTCTACTGGACTGAGTGATCCTATGACATCTGAGGACATAGACATGATTGTATATTAGAGGCAATTTCACAAGTTGCCTTTGGTGTCATGCATTGCAACTAAACAAAGAAAGGTTTTACATAAGCAGGTAAGACTCATTGTATTGGAACTTCATGTTGAACAATGACAGATTTGAAGGCACATCAATGCTATCTTCAATTAGGCTTGCTCTAAGATAGGCTAGGGGCCTATTGCTGAGGAGAATCTAAGAGTTAGTAATGCTTTGTACCCTTTGGCTTACAGAAGAGAAGTAGAACAAAGTAACCATTTCTTCTAAGCTTTGTAATGCACAGTAAAAAGAAACTTTCTTTGCATGGCAAATGCTTCCCTAGCAGCTACAGACAGTAACCAGGCTGTATATGCCCAGATATAAGAACTGTGGTGGCACAGTAATTAAAATGCAGTATTGCAGCTTAATTCTGCTGACTGCTAACTACCAGCAGTTTGAGTCTCACCAGCTCAAGATTGACCCAGTCTTCCATCTTTCTGAGGCTGGTAAAATGAGGACCATGATTACTGCGGGCAATATGCTGACTCTGTAAACCACTTAGAGAGAGCTGTAAAGCACTGTGAAGCAATATGTAAGTGCTATTGCTGTATGCATCATTAACAGATACACAGAAATATTAATTATGGTAGGCATAAAATTCAGTAAAAAAAACCACTCATGGATCTTGTCATGTTTAGCCATCTTTATGGTTTTGAAAAATGTTTATTTTTAAAGATATTGGTTACTTGAAATACAAAAAAGATCATAATAGATGCACCTGGTTGGGAATATTAGAGACAACCAAAATCTACATAGCAGCTGGAACTGAATATCCAATTGTCAGGCTCAGACTGGGATTCAGAAGTTGGAAGATAGACATTATAGTTCTCAGCCACAAGCAGAAAGAGAAATAACTAAAATGCTTTACAGACAGATAACTCAGGCAATCACAAACACAAATTACACATCTGATAATGTGTAAAGCAGAATGAACAGTAAAAAAGAAAAGAAAAAAGAATATATATAAAAATGCATATATTAATTGTACCTTATACCAGTGTTTATTGCAAGTCAGGTCCTACTGAATATGCTTAGTTTCCAGAAAGAAGTTTTTAAAAAATAAGATGGTTGACTTGCAGAGTGTGGTAAAGAATAATAATATTTAAAATGGAAATATGAGGACATTACCAAATTGAAGAGTTTTAGAAATAACTGCTTAATTTCCAGTGGTCTCTTCATTATTATGATTTTAATTAATTATTTATGAAAAAAGAAAGTCTCGTAACAAAAGCACTTTTTCTCTCTTTTTGCACATGGCTATAGGTTGGATGATTGATGCTGATAGTCGACCAAAGTTCAAGGAGCTGGCTGCTGAATTTTCTAGAATGGCTCGGGATCCTCAAAGATATTTAGTCATTCAAGTAAGTGGCCTGAATTGATCTTCTTTTCTTTCTCCTCCTGCTTCTTCCTGGCTGATAATGGCTTATGTACATGTAAACGTTTTCTCAGCATTTCGTGTTTTTTTTAACCTTGAATTTTTGAAATGCCTATGCATTTTCAGAACAGTTTCTACCACTTTGGGGGGTTTTGAGAGTAGCTGAAGTGTTCTCAAGTCTCTGAAAACAGATAAATTAAGGAATATGTTACTTCTGTTCTATTTAGTAGAAAATGAAATATGCCATTTTGTGTTAAAAGCCCAATTATCTCAATAGTTCTGCTAATCACAATGCTTTCAAAATATCCTATATATAAGGTAGGCTATATTTGTAGCTCAGATCACAGCATCTGAATATGTTCACCTTTGTGAAGATGGTCCAGATTAGAGGCTGTAAATATTACATGTTTATTTGCCTCACTGAGTTTAGTATTAGCTACACTAAGGTTAGCTACAAATATGTATTAGATCAGCAAACCTCCTTTTCCCTGCCTCAGATGGTGGGTTATTTTAATCCTGTGCTATTTTTGTGTTTATTTTATCATTAGGTAGAACAACAAAGATTGCCCCATATTTCAGTAAAATGAAATATTTTAATTCTCACCCAATTTCTCTTTGTACATCCATTAATAGTTTTGAGCTTTAAAACAGGGGTCTTTCAAGATTGGACTACTTTGAGGATGTTTGGAACAGCCACAAAATGCTTCTAGCAAAATGAAAACACTTGTTTCTATCTCAAGATGTTCTGGATGTGCTATATTTGTGTTCATCTCATCGTTAGCATTTGCAGCTATTTTTTCATAAATCTTTCGGATTCTTCTATAAACATTAACAGCAGCAATACAATGGATACTTTTTATTAATAGGAAACTAGCCATTAAAATATTTAGTTCTGTTCAGCAAAAGCTTTTTAACTGTGGAAAGAATGTGCATTAAAGTAAAAAAAAAAGCACATATTCTCTTTTTTCCTTTAGAGGCTATTCTGGTCAATGCTAGTACAGATTAGCTTAAATGAAAAGCCTGAATATCAGTACACAGAATTGTTAAAATACATCAAGAATGGTTGTTAACTTGAACACTTTCAATTTTGGACTCAAGAAACATATTCTACACATTCCCCAAAGTTAGCATTTCTGTTCCAGCACCTCAAAAGATAAAGAGTGAGGCCTGGGAGCAAGATGATAGTGTGACAGATAAAGACAGTTTCAACAATCCCAGGATTCCCCAAGGAACACAGAAAAGAAAGTTAAGACAGTCAAAATCCCACTGCTAGAACAATAGATTTCCTACTTTGCAAACAAAAAAAAGTTATTTTATTCAAAATTCAGGTGAGAAATCAGATTAATGTTTACCTATTAGAATTATATTCCTTTAAACCAAGAAGCCATGAAGAAGAATTCATGAAGAAGTTGCCCTACATGACATTAATTATTTGTCATTTAGCTCAGAATAGCAAACTGAATGGGAGCATCCCTCAAAGGTTCAGACAAAGATTTTCTCCAGCATCTATTAGTAGATTTCACTAGATTTCACTATGCTAGAGACTTAATCTGCAAAGCAGGTTTGTCACTATAGAGCAAAGATGTTTACTTTTCCCTTCCCACAATTAGACTTCTACAAGCCACTAAATCTTAGTTCTCTTGATATAGAAAACAAATGTCCATTATGAGGCTGTTATAAGCTTTGTTTCTGTACAGCTAGGTATATAATTAACATTGCAATAATTGTATTTTAGGAAAGTAGTAACATATCACCATCTCTTTTGCTGGGATTACTCCTCTCCATAATACTTTTTCTGATAAAACAGTTTTTATTTGGAATTGACATAAACCGGATACTTAGGAAAGAATACTATTGAATAATTTTTTAAAAATTGTTTTTGCTTTTTGTGGAAAGAACAGGGGTATTCAATAAGGAGAAGTATGAAAGAATATAATATAACTAGATTCACAGAATCATAGAAGGGCTGGAAGGGACATTGCAGGTCTTCTAGTCCAACTGCCTCCTCGCGACAGGAATCTTATACCATACCAATCAAATAGTTGTCCAGTCTAAAACCTCCAGTGATAGCTAATAGCAAGCAGATGAATGATCGATGTGATCATCAGTGTAATCATTTTTAATTTTCTGTCAATGGGACATTGTACAGGGTGATGATCGCATGAAGCTACCAAGCCCAAATGACAGCAAATTTTTCCAGAATCTGCTGGATGAGGGAGACCTGGAAGACATGATGGATGCTGAAGAATATCTTGTCCCTCAGGCATTTAATATTCCTCCACCTGTCTATACATCAAGGACAAGAATTGACTCCAACAGGGTAAGAAAAAAAAAAGGCTTGGTTGAACAAAAGGGCACATCTACACACACATACACACAGAGAGATCACTGGCAAAGCAATCCACAGAGTAATTATTATATTCAGATCTTTGCTTGGCTAAGTAGCTACAGGAGATGGAAAATGTCAGATTAAGGACAGTCATTTAGGTCTGCATTTCTCTAAAACTTGAAGAACAAAAGAGTACAGGTAGCCCTCAATTCACTAATTCAGTTTTGTCAGTGTTGTTGGAACTTTGAAAGATCATTAAATGAATGGTTGAAAATCAAGAATTACTTGTACTCAACAGAGTATCCAATATAGATTATGTCACTCAGGCTTCTAACAGAATTAGCTGATGTACATGGATGTTGAACTGACATTGCTGCCTTTCAGGAGAGAAGGGAAGGATCACCATAAAGTGTATCCATATTCTCATTCAATAAATGTGTTAGCAGAATAAACATGCCTGTCTCCTGAGAAGTAAAAGCTCTCTTTTCAGCACAGTCAGGCTAATACCCTTAGAATCTGTCACAAATCCAAAGAGAAATGGCCCATGCATATTGTTCCAACAAAACCAAGAGGTGGGGACTCTTTCTTTTTAAATGCATGATTCATGAAACATTCAAAACAGATTTTCTTGTAAAGATGCTCATCTTTGTCAGCAGCTCCACAAGCTCTCTTGTACAAACAGTAGTATCTATTTCACCTGGGGATAGATTTTTCTAAATATGATTTGTTTGTATCTCTTGACTGACCTGCCCTAACAAGATATCTGTCATATAAAATACATGTGTACAATCCACAGAAAATAAATGTGTCTTTCAGGGCTGCTAATCTGGATTTACATTCTTATCTGGGAGCAAAATGGCTGGAGACATAGCAGTAGGCATTCTGGTGCAGTTCTTGTTTGGAAAGGAGCAGGAGGAAGCAAGTTGGTTTTCTTGGCCTGCAGAGTGGAATACAGTGTGGTTTCTTGGGCCCTTGGTCACTGTCTGATTCTCACCCTTGTCACCAGTCATTCACTTGCTGTGATGATTTAATAAAAAGGCACTTCAACAAGTTCACATATATGGGGAGGTATATTGTAGGGTTAAGGATGAATTCAGCTCACATGTTTACCACCACAAATTGTATACCAGACAGAATAGGTTGGTATGGATGTAGAATGATTCTTTTTTTCATTATTGAAAGAGAAATCATCTCAGCAAAGCAGTTGGAATCAGATAATCCTCCAGTTACGACCACAATTGAGCCCAAAATTAATGTTGCTAAGTGAAATACTTGTTAGGTGAGTTTTGCCCTATTTATGACCTCTCTTGGCACAGTTGTTAAGTGAATCACTGCAGTTGTTAAGTTAGTAACATGGTTGTGAAATGAATCTGGCTTCCCCATTGACTTTTCTTGTCAGAAGCTTGCAAAAGGTGATCACATGATCCTGGGACACTGCAGCCATCTGTTGTTGTCCGCCAGTGGCCTGTGGAGCTGGTGGCAGAGTCAGACAGTGGGGAGGAACATGGGCCAGTCTGGGAGTCTGGGGAAGACTCGGATGAGGGATCTGCATCCGACACAGAGATGGGGCCAGGGCTATCTGAGAATTATGTGTGGACTCCGGGGCCTCCAGAATCTGGTATCAGTAAGACAGAGGAACAGGGAGAGCCTGTTCCCAGTGTGCATTTGCACAGAGCTGCCAGAAAGCAAGAACAATTCAGACAAAAGGGGTGACTCGGGAGTAAGGTTTGGAGATGATTGGCCCCTCCCATAAGACATACAGGAGGAGCAAAGGGACATGAGCCTTTGCAGGAAGCAACATTGTTCATTCTGGTCAGTTTAAAATCTCAAGCTTCATGTTGACTTTGTGCTCCATTTGGCCTTATACAGCTAATTGGCAATTTAGTCATTGGCAGCATTTCAAGGGAAATAAAGGTGGGTGCTTATCAGTCTTATCCCGAAAGACTGTGGCAGACTTCTGTTGGACTACTCATAAACTGTTTGGGACTCATTACAGGCTGTGAATGCATATAATTCACAGCCATTGAAATAAAAACAAGATTTTTGGGAACAGCGTGTGATTGTTACTGTCTCAGGAAGCCTTGGTCAGAACACCATCGTAAACATGAACCAGTTGCCAAGTGTCTGAATCTTGAGCATGTGACTGGGAATGCTGCAATGCTCGCATGTGTGAAAAAGGGTCATGTCACTGTTTTCAGTGCCGTTCTAATTTTGAATGATCACTAGATGAACTGTTGTAAGTCAAGGACTATTTATATTCTATAGAAAAAGGAAGTTTAAACAGTTTCAAGCACTTTAAGGGAAGAGAACCGATCAGGATTGCTTATTATGCTCTCTTTTCATCAGGAGAATCAGGATTTGTTTATGTCCAAGCTTCAACCCCTTTGCCATTCAAACATATGCTTCATCTAAATATATTTTTGTCTCGTATTTTTGTCTTGTATTATTTCCATGAGATTGAAGTTCTTTCTTCTTTCCTTTGTCTAAAGCAGGGGTGTCAAACTCACGGCCTGCAGTCTGGATGTGTTACGTGCTGGCCCCACCCGGTTTAGCAAAGGGCAGAAAAGTCCCAATACGATGCAAGTTTGACACCCCTGGTCTAAAGCACCATGTAGAATATAGATTAAAATGTACCTGCACTCCTTTCTGCTGCTTGACCCAACCCAAAACTTAGTAGAAAAATAATATTTCCCTTACTTGGATCTCTGGCCGTTCCCCTCAAACTGTATTAGCTGTCAGGATTTTAAAAGTCTCACCCAAGAACCTGTAGAGATTCCACCAGCATAACAGAGCACTACTACAGTAAAGAGCATTTAACTCTGGCTAAATATGAAACACATTTAGAGCTTTTCCTCTGCAAAGAAAAACACCTACTAAAACATATTAAACATTGTTCATTGCAAGGCTGAAAACAGAACCAATGAAATGAACTCCAAGTTCAGTTTTTACAATTACTATTCTTTGGCATACCTCTTCCTTGGACTTACTGGAAAGTAAACTTGTTTGTGCTAATGAATATGAATATTAAATGGACCTATTGCAATTGATGGGATTACCATGAATGGGAAATAAATTGAAGCAGCTTAAGCTGGTTATACTCATTGTTACTGGGAAATGAAATTTTATAGTAAAGTTTCTATGCTCTTATATAGAATCTATAGCTATGAAATCTTTTCTTTGAGTTTATGAAAAAGTGACTTGCCTCATTAAATTATAAATTTATTTGAATACTTATACAATAAATTAAAGAAGATAATTCCTTCTTTGTACTAATTTCAGGGTTTTTGAACTCCTCATATAAGATATTTCAGTGGAGAATTTTCTCATGGAGATTTTTAGCTTTCTTGCAAAGTTAAAGATCGGTGATACTCATGGATTAATATGTTTCTTGACCTTATAAATAATGTGTTCCTTGCCCTTTACAGTTATGCCTATGCATATATTTTTTTTAGAAAAATACTATTCTTTGGTTATGAAGTAAAAAATAGGCTGTCAGGAAGATTTGCTATGAACTACTCTGCTGTTGCCAGAAATTGTTTATCATTGTTTTTTTCATTTGAATTGCTTTATGTCTATGGCAAATCCCACTTTTAAGTCCATTTTCTGCTTAAAAGGATCTGGGGTATCTCTTTGTAGGAGTGGTGTTCTGGAAACAGTATATCTGCTGTAGTGAAGTGTGTGCTTTTGCACCTGTACACAGGGGGTTGTGTTCTGTTGGCCTCTCTGGCTTCCTCACATGGAGATGAGCCTTTCCTGTAAAATCTCTGTTATTTTGTCTGCCCACAAGGAAGAGCCTATTTAGTAGATTCCTCCATCCATACCTTGACAGATAATTTTTCTTTTTGAATCTTTACTTGGGAAGAAAAGTGGAAAAGACCACTTAATTTTGATTTTTTTTGGCCTTTCCTTGAACTATCTAAAGCAGCTAGGATGTGTCTGGTTTTGTGTGTGTGTGTGTGTGTGTATGTGTGTGTGTGTGTATAGTTATGAGGTTAAATACTTTACCCTATCAGAGTCTGCATACTAGTTTGAAAAACTGCAAGTTGCTTTATGTAATTAAGGTTATAGAGTTAATTAAGAGTTGGAAGAAATAGGGAAAAGGAGAAAGAAAAATACTATGACTCTTCTTTTTTAAAAAAAAAAACTTTTTATTAAGAAATTTTAATTACAATAGTAAAAAAAATCAATACAAACTAAATTTAGAGAATGGAAAGAAAAACTAAAAAGTACAAGGAAAACAAGACAGAAGAAAAGAAATGATATATAATAAAAAATATAAAAAACTGATAAAATTGATTTTAACTCAACTAGTATAAATACATTTAATAACATTATATTCCCTATAAGATTAAAAAGATGTCTCTTAATCACATATCCCATCCCTTATCTTTAAGAACATCCATATAGCATCAGCTTTTCAATTCGCATGTCAGCAAAAAACCCATAAGTCATTGCCAGAACATTGCAACAAAATGTTTTATTTTAACATCGATCAAATAAACCAATTTTATATTCCTCCCTTTTACTTCTAACAGTTTTATTTCAATCAGTAATATATTTAAGTCAATCAAATGTTGTCATAGGATTTTATTTATTTCAATTCTTTATCCCATTGTCCAGATTTCTTGAATATTTTAATAAGCTTCTTTTGTAGCTCAATAAGAAAACATTTTCCAGGTTATTCTCTTAGTTTATCATTTGAATTTCTCTGTTTAACAAGTTCAGCCAGTTTCTTTGGTATATCCAGTAAACCATACCTTTCTGAATCACTGCCTTGGTCTGTCATTTGTAGTTCCACATTTTGTACTCTTTCTGTCTTATCAGATAAATGTTTTCTATATCTGTCATTCTTTCATTAACTTCTTTTAGACACAATCTATAAAAGCAAATACCGTTACTCATATCTCAGTGTTAATATTGTAGTTAATATTGAAGTTGACTTCTGGCTCCATTCTTCAAAATCTCTTTTAATATTTCCATTGTTACAGTGTTATCCTTATGAAAGTCCCAATATTAATTAATATCAGGCTTTAGTCCAAAATGTCCAATGTCCTAATTGTATTAGTGCAAATAGTACTACTTTTATAATTCCACGTGCAAGGTATTTTCCTATATGAACACTGTATTACACAAGTCATAAACAATAACATATGAGTAGTGCGGTATTCCTTTCTGGGAAAAATGAATTCTCCTAACAATCTTAACAATGATGGAAAAACTATTTAAGTGAACTCTGACTTACTGGGATTTTTTAGTCTTCAAATTGATAGAACAAGGTTGAATTTCCTTTAACTCTTATTTTGTCTAAATATTGGCTAGAAACCAGGAAATTGTGACTTCTAATTGCATTTTAGGCACGAAGCAGTGAGTGACCTTGTACTAGTCATTCTCTCTCAGCCTTAGAAAGCAAGCAAAGGCAGACCACTTCCAAAAACCTGCCACGAAAATTTCACCAACTTGTCCAGGCAGTCACCAAGAATCAACACTGACTCAAAGGCCTATGTACACAAACATTTGTGTTACTGTTTTGTCGTAATGATAATCTGTACTGTCCAGAGCTCTATGAGGGAAAATACATTTTACTAAAAAAGGAGGTTGCCTTCTTCATTCGTTGTTGTTCTTAAGGAATAAACAGAAATAACACTTATAAATAATAAATAAGAGTTATAAAAGGAAACCCAAGAAGTACAAAGGTTTAGACTTAAAATGGTAATTATTATTTTCTCTCTTTAAATATTTTTGAATGTATTATTGTAGTAGATACCAAGATCTACATTAACTCATCTGAAACAGATAAAAATTCATCAAGGCAGCTATTATTTCCTTTCTTGGGCCTAGAATATCCAATTATGGTTTTCTTTATCTCTTACATAATGAAATTGAGAATATTATCATCAACTTTGTATTCAGATGTTTAGACTGTCTCCTCTTACCATTCATTCAAATCTCTCTCTCTCTCTCTCTCTGTCTCTGCCCCTCCCTCCCTCTCCCTAAGACCTTCCCTCTTGCTTCTACAATGATTGCTTCTGTAAAAGCTTTGAAGAAGATGTGCTCCATTTCATTTTCAATGAGGGAAGATGGCTTTTGAGAGGCTCAGAATATCCTTTGATTACTGGATAAAGTAGAAGGAGGGGGGAGCAATGAGAAAAAGGGTAATAGGGAGGGGGCAAGTGAAACATGTTCATCAAATCTTTTTTGTGTTTCCCCTTTCCTTCTGTTGCTGCTGCTGAGCATGTGGCCTTTTGATTCATTCCTGCTTAAGAAGTGTTCCCACTTAAAAGTTCAGAATTCCAGGCCTCCTATGTTGTTTAGTTTCCTTTTAAATCCTCTGGGTGTTTAAAAATGTATATAACAGCCAGGCAAGATTGAGACTTTAAGACATCAAAACCTTTTGTTATTGTTGATATTGTCACTCTGATGATGTGGCATAGATAGAGAGGTCACAAAATGCATGAGATCATGCATACAAAGGAAAACTAGTATTGAGAAAAGAAAAGAGAATTGGAATTGGACAAGGAAAAAGATATACAGGCAACTAGGAATCTATAGTCCTCTCTCTTAATTTTGCTTCTTCTATTGCTTGATACACAAATGTATTAATGTAAAGAATCACTCCTCTAGATATATCAGTGGAAAGCTCTGTGAGTTGTTTCGTTTTGCATACCCCACAATCAATTAGAAAAAGCACACTCTCTTCAACATTTCACTCTTGAAAGTCGGGCCATCCTTGTTTCCTCCATATATCTTGAAGCCAAGCATCAGTGACCATCTTTCCAGCAGTTACGATGCAATATAGCACTGAAGGCATTTTGTTTTCTACCTTATGAAATTGTATAATTCATTTGCTTTGAAACTATTCTGGCCACTGAAGGAAAATTTATCATTAAAGTGATTTTAACTATATTGTTTGACAAGCAAGGCAGTTCAAAAGTTTATTCTTAAGCTTCTGTACTATAAATGAGTAGAGGGAGCCATTGTGCCACCCATTGATGTAATGTGGTGCAGTCCAATCTAGTCTGGTAGCAATAACAACATTGTAAACATGACATAATCAATAGCACTTTCAATTCTCTCATCCCATGGAGGCAAGCCAAGAATACTTTACTACAAGAGTAGTAAAACATAGCCACAGCCTTGACTTTCTAATTACATTTTCATTCACTTCCTGAGGAAGGGCATACGATTGGCTGTGATTCTTCATTCCTCATTTTATCTTCCTAAGAGGAAGTGGTTGTCCAAAGTCACCCAGTAGGCTGTGTGAGGCTTTTGACCTCCTCCTCCAGTCTAATTCTGGCACACTGTCATTCAGTCCATGCAGAGCTAGGGCAAAATGCCTCCCTGACCTTGTTCTATTCCTCCTACATCCAAAAGCAACAGTAAAGGAGCCCACACCAGCCTCTGCAGTGCACACCCACAACTATAACAATATTCAGCAAATCAGATTTTCAACAGCAGATGGAAACCTAAATCTTCTCATCATGGTATCTAAACATTTAGTGGAGGTAGAATGGACAGCTATCAAGGGATTCTGAGAAGCAATAGCAATAGCTTATATACTAATTCACAGTGCTTTTACAGTCCTCTCTAAGCTGTTTACAGAGACAGCATATTGCCCCAACAATTTGGGTCCTCATTTTATCCACCTTGGAAGGATGGAAGGCTGAGCCTGGTGAAATCAGGTGAAATCAATTTGAACTGCCAAATTGCAGGCAGCCGGCAGTCAGCAGAAGTAGCCTGCAGTACTGCACTCTAACCACTGCGCCACCATAGCTCTTAAGAAGAAAGCATTTATGGAGAAATCAAACTTGAGATAAGAGGATTGAATAAAGAGATAATTTGCTCAAAAAGAGAATCCTATTAGCAATCTGATTGAACAGAGAAAGGTCAACACCTATGATGAAGACATTTTGATTTAGTCAGTACTGATACCCTAGCTGAGATTGAGAAAGGAGAGGAGATGAAAAAGGAGATAGGAGTGACAACATATATCTTATTCATCTCATGGTAACTTTGGTCAGAAAACTCCATACAGATTTCAAACATTACTCCCAGATTTAATGCTGGAAGGTGTCCTCTGAAGAGCAGATGAGAAAGAGCTATAGCTAGTCAGAGCCACATTTTGTCATTTTAGATAGCTTAATGTATGAAACAACAGCTCTTTTGGTAAGTTACTGTATTTGAGTCATCTCTTAACATCCCTGTCATCATTGATCTGGAAACATCTGTTACTGAATAGTTTATTGGAATAATACTATGTGCAATTATCAAATCAAGTTTATTACAGTAAAAGACCAGAACAACTATAATGTTCTGGCAGCATAAATGTAGGCTCCAATAGTACAACATACTCAAGAGTGATTTTACAGTTTTTTGCTCAATAGAGCCTGATTTTTAAAGATTGCCTGGACAAATCCCTGCAGTTTTCTTGGCAAGGATTTTCAGAAGTGGTTTCCTTCTTAGAGCTGAAAGAAAGTGATTGGCCCAAGATCACCTAGCTGGGTTTGGATTAGAACTCGCAGTTTCCCCATTTCCAGGCTGATGCTTTAACCATTAAACTGGTCAAATCCACTAAGGACAGGGCTGTACCCGAGCTTCATCATTGTTCTGTGTGCATCCATTACAGTGGTGGGATTCAAATTTTTTACTATCAGTTCTGTGGGTGTGGCTTGGTGGGCATGGCTTGGTGGGCATAGCAGGGGAAGGATACTGTAAAATCTCCAGTCAAAGGTAGTATTTGCCGGTTCTGCGAACTACTCAAAATTTCCACTACTGGTTCTCCAGAACTGGTCAGAACCTGTTGAATACCACCTCTGGTCCATTACAAACTACAAAGCAGAAAGAGAGATATAGGACGAAAAAAATGTGGGGGCGGGAGAATCTATGAGGTAATAATAGCTTCAGTGCCATATTTCCCATTGTAATCAGGGTATATTTCTTTGATAGGAAGTATATGTAATACAATGCACTGCCATCCTGTAGACAAACAGCAAAAGGATAAAAGGCTGCTCACAACAAGCCTCCTTTGAGCTCCTGTTGTGACACCCTGAATGCCTACTTCTCTAGTCCCATCTCTAACTGGCATCCTCCTGGACACAAATTTTTTTAGAACTGGTGGAAAAGTGACAGTAAAGTCAGCTGACAATTCCCTGCTGATCGTTTCCTTTGTAAACGAAAGCTCCTTATGTATAACAAGAGCAGACTGAGGACTCAAACTGAGGATGAAGCCTCTGATTGATGGTCTGTTTTCCTGGTACATCCTGCAGTTAATGCTCAGGGAATGGTTAGTCCATCTTACTGCTGTCAAGGTAGAGTGCTAAGAGCCTGCTAACCGGCTTTGTATTTTTTTTCCCTACAAAAAATTTTAAAAAGGGAAAGGTCTTATCCCCTTGCCATATCCATATACTCTCGTCTAGTTTGCTATGTTTCTTTGAAAATGTCCCTGCCTACTTTGGTTGCAAATTGAAATATTCTTGTAAATTCTCTTCTGCAAAGCAGTGTCTGTTTTCCCTTTGGTGCTCTTGGGGAAGAGACATGTCTTCCCCTGGGGAGTGTCCTTCAATTTGATTTCATTTTGGTTTAGATCTGTTGTAAATACCATCCTGTTCTTTTGAAATATTTGCTCTGAGCTGGTGAGACAGCTCTATATTATATTTTCTAGCTGTAACACCACTGGGGTATCTGCAGCATATTATAAAGATCCACTTGCATAAACCAGCTGTCTGTATTCCACACAGACTTTTCCTGAATTTCTTTCCACTTAGGGCAGCAGCTGTACCATATATAGGGCAGGTAGCTGTGGTTTAGGATCTTTCCACAAATATTAGTACATCCTCACTAAATAATTGATAGCTTTGAATTAAAACTTAAATAAAATAAAAAATAAATAAAAATAAAAAGTCTAACTTGAAAAGTAGAGTTTGTCTGAGCTATTGAAGAATGTACCATTTGGTACCTAAAGCAATACAGAACTCAGAAACCAGACTTCACATTATGCAGCATTCTAGGTAAGATTAAATAAAGTCACTCAGTCACTCAGTCACTCAGACCCTGGTCATCTCTCATCTGGACTACTGCAACACACTCTACATGAGACTAACCTTGAGGAGTATTTGGAAGCTACCATGGCATACAATGCCATTGGCATGGGTCCAGGTTACCTGAGAAACCATCTCACACCAATGGGATTGGCTGACTTTTGCATTGGCAGAAGGGGTTAGAGTTAGATGATTAGGGATTAGGATTAGGGTTAGATGCTGTGAACCCTGTCAATCAAGGAATTCTGGCTGACATTTTAATCTTAATATTTATCATTTTACTGTTTTATATTGTGGTTTTTATCTTGCTCTAAGCCTCCTAGAGTCACAATGGTAAGATGGGTGGCATATCAATTTAATAAATAAAGTTAATAAATACATAAAGCTGGGATTTACAAGAAATCATATTTTGCTCTTAGTAACCAATAGGATTTGAATTCTGAAAAGCTTCAGTTTTCTTCAAGATAGCTGTCCTTTTTCTTTGATTACTGAAATATGAATATTAAATAAGCAAACAGATTTCCACTAATTTGCATGTTCTTAACAAAAAAAAAAATCACACATGTAAAATCTGGATAAATACCAAGAATACCTCAGGCATTTTTCTATCTCCATTTTTTCATTTTGTTTTTAGCTGATAGTTTTTTAGCTATTTCAGGTGTGTGCCTGAATTTATTTCGGCAATATAAAAAGCCTTTTGTTGTTGTTAAGTTTCAATAGTTGTGGTTTTCACTGTGACTTTTCCTCTTATGATGACCTGCTCAGTCTTTGATAGTTTTTGACATCTTTCACCAAGCTTCTGCTTTCCTGACAACATTTCTCCAATTCCAGCCTTTTTTTTTTTTTGTAATCACATGGGCTTCTCCATTATTTTTCAGTTTGCAAATGTTTATTTGGAGATTTTTTTTCTGGGAAATCCTATTGATACTGACCTTTTCAGTTTATCTTCTCCTGCCATGGAACGCTATTTATCAAAGCTGTCAATTTATTCGATTGCTTTTTTGAAATAGTACATCTTTGAGTTTAACTTCTCTTAAAACTAAATGCCCCAGGATTAAATGGGTGCTATCTCTCAAAATGGCTAGTAATTACATTTCTTCAACTAAGTTTTAAAGATAGGGTCAAGATTGACTTAGCTTTCCATCCTTCTAAGGTCTGAAAAATGAGGACCCAGATTGTTAGGGGCAACCTGCTGACTCTGTAAACCACTTAGAGAGGGCTGTATAGCATTGTGAAGCAGCATATAAGTCTAAGTGCTATTGCTATTGCTAGGTAGATGTTGATATTTGATGGTGTTAAGGGTATCATCTCAGGATGTAAAGCTGTCTTCTGAAATTGACTGGTGGTGATTTTGTCAATGCCAAGTAGTGTTCTAGATGTTTTAGGATTGCACCGAAGGTATCTGTTACTGTTAGTGTTATTTATGCTTTCTTTTGCCATAGTCATTCTACTTCCATTTACAGGTCTTAATATTAGTATTATACTAGTATTACATGTATTTTAATATTAGTATTTTATGATTTTCTCCATTTCTCTCTCTTCTGTTCTGCTGTTTCCAAGTACTGCCATATCCACAGGGTGGCAGGCTACTATTTAATTGTAATTTATTTTCTGTCATTCAAGAAAATCCAAATTCATAACTCAACCATAACGTCTTCATTTATTTTGGGTTACTCCCTCTTCACAGAATTGTCTATGCTTAAGGGAAGATGGGGAAACAATTTGCAACAGTATGTACCAGCTTAAGATTCTTGAGTATCACTATAATTAATTATAAATGTATTATTCAGAGAACAACGCTTTGGTCTAGTGGTGAAGATGTTCACCTCCTACTCAGTAGGTTGAGAGTTCAGTCCTAGGTTGCAGCAGATGTTTTTTCCCTAGGGCACAAAAAATTCCAATATCTGCTGTGAACTCTGCTTCAGGTGTCAGGAAGAACATTCCAGCCAATAAAGCTCCATCCAGTTGTCCCAACTCTACTTGAATTATGTGATTACAGGGTTGTAAAAAGGGTTTTTTTATTGGTAACAATTCAAAGTTAGAGACTTGGCAAAATAGGATTTGAATAGAATTCTAAGTAAGTGATATGTTTTTGTAGGGCAACCAATGTTCCTACTAGACTTGGACTAGGCAGTGTTTTGAGGATAGTAATCCTGGTGCTGTGTCTTCTCCCTTTTAACTGCTTTCTAAGCAATCTCCTCTTATAAGTATGATTTAACTTGAAAAAATGCATACAATGAGGCTCACTTTCTAAATTTGCCCCATGTAATGTCCTCCATTTATATTGCATATCCCTGTCTCCAGTTAGTAGGTTATCCTGCTGGGGCCCTTACAAAGTAGTCACAGCATGCCAGAAAAGAAGGCTGAACTTTCCCTCTGGACCATAATAGAAGGAATCAAGGGAGATAAGACTATCTCTGGTGGATAAATCTAATAAATATCATGAGAGTTTTCAACCTTTAATAAAATATCATTAAGAGAGAACATACTCCAAAAATAGCTGCCCTTTACCTTGATTTGAATTCAATTTCAATTTAATGTGCTACTGTCAAAGACTAGTACAAGTAGAGTACTCTGTGAATGTGTGTGTGTGTGTGTGTGTGTGTGTGAGAGAGAGAGAGAGAGAGAGAGAGAATAAAATGTAAGAGAAATTTAAAATACATTTATAAAACATGCTATTTCTAAACCACAAAAGAAATAAAATAGCAATTAGGAAAAGAATGAGGGAATATACCATGGAGAAGATTGATGTGTAAGGATAAAAGATACTGATTTATAGCAAGAGTAAGATGTAATGGTAAAGGAATAAGTAAATACATATACTGAAAAATGTAAGGAGATGCAAAAGATGCCTTGATGTGGTAACAATGTATAAAGTTTTATTTTATGTTTTTAAAATTTGAAAACTTAATAAAATTTATATTTAAAAAATATAAAACAAGCTAGTCCAAATGAGGACTAGGATAAAATCTATAAATTATAAAGCAGATATGTTATGTATGTTATGTTATGATATGTTATGTATTAATATTATATTATATTTCTGCTTCCCAGAGTGACATTGCACAGTTTACAATCTATACAAATAGAGACATAAAAACAATTATAATTATAGGAACAATTAAAATGACAAAACATAAATAAACTATGAACCAAGGGCTTGCATGGATGGTGCTTTTTTCAGTTGCTTTACCAGTCACCTGCACCTATACAAAGTATAATAATATCTAAAATAAGAAAAAAGTTATCATACCTAAAATTAAAGTGAATTATAATTACATAGAGTATGTTTGGTTAGTGGAAAATTGCCCCACTAGATTTGATGGATTTTCTATGTTGGTGCACAAAACACAGCTACATGTGTTGTAATGAAAGGCAGTTCATCCATGAGTAGCATCAGGACAAATAGGATAAATCTGGTTTGAATGTTTCTGTAAAAGGAGTAAGAAAAAAGAACAAAGCGGCCAGTTGTTCAGCAAGTGTTTTTTGCCAGTTTCCAAGGACTGGAGAACCCTGGAGAGGGCAAGGCGAGGCACGGGCAGCTATGAGACTGAGAGAGGGCTGGGCGAGGCCCAGGCAAGGCTTGGGCAGCTACGGGGAACTCAAAGTAGATTTGAAAATGACAGTTTATAAAAAAGATGTTGCACTGTGTATATAAAAGAATGGCTGATATTTTCATAATTACAATTCATTAATTGAAAAAGAAACCCTTAAAATGGAAATACTATTAACAAACCAAGGGAGTTTGTAATTTTGTGCCAGTAGTGGCACAAAAATCTTTCTTAGCCAAGACTACTTACCTGGACCAACAGTCCCTAATGGAATGCTCTCTCTATAGCAGAGAGAGAGAAGCCAGGGGAAGCCATGTTTGGTCGCCTAACCTTTTTAGAATGCAGCTTAAAAATGTATTGAAGCCTTATAGATACATACATACATACATACATACATACATACATACATATATTACAAATATATATATATATATATATATATATATATATATATATATATATATATATATATATATATTACAAAAAAAGATAATAGTATAAAATCATCTAAGAAATTAGATTAAGAATGGAATTGATAGGTACATTCACAGAGCAATACTGAATTCTTTTTCTGAAATTTATTCCTCAGTTTAAAAAACTGGAATATATGAATTGTATTGGGCTCTGCTAGTGTAGCTACTCAAGAGGATATAGTGTCAAGGTTAGCAAAAATGGTAAAGCAACATATAGATTTAAATTTTAAAACCAGAAATATTTTTGTTGGTACCCACATAAATAAAGGGAGTACAATACATATTTAATGTTGTATGTGTTAACAGTAGCTAGAATTATGTTGCACAACAGTGGGAAAATGAAGAGAACCCCCTAGATGAAAATGAAATTAAAAAATTACAATGTGCAGAAATGGATAGAGATAAGAGGTAGAAATTAGGCGGAGAATGATCATTGCTATGTATGAATTAAATACAGAAGGTTGATAATTATAAACATGTTGATATAATTAACAAAATTAGAAATAAGCCAATACAAAGAAATTTAAATAATTTCTCTCTTACAGTGCTGTACTTATTGTTATTTAAGTAATAATATAAATATATATAGTGGATTTATGATATAAGGATTAATGCAAATTGGAAGGGAAAGACTGCAAAGATTGTGGACAAATGATTTGTACCAACTGACACACCGTATGTAACTGAAGATGGTTTATGTTTTATGTTTGTTTTGTTTAAAAAAATAAAAACTTTTATTTAAAAAAAATTCCATTTATGTATGCATGCATGCATGCATGCAGGTTTTTGTTACATTGTTGCTATATATTGATTTAAGCAGAAACAGGTAATGTATAACAACAATGTAACAAGAAGTTGCCTGCCTCATTTTTGGTAAGTTGCTTTTTTATTTATGTATTTATTTATTTTTTAGTATCTGTTTTTGTTTTTATTAATCATAAAAACAGAACAGACACTAAATAAATAAATAAATAAATAAATACATAAATAAAAATTATTTTACTATTCATCTTGATGTTTCTTTCTCCTTTGTTTTTTTTTCCTATTGGGAAAAAGCAAATCAGAAACAAGTAGCTATATATAACATTGATGCTATATATAGATATTTCTTTCTGATTTGCTTTGTCCCAATAGGAAAAAACAAAGGAGAAAGAAACTTCAAGATGAATAGTAAAATAATTTTTATTTATGTATTTATTTATTTCTTTAGTATCTACAGATACTAAAAAAATAAATAAATACATAAATAAAAAAGCAACTTACCAAAAATGAGGCAGGCAAGTTGGCTAGCTAGCTATGCTGGGGTCCTCCTCAGTCTTCATCTTGCTGCTGGCTGGCCTGGGAGTAGGCACTCAATCAGGCTGGCAGCGGCGGTGGCGGCAGCAGGAGAAGGTAGGCGACCGGCAGGGCTTGCTTCTTTGCCTCCTCATTCACCAATCAGTGGTGGGAAGGCAAGGCAGCAACCCTTGGATCATGGCAGGTGAGGGAAGATAGCGTCATCTTAGCCAAGATGGTGGTAGCCGGCCGTCCTAGCCAAGATGGTGACCACCGGGTGGATGAGGCAGCGGTGGCTGGCCCAGGAGTCAGCACTCAACCAGCCTGGTGGCAGCAGTGGTGGTGGCAGGAGGAGGTAGGGGACCGGCGGGGCTTCCTGCTTTGCCTCCTCACCCACCAATCAGTGGTGGGAAGGCAAGGCAGCAACAAGGGCCGTGGGTGAGGGAAGTTGGTGGCAGGCAAAGCAGGGAGTGTCAGTGAGGGTGGTGGGCATCCCAGGAGTAGGCACTCGACTGGGGCTGGTGGTGGCAGGTAGGCGTCCAGGTCCTACTTACCTATCCGCATCTTCAGAGGCCAGGGTAGGCAGTCCATGCAGGCAAGGACGGCTAGTGGTGGTGGTGGCCGGGGCTTGCGTCTTCTTTAACAGCAGCTTTTGTGGTATTCCCTGTTAGGAAAATGAGTGCACTCAGGGAAACATCGTTAGAGTGGTGAGGAATAACATACAACCAGCATACAGATACACTGAATAGTAAAATGTAGGTTTTACTTCCAGTAAACGGGTAAACAAAGTCCAACAAACAGTCCAAATCATACACAGCTAAAGCAGTTAGTATCAGTCCAGGGATAATCCAAAAACAAAGTCCTTTTCTTTAACAGTATCATAAACAAAGTTCAGTAAATGGAGTTTGCTAACAGTTGCAAGACTCACAGCAATCCAAGCAGAATGACGATCAGGCAAAAAGGCAATAGGGAAATGCAAGAAGAGAACAAACCAGGTTTCTGCCTCCATCTTATGGCCGTTGGAGGAACCTCAGCCAATCACAATTACAGCATTCTCTTAAAAATACAACAGTATTAAATAATTATCCTGGTTTATATATTGCCAATCCAACTGTTAGTTGACTATCATTCCTAACATTCTCCCCTTTGGGTAGGACAATCTATAAAACCTTATGGTTTAAGTCCATATTCCTCACAGCAAGCCTTATGTGCCTTGGGCTTTTGTAAAATGATCTGCAATGTTATTCTCTGACATGCAGTACTCCAGTATAATCATTTTACTTTGAACACATTGTCTCACATTTAGATATCATAGATCGGTGTGTTTTGATCTTGTCTTTACAGCAAGATTGGAAGCCATCTGAATTGCTGATTGGTTGTCTTCATATACAACAATAGGTTCCTTTACATTGATTCCCATGTCTATCATTAGTTGTTTATAACATACTAAGTCTGTACATAATAGAGACAAACAGGAGAATTCAGCCTCCATTGTTGATAAGCTTAGATGTTTTTGTCGAATAGACCGCCATCCAATTAACACCTTTCCTAATAACACTACAGTACCTGATGTTGATTTACATGTAGGTACATCTGTAGTGAAATTTGCATTGGCATATGCAGTTAAACTTAGTTCATCCTTAGGCTCCAAATATAATGCATAATGCATCGTTTGTTTAAGATATCTCAACACACGCTTAGCAGCTTGCCAGTGCCTTTCAGTAGGCTCAGTATTAAACCTGGCTGATTGATTGACACTATATGCTATGTCTGGCCTAGACCAATTACTAAAATAGGATAAGCTACCACTCAATGATTGATAAATGTCTTTATCAAAAACAGGACTTTGCACATCACTGTGGCTAAACTCCTGGGTCATTGGCGACTTATCTGGCTTACAAAGTTCCATTTTAAAGTTCTTCAGTAACTGGTTAATTTTATCTGCCTGTGAGATTTTGTAGCCTCCCTTAGTTTTGTCTATTTTCAAACCAAGATACTGTTTAATCTCACCTAAATATTTTATTTTAAATTTCTTCTCTAACAGTGAAATAATCCCAGTAGCTTCTTGCTCACTTTTGGTGATTAATGCTATGTCATCAGTGAACAATAGTAACAATAAAATTACACCATCACTTTCCTTTTTGAATAAACATGGATCAGCCATGCCAGCTACAAAACCTATCTTTGTTAATTCCTTCACTATGCACTGGTTCCATTCATAGCCTGATTGCTTCAAGCCATAAAGACTCTTTTTAAATCTCCAGCAATCAGTTTTGTTATCAGTTTTTATACCCAAAGGCTTCTTTAAATATATAGTATGTTGCAATGGTGCATGAAGATATGCCGTCTCCACATCTAAATGGTTTATTTTGTATTTATTCTTAGCTGCCCACACTAATGCTGCTCGTAATGTGGTAGCCTTCAGACTAGGTGCAAATACCTCATCGTAGTCATTGGCTGACTGATTGAACCCTTGTGCTACTAACCTGGCTTTATGGGTAACAGTCCCATCCACACCTGTCTTAATTTTATAAATCCATTTTGCACCCTATGGCTTGCTTACCTGGTGGTAACCTGGCATTTTCACATACCTCCAAACTTTGTAAAGATTTCAGTTCCTTATCCATTGCTTCCTGCCAAGTAGCCTGATCCTTAGCAGGATACAGTTTCAATTAATTATAGTTACTAGGAACTGCATTTACTTGGCATACAATACTTGCCTAATATCTATCTGGTGCTCATGTTACACGGGTTGAACGTCTAGGCAACTCAGGGCTTACTGGTGGACTCTCCTGTTCCACCTCCTCCTGTTCTTCTACCTCCTCATGTGCCTGTTCTTCCTCTTTAATTGCTATTGATGGTTTAACAATCTCATCATTAGGGACTGTTTGGGTGTCGATAACAACATCATTGTTTGATTCCTGTTCTAGTTTATTCCACCCAACATGCTCAAGAAATTTAGCATTAGTGCTACAGTAAATATTAGCTGTGCCTGGATCCCAAAATCTAAACGATCTATGGTTGGCCTTGTAACCTACGAAAAATAATTTCCTAGCTCTATGTTGCCCTTTCAGTCTTACTTGTGAGGGAATATGCACCCATGCTGGAGCTCCAAATGTGTGTAGATAACACACATTTGGTTTTCTGCTATGCCAACAAGTGAATGGTAATTCACCAGTTGTTGTGTTTACCACATCGTTTAACACATGGTTGCTACACATTATAGCCTCACCCCACAGTGTTTCAGGCAAATCTGAATCAGATAACATAGTGCGAGCCATGGCTTGTAAAGTTTGCCCTCTTCGTTCTATAAATGATTTATGTTGTGGCCTGTAAGGTGCAGAACATTTATGCTCAATACCAGCCAATTTTAACATCGTTTGGAATCTATTGTTAATAAACTCAGTCCCGTTATCTGTAACTAAAGTAATTACTTTATGTTTCATTTTCCTTTCTGCAAATCTTAGCCAGTTAAAGAAATGTTGGAATATTTCTGTTTTGTTTTTCATTAGATAACAGAAACTGTACCGTGAGTAAATGGTCCATTATACTCAAAACATAACAGGCACCTTCTAAACTGGGTTTCTTAAGACCCATTATGTCAGCAAACACAACCTCTAAAGGTTCTTTGGTCTTAAACCCATTCGGTCTGTTTGCTGGAGTAACCTTGCTTTTCTCCTGAATACAGGCATTACAGTTTAAGTATTTGCTACAGGGTTTTAATTTTACTCCCTCTGACAATTCAACAGTTTGTTTCAGCATTTTGAAATTAATGTGCTCCAGATGTCTATGCAGTAAATGTATACATTCGTCATGTGGCTTAACATTGTTATAAACTGAGTTAGCCATCTGCAACTGGTCATCATGTATCACATATAAATCATTCTCTAAAGTAGCAGTAACACTTTTACCCTCTTTCTCTATTATACAGTTATCTCCCCTAAAGTTTACTACATAACCAATATTAACTAAAGCCCTTACTGATAACAAATTAAATTTCAGTTTAGGTACATATAACATAGTTAAATGCTCATTTACACATGAACAATATGCAGTACCTTCACCAGATGCTTTCATCTTCCATCCATTTGACAATGATACATGTTGCTTACTCGTGGACCTCTTTACAAATCTCTCTCTATTTCTAGTAATGCACTGCGATGCTCCACTATCAATTACCCACAAATCATGGTTTACAGTTGACTTGCTAGACATAGCTAAATTAACATTCTTCTTAGCCTTCTGGTGATTACCAGTATTCTGTCATTTTCCCTTCTTACAGAATCTAGCTATATGTCCCCTAGCCCCACAAGAAAAACATTTCCTAACAGTATAGGCAGCTGAAGACAAATCCTCTTCTTGTGGTTGTTCCTTCCTCAGTTGGTCTCTATCCAGCCATCTTCTTGCCTCTTCTAACAACCTTCCGGTTATGTCAGTCAATGTCAGTTTATCTCTGGGCAGTACTTCCAGTGAAGATACATAATCATCATAACTTTCATCCAATGAAGAAAGAATGATGTAAATCCGATGCAGCTCTGAAAAAATCAGTTCCTTTTCATGTAGCTCTTGAAAAGTTATTTTCATGAAGTTCAAATGAGCTAATATATTTCCACTTTTCAGAAGATGTGCTCTAAATCATTTACGTGTAAGTTGTATGTGTGCACCTACACTGGCACGAACATAAATCCTCTTCAAATTCTCCCAACACCTAGCAGCAGACTCTTCTCCACAAATATGGACTAGCTGCTGGTCACTCAGTGTTAGTCCAATTATACAAAGAGCTCGTTCATTGTTCTGTTTAAAGTCAGCTAACTTTTTGGCATCATCCTCATTTACATCCGATGGATCCTGAACTGCAGCCCATAACCCTTTCCTACACAGAAGTAGACTGCACTTCATAGACCAGAAAACATAGTTTGTTCCATCCAACCAGGTCATCAGTGATAGACTTGTTGACAGGTCTTATGCCATCTTTACCAGGACAGTAACCCACAATTAAACAGTAAACAGCTGTCTGTATATGGTACTGTGTATTCACACTAACTCTCAGTTATCTGAGCCTGGTATGGTCTGGGCCCATAACCAGTGTTGAAGTATTCCCCGTTAGGAGAATGAGTGCACTCAGGGAAATGTAGTGAGAGTAGTGAGGAATAACACACAACCAGCATACAGATACACAGAATAGTAAAATGTAGGTTTTACTTCCAGTAAACGGGCAAACAAAGTCCAACAAACAGTCCAAATCATACATGGTTAAAGCAGTTAGTATCAGTCCAGGGATAATCCAAAAACTGAGTTCTTTTCTTTACCAGTATCATTAACAAATTTCAGTAAGCGGAATTTGCTAACAGTTGCAAGACTCACAGCAATCCAAGCAGAGCGACGATCAGGCAAAAAGGCAATAGGGAAATGCAAGAAGAGAACAAACCAGGTCTCTGGCTCCATCTTATGGCCGTTGGAGGAACCTCAGCCAATCACAATTACAGCACTTTCTTAAAAATACAACAGTATTAAGTAACTATCCTGGTTTATATATTGCCAACCCAACTGTTAGTTGACTATCATTCCTAACAGCAGCTGCCGTGGGAGGCAGTCCAGGCAAGGCATGCAGGCAGGCCTGGGAGGCAGGCCGACTGGGCGAGGGCGGTTAGTGGTGGTGGAGAATGGGGCTTGCGGCTTGCCCTCACTCACTCAGCAGGGCAACAGAAGGCAGGCAGCGATGGCTGGATGGGTGGCTGGATGGCTGCCTTGGCTGCTGCTGCTGCTGCTGTGAGCAATGGCACCAGGCGGGAAAATTTTTGTAGGTAGTGCACATGCACTATAAGTAGGGGTAGGGCAGGTGGGGGAGAATGAGGCAAGGATTTTCATGCATGCGTGAAAAATGTCGCACATGTGTAGTAAAAAAACCACCAGTTTTTGGCCCTTAGGAACGGTGGAGAGGGGCGGGGCCAGCCAGAGGTCAGTTTTACTGGTTCTTAGAATTACCGGAGATGTTAACAACTAGTTCTATAGAACCAGTGCAAACCGGTAGAATCCACCCCTGAGGCTATCATTGGCTAACATTGATGTATCATGCAGATTGTTTATTAATGATTTGAAAAAGATCTTGATGTTTATCCTTATAAAAATATCCCACTTTTGTATTTTCTTAGTATCTTTCTATATTCTAGTAATATAATTCATAAAAATACATGGATCAAATTGCAGTACTTCCTCAACAATATTGCTGATACTATAAAGTGTTAAATTTTATTTATTTTCAAATACATACATAATCAAGAAAGAAAGCTGTGAGACCATCATATTATAGAGTGAATTGCCATCCAGAAATATCATGATCTAAGAGAAAAAACAGTTGTGATTATGACAGTTTTGTATATTTAAACATTAAACTGCCTCAGTCATCTATCAACAGAATGTTGGGGTATAATAGATTTTGCCTTTTGTACATCATTAATCATTATCCAGTTTTAAAATGAATGCACATCTGAAGATTAGAGTGCTGGTAAATGAACTTAGCTAAGAAGAAAGATGTTTGGGAGAGAATATCCAAAGCTAAGTTGGAGGCCAAGTGGAGATGCTTCACTGCTTATTGCTGCTGAGCAAACTGGGTTCATCCTGACCAAACATTTTCAGCAAAATGTCTCTGCAACAAGACTTTGAATAAAAATCTGTGTATAGTCACCATAAATTGAGACGGTCAAATAGTTTTTGTAGTTTTTCTTTCCTTTAAGTTTTCTAAAGATACAAGCTTCATCAGACTCATCACAGCCAAACCTGCCCATCTATTGACTCTCTACTCCAACTTTGACATAATTAAGAATTATGAAAAGGTAGATTTGACATACAGTTTCACATTTTAGTGACATATTTCTTATTCATGCACCATTTGTCTTTCAAATGCTACCTCCTCTTTTCTACATGATATAAGTAAATCCATATGTAAGCACCAGAAATACTATGATCACATTTATTAGTAGCATTCTAGGAAAAACATGCAATCAGTAACAAAGAAAAGAGATAATGCTTGAGAGAAAAATGAAAATTGCTAAATGATGAGGGCAGACCAATAGTCATTTTATTGGGACTAAGTAGGTGTGGACAGATATTGATGTTAGAGTTCTCTTTAATCTTCTTGCAGCTAAATCCCAATTCTAAGTAGAGTCTGCAGCAAAACAAAACTCAAGGCCAGGAGAACTGGAAATGTCAAAAGGGACTATTCTGGCTATGTGAATCATACTGCTTTCCAAACCCTCCTTACAGAGAAGCATGCATAAAGAACATGGTCATGTTACTGATGATGCATGGTGTCTGTCTTCATATATAATGCGTACATTATGATGCATACATGTTCATTATATTGATACTGGGAAGGGGGTATTAGAGAAATAAACATTCTGCATCTGTTGCTAGAAATCTAGCAATAGATGCAGGACGTTAGAACATTTCTGGAACCAAAATGTAGAAACAGAAGCAGCATTCAGCGATAGAGACTTATCTTTCTGTGTTATTGAACTACAAGCATGTTAATTTTTCAGTCATTGAAAACCTGCCATAGAGACAGGTATTTTTTTTTAATCTGCTGTCTTTTAGCCAGATTATAGAGAATGAATATTGTGTGATTATGTAATTATTCAGGTGAAATATCTGTGTTGTCTTCATTGTTAAGCAATATATCCTTTGTCTTCCTTTTAGACCAGGTGAGTAAGTAGTAGATCATCCCATTTGAATCTTCATTTTAGAGGGACAACTGACTTGCTGCATGCTAATCATTCTTTTCTGCAAAAAAAGTCCTACACCTCTTTTCAGACTTTCCTTAATTATTCTACAGTCAAATCCTCCATACTTTGAACTCACACAAAACTGCCTCTGGAGATGTGCTGAGCAAGAAGGGGTGAATTTGACTGGTGTTTGAATAAATCTCTCTAATTTGTTCATGGTTTTTCCACCAATTCACAGAATTCATATGACTTACTTTCATCCATGTAACCCCTTACTATATTGGTCATTCCATTTTTCTTTCCTATTAGAGTGAAATTGGACACAGCCCTCCTCCTGCCTACACCCCTATGTCAGGAGTAAGTATTTCATAATCAACCTTCATCTTTTAGGATTTGTTTGTCTTTTTAAATGTATCTTTCTTCTTCTCTCTTCATGAATTCCACCATCCCACATACTCTTTCATTGTCCAAGGGTAGGTGAACACTAATCATGTTTTGTTGCTGAGCCCTGCTGAAAAACACAAATTTCATTAACTCTAACAGAAAATTCTAGGACAGAATCAGATGTTACTAGAGATTAATTTCTGCCTTAAGATAAATGTTTGCTTTGTTTTGTTGAACAGGGTTCTCTGGACATTGTTAGGTTGCAACTTATAATAATATAATAAAATTAGGGAGTGCTAAACATTGTAAGATTATCCTGATTGTCTTGATTCTAAAAGTATTTGAGAAATTCAAAGTGTTATCCTTGGTCCATAATATTTTTTAAAGCAAGGATGGATGTGCCTGTTCTAGTTTAGGTTGGTTTAATGATACTGAAAAAGCTTTGTGCTTCATAAGTTTAAACCTTCTCTGAAAAATGGAATCAGAAAAAACAACCGGAGGGACAATGAGCTTTTGTGATATCTGATAAGCCTAACAAAACAAAACCTAATAAACAACCAAAAATTGCCACATTTAAATTCAGAGGAGTTCATATAGCTTGAAGGCAAATATAAAAATTAAGCTTGAAAGGAAATAATAATTTTAATATTTGTATGGATTCAAAAACAATACAGATACAGATCCACAGAAAATACAGTATAAGGTTATTGAATGGACATTAATTATAGCTATGGTAATACCTTTAAATGATTAGCTTTAAAAAGTTCTAGTGAGTCCCACAAGAAGAACTAATTGTTAATTTCTCAAGAACATTCTCCTTTCCTCTTACTTTATGAAAAACAACAACCAAGTTGATAAATCGCATTCCTGGAACAATATAAAGAAATACTTGTTCAATTATATTTGTTTTAAATAATTATGTTAAATGCTGTACTCTAAACAATAATCTTATGGGGATAGGGAAGATATCTTAGAATCCACTGGGTAGTTCAGATCTCCTTATCAAAAAGAAAGGAGGTGGTCTGCTCTCCATGGTGATTGTCTAAATATCTTCCAGCCTGCTGCCATAAGAGCTCCAACGTCATGTTACATGTAGTCCGTCCTTTCTCAGGGAGGAATGGGAGAAATTGGCTGGTCTTTCAAAGATTTCAAAATCCTCTCACCCTTTAGTCCTGCTCCTGAAATACATATCAGCTCAAGAACTGGCATGCATAATTTCACTCCTATTGTTATTGTTGTTGTTGTTGCAAATTTAATGTTAAATTCAATTCACAGTCTGGGATTGGTTAAGTCCTAACCAAGGATCTAAGCACTGTCAAGCTAATGTCTGAGTATACAGAGTTCTGAGTAAGGTGTTTTTTTGCAAAGTCAAAATATTCAGGCCTGATAAGTTCAAAATTCTGATGTATTTAGGCAACCCTTTGGGTATTGCTCCAAGGGCTCCTATTACTATTGGTAAAATCAATAGAAGTAGTAGTAGTACCCTGTTTCTCCAACAATACGGCCTCCCCCAATAGGAAGTCCCAGCATGTTTTATAGGCATGAAATGAAATTAAGCCCCTCCCCCCCAAATTAAGGCCTATATTAAAACATGCGAAATCGGGGGAATGGTGGTGGTGGGGCTTGCCATTAGGAAGTACTTTTGTTGCACACCTGGATATGGTGCTGCCTGCATTGACCCCGATACGAAGTTCAACATCCAAGCCATCACCGCCTGCCCAAAGATGCAGGGGGGGGGGGAATTAAGTCACCCCTGAAAAGACAACCTAGCCATTTTTGGGGGGCTCAAAAAAAAAATAAGACACGGCCTTATTATATGAGAAACACAGTCGTTATTATAGTTGTTGTTAAGTTCTGTCCAAGGGCTTTCTCCTTCCAGGAGACTGATGGCCAAGAGTCACTACTGCTTCTATCTCTGTGCCATTCTTGCACATTCTTCTAGACCATATACATAGTTAAGTAGTAATACATAATTCAGTCAGCCTACTGTTTAAGAATTATGTTATTGTTGTTAAAACTAATTAACTAATTCAAAAAGGGGGAAATGATTTTGTCTCAGAGTTTTACTTAAAGCAAAATTTGCTTTCACATATTATTCTGACTATTAGGTCAGAAAAGGTAATAGGGTCTCCTGCTTGAGCAGAGGGTTGGACTGGAGGACCTCCAAGGTCCCTTCCAACTCTGTTATTCTATTCTATTCTATTCTATTCTATTCTAATTATATGAAATATCCCATCATTCCATGGGAAGTAAAATGATTCTCAATGACTAATATTTAGAGCATGTTTTTATTGTGTAGTAAAGTAACTGTATAGTAAGGGAGATATGAAGCGCTAGGAGAACTTCCAAATACAAAATTGTGCAAACTCTATACACTCTACGGTATTGTTATAGTAACTCAGGATAAAAACAAAAGTCATAAACATCTCTCTGTGTGTATGTGTGTGTATGTGTGTATGCGCGCGCACACACACACACACACACACACACACACACACACATATATATATATATATATATATATATATATATATATATATATATATATATATATATATATATATATATATATTTGTAAGAGAGGATAGAGGGGAAAGTACTGCTGGCAGAAGACACTCACAAGCAGGATACAAGTTGTTATATCTGGGAGGACGGTTCAAGAACGGAGGCAAGACTCAGACAGTAACTAAAGTTCTTTATTTGTGACTTCAGATCTGAGCAACTAACCCCAGCCACAGCAGCCCCTTATATAGGGCTGGCTGCGGCTAGGCAGCCAATGAAGGCGATTTGAGTTTGCCGCTCTTGGCAGGGCCAATCGCGGCAGCCCGTTTACTGGCCAATCGCATCAGTCTATGGCGACCAATCACGATCGGCTATCAGCGGGCCAATCAGATTTGCAGGCTACGAGCCTGCTAGTCTGGAACACCCCTCCCTCTTGGTTCCGTTTAAGGGGTGGAGTAATATAGTCTCGCAGGTAAGCAGGTCTTCGCACCTGTCTTCCTGACTTACGCAGTTCTGCTTGACCCTGTTCAAACCCGGGTTCAGATGGACTGCTTGCTGGATCAAACAGGAACGGTGAACCGGTGTCATGGTCAGGGCTTTCCTCTGGTGCCTCCGGGGTGATGAAGTCCTCAGCCTCGCTGTTACTGTTCTGGCTCCTGGTGCTCACTGAACCTGCCTGGTTGCTGCTTCCTGGCGAAGCGTTCGACTGTCCAGTCTCAGTTGAAGCTGGTGAGTGTTGCCAACCATGGTGCAGTGATCTCGGTGATAGCTCGGAATAGACAGGTGTTGGTTCTAATTCTGAGTTCACTGCTTCCCCTCCCCCCCTAGTGTCAAAGTTAGGGTCAGGGTTGGAAGATGTGGTTAGTCTGGAGCGCAGTTGGTCAATATGGCGTTTCCATGGTCTGCCATCAGTGGTGAGTAGACGGTAGGAGCGGGGGGCCGTAACTTAAGTTACCTGGGCAGGAATCCAAAGGGGATCCCCAGAAAAGTTTTTTGCGAAAACAAGGTCTCCCACCGTGAAAACACGGTGCTTGCTGCTGGAACCCAGGGGCTTTTCCGGGGTGTAGGCAGGGTGCAAACGATCTAGAGGCAATCTGAGTTTCCTGGCCATCAGGAGTTCAGCTAGGCACTTGTTGGTCGTGCTGTTTGGTGTGATGTGTTGTAGGAGCAGCATTCTAGTGACTTTTTCGTGGATGTTGCCTTGATCCATTTTCTGTAGCTTTTTTTTCGTAAACTGAACCATTTGTTCAGCCCGGCCATTCGCTGCAGGATGAGCCGGAGATGTGAGTGCGTGTCAGATGCCCCATTCCTCTAAATACTGTTCAGAGGCTAAGGCAGTAAATTGGGGCCCATTGTCAGAGACCAGGACATCTGGTAACCCGTGTGTGGCAAAGAGTCTGTTCAGTTTTTTAATGACCGCCTCAGTAGTGGTTGCTTTCATTTTATTGACCTCAAGCCAGTTTGAGTAGGCATCAACAGTTATTAAGAAGGTGTGGCCTCTCGTAGGTCCCGCAAAGTCAATATGAATGCGAGACCAAGGCCCCCTGGGTGTTTCCCATTCTGTTGGTGGGGCTTTAGGTGGAGCTGAGTGGTTTTCCTGGCATTTGTTACAAGAGGCGACCCAGGTTTCGATTTGTTTATCTATACCTGGCCACCAGGCGTAACTTCTGCCAGCGCTTTCACGCACGATGCCCGGTGTCCATCGTGTAGCATTTGCAAGACCCTTTTTGTAACTTAGTTGGTACAACAACTGTCTCCCACAAAACGCACCCTTTTTGTGAAAAAGTTCCATTTGTCTGTTTTTAAACGGCTTAAACATTTCCTTAGTGTCGTAATCTGGCCATCCCCTCTCCACCCAGCCAAGAACTCGTGCCAAACAAGAGTCTCTTTTGGTTTCCAAAGCGATGTCTTGAGCCGTTAGTGGAGGTGATGGCATTGTCTCTATTTGCAGTACGGGGAGTGTGGGAGCTGGGTCTTCCTGTGGCTTGGGCAGCGGTGAGCGGCTCAAGGCATCTGCGTGGGGAATAGATTTCCCCGGACGGTACTTTAATTGATAGTCATAGGCAGCGAGAAATTCCGCGTCATTCTGGGGGAGAGAATGTGTGGAGTAGGTTTGTCGCCCACCAGGATCCCAAGTAGTGGCTTATGATCCGTTATAATAGAAAACGGTCTCCCATAAACATATTCATGAAATCGTTTTATTGCAGAGACAATAGCAAGGGCTTCCTTATCTAATTGGCTATAGTTTCTTTCTGTTTTTGATAGAGTTTGTGAAAAAAAATGCAATTGGTGCTTCTGAGCCGTTTGGTAGGACGTGGCTCAGGATGGCCCCTACCCCAAATGGTGAGGCGTCACATGTGACAGTCAAAGGTAGTGTCTCGTTATACTGAATTAGTACTGCCTTTGAGGTAAGGAGGTCTTTTACTTGCTGGAAGGCGTGTTCCTCCCGACGTCCCCAATTCCAGGATGCCCTTTTATCGAGTAGTCTATGAAGGGGCTCAGCAACAGTTGCCTTCTGGGGCAGGAAAATGTTATAAAAGTTAATAAGTCCCAGGAAGGCTTGGAGGTCGGTTTTGTTTTTAGGTCTTGGGGCGTTTTTGATAGCTGCCAATTTTTTTTCTGTGGGGTGGATTCCTTGCTTGTCAAGGAGGTAGCCAAGAAACTCCACCCTTTCTGTGCAAAGCTGGCACTTTTCCTTATTAACCTTGAGGCCAGCGTTTTTGAACCTCTGTAGGACTGTTCTGAGACGTTTTTCTAATTGGTTTTTTGTGGGTGCTGCTATTAATACGTCATCAAAATAGGGCACGACCCCTTTTATCCCTTGTAATAGTCTCTCCATCAGGCTTTGAAAGATGCCTGGGGCTACGCTTACACCAAACTGGAGCCTGTTGCATTTGAATGCACCACGATGTGTGACTATAGTTTGGGCTTCTGCAGTCTTGGGATCAACTGATAGCTGTTGATACGCTTGGGCCAGATCTAATTTTGCGAATATTTTGCCACCCCCAAGTGAATGCAGGAGATGTTGAACAACTGGCACTGGGTAGGCGCTCTGCTGTAGCGCGTGATTGAGGGTGGCCTTGTAGTCACCGCAGATTCTTATGGACCCGTCAGGTTTTATGGGGGTGACGATTGGTGTCTCCCATCGGGCGTGGTCAATAGGTTCTAACACGCCTTGCGTAATTAATTTGTCCAGTTGCTCGTCAGTTTTGGATTTAAGAGCAAAGGGAACTCGGCGTGGCTTTAGACGAATGGGTGCTATGTCGGGGCGAAAATTAAATGAAATGGGGGACCCCTTGTACTTGCCTAGGCTTTTGTTGAACACTTCTCGGAAATCGTGGACGAGAGCCGCCTCCCAGTCATTGTCTTCAGTATGATGGATGCCAGCCACTCCGATTCCTAGTGGCGCGAACCACTGAAGACCCAATAGACTTGGCCGGTCTCGGTCTACGACGGTGAGTGGTAGAATTGCCTTATGTCCCTTGAACGAGACCTGCACATGGCGGGTACCTGCGACTGGAATCCGGTTGCCTTGATAGTCTTTTAGTATGAGTCTCTGACTGCTGAGGTCTTGGCATCGGATGTTGGGGACTAGCTGCTTCAGTGTTCTCCAGGATACCATGGATAGTGATGACCCAGAGTCGACTTCCATGTTTCACGGTTTGTTTTCAATCGTGACCTCTACTCGGATATTTTTAGCGTCAAGTGATGAAGCGTGGCCGATGGTGATGGTTTGATGAGCCTCCTCTCGTCTGGGGGCGTCGTTAAACCTTCGGGGTCTGCTGTACCAGTTCCACTGGTTGCTAGGGCGGTCCCTCTGCGTGGTGGAGTTCCCATCATTCCTCTTTGGGCTGCTCCCTCTCCGTCTGGGGCTGGAATTTCTCTTGTTTCTGCATACCTTCGCAATGTGTCCCCATTTCTCGCAAAAACGGCATATGGTATCTAAGAATCTGCATTCGGATCGGGGATGGTTTCCCCCGCATCCGGCGCATTGGTAGTTGGCTTTGCGGCCCCGCTGGTCCCGTTGCTCACGTTCTGACCGGAGCCTGTGGACTTCTTCTTCCTCGCTGTCTGAGGATGACTCGACGTCCTCGTGATGGGCGGTCGATGTGTACTTGTCTGAAAGTTTTCCAGCATCGTTGGTGGGTTGGCGGTTGGTCCCGCTGGTTCGACGCATTCGTGCTGCCGATTTACGAGTGGCTTCGGCTGCTGTGACGTCTGCTATGGCATCTGCAAGCGAGATGTCTCCCTTGGCCATGATCTTGCTCTGGACGGTTGGGTCTCTGAAGCCAAGGACGATGCGATCTCTCATGGCTTCTTCGAGGTTGGCGAAGCCACACAAACCACCCAGGTTCCTCAGGTCTGCCACAAAATCCCCAACGCTCTCACCCTCACATTGGTCCCTCTGGTAGAATTCATGCCTGCGAATGAGAGTTGGCACGGCTGGGGCGTAATGGTTGCGCAGGATGGGAGCAAGGGTGTCCCAATCCATGGTTTTAACTTCAGCTGGCTTGGCTAAGGCTTTAGCCATCTTAAAAACGGCTGGTCCACAATGGGTTAGAAAAACGGCTCGTTTCTTGCTGGGCATGGCATCTTTGAGGTTGTTGGACTCCAGGAACATTTGAAATCTGTCCATGTATGAGTCCCAATCTTCGCTAGCTGGATCGAATGGTGCGGGTGGTATAGCGCTGCTGGCCATGTCGCCGTCGTTGCGCTCTGTCAGCCACGTGCTCCTTCGTCTAGCTCAATTCAATAGCTTCTGTTGCCTCCGCATCCCACCCTCGTCTCCAGTGTTATATCTGGGAGGACGGTTCAAGAACGGAGGCAAGACTCAGACAGTAACTAAAGCTCTTTATTTGTGACTTCAGATCTGAGCAACTAACCCCAGCCGCAGTAGCCCCTTATATAGGGCTGGCTGCGGCTAGGCAGCCAATGAAGGCGATTTGAGTTTGCCGCTCTTGGCAGGGCCAATCGCGGCAGCCCGTTTACTGGCCAATCGCATCAGTCTATGGCAACCAATCACGATCGGCTTTCAGCGGGCCAATCAGATTTGCAGGCTACGAGCCTGCTAGTCCGGAACACAAGTGTTTTGCTCTAAAAACATTTGTACCCTGCTTGTGAATGCCTTCTGTCAGCAGTACTTTCCCCTCTAGCCTCTCTTACAGAGGACTACTAACTTGGGCTCCATTGCAGAGGTCACTGAAGGAATCTTTCTGCAGGCCAGTTAATTTCCAGAGTTATGACATTTTGTGTCCTTTCCTTACTAACCCTAGAAGTGTACATAGAAGGTAATGTGTTGTAATACTAGGGGATTTTTTAAAAAAACAACACAGAAATACCATATAGAGATCAAGAGATTTTGGAAATATGTTGAATAGAATGTGATCCTGATTTATTTACATTTAATGTTGAATTTAGATGTGACACTGATAGATTGATGGATTAGGGTTGGCCTTTTATTTGAGTTAGCAGATTATTTGTATGGTATTCTGAAATCCAAGAAAAATGCACTAAGTTTCAATTTTTGAAGTGTAATATTTGAAAAGCACAAATAAGCATCTTGAATTATTTTAAGCCAATGGAATTTAAATTGAATCCAGCAATAATACAAACCTATGCATGTGAAATTCATTTAGTTCCTTTAGCCACTGCTTGCAGTCAAACATTAAACTAAAAAAATCTGTGTAATGTTGACTGAAACAGTTACAACTAAAACTTCATAGCAAAGGTACCCATTGAGCAAATAATTGAACATCTTATATGCATGAAACTAAGCTCTAATGTTAATTCTGTGGGGTTTTTTTCACATGATGTTTTATGTTTCTTATAGAATCAGTTTATCTACAGAGATGGAAGTTTGTCTACAGAACAAGGAATTCCTTTGCCATACAGAACTGCCATACCCGGCATAGCTCCAGAAGCTCCCATCAGGCAAGGAGCTGCTGAGATCTGTGATGACACTTGCTGCAATGGGACTTTACGGAAACAAGTGGCAAGTCTTGCACAGGATGACAGTATCACTCAGAGGTATAGCGCTGACCCAACAGTTTTTATCCCAGAGCGAGGGCCAAGAACTGAGCTGGATGAAGAAGGGTACATGACTCCAATGCCAGAAAAGTGCAAAACAGGTATATCTCTCACATAGTGATAATAATTCCTCCTCCCTGCCCCCCATCCCCAGTATCAATGTTCAGAGAATATTCTGGTTGAAGCTCTATAGAGATAAAATAAACCCTAGCAAGAATGGCTAACATCAACTGGTGCTCATATCTCTCCCATGCCTTCCTCCAAGCTGAACTAAGATTTATTTGGATGAAGGACCATTGCAAGACAAGAGAGTATCATCTTTTCCATCCAAAGAGCCATAGGTTCCCAGGTTGAAGTTTGGGCCACACATGCTTCATGAGCCAATCCATCCATTTATACATATACATATAGACAAGTAAGCATATAGCCAAAGAACCATAAATCTTTAAAGCCTTACAAGGCATCAGACCAGGTTCCTCATGAGGCTACTTATCCCCAGAGCATGCCCACCTGCTATCACAGGATAGCTATGCTCTGATTCCCCTTGGTGCGCCTGGGAAGACTCAGGAAGTGGGAAAAGGCCACTGTCTTTGCGACTTAACATCTGCATGGTTCTTGTATAGTACTGGGTTGTCTGAATTATTATCTGTTTCAGTGAAACCAATTCAACCTGTAAAATGAAAGGCGCATCTATGTGCATGCTTCATGCAACTAGCATAACGGACTCCTAGAATCAAAGTCTTGTTTTTTTGCATTGGCTTTTCAAGTTCGATGGAAGAGTTTATAGGACCTCATACTCTTGGCATGTTATTTGTAGCATTGAGAGGAGGCTTGACTTATCGATTACATTGCAAACTTAGCTACAGAGTAGAGCTTACTTTCAAGTAAAAGGGTTTCTTTTTTTCTTTTTTTTTTCTTTTTCCAATGTCTAACTGAACAGCATGATCACTGGGCTAAGAGAAAACACATCATTAGTTTCTTGCTGCCCTTAATGTACTCAACCATATAATATGGAAAAGAAAATGGATAGAATTTCCCTGTTATATTCATTGCCTCTTCCTAACAAGAGGTGATCCTGATTAGTTAAGCTTCAACAATTGGCACTGTAAGTAATTAAAATGTATATCACTCATTCAACAGCCCATGGGCTTTTATGAAACACACTGCTTCCTGAAAAATCAGTCAGCTCAAGTAACCAGAGTTAAAATACTATGGCATTCTCTCTGCTCTCCAATTCCCCCCTTTTAATTCTACAAGAATAACTTAGCTTCCTTACATAGTTTCTGTTTGTGTGTTTGTTTTAGTCTGTATGTTTATGTTAATGTTGAAATGCAAGGAAACTTTTAAAAAGCAAGGGATATTTTGATCTTTTCTATGATCAACAATGAAATTCAAGATACAACCAATTAAGCATTAGTTATTATTTTCTCTCAGTCTTGTACATCTTTCAAAATCCCTTTTGTCACAATAAGATAGATAACATTTTGGATGTAAGTGTTTTGTTCCCTTAAGAGTTAATAAGGCAATGTAAAGAAACATTTTTGCATCATTGATTTTAATATAGTTGAGGCATGTGTGCAAAACTGTCAGTAGAATGAGCTCAACTCACTTGAAAATGAACATGCCGTTTACAATCTAGCATCTATTGGGTGCCAGTTTCAAGCTATCTTATGGGTAAGGTTGAGTGAAAATTAGTTTAAAAAATCTCACAGAATAAGAATGTAATAATTAAAATATTTCTTAGCTTTTTAAATATATTTTCCTAAAGCCAAATTATATGTTTCTGCAGACCAAGAGGTAACAACCCAGTTCTTTGATTCTGTATTCATCTATTCTTAATGAGCAGATTGTTTTCACTTACATAATATGTAACTGAGTTTATCTCAGTTGAAAGTCATGTTAGCAAGACAGCACCTTATGGTTATGAAGATATAGCACTCTAAGTATAAACATAAAAGCATAAAAGCATAACAATAATGCAACACTGTAGAAAAACCAGTAATAGATAAACATATACCCAAAATGTTAGGTGTACAATAGCTGGCAATGCTTGATCAGAGAAGTGCTTTTCCCCAAAAGGAAAAAGGACTCAGAGAAATATTTCCATTAGAGATCTTAAAGTATGGACAGGCTAACATAGATGGAATAGTTTTGTCCATTACCTTTAGCCTCAGTTCCTACCCTTAAGTTCCTTTAGTCATTTCCATGAGTGCTTCCAAATTTGTGTTTTAAGTGTATGGAGTTTTGTTTGTCTTTTCACTCAGTTATGCATTTTTGTATGCATTTTTTCTAGTGTATATGTATATATATTTACAAACAATTTACCCAAGTCTTTAATATTATATTTTCTTAATGTACACATTGCAGTAGAAATTATTTTAATTTCAGTTAACATCTCTTTTCCTTTTTCCAAGATCACCTGAATCCAGTAGAGGAGAACCCATTTGTTTCTCGGTGGAAGAATGGTGATCTTCAAGCTCTGGACAACCCAGATTATCACAACAGCCAAACTGGGCAGTCCAAAGTCGAGGATGAATATGTGAATGAGCCCCTGTACCTCAACACCTTTGCAAGCACCTTTGAAAAGGCAGAGTACCTGAAGAAAAATGGGCTTCCGTTGCCAGAAAAGCCCAAAAAGGCATTTGATAACCCAGGTTATTGGAATCACAGCCTCCCTCCACGAAGTACCCTACAGCATCCGGACTACCTGCAGGAATACAGCACAAAATATTTTTACAAACAAAATGGAAGGATCCGGCCCACTGTGGCCGAGAATCCTGAATACCTCTCAGAGTTTTCCCTGAAGCCTGGCATGATGCTTCCCCCTCCACCATACAGACACCGAAACACCGTAGTGTAATCCCAGGGAGAAATGGGGAAACCATACCAGCACTCTCCTCCTCTCCTTCCTCCTCGTCCTTTTCTCCTCCTTCCCCCTTTTCTTACTTTCTCTTGCCAAACCTTCCCTCCATTTGATGTCTGCAAAAAAAAGTCAACAATTCCAGGAATTTAGAAAGAAGTAAAAGGGGGAAAAAGTCTGGCTTTTCTTCCTTTCCAAGCACTTCTTTTAGAGGAAGAAAAGATCAGACCGGCCACACAGGCTAGGACCAGTCCTTGAAGTGGTTGCCTGCTGTTAGGTGGTGTTCTTATAGGGATCCAGCTCAGGGCCTGCCAAGAAAGTCACCCTGGACAGTTTCTATCATCAGGATGTGCCAGAGTCACCGAAGCATTACCACAGAAGGCAAGGAAGTTTGAAAAGGTGGGAAGGGGGGTAGAAAAAGACAATTTTTATACCATAGGTAATGACCTAATGACTGAGATTGAAAGGCCAATTTCTTTAACCTTTTTTTATTCTGCCCCCTAATCAAGATGTCTAATCCAGCTTGCTTATGGCCAGTTGCTCTCTCTACTTTTGCAGGTGTGAGTTCTTTTCCAAGGCAGAGACCTCATTCATTCTTGTTCTGGTGCATGAAATTACAGGTGGCTACAAGTCAAAAATTGTATCAGGACACACACAAATTAGCTTGGGCTTTTTGAGGGCACAGTGCAAATGAATATTGAATATTTATATAAAGAGAGCCTCCTGTTCATATTTTATACACATTGAATGCAACGTAATAATTCTCCCTCCATTTCTTTATCAGCATTATATAGCACTAGAGAGCTGAGAGCATTATATAGCACTAGAAGGAAGAATAACACTGGATTTTTAAACACTTTATAACAGGCAGGTCAGGAGGAAAAAGGAAAAAGAAAAAAAATAAGGACAGGTAAAACACACTCGGGAAATCACTGGAAAATTAGTTTGCACTTATAATTTTCTTTTTCATTATCTTTTTGTTTTCTCTTTACTCTGAACTTTGTTCTGGAATCTGAATGAAGCAATATGGAAATGACCAGCAAAATAAAATAATTTAAAATGTAAAATGAATAATAATATAAATATATATATATATACTATATCTATATATGAAAGGTAACTCTGGAATTGCCAAAACAAAGTGAAAGTCAAGCCTTTGGAACTTCCTTCATCAGTGCAACTACTACTCACAGGAATAATATTGAAGTATCCACTTTAGATATTGGCTCTTACAAGAAAAGGAGCAGATATGAAGAAGGGAACTCTGAAGGTAAAAGGGGGAAGGACTGATTTACGGAGCTCCCCAGTAAAGACTATTGTGAGACTGTTATTGAGTGGTTTTGTTCTAGCACAAAGAAGAAACACAAGACAAATTAAGGCTGTTTGTGGCTGTTACATTCTCAATCAAATCTGTAAGTAATCTCCTAGCATTTGCCCATTTATTTTTTACTTTTGGCCTTTACATGTTGAATTTAAAGAAAAATAGTTGGTTCCTTGAAATTGTAGCATTGAAAGGCACAAGAATAGAAACAGAACCACCTCCATTCTCCTATCAATATATTTTGAATGCACTTTTAAGAGGAATCAGTTACTTTAGTGCGTGCAGTCTACTATTTATTAATTTCAAAACAGAGAATAAAGGTAGAAGAACAGAGATTCAGTGTAGAAATAAGATTTGTACTTAACTGTGATGAACAAAATTTAAGGAGTACAACAAGATAAGGATTGTCTTCAGAAATATAAAGAAGCATATTAAGAAACCCTTGCAAGAGGTAGGCTTTGGACTTCCTTACTTAAAAGCCGATGGATATAAATGCTGATACTCTTAAATGGTGGGTCATTATTCATTCATTCGGTATGCTCTATGAAAGGCATGTTCTTTTGGGATTCAGCAAAGAACAAAACATATTCCATGAGGTTATCAGCAACAGAATGATTTTACTGGAGATTAAGGCAAGAGCCAAAGTATGGCGCACATAGCGAATAATCTGGACAGATCTTACAGAACCAATTGTTAGGATGCCTACAGCTGTGACCACAAAGGACCCAAACAAGTAGGTTAGATAAAAAAAAAGTACCAGTCAAATCTTGCAACCCCAAATCCCTTTTCCAATGTAATTTGGAAAGCACATAATACAAAATTAATTGTTCTGCCCATGATTGATCTAGAATATTGCTTGCTGGTATTCTGAAATTAGAAAACTCAGATGTTAATGATATTTAGAGAAGTATTTGAACTTGTCATCTAAAAACAAGCTTTCTGATTTTATATGGATATTTATTTTTCTTCAGATAAGCAATTTATTTTTCTTCAAGGTGCATCTTGTTGGATATCTTTAGCCCCAAAATTCTCAAACTGAACTCCACATACTCTGCAGGTATCCATAGAAAAAGTATAAAACAGTAAACAATTCCTCTGCTTAAATGTGCATGATGGTTTCCTTTTTTCCTTCTTCCTATTTGATATGAAATGAAATGTTGAAGAGGACTAGATTTTCAATACAGAACACTGGGGTGGTTTGTATCAGAATATCACAATATACATTCTGCCACATGTTCTACTTCTTGCAGACATCCATGCCTTGCTTCAAACCTTGATTTAAAAAAAAAAAAAGCACTGCAGCCTTCGAATTCTTCCTTAAAATGATAGTGAATTTACTTTTGTTGCAAAAAGGAAAAGTAGTTAAAATGTAAGTCACAGATAGGCTTTTATTTTAAAAGAGAAAAGAGTAGTCTTAAAAATCAGGAATATTTGGAAATCATTGCTTTATCTTCTGTAGCTGTCTTCATTTAAAGAGCTTGTGTCTTCTAGTTGCCCAACTTACATTTATAATCAGCCATACCTTGTGACCAATATTAATTGGCTGAAGGGCACCATATGGGACCTAATGTGTGATCTATGTATGTTGTAGTCCAGATGCCTAAATCATTGATTTTCCAGGTTTGATAGCTTGTTAAATCCTGCAATTAGCAGTAGCTTCCATTGTTCTCAACAGTTATCGCTCCCTACCTATGTACAAAATTTGCCAGAAGGAGCCATGAAACTTCAACACTTCTAATTTTCCAAAGAAATAGCCATTAACTGGCACATTTCTATGTCCCGCCTATAAGTCCTTAAGAGTTTCCAGTGTAAATTGGACTGGAAGAGAGCCTGGCAGGTCAGGCTCCTTCTTATTCCACTGCTTGCTCCAGTGAAATTCACAAGATCTGGTTTTAATTGTGGACATTATAGTAATGGAGTTGCAGAGCCAGTACCTAGAACAAACTTGTCTTCTGTTGCAATACAGGACCGCTTATTTAAACATGTTTTTATGAATGGATAGCTTTTTTATGAATGGATTTGAAATGAACGTAATCCGTTCCTGCTATATTTCATGCAAATGCCACTTATTATATTCACAGTTTCTTTTAAACAATCCCACAATAGTTATGAGGTGGCATTTTAAAAACTCAGTAATTAAGTAAATAAATCAAACTAATTATATTGCAAATTTCTCCATGCAGTAATTAGGACATCATTGGGCATAAGGTTTGTTTCTCTCTATACTTCATCATAAAGACCAGGCAGATTGAATCCCAACTTCATCATATTAGCTTTATTTTCTCATGTAAAATATCGGACTGTATAATAATACATGTTAAAATGTAGAATTACTATTTTTCCTTAGGATTTTAGAATGAAAGTATTTGAATCAGAAAGATAGCATAAAAATTTAGTTTTTCCAACCAATAGTTAATTCAAAATCTCATAGGAGCCAAAGCTGTGAAACTGTGATTATCATTAATCTTTAAAGTATTGTCCAAGCTATAAAGATTAATATTCCAAATGACAGTACCAAAAAAAATCAGTTGAAAAATGAACTAAATGTACTACTGGCCAGGGTTAATATCCACAAATATGTCAGTGAAATCTATTTGTGGAATTTACATAATTCTCATTTGTCATACGAGGCACATAATTAGTGCACAATGGTAATAAGGAAATCCACCATGCCACTATTTCCTGCTGGTTCAAGATTGGTGTACAACTTGTTTGATCTCATACTATCAGATTGTTAGAGACTTGAGACAGTATTGTCATGGCTCAGGCACCTGAAATTTAGCTGAAGCAGCTTTTAATTGCTGTTCTGAGAATCCTGTTTTCTCAATGGAAGGAACTTCTGTTTCATCCCACTTCCTCCTAGCAACATAAACCAGCAGCCATATCTCAGCTTCTATTGCATTGGCAATAAATATCTGCTCTGGAAGGAAGAAGGAATGGTGTAAAAGTCCTGAGCAATTTTCCTTTGCTTTCGCAGCAGCAATCCCCAATGCATCCTTCAGCAATCGGGATTCGACCATGAGCTCTCTGGAGGAAGGCCCTCATTAAAAACCTTCTGTCAGAGTGCTAAGTCTACCTTCCAGCAGCCATTGGGGACTGACTGAATGAAAGGCAGCAGCTTCACAGCCAGGATCATATTTCTTGTGCCAAATCATATTTACACCAGTGACCACACAAGTGAACCCCAGATGCATTGCAAGTAAGGTTAGTAGATTGGGAACTAGCACTGTCATCCTTTTTTCAATGAGCAGGAATTTTGTTTCTCTAGGAGGGTCTCTTTGAAATGGTCTTTTTTATGCTCTCAGCTAGAAGGGCCATAAATTGGCTAATGGTTACTTCAGCAGTTCCCTGCATGTTGGTGAGAAGAGCAGGAAAGCAATGGCATGTTAATGGTGGTAGTGCCTCAAAATGAAGGCTAGAGTGGTTCTCAGCTGCAATTCAACAGCATCCCTTGGGGTTCTTCTTTATGCCACCTATCCTATCAGCATGGATTGTTGCTGCTTGCAATTGTTCTGATGCCTCAGAAAGTTTTCTACCCTTGGTGGAGGGAGAAATCCCATAGGTGTAATTGTATGCCCATGGATTATACAGGCAAATAAAGGAATACAATTCTACGAATCAGAGACTATAGTGAATCAAAGACTATGGCAGTCTTTCAAAGCACCTGAGGGCAGGACAGGAAGTAATGGATGGAAAATTATTAAACAGAGATCCAACCTAGACATTTCCTGACAGTGAGAACAATTAATAAATGGAACAGCTTACCTCCAGAAGTTGTGGGTTCTTCATCACAGGAGGTTTTAAAGAAGAAATTGGGCAACCATATGTCTGTAATGATATAAGGTCTCCTACCTGAGCAGGGAGTTGGATTAGAAGACTTCCAATGTCTCTTTCAACCCTGTTATTCTAGATCTAAGTTCTAAAACTAGCTGAGAACTGAAACATTTCACAAGAAAGTGTACTTCGGCAAGCACTAACCCTACTCCTAATACTTAGGTTTTTACGTTCAATACTGTGGATTAAATGTCTGATATAGGAATCCTTATCAATCTAGTTGGAGAGAAAATGTTTAAGGCATCAGAAAGTCATAACATTTAAATGCTGAAAGCCTCAGACTGAACTGAGCCGGCTTACATCAGAACCCTTCTACAGCCAGTAGACTGAACAAAAGCTATCATCCGCAGACAACTCTCAGCCAGTATACGATATACCATTGTGAGTCAAATGCAATTGAAGGGTATATAACGTTTGGTCCCAAAATTAGTATGTGGAAATCCTGTGCGTACCACACGGTGTTTGAAATGGAATACTTCCTTTGTACTAGAACCACTTTTCAAGAGCCCTTTGAGCACCGGAGCATCCTGTTGCAAACTAAAAATGGAAGACGAGTTACATGCTGTAATTTTCTGCATTAAAACCCTCACAAAAGAGTAAAAGAAAATAGAAATCTTTTTTTTTTTTCTGCCATAGCAGTAATTTCTCCTCTGGATCACTTTTTTCAAATTCTGGAAAACACAGAAATTAAAAAGGAATGAAGTTTATCCTAGAGTGATCTAAATTGTATCTTAATATAAAGTTATTCAAGCTGTATCTTAAGACCCAACTACATTGCATGCCCTGCGAATTAATTTTCATCCTGTTAGGTTTCCTGTAGAGAACAACCAAAACTGTGAAGGGCACTTTTACCATTGTGTTCAATTGTGCAGAAAAAAATCCAAGCAAAAACTATACTGTAAAATGGCATAGGATGTAAAATTTATATTCTGCTATGAGGTGGCCCCAGCTCTCATTCCATTCTTCCCCTTCCCCACCCCACCCATGTGAGCCAATTTGGTCTAGTGATTAAGGCATCAGGCTAGAAACCAGAAGGTTGTTAGTTCTAGGCCTCCCTTAGGCAGAAAAGCTTAATTTCACAGGGTTGTTGTTGTGGAGAAGAAGAAGGATTAGATATATTTCTACTTTGTTATTTATTAAAATAAGAAAGGGAGGAAGATAAATAAAGAAAATGTATTAAGTTGTCACTCTCCTGCAAAAGGACCATTGACTTGAATGAGACAATTTACTTACTACAAAGGGAAATTTCTATATGTACTGTAAATTCCTCTATATATGTAAATCTAGACTTGCCCTCTCTCAGAAAATTTCACCAACATGTACATGTAGATTTGAAAGTGCCCACTTTAGTCTCCTCTCCCCCATTTGCAGATTCTAGTCCTTTGGCAAAGAACATTGCCAGTTCAATCTGATCTGTTCTAGAAAATTAATGCAGATTCCTAATACATCTTAATCTCCATCTCATTTAAACATTCCTTGCTTTAATATCCAACCCATTATTCATTTAAATACAAAGGTATTGAATAGGATTAATATGCTGGGGTCATACTGCTACAAAAGTGTATAAAGGTAAAGGAAGCCTTCTGAATCACTGAAGTGAATTCATCTTCAGAATTAAGTTCTTTCTGCCAGCTGGTTTACAGCACATGTTCTGTATTTTTGAAGCTATAAGAACCAACTCGATCAATTTATCAAATAATTATGATACCTAGCCACACCTTATCTTAGTCTTCCATAATTAACATTTTTGCAAACCCTTGCAAAAGCATTCAGTAATTAATGCTTGGACAGCCAAGTTTTGAAGACAGGGATTTGACTATGGAGTACAGTGGCTAATATTCCAACTCTTGAAAGTTATATGCTCCAGAGAAGAAATTGTTACCATTATAATCATCATCTAATTATTATAACATTATTCTTTGTTGATAGATTAGCCTAGCCTATTGTGGTATTTCAGGTTTAATCTTCGATGATGCCTGGTCTTGAGAAAGGTGAAAAAAGACCAACGTACAGTAGTTTGAACAAGAGAGAGTCAGATTGAAGGCTTCAGAACCAGTGAAAACCTATGATAAAGAATTTTCTCTATATCTAATTATTATGTTAATATCATGTTTGTTCCTCATGAGATAATTTTATTCTAATGAGCTAATGCTTTTTTTGTTTCTGAGATGGTGGACAGAAAAAGTCACCAGTTGAGTGATTTGGGGACAATAAGTCTCAGCCATCTCACTTTTTGAAAGTTATTGATGTGAGGAAAATAGGATGAGGAAGGAGTTATGTTTGTTGTGCCAACAAATCCACCCCCATTCAAATCAAAAGTCTCTAGCCGCATCTCAGAGAAAAGAAAATTGATTTATTAGAAGTGGCCATGTTGGCGTTTAGCTGGGTGCAGCTGATACTAAATTACATCATACATTTCCCCTTTGACCCTGGTCTTCCCCCACCACCTGGATGTGGTTTCTCCAATGGGACACATCCATCTCCAAGAGTCATCCATCATGCTCTCCAATAACTTTCTTACGCTCTGACAACTTTGGGCTGCTGGGGTGATTATCTAGGCATTTAAAGAATTCCTCGTTTTCCCCCTCTCCCCTTTTCTGGCAGCTAAAAAGACCAAAGGAGTATCTTTTAGTTGATATTTGTCACATTTATAAAAATAATAAAGGCAGGATAAAACTAAGTAAATACTATTCCATTCTTGGGATGTTAATATATGTGTTTGGATGAAATTTTTGAAACCATTACTCCAGTGCTGCTGCTTTATCTTTTTAATACTGTCACTCTAAATTAATAAACCATTTCCATTTTTAAGACAAGGTGAATTTTTATTAGCAAATCTGACTATTGCTATCTCCATATAAATAGCTAAATTTTATTCAGTTGCAATTACAATTAGGAAGGGTTAGTCTTGAATTCAGCCTTAGGATTTTTTATATTTTCATTTTTATGAGTTTTTACTCATTGCATATCTCCTGATTGTTGTATCTGACTTTGGCATGTGACTATAATGACAACATTCCTGACATTGTACAAGATTTTCTTGAAAACGTGACAGACAAGTATCTTGAATTAAAGTGAAGTAGCCAACGTGACAGCAGCAGCTGACTTGTTTAAACAACATATTTTTTCATTTGTAAAGTTCTCACATTGCAGAGATTGAGCATTCTGGTAAAACAGAATAATTTGGGAATGGAGATATCCTGGCTTAAGTTTTCATTTAGATCTAATTTTTATGATTATATGTATATATTTTTTATTCTACACTATTCTATCAAACCTATTTTCACATGATACTCTGCTCTTCCCGCATGAGCAGTAAATCTGTTATGTAAGCATAAAAATAAATAGGCTTAGAATTAGTGATTGTGCCCTTCAAACAAAGGCATCTTACAAGGAAATATTGAATTTAAAAGATTTCCTTGACATATGTGGTGTCTTCTTTTTCTGCCCACACTTTTTATCTTTTTAACATTTTAATTAACTTTGTAGTCTTTATAATATTTTAATTTTCTGAGTTATTTTCAGTAGTTTAAGGTAATAATTTTATACTGAGCTTTTTTAAATTTTAAAATCAGTGTTCTTTAATTCAACCTTTTCAGTTAAACTCTTACTACTTAATATTATAGGTACCAAGCATTACCTTAATAAATATGCATGCATGCCATGTTTCTACAATAGGCATTAATTTAATAAGGTGCAGATATTGTTGAAAGTCTGGGTAATTGGTATGTTGTAACTGCATTTGAGCTTGCTGCATTTGAGAGCAAATAAAGGTGCTACAGGGTGAATAAAAATAATGTAAATTTGTTCCTGTTCTAACCCTTTCAACCAGACAGTGTTGCTTAGCTGAATCAGGCCCTTTAGTTGACTCATAGAATCATTGCTCTGATGAAAGCATTTAGAATTTGAAGGCTGTTTTTCTCAATCACTTTGCTAAAACTTTTATAGAGGTGCTATAAGCAAAGCTGGGACATATCCACATATGCCAACTACAATCCTCCATAGCCAAAGGCAAGAATCCTCAAGCAAACTGGCAGAAGTTGTATACAAAGGAGTGCAGTTTCAGCATACAGTCACAGCTGCCATTTGCTCTTTTCAGCACAACAAATACCCTACAGACACCTCTGTAAAACTCTTCTATTTCTTTCAATCTACTTCAGGAAATTGGTATTCATCTTAAAAGGAAATGGTAGATTTCTGTATATCTATTTCCTTGTGGGATAATACTGCCCAGAAAAAGTGTGTATTTAGTGTTAATTATTACTGATCATAGTGGAAACAATAGGGAGCTAAGATTATTGACGTCATAGTGGCACACCACAGCCACACTCTGAAAAAATGCACTTACCTAAGCAATGAACCTGAATCACCTGGGGCCTGAGTAGGCAAAGTGGCTGAGATGCTTTAAAGCTATTGGCTTTATATTTAAAAAGGGGTGAGTTATTTTCCCCCCAAAATATTTCCATAAAGGATTACTTTCTTTAGTTTCAGAAGGCAAGGGCTGTTTACATTCTCATCCAAAGTCAAGAGAACTGATTGAAAATTATTAATACTTATGAGGGGGTCAGTTTGAAAAGTTTTGCTATGAACAGCTATGAAAAGTTTTGTTTTCAGCCAGTAAAAATATATTTTAGAAAATTTTATCAGAATAATTAGGCTGGAACAGCATAAGATAGAGATAAGTGGTCATATGGCACCCAGAAGCTATGCCTACTGCTCACAACCATCTATTTGCAGACAATCATGGACTGTTTTCAAATTAATTTGGGACATAAAAGTTGAAACTTTATCATCCTAGGATGTATTCTGTGACGTTTACCAGCGGCCAAAGGCTTTTTTATATATATTAATTTTCAGGGACCTTCAACTTTAGAGATAGAAATTGATTCTTTAATTCCACCCCCTTGCACATATCCTCACTGATTGCAGACTTCTGAAAACAGGAAGGGGTGGTGGTGAGAGAGAGAATCAGTTCCCTTCCCCACTATCTCAGCCTAGAAGGCTATAGGCATGTCCAGTGCACCAATGTTAAAATACTCTAAGGTAGGCTGGTAATTCCCCAGTCAGATTCTTAAAACTCCTTAAAAGACCTGCACAAGATAGGATCCCATGGCTGTGGATACACAAAAACACTTTAGCAGATCATAAAACAGGAGGAAAGAAAAACGGGCAACAGATCAAGTTTGGGACTTTAGCTGATGACGAGGTTAATTGTAGAAGATGGAATAGGCACTATTCAGGATAACTGAACGCACTGCAAGAGAAACCAGTTGAAATGCACCTTTGGCATATTTGCAAGGAAAAGCACTTTCATTGGGATGAATTTAATAAACTTCATTGAAAAGCAATTGCACTCCACTGACATGAAAGTCAGCTTGGGTGACTTATAAGCACTCCAGAGCCTAAAGTATTTTTGGGGGAATACCCACAGTAGTAAACTGTGAATGCTATTTTATAAATGTAGATATGTAATCTGTTATTTTGAAGTGAAGTACTATGAAATATGTAGCATAAGTTGGTACTACTGTTGAATGGGTCGATAATAAAACAAGCAGCTGTGCAAAGGACAAGCTAACTTTGAATTGCAGGGAAACAAATGGATATTGTGTAGGTAGAAAGTTCATAATCCAATTCATAGATCAGTTACCTTCTATCAAAATAATTGGCCAAGTGATATGGAGCTCTGTTTCTTATGTGGCCATGTTCACCTGAAATCATTTAAATTGTGCAAAAATTAAAGAGCAACCTAAATATTCTCAACAGATTACAAATCTTGCAAGTTCTGAAGATTCTACTGAAGACATTTCAACTGTCCGCAGACTAAATTGCTAAAATCTCTGTATTATGCCATGATTGAACAATAGATCAAACTCAAAACCTGTGCAGTTTTTTCTTGATTCATATGTAAAAATAATTATAGATAGATACAAATATTCTGAATATTTTTTTAATTACAGTGTCCTTCTGTACATAGATATGTAAACAAAAATATCCAGGATTCTGTTCTTTACCTATCTAACTGGATATTTGACTGCCATTCTAGAAATGGTTTGTAGATCCATGTATTTATTTAAATAAATCAGTGATATAGATTTGTAATGACTAGCTTGATACTTTTAGGATGCTAGCCATTGCTCTCTAATTTAAAAGTAGCTTCAAGTTTATCACTGAATTTGCTGAAGTAGGCACCAATATTTGAAAATGCAGTGCCTAGAGTATTAGAGACCCCATCTGTAGATCTAATCAATCTCCCCCTTTTTAAATCATATTATTTATTATTTTTTAAAAAAGGTATGTGCATATTTTCCTTCTTAAAACAAATTACTAAAATTATTAATACAACAAACATGAAAACACTAAGATATTTCTATTCAATATATTATTTTGGACATATGATTTTGAGAAATACTGGATTATGGCTTTCTTTGTAATGAGTGATGCTCTTGGGGGCAGGAATACTGGTTTGTTTATGAATTTCTAAACTTCCCATTTATGATTTCCAAAACTTGCAATTTTGTATTGCTTGGAAACTGAAATGTAGCAATTTCCCTATGTTCTGTGTGTTCTCGTTTAACATGCCGATAAAAAAGACCATAATCTTGTGAACCCCTTCTGGGAAAGGCTGGTGAAACTATGTTTTGCGTTTTGCATCTTCATTTCATGTTACACAATGCATTCAAAGTTAGCTGACCTTTTGAAGCAAACATGAAAAACAAAAGCCTACTGTTTGTTAATTTGAAAATGTGAATAGTATTTTTATAGCTTGTTAAAGATATGGCTAGTTGCATTATGTAAATAAGGTTAATGTAGCTTTTATTTCCCTTTGTGGGCATCATTATTTGGAACATGATTGTCTAAGGTTGATTTGTATATAAGTAAATGGTCTGTGATTGCCCTCCTCGCTGCCTTCTTCCCATTTCTCCCATTTTGGTTTATCTCTTTCCAGATCTGACTGCATTTTGACATTCTGTGTGATTCTGTGTTAGCACTATTGTGGTTTGTTCAACTTCCTGCACTTACTTACACAGTAGGATATTGTGTGTGGTGTATTGTTATTTTAACTTTTAGTTTTTTTTATTTTTCAGCTTTGAAGGAACACGCACTGTTGAAAATACACAACTGATTTTTGTTAATATTACTAGGCTAAATATTTTAGTATGATTTCCCTTTCATACTGGTTTTGTTGTTGTTTGGGAAGCTGGCGGAGAAACCAGTGTCTTCTTTTTCTAAGTGTGATTTCTTCCCATTCAACTTCTCTATCAAGGTCCTTTAGGGTAGAGCTTTACCTGTTTGTTAAGGCAAATGTGGACTTCAGCCTGCTTTCGCTTCATCGTACACTGATCATCCCAGCTGAACTATTTGAAAACCGTTCTGCTTTTTTGTTACATGAATCTGTCAGAAATATATTTTTAATTTAATATAAACGAACTTCAATAAAATAGCAAACAAAAGGTTTTTTGTGTTAAGGTTTCTGTTTGTTACTAGTAGTACTGGTTGCTTTCTTAACAATGCTGTCCCAAACCAAAATAGCAGAAAGTGGTGCTGATTGCCATCTTAGGCCATCTCGGAATTGGCATCACAGCAAAGGCATGGAAGTGGAGCAATCTAGACCCTGGGTTGATATGTATTGCTTGAAATCAAGGCCATTCCGAAATATGAGATTCGGATATAAGAGCAAGCAGACTGTTGTGATCCAGAGGTGTCCCTAGTGAAAGACTTAACTGTGAACATTTAAAGAATTACAGAAAATAAATGAGTTAGAACAGCGGTCTACAACCTTTCCAGCTTTGCAGACTGGCAGCAGAAGTGGCAGTGGGGGTGGGGAGACAGGATGGTTCTGTGCAAAGAATGGCTGAGCACCTTCACAAAAATGGAGCTCTGCACACAAGCAGACATATGCCACCGCTCACGCAAGTGGAGCTGCAGGTACTTGCCCACTATTTGTGCAGCCCGGTTCTGAATCAGCCACAGCCAGGTACCAGGCCGGGCACATGAATTGGGGACCCCTGTGTTAGAAAGCACTTTGATATTAGCCTGGTCAACAATAAAACACCAACTATAATCCACTTATGTATGATTGGTTGCATAGAAATATTCCCATTATAAAAAGCATTATAATAGACTGAATCATGTCTAATTTGATAAGTTATCTACTATAGTTGCTAGATTACCAGGTCAATGAGCTCTGACATTTTTAGAAGGATTACTGTAACTAGCAGCTACAGACAGATTTCCATTCATGTTTCTTTGCATCATCTTATGTTTGGAACTCAAACAATGCCATTGAAAGTACACTACAATGAAATATTATAATGAACTCTCTATCTGCTGGCCTCCTCTTCAAATTTTAAACTATCTCTGAATACAAATTCACTAAGAGAGCTTTAAACAATGGTCCAAAGTGGGTTTAGCTATTTGAACTAAACTGCTACACATAGAACTATCCTTTTCAATTAAATATGTTTTTATTGACAAATAAGGCACCTTAAATCAAAGTATTGAAATAATTATTTTGGGCTGGAAAATATAGCTCATTTGAATAATTTTAGCTAGGGAAAATAAGTCAATTTAAAATAACAAAGAGTAGATTGGGAGCCATCTATGGGGTTATTATAAGATTGGCAGCTATATGTTAAATAAAATAAATTAAAATAAACACACATACACTCAAGAGTGACTGAAATAAAAAATGTGGGGAAGCTCCTGGAAAACCTGAAGTGAGAAGAGAGATGGGGAGGTAGATTGGTGGACTTATGCAAAAGGACAATACAATTGATTCAGGTTAGATGGTTCATCTGTTCCCTTTGTCTTCCCATGGATGGGATCATACAGCTATAGCTGCCTTTGTACTGGAGACCTTGAGGAACTTCCCTTCAAATGAATTCTAATGGTCTTTATTTCCTCAGCCAAGAAGTAGGAACTGCAAACAACAATGGATATTAAGAAAAACCAGAAATCCTTAATTCAAATCTAGGGGGTCTTATTTTAGTGGGGCTACCAAGGTTCCTATAAAAGCAGCACTCCAGGACTCCCCCCCCCCCTTCATCTCCTTAGGAAGATAGAATTATCCTAAATAAGGGGGGTGTCCAAGCTAGTTTTGGGAACTAGCAATAAAGATAACAGAAATCTTCACTGGCTTTACTAGATAAAAGTCAAGGTCAACAAAATGAGAACCCAGATTGTTGGGGGCAATTTGCTGACATTGTAAACCACCCAGAGACTGCTGCAAAGCACTATGGGATGGTATATAAGTGCTGTTGCTATTACTATTTAGTCCACCAAAGCCAAAAGTCACTTTGAAAAGGATAGGAGGAGTAGAAAGATTCTTCTTCAAGAATGCTTGGCTTTAGCTAGAGTGATTTTTTAATCTGGGAAACACGCTCTGGACTGGATTTTATATGACGAGCAGAAATGATAAAGCTGGTCTGATCAGTCTCCCTAGAGCTATGTTTATCACACAGATGCCCTTAGCAACACAAATGTCTTTTTTGTTTCAGAATTTAAACACCTTTGAAAATAGTTTTAGAACTATTTTTATAGCAGTCTTCAGTATCTAAAGGGCTGCTGTAAAGAAGACAGGTTCAACTTGAAGACAGAATAAGAAGCAATGGATGGAAACTAATGAAGGAGAGAGGCCAAAACTAAAAATGTGATTTCATCTTCTGGATGAAACAGATTCACATGCCTTGCAGGTCTCATTGGTAGTTTAAGAGGGAGGAGACTAGTTTGATGCTTAAGCTTCTCTCACTTTTTTGTCATGAGGGCATGATCTCTCTCTCTCTCTCTCTCTCTCTCTCTCTCTCTCTCTCTCACACACACACACACACACACACACACACATCACCTACCCTCTATCTTGCCATACTCTAAATAAAGAAATATCTATTTTTAAACAGAGAAAGAACCTACATTTAATAAAATGCAAAATACAGTGAAGTCTCTACCCTTTTAACTTGTTTAGAACTTAGAAGTTAACTTAGAAGTTTTTACAAAATGTTAAACATAGAATAGAATTACAGGGTTGGAAGTGATCTTGGAGGTCTTCTAGGCCAACCCTGTTTGGAAATCCTATATCATAACACACATGAGGTTGTTCAATCTCTTTTTGAAAACCTCCAGTGATAAAAAAAACCCACAACTTCGGGAGGCAAAATGCTCCAATGATTTATTGTTCTTACTGTCAGGAAACTTCTCAATTTTAAGTTAGATCTCTCTTTAATGTCTCAGAAGTGCTTTTTCAAGAGGCAACAGGACTTTCTGGATTTTCTCTGAAGACATTTCACTTCTTACCCAAGAAGCTTCTTCGGCTATCTTTAATGATCTTCTGTCTGTTACTTTTTATCCTCACCTCAGATACTTCAGAGAATAAGTCAACCCTGTATTGTCTATAACAGTACTGGAGACAGTTATCATATCACTCCTAATTCTTCTCTTTGATAGACCAGACAGATATCATTCCCTTAACTGATCATCATATGATTTAGCCTCCAGATCCCTAATCTTTGTTGTTATTTTCTGCACTCTTTCTAGGACTTCAGCATCTTTTTTGTATAACAACAACCAGAACTGGATGCAGTATTCTAAGAGAACTAATGCAGTATAGAACAGTGCTACCATATTTTCCCAAAAATAAGACCTAACTGGAAAATAAGCCATAATGCGACTTTTGGAGCAAAAATGAATGTTAGACCTGTTTCAGTGAAACACAATATTACTTCTTGTGATCTTGATGCTATCCCTCTGTTGATGCATCCTAGGATTGTAATGGCATTTTTAGCAGCTGCACTGCACTGCTAGGTCATATTTAAGTGATCTGTCCACTAAGGCACCCAGATCCTCTCACTATAAAATGCATACAACAAATCCATTACTAAAGGCCATGTTCAGGTTGTCATTGCATTTTTATGATTGCAACAACAAGGGGACCATTCCTTTCTGACATGCAATTCTTAAACCTGATTCTCTTTCCAACGTTTTTTTCTTGGATTTCTGCTCACAGTATTTTGATGACAAATGGGGAATGATGCAGATAGGAAAACCAACTGACTGACTTCAATGAAGTGGACACAGGTTGCATCGCTTTGTTCCTGGGGAAAGATGTGTTTCCAAGGGTTTTAACATTTGGATTTATCTCAAATATTTCCATAAAAGGTGCATTTGCTTGAAATATCTTTTCATTCATTTTACCACTTCAAGCAGCCTGTTTACTATTTCCTGCCTGCTGCTGAGCTGCTGGTTCCAGACTGTTGCCTCCCTGCAAAGCCTTCCATGGCAGGAGTCCTGATTACGCTGCTTCTGAACATTCAATCCATTTGTAATTTCTCTTTGCCATCTGGCTTTCCTCTACACCACAATTAACCACAGGAAATATGAAGCCTATGAAGTAAATGGGAATTTAGCTAACTGTTCCCTAGAGCAATTGCTGTGAAATGACTAGTTTTCTGTTGTCCATCCTGGAGAGGCCATGCAGGATACAACATAGAAGATAAATCCACTGCTCAAATGTATGCTTTTGCGGATATGTGTATTCCAAACCTGTATATTAAAATTCATCATCATTGAGAGAGGCTCATTCCTTTTTATTAACATATTTATATTTTTGAAATAAATTAGTACTTAAAGGAACCTAGATCCCAAATAATTTTCACCAAATGTATTACCAAATCACCAAAGCCTGCAACCAATCATTTCCTCTTCAATTTTCAATCCATTTGGGGGGCAGGGGGGTGGAGAAAAGCAACTATCCTTAGCTTAATACCATTGGTAGGGAAAACTTAAGATTATTGTCATCCAGAAACCCAGCATTAAATTACCCTGCCTTGGAGCAGAATGCAGGGATTGACCAAAATGACCCAGAAGTCTCTTGGTTGAGTTCTCTGGGGGAAAGGAAGCAGGTGAAAGTGGGTTCTATAGGCAGAAGTGGGCCTTCTGCATACTAGGAGAATTGGCACTGAAAACAATGATGCTGAGAAAACAGGCTTCCATGCAAAGGTCTTCAAACTTGGCAAATTTAAGACTTGTGGACTTCAACTCCCAGAATTCCTGAGCTAACAAGACTGGAGGAGGAATTCTGGGAGTTGAAGTCCACAAGTCTTCAAGCTGTCAAGTTTGAAGACCCCTGATGTAGAGAGTAAGAAACATGACCTTACCTGAAAGTGGGGAAAACATTCAAGTAAATCACATGTGGAATATGCAGAAGAGCCTCAGAAAGTTGCCTCATCTAATTCACCTGGGTGTAATAATAGAAGGAATCACAGAGCTATCAGACTTGCAACCTTTATCAAGATTCTAGGCAACTTTGAGAAAAGTACAATAGTTTAGCCTACAGGTGGTGTTGGTTCTTGGTTTGGGCTGCCTGGTAAATAGAAATATTTAGTGTGACCCTCAACCTTAAGGATGAATGAAAATTCATCTTGTATTATCAATTTATTTACCTTTTACAGTATACTTTGCAAATCTCAGGAGATTTATTCAAAGTATATTCCAGCAGTTTCCACAAGACTCCACATATATCATAAGGCTAGAATAGGATTAGACAAATTGAAGGATCTCCGCATCCTAGATGTCATATGCTAGATATTGGCACTATGAAGACAACATACCTCCCACAATGCATTGCCCGCACATTATAAAACAACAATATACTGTGTGGTATATTGCAGACAAGGTTAGTTGGATTTGCTGAGGAAATTATGGATTATTTTCTGGAGAAAAAGTCCATTGCTGATTGGTTAGTTCCATTGATACTGCCCCTGATCATGTTGCTTTTTTGGCTTCCTCTTCAGTCTTGGGTGTTTATTTCCTTGCTCTGCTCCTCTCAAGGAGCTTTTCCTGCTCAGGAACTTCTCATTTTCACTGGTGTTCTACAGGGCAGAAATTCTTTTCTCAAGCCCCTTTACTTTATTAAGGATGCAAGCTTTCATTTCCAACCAGCTATGGTGTAGATTCTCTTCAGATAGGGGGACCAATGTTGCAGATCATTAAAAAAATTCCCTTCACCCTTTGCTGCATCTCTATCTATCTCCAAACTCCCATGAACAACTACCAGTATTTTCCTCCTGATTGTCAATGAGAAGTTTAAAATGCTTTATCCCTGCCACCAGAGGGCAAGAGACATTATGATGATTGGAAAATATAGGAAGTCAGATTTTGATTTTATGTTAGAAAGGTTTCCTAACAAAAAACTATGAACTCTTCTTCATTGAATATATTTAAACAGATCCACATATCTGGGATGCTTTCATTTGGATTTCTGCTCTAAGCAGGTTGGAATTGGCTTCTTCCAATTCTGTAATTCTATAAATCTATTATTCTTTGAATTTATGAAATATGTGCATTGACTTACAATATTGAAATCTGAAGGTCAAATATTGACCACACTACCACTAAACAGACAATACTGGTATGTCTTATGACTTGTCACAAATTATTTTTTGAGATTGCTTTCTTTGTAGTCTGGAAAGACAAATCAACTCAATTCAAATTACTGGGATTGGTCATGTGGTTTGTAGTGGTCTCTGTTCTCTGCAATAAAACATGTAGAGGGAAGCAAAGGGTCATTTTGCAAATTCCCAATCACTTGGATTGACTTTTGTGGTCAACTTGGTCCAACTTGAAGCAGTGGTCCAAACTGGAGCAAAGCCTTAATGAGGTGCAGTAAGTATAACTGGAGATCAAATGTGTTTTAGTCAGTGTAAGTGGATGGTTTTATCTCATCCCTGATTCAGAACTCCTCTCAAAATTCTGGCCCTGATTTGTTATTTTAGACGTGTGTCTAAAGTGGAGGTGCTATATAACCTCACAGAGAGGAAGGGGAAAGCATTGCAGCTATTTGCATAAAAGCTCTGTTTTGATGAAGAAACAAGCAGTGTCCATACCAGCACCCACTTCTAAGAACAGAGGTTGAGGAATGTTACAATAAAATTTTTGAACAATATTTTGGGTGCAGTGAAACAAAAAAGAAAAGAAGTATACTACAGTATAGCTTAAAAACATGATTGCTGGTGTTGGCAACAAGACTGCCTTTTTAGTGTCATCCATTATAATTAAGTAAATGGATTGTAAAGGTGAGGAATATCAGCATAAAAGCTGAAATGATTGCTTTTTTCAATTCACAGTATTTTATTTGCTTGAATTTTAGCTCTGTGGTTTAATTATCAACATAATTGAAAGTTAAATTACATATTCTATACTTCAACATTTGGAGACTGATGTTTAACATCAAGAAGAAAAAGAGTTTTGTGACATTAATTGGAAAATATGATGTGAATAATAGACAAAATATGGTTTATAAATTGTACATTAAAAAAAGAAAAACCACACAAAGCTTAATTCAAATCACAGAATCTGAAGAGACATAATTCATCTAGAAAGCCGGTGCTTCATGTCTTTGTTTGCAGAAAATGCTTAGCATACTCAAGGAAGCTGGAAAAGGCCACAACCCACAATCATAATATAAAGCAGCTTTATGAATCTCAGGAGACTACATAAAAAGTACAAGTGGCACATAAATAGAGTGCATTGAAAGACATTCTATTTTATGGTGCAGGATTTAGAGAAAAAAACTAGATATTCTGTTAGGTAAAATCTGGATGCTCAGTGACTTCTCATTTTTGTGAAGCAAGCAGCAACTTCATTTAATTTTAACCCTGAAAAATAATAAAAGTAGCACTTGAGATTAAGAAATTAGCCCTTTCTAGTGGGAACAGTGTGGCTTGCTCTGCATGCTATAAGATTCTGAGGACATCAAAAAAGCTGACACTCTCTGGTTTATGCAAAAAAGGCATTAACTCTGGTTGTTCTAATTCCACAGTATCATGCATGTTGGACCAGCTTAAGTGAATACACAACTGTACACTGGATACCTAGTCTTATACATTTTAGGCTCTTCAATATCTTCATAAACAATTTAGATCAGGGAATAGAAGGGTAACTCATCAAATTTGCAGACTACACTAAACTGGCAGGATTAGATGATGGGCTCCAGATCCAGAGGGATCTCAGCAGACTTGAACTCTGGGCCCTATCCAACAAAATGAAATTCAATGTAAAAAAAAGTAAGGTTTTACACATAGGCAAATATACAGGTACAGATTAGTTGAAACCTGGCTCAATAGCAGTAACTGTAAGAGGAATCTTGGAGTCCTAGTAGGCAATCACTTAAATATGAGCTAGCAGTGTGTGTCAGCAGCTAAAACAGCTAATATAATCTCAGGTTCTACTAACAAAGGAATAAAATCAAGATCACATTAAGTGTTAATACCACTTGTTGAGGCCTTGGTAAGACCACACTTGGAATACTGCATCTATTTTTGGTCACCATAATATAAAACTCTAGAAATAATGCAGAAAAGAACAACAAAGATGATTAAGGGGCTGGAGACTTAAACATATGAAGAGCAATTGCAGGAATTAGATATGTATAGTATAGTGAAAAGCAAGACTAGAAGTATTTCAATATCCGAGGGGCTGCCACAAAGAAGAGAGGGTCAACCTGATTTCCAAAGTTACCAGAAGGAAAGACAAGAAGCAATGGTGAGAAACTGGCCAAGGAGAGATGCAACCTACAAAAAATAAGAATTCTAAATAAACCAGTGGAACAACTCACCTTCAGAAATGTGGGTGCTCTGTCACTTGAGGGTTTTAAAAAGAGACTGCACAGCCATTTGGCTGAGATGGTATTGGGTCTCCTGCTTGAGCAGCTGGTTGGACAAGAAGACCTCCAAGGTCCCTTCCAGCTCCGTTATTTTGTTATTCATATCAATGAGGCATAAGCTGTTACCCTCTGTAGGAAAATCCAGGGTTGTCTCCTTGGAGCCAACAAACATTGGAACAAACATTTAGGAGACTTTTTTTTTTTTGCTGCATTCTGCAAGAGGATTGCTGCAGCAATTATTTTGGTGGGTTTTTTTTTTTTAATGTTGAGGCATTGGCCTGAATAAATGCTTCCTCTGTATTATGTCAAAATAATCTGCAAAGAGCATTCTTAAGAGTCACTGACATTTATAAAGATTGTTTTTTAAATTTTGCTTTATGATTGCAATATCCTCATAAGCCTTACCGATGAAGTTCAAAGAGGAAATTCTAATTTTAAATGCACAAATGCTAATCTAAACACTTTGGCCATCCACATCTCTTAGCATATTAATTTCCAGCTCCAATGGTTATGACTGTGTCTAGGGAAACATAAATTGTCCACTTTGTGTTTCAATAGGACATTGTAGGGCAATTGTCTATGCTGTTCTAAACAGTACATTAAGAAGAGAGTAAAATAGATAATTTAGAACATATTCAGATGATGCTAACACCTAAATCTCTTTTCATCTTTCAAACTCTTTTCTGTAAGAACTTACATATTACATTTGAAATATCAAAAGTGAGCATCTTGATGCTCCATATTCCTTAGCAGTGCACCTGAGAATCTGAAAAAAATAAGATTAGCGTCTTCTTAGAGCATCTCTGCCATGCTTTTCATCGGACCCTCTTCTATGGTAGGGAGGATGAATGTGGGGGAGTAGACATCATAGGAAGAAAAGTATAGAATTTTTAGACATACCTACTTCCTATTCTTCTGACATAATTTTCCTATTTCTTAGAGTATATGAAATGCTCAGAGTTCTTAATTCATTTCCATAACAGTTAGGAGAAGACGGAGGAGGAGGAGGTAGTGTTTTTACTTCATTGGAAAGGGTGGGTGGAAGGCAGAATATGGCTTTAAATCTATTGTTATGTACTGATTGCTTTGGTTTCAAACTGAATTTGCTTTCACTGGTTAACAACAATGGTAATACTTTTAGTTGGAGCAAGTTTTGGTAACTCAATATGGGCCAAATGCTTTGGCCACTTCAAAAATTCTTGAGGGGATCTGTCATCAGACAAAATCTATGAAGGCACTAAAACACTTAGCACTTAGATTTATATACCACTTTACAATACTTTACAACTCTTTCTAAGTGGTTTAGAGAGTCAACATATTGCCTCCAACATATTTATAAATTTATGTTCAAAACATCAAAACCATATAGCTATCTGTGGCACCTCTAAAACAGTTAAACAGTAATCTCCATAGGTAGTACATTCTTTATTGTGCACCATGTGAAAAACAGGGGTAACAACTGCAAAGTATGCAAGACACATTTCCAAAGTAAATTGTAGGAAACTATTTTGACTAAATTACTAAATGAGAAACAGTCAAATAAATTGAACAGAAAGAATCGCAAAATAGAACAAAGTGTTTGTTAGATCCTATGGCATCTACTCAGTCAATTTTGGAGGACTTCCTAAAAGTATAGAGATCATGGTTTAATGTTAGAAATTGCCAAAGAGATTTTGATGTCCTAATGGACATCACTTAAGTATGAGCCAGCAGTGTTCTGAGGCTGCCAAAAAAGCCAGTGCAGTCCTAGAATTCATCGACAGACAGATAGCATCAAGATCATGAGAAGTGATAGTACCACTCTATGTTGTACCAGTGAGGCTACACTTGGTATACTGCATCCAGTTCTAGCCATGATGATACAAAAAAAGATTCTGAGACCCTAGAAAGAGTGCAGAGAAGAGCAACAAAAAAGATAAGGGGTCTAGGGGATAAACCATATGATGAACAGTTGTGGGAACTAGGTCTGGTTTAGCAAACAAAAGGACTAGGGTGACATGATAGCAGTCTTTCAAATACTTGAGGAGTTGTCAGAGAGAAGAGTGGTTGACCTATTTTTCAAAGCACCCGAGGGGAGGACAAGAATGGGTTGCAGCTTGCTAAAGAGAGATTCAATCTGGAACAAAGGAGAAACTTCCTTATAATGAGAATAATTAACCAATGGAACAGTTTGTCTTCTAGAGTTATGGTGCACCATCGCTGAAGATTTTCAAAATAGGACTGGACAACCATTTGTCTGAGAAGATGTAAGATCTCCTGACATGGGCAGAAGGTTGAACCAAAACACCTCCGACGACTCTGTGAAAATGGGCTGATCTATATGTATCTATTCTGCTAATCATCTTCTGGAATTTTTTCAGGGTTTATAAAATGGGTCCTCTGCCAGTATGTGAAAACTTTAATTATTAAATGACTATGTGAGGAATGGATAACTATTTTTGCTCTGACTGCCGGGGAAGATGTTTCCAGTGTCCATTCAAAAATGAGCCTGAATTTGTTCAAGTGGAGAAACTGTGTTAAGGCCCCACAGTTCTGCACCAAAGATCAGCACTAGGACTATTTTTGCCCTTAATATTTTCGGTATAGGGATCAAAGTATCTGGGTAATTATAGTTAAATAATTTATACATCCTTTTAGTACTTACTTCAACTTTTGCCAAGCTTCTTTTGATATGATTTACCCACAACCCTGTGTTGGTAAAAACCACTCCTCCTAAACAGGTAAAAGAATTCACTTGTTCAATAGGCTCCCCCATTTATCTGCCAGTGAAGTGTCACACTTTTACTGCTAAATATCACGTGATGGCAACATGATTGTGCGAGTTTGACACCCATGATTTGCACCCATACATATTTCAAATGGGTGTTTGAATAGAAGGCCTCCCTTAACCAAGAATAATTGTCTGGGTTCCATATTTAAGCTGACCAATTTCATCCACAGAATATTTCCATTTATTAAATTAAAAGCCACACCGAGATTTACACAAGCAATAAACAGTTTCTTGCCATGGATAATTGTTTTGTTATTAGATGTTATAAGGTAAAATAATTGTTGGGTGGTATTCTGGTCTGAATGTGGCTTGTTCCTCCACTAAGATATTTCTTTCCATTACCCCCTTAGTCTTCCATTTCTCCCAGAATATGTTTTGCATACACTTTAGCCATAATTCCAATAAGTCTGCAACATCAGTCTGCAATAGTGGTGGATATCTGTAGCTTAGGTGCATAATGAGGGTGGAAGTTCATTCTCTGAGCTTGTGGGCTGGTTTCTGAATGTTTCATTACCATTGTGAAAAAGGGAAATAGAGCTGATTGATCTATCAGAGTAGATGGGGCCTATATAAATGTAACAGGCCTCAAGAAAACAGGCATGAACCAACATTCTCATACAGTAATAGAATGTAATTTTCCTTAAACTGTTGCAACTTGCGTGAAATGTTTCTGCAAAACAGCTAGTTACATGAGTATATTTAGAACCAGAAGACTGAAACTGTGAGAAAGGAGTAACTAAAAGTTACTGATGGCTGCAAGTTTCAGTTGTACACAGGTGTGTGTGGAAACAGATGGTCAGTAAGAAAGAGAAGAAGGAATTGGGTTATGTGGTTAGAAGAAAAGTATAAAGGATAGGGTTTGAGATTAACTCTGGGCCCTTTGGCTTTAACTGTCCTCTTAGGACTTGCTTTGCCATGGGACCCCATTGCAATGGCATGTAAGTGTATTACTGCTATTGTATCTTTTATATCTACCCATTTCCAACTTACTAGAAACCATAAACCTCTGCTCTTAAAGTAAGAATTATTGCTTGTGTTGTTGTCTTTGTTTCCTACTGGAATTTTCCTATGGCACCAGATTAGAAAACATCTTCAGCAGAATTTAGGGAATTGGTGTTGGTGTTCTTCTGCTTATAAGGGCTTTATGTGGTCAGTAGGTCTCGTGATGGGAGGATCACATCAGGAGGGTGGTCTGGTGAAAGGGTCAGATGTAGGTCACATCAGGTGAGAGTCTTATCATCTATAACTTTTTGGTTCACCTTTATCTACCTTTTTAGGTAGGGGGGTTATAATGGCTACTTCCAGGGGTGGGATTCAAATTTCTTAAAACCAGTTCTGTGGATGTGGCCTGTTTTGTGGGTGTGGCTTGGTGGTCATGTGACTGGGTGGGTGTGGCTTGTGTGTAAATATTGATTTTTTTTCTGTCTGTTACATAAAATTTGCTTGCAAGCCAACTCACAATATTAACTAACAACACACCATGTATGTAAATATTGAATTTTTTTTTTTAAAAAAAAAGAGAGAGAGCAACTTTTATCCAAAATCAGGCAAAGCAGGCAGGCAGATTGAGTTGCTTGTAGAATCACAGATTCACTCACAGATCTACCATTCTGCAATCTGCTGTCTGAGTCTGCACTGAAAAATAGAAGCGTCAATCCTAAGGAAGGTTCAACTCTGCTCTCAGGCCTCTTCTCCCCGCCCCAACCCCCTGAATACCATCCCTGACTGGGCCTCAGGGAAGCCTCCTGGGCAAAGGCGAAGCAGTACAATAGCAATTTAAATTAGCTAGAAAGTAAGAAATCTGATGATTTCCTGCTTTCTAGCTAATCTAAATCGGGCGGCACAGTTCATAGTTGGAATGGCTGATTGTCGGGGGGGGAAAAGGAAAAATAGAAACTTACCAAAAATTAGGCGAAGGTACAACACAGGCAAGTTGGATGGTGTGCATACCAGGTAAGGAGTGACTGGGTGGGGAGGGGTGGGTGGGGAAGGGAGGGGCCAGCTAGTGGTGTGATTTGTCGGTTCTCCAAACTGTGCAGAATCATAACAACTGGTTCTATAGAACTGGTCCATACTGGTAGAATCCCACCCCTGAACACTTCCCATCTGACTGGAATACAACCTGTATTGTTTATATGCATAAACAGCCCTGCCAAACAATGCCTATCAATCAATACGACTCTTGAAGAATACTGGGGGTAGAAAATCATCAGCTTGTAGCATATATAAATATAAAATTGTTCTTATATTTGGAAGTTGGAAATATTTTAAAATTTTAAAATAAAAACCATAAAAGATAAGGGTAAAGGTTCCCCTCACACATACATGCTAGTCATTTCTGTCTCTAGGGGTTGGTGCTCATCTCTGTTAACAAAATTTGTCATGGGCGAATAGGCAGCAATATAAATCAAATCAATCAATCAATCAATACAGCCGAAGACCCAACACTGTCCAAAGATGTCTCTGTGGTCATGTGGCCGGCATGACTAATGCTGAAGGCACATGGAACACTGTTACCTTCCTAACAAATTAGTCCCTATTTTTCTACTTGCATTTTTACATGCTTTCGAACTGCTAGGTTGGCAGAAGCTGGGACAAGTAACAGGAGCTCACTCCATTACACCTTGCTAGGGATTTGAACCGCCGAACTGCCAACCTTTCTGATCAACAAGCTCACTGCATGTCCTATAAAAACCATACCTTACTTCAAATAGGAGAAAATTATGAAAGTATGATGTAGACTAATCCTGTAGTAGCCTTATGCAGTCCACTAGTGTTTTTAAAAAGTCAATAAATTTACTATTGCTATTCCACTAGCCTTTGAACAACTGATTTCTTTGTGATCTGCAAGGGTTTGTTATTTATCAGTGTGACTCTTTCCCTTCCACAAGATGTGCAAGTCTGGTGTCGAGTTTGTCACTATAGGAAAAGAGACAGATAAATTAATAGACATCACTTTGTTTGAAGGCACAAGTAGGATGTAATTGCAAAACTAATTAGTAATGATCATTAGCCAGTAAATGATAGTTTACTATTTGTAAACAAGTGCCACAATAAACTTGATAATTGTTTCCCTAGCTAGCTTCAGAAATTTTACTGACCTCATTTAACTCAACGTTGTAGGCTATTTTTACTACTGCCACCACTTATTTCTTTGTTTAAAGGAGAACAACATACTAATACATTGGCGTTAATACATTCCCTGTCATAGGCATTCCTTTATAAGGTTCAGGAATACCAAAGGAATGAAATATGCTGAAATGCCATGATGCAACCTCACTCTTTCATACTGGCATACTGCATACTAAGGGGTAGCATTTGCATCATGTCATCTGAGCATATGTTATAGCACCTGGTCTCTTTTGCAGATGCCTACAATCTCTGTAGACTGGCACCTCTATTAATCAAGATTTGTGGGCAGAAAGTATATGCATCAAGGCACAGTGGCCTTCTGAATGCTTATGTCCATTAACCGTATAAACGGAGATTGATGAGGGTTGGAATCCAAAAATATCTGAAAGTCTATTGCAGTAAATACTCATCTTAATGCTAATGTATGATTTTCTTGGAAGAATTATATTGAACACAACTAAGTGGATCATTAAGGATCCATGGTACCTAAAAAATGAGTTAGCTGACCTCTTGATTAAATACCTAAATGCACAACATTTCAATAACTCTGAATAGTTATGTTCTAAGAGCATTGAAACATGATTTTTAAAAATTATTTTATTTACCAAGACCACCAAGAAAAAGAGCTGGAAAGACCGATAGAAAAAACAAGGTTGGCAGTATATAGCACACCTCCCAAACAGGGGTTGACTACAATGGGCAAGCTATGTTGTTTGGCCAATGGGAAAGAGGTTAGAGAGGTTAAAAAGACTTGCCCATAATAGCTTGCCAAAAGAGAGTGTGGCCCAACTCATGGGATTTGTATCCCACTAGGGTGACTGGTTGGTTTAGTGGTTGATGGGATAAAGAGTGTCATGGGTCTTAAGTCACAGACACAAAGCCTCTTCCATAAAACACATTAAAATGTCACTTACATGCTTACATGAATGTGTACTAGCTAAGCAGTGAACCACCTTGTTTCTGAATGTTTTAGAGAAGTGATTCCATTTATTACCAAGACAGCATCACCCAAGCTGTCAGCTGTTCCGGGCCATTAAGGCAGGTATCCAATAAGTCCTGAACCAGCTGGATCTGTTTCCTTGACAGAGCAATGCATGAGCTAAAATAATTCTCTTTATTCCTTTTCTGTCTTGCTTGGTGCTCTTTGGATGTTGCTGATTGGAAACATTAGTGAAAATTTGGATTTACTAAAGCCATGAAAGAGTGGCAGCAATAAATATGTGAGTCTATTAGATGGCCATCAAGGTGTGTGGAAGTTTGCAACTTGTGATGTAAAAGAAGTATTTGTTAATGATACTAAGCTAACACCCTAGATTGGTGTGTCAAACTCGAGGCCTGTGGGCCGGATCTGGCTCACAGGGTGCTTAAATCTGGCCTGTGGGGCCTGGAAATATCAAATGACCAGCCCACAGTGTCTCTACTGGCCAAAAAGGGCTATGCAGAAGCCTCGTGAGGCCCCTGTGCAGCCCATTTTTGGCCTCACCAGCCTCAAGCAGTACTCTGCCAGCCAAAAATGGGCCACATGGAGCCCTTGTGCCCCCTGTGCCCCATTTTGGCCAGCAGGGTGCTGCAGGAGACGTCTATCCCATCTCCCTTCCCCCACTCCCTGCCCTCCCCCCAGCCAGCCCTAGAGAAGTACAATGCTGAATTTTTTCGACAGAACAATCAACTAATGGAACAGCTTTTCTTCGGAAGTTGTGGGAACTTCATCACTGGAGGCTTTCAAAAGGAGATTGGACTGCCATTTGTCAGAAATGGTGTAGGGTCTCCTGCTTGGGCTGGGGGTTGTATTAGATGACCTATAAGGTCCCTCCCAACTTTGTTAATCTGTTAAAGTAAATGGTAAAAATATGAATTTAATCAAGGCAAAGAAAAGGAGGGAGGGAGACATGTATCTTGTAGGATTGTTAAACTAACATAAAGGGCTAATACACCGAATGAAGGTTACCAAATTTGGCTGATGGGAACATGCAGGGAACTGGAGGCATGGCTTTCATTACTCCCAGCAACTCTGACTATCATGATCAATGCTGAGGAATAAGGGGAACTCCAGCTTGGCAAATTAGGAAAGCAAGAAAGGATTCTGGACCATAGATTACTGCTTTCCACAAGACTTAATTGTTGTATGTAAAATTTAATTGGAAAACACAGTTCAAGGGCAATATTTCCTTTGGCATGACACATATACAGTAAGCAGTTTTTCACCAATATTGAAGTTAATTTTAGTATGTGATTAATTGGCTCTTACAGATCACTAATAGTGTCAAAACCTGAGAAACTCATACTGAACAATGTAACATTTGGCTGCTGGCCTGGGTCTCAAAGTGCCAGCCCTGCCTTTATCATGGTTCGCCTTACGAGCAGAATGTATCAGGCTCATGAGAGTCATTTAAATGTAGTGTGAAAACATAAAGGTCATTTTGCTCTTCAAGGCACATTTTCAAATGCTCCAATCTTTCTTGGATTGCTGCTGTTTTCATGAATGACCTCAGCATTTTATACCTAGTAGCTTGGAAAGGTCATTTCATAGATACCACTGTAATATTCATAGATTTCATTTGTTTGGAAACTATTTGTTACTCTCAATATTACATGTCAGCTGAGTGACGGGAGACACAAAATAATCTTTGCAGAAAATCTCTCTGCTTACTTCAATTGTTGAACTTTATCAACTTTATTACAAAGGGTATTTAAACTTGATGTAACCTCCACAAGTCTATGAAATAGTCTAGTGAAATAACTATCTTCTGCAGTAGGTAGTCCAAATGAAAAATTATAATGCTTATTTGATATTTATCCTGCATTTATTACTTTATAAGTAACTCAAGGTAGCAAATAGATCTAATATTTGTTCCTCCTCCTATTTTCCCCACAACAAACCCCCTTTTGAGGTGTGTTGGGCTAAGAGTGACCAGCCCCCAGTTGGCTTTCATGCCTAAGGTGGAACTGGAACTCACAGTCTCCTGGTTTTTAGACTGGTGCTCTCACTAAAAACTGGCTATCTTTTCTTCAAACTGTCTATATGTTCAGATCTATGCCTGTGGTAGAAGAAGCTACAAAGCTAGATATATTATGAAGTAGGGGATGCAATTTTTCTTAGGTGCATTATTTAAGTAAATTTAAATAAATTCTCTATTATTTTTCTCTATTTTATTATTTTAGCCCAAACCTAAGATTGCCACACACACACACACACACACACACACACACACACACACAGAGGTGTGAAATAATCCTTGCATTCAAAATGTCTTGCCTCTGGCTAGTTTCTCAGGAATTGAACTTGTACTCTTGTACTCTCAGTTGATGAATCATAAAAAGTGCATCTAATTTATTGCTTCTGTGAATCATTCCTAGTCCTGCCTTATTTGTTCAAAGAGTGCAGCTGCTGTTGAGTCAGAAGGCTTATGTGTGTGCTACTGAATGGACTCTTCGACTTGTCTCCATTCACCATCCATGGATCATTCCAAATCAGAAGGGTCTCTCAAAGGAGTTTCTCATAGCAGTGTAAAGATAGCCTCCAACCTCAGAATTAGCAACAATAGGTTGCAGCAGGTGCAGAAACAGGGACTGGGAGAAAGAATGGCAGGGATGAGTAATTTATTTCTCAAGTTTAATAAACAATATAAGTTTATTGACATGTTAGAATCAATAATGCCAATGCATGTTGGCATTCTTGTGACTTCTCAAGATGGGCATAAAATTATATAAATTTGACTCTCTCCTGTGATTCCTTTTCTCTTCTGGATGCAGCTGCTAGGACTGTGCAAAACTTTGATAGGTATTTCTCTTTAATGAAGATTCATGATTGTGATGTGAAGTTTTCAGAACTGAAGTATCCTTGCCTGCTTCAGATCCAAATTGCACACACTGCTATTCATATTCTTCAGAATGCAATGCTTCCACTTCTGAAAGCAAAGCTGCCCCTTTGCTTCATTTCCCTTACATTTGAATTTCACATCCAGCACATCCAAAAGGCATCTATGCATATGTGGTTTGTGTGGAGAAATATCCTCCAATACTTGAAAGTTCAGAAGGACATGAAGAGCCACATTTGGGAGAATAGCATCATCGCCAGGGGGGAAAAGCCTCATCAAAGCAAAGTACAGTCACTTAGCACAAGCTAGTAGCTGTCTTTTGTTCCATCAGCCTGAATGAGCACAAAAAACACTAAATCCAACTGGTGCTGCAAATAGAAGTTAACATTTCATCTGAAATAATTGCAGGACGTGATATAACATTCTTAAGTTGCAGAAGGCAGATTCCTGTTGAATTTTAGAAAAATCTTTCTAATTGTAAAAGTAAGTTGACAATAGAAACAACTTCCAAAAGAAAAAAAAATCATATTTTCTTAAAGTGTTCAAGCAAAGGGTGAACAATCATCTATCAGGAATGCTTTAAAGAGAATGGCCTTTTAGCTTAATGTCTTTACAATTCCATTGTGTTGGCTTCACATTAATATCTAATGTAATCTAAGAGAATCTGTTGCAAGTGAAAGGAATGATTGCGATATGATTATAGACATGAAGAAAACTTGCACATATGTAACTGAAAATTATCAACCTGAGGCACATTTCATAAAAAAATACCTAAGTAAAGATAGATACATCTTTACATCCAACTACATATGTATAACACATACTCCAACATGATTCTATAAGCTGTACAACACAGAATGAGAGGATAGGATATATATAATAGCACTCCTTTGTGTCGTGCATTGAAGTAACCTTAAGAGGAGTTTCCTAGAATCAAGGAAATGCCCTACGCTATCTTTATTGCCATATTATGAAATGCCATGTTATCTTTATTTCTGAAATACTTTACTCAGCCATTTGTATAAGGATAAGATGGTGCCCTTGGGACTCTGAAGCACACATGTTTGGGGACAGCCTGGAAGGATAACCTGATCGGTGGAGTAACAACTCTAGAAACCCAAGTGGGCCCATTTACCAAAAGACACTCTCATTGTCAACATAAATGGCAAATTAGAGCATTCAAATACAGTAGGCTGAGTGCTTTAAATACTGAGGTATCACCTTTCACTTTCTCCATGTGGAATCAACAAGTCAGTGAAGTTTCATCTGATGCACAGAAGTCCACAACAGGGATAATTAGATAGGGAATTTTGTTCCTGTAGCAGTGAAACTATTCAGAGACAAAGTGATTCCTGTTTTGCTCTACGGTACATCATTCTGCCTTTAGAAAAATACAATGCCTTTAGAAGCCAGGTACTTTAAATCATTCTTCCTGCCCCTCAGTTTATCCCCAATACCCTACTGAGAGTTGAATTTGTTGTGAGTTCTGCTATGCAAGCATGGTAAAGAATAAAAGTTATTTAACAGTCTTGTGATTCCTCCTTCTAACTGATACCAGCTCTACGTTTTGACTTTATCTCTCTCTTCTTACTACCTCTTGAGCCAATTGTCATTAATCACACCATCTTCATATAGACAAAATGTAGAATTCAGAAAATACCAATTTCCCCAAAGAAACTGGAGAAAAAGACATTCTGTGTGATCACACCATGAAAGGAAGAAACAGTAACTAATGCAACAACAATGGAAAATGATACAGTTGAAGAAATCTTCCAGAACTTCACAACCACCAAGGGGCTGCTTTATGTATGCATATTAACAAGGTGCTGGCTGTTACAATTAACCCTTCCTGTGCAAGTGTTAGACCATTAGGATCCTAATTAGGATTTCCTACCTTATAAGCAGGATCTCCTTCCTTAGCTACCTGTATACCCATTAAATAGTGGTTGATACTGAATTATGGAAGTGATCCTTGGGCCCAACTTGTACATTTTCTTTTTCATGGAAAGTGGGGGGAAAGAAAACACTCTTTAGTCTTCCAGTTCAAAAGCTAACTGACTGTGTTTTGAAGAACGCTATTTCTGAGACTAAACAACCTAACCTTGATCTTGACTGGTAAGTGATAGCTCTCAAGTGCCAAATTAGGCTTCAAGAAACTTTTATTGCATCCCTTTGGTGTTACAAACTAAAGTTTAAAGATACTTTCTCACTCAACCAAAAGAGCATTTACATTAGTGTAGGCTCAGTGCCCTATTTTCAAACCTGGCAGAGGAATGCGTTTATAACATTCTCTGTCTAGTTGACTACTAAGATGCTCAGTTGCAGTCATCTAACAATACTGTCGCTCATATCCTATTGCACTGCCCATTATGTCAGGACTGGCAATCTACATTACTGAGCCCACTCTTTCCTAGAGAATGAAGTAGGACTAGCAGACTTTTCCAGAACAGCTTCAAAGAAAGTTGAAAGTTTCTGTTCCATAACAGTCACCATCAGAAATCCATGGACTTGAACACATCCGCACTTGGATCAACTGGCTGCCACTTTGGGGCTAAAGTGATATTTTTTCAATGTCACTTCTTACTACCTTATAACTTATTTATGTGTATAGTTTATTTGATTTCATATGCTCTATTTTAACATGCAAAATATTGGTAGTTACCCAGGAGAATAAACTTTACTCCCCTTTCTTTTTTCTAGCAAAGGTCACCCACAGAAACACCAAGGAAATATCATACCAATGTAGCATTATCCCCGAAAGGCCACTGCAGCCTGAGTTCTGCTAGCTCTCAGCCAGTCCACACTGGTCCCTGAGCAAGGGACCAGTTGCTCAGGCATCTCTATTGGCCTGGGTCATTTAGGGTGGTGGTCAGTCTCCTCACAGCAGGCAGGTCACATGATGAAATGGAGAAGCCTCTCCCCTTCTCTCCCTCAGGCTCGCCTGAGAATTCTCTCTTATCCTCCTTCTTTCCCTCAGGCTCGTCCCACAGAAGCCTCTCCTATCCTCCCTATTTCCTTCACTCCCTCTCCCTTTCCCAAGGCCTCTGTCTCAATTTCCCCATTAAGCCTCCTTTCCTCCTCTCAGGTTGCCTTTTCCCCTGGCCTTCCTTCAGACTCAAACTCTGCCTCCTCATTCTTCAACAAATCATTGAGGGGATGGAAACCCTTTGCAAACCTTTTGACAAACCTCTGATAGTATGAGCAGAACCCTAGAAATGATTGCAATTCAGCCACATTTGGGGGTCTGGGCCAGGAAGTGACAGCCTCAGGTTTTGTGGGGTCAGTTGATTTCCCTTCAGCAGAGACAACATGACCAAGGTATGTGACAGATGGTTGGTAAAATTGGCACTTCTCTGAAGACAGCTTCAACTGTCCTTCATGGAGCCTGGTCAGAACCTTCTTTAAGTGCTCCTCCTGTTATTCAAGAGTCTCACCATATAACATAATTATATTGTCATCATATAACATAATTATATTGTCTAGGTACACTAGCATCTCTATCAAATCCATGTCTCCCACTGTCTGTTCCTATGAAAGGTTGCCAGGGCCCCTGATAACCCTTTGGGCATCCAATTGAATTCATAAAACCCCAAGGGGCAGATGAAAGCAGTTTTCTCTATATCATCAGGATGCATAGGAATCTGGTGGTAGTCACTTCTCAAATCCAGCACACTGAACCACTTTGCTCCCAATAAATAATGTAGGGCATCTTCGATCTGAGGAGTAGTATACTGATCTGGAATGGTCCTCCAATTGAGGGTATGCTAATCTATGCACATTCTCAAGGACCCATTTTTCTTTCAGACTACTACAATGGGAGAAGCATAGGGACTTCAAGATTCTTGCATGACCCCGGTCCTCTTCAACTCCCCTAGATGTTCCCTGAGGTCATCTAAGTCACTTAAGAAAATCTGCCAAGACCTGTCTCAGAAAGGCTTATCTTCCTGTAGACGGATATGTTGAGTGCTCCTAACACATCCCACATCAAATTCATCTTTTGAGAACAGGTGTCGCCACCTCCAAAGCTGGTCTCTAGTCCTCTCCTTCCATTCTTGGGAAAGCTGTGTGTTCTTTGGATAGAACTGATCTGTTGAAACCCCATCCTCAATCTTTTCCCTTGTATCAGGCAGTACAATTGGGGTGGCTGGGCTCACTTGCCCGAACAACATCCAGTCCTCCAACCTTACAGGAAACTTGGTAACATTCTAGACCCTGACCAAGATCTGTCCTTTGGACTGCCACAAGGCCTTTGTGGAGACCACCTTTGGGATTACCTCCACTCCAATGTTCTGTCTTCTAGGATTAGATTCAAGGATGAGGTAGGACCCAGACTCCTCCCAGTCCAATCTGACAGAGGCCTGCAGACACACTACCTCCCCGGTTGTAGTACTCTCTTCACCCAGTCCATTTTCCACATTTGTCCCATACCTTCTGCAAGGACCTGTTGCTTTTACATCAGGTATACTGCCTGCAGTGCAGGATGAACATCCCCTATCACCAAGTTATCTGCTGCTGGGACAATTGGGATGAGCAGACATCTAACTAAGTTGGTGTTTGTCCCCACAATCAGGGAGCCCTGGCTAGCTCCTGGGGGGGTGGGTCGGGTACAGACAATGGCTAGAGTGTTGAAGGTTTCAGCATATCCAACAACTGGAGGCCCAAATGTTAGCTGGATAGGTAGTTTTCTTTCATATGAGAACTTCTCTGCTCCAATGCCCCAAATCTTCAAATCACCTAACTTTTGTCGGGGTATGTGCTTCAAGTGTCTGTCATAGAACCCCCAGCACAGTAATGTCACTTGAGCCCCTGAGTCCAAGAGAGCCCTTGTGTAGATGCCTTCCACTTACACTGGACCATTGAAGAAGTGCCCACCAACTGTTTAGGAATCTTGGTGGTAAGAGACGCAGTGTCTGGTCTGACAGTCCATGATTGGGTGATCCTGTGAGTCTCCAAAATCTGTTGCCAGGACCTCATTACTTTGGCCTTGGTAGGCCCTTGGGAATGGGAGCCCCTTGCTAAGGGAGATGTTCCCACCACTCCTGTCACTGAGGGCCCTTTGTAATTTCCCGACTGCACTGAATGAAGTATTCATGTAGTGCCCTGAACCCCCATAGTTATATCACTGGCCTTGCTGGCTGCTCAACTGAAGCATAAGGGGTCATCCTCCCATTGATCAGCCCAGCTGGGTTTTCATTCAAAGGCAAACCACTCATTGTCATCCATGAGGTCATCATCTCTGTTAGATGGGATATTTTGGGCTCCATATTAGTGAGCCAGGCATCATTCCTCCACCTGGAGACCACTCCAGTGGCAGATCAGCTGTGGCTTCTTTGGCTTCCTTCACCACCTCTGTTGCCCTAACTCTCTTTATGAATTCATGATATCCCCAGGTGTTCCCTGCAGCCAGTCGTTAGCTGATTCGAGACTGGATCTGAGCATAAAGCACCTTGTGAAAGCTGCTTCATCTTGGCCTATTCCACTTCAGCTGGATCCATCCCCTTCTTTTTTACAATCTGATATAGCAAGCCTCTTCTCTCCTATCCTTTCCCTCAGGCTCGCCCCACAGAAGCCTCTCCTATCCTCCCTATTACCTTCACTCCCTCTCCCTTTCCCCAGGCCTCTGTCTCAATATTCTCCTTAAGCCTCGTTTCCTCCTCTCAGGCCTCCTTTCCCCCAGGCTTCCCTTCCAATCTTTCCCTTCCAGCTCTCTCCCAAGACCAACCAAATCATCCCCACCTTCCTCATCTCATACTTTGTCTCCTCCCCTTCCTCCCAAAACCTCCTCCTTTTATTCCCTTCTCACCCCTGCTACACCAACAATCCTCATCCTAAACTAAAAAACTGTTCATTAAAAATCTGGATTTTTGATTGTTTGTATCCAAGAATTTTGAGATTAAACACTAGCTTACAGTATTCAGCCACCAGCACTTCCTTCCCTCATGTCTCTAAATTACTAGCAATTTAATAAAGAGAAATGTATAACTTATCCAACTTAGATCCTCCCTAATAAATAAATCTGTAACCCATGCAGACAAAAATGGTCACTCCCAGTCTAGCTCTTACTGAGCAGTCGTCAACACGTCAATGAAACAGATATCCCAGTTCCTACTGTTCTCTACCTTTAATCTGGAACAGGGGTGTCAAACTCACATTTGTCAGGGTGGCATCATGTATATATCGGGACTTTTCCCCCTTTCACTAAATTGGGCATGGCCATGGCCAGCACATGACGCATCCAGCCCGTGGGCCGGGAGTTTGACAGCCCTGCTCTGGAAGGTCTATCAAGCCTCTGCAGCCAATGATGGAAACTCTCAAGGCATTTCAGAGACAAGTGAAATCCATGTAATCTATGACCTCCCCTAAATTTTACACTAGGTCTTCAGTAGTATTGGAAGTTTCTGCCACAGGTACTGATCGTGTCAATTTGTATTAGAAGGTCTCAGTTATTATAGTCCTGTTGTGAAAGTAAGCATATTGGTTTAGAATTTAGATTGCTGGTGTTCAATCGACTTATTGTCAGGTAAGTATGACAAATGCAACTGTTGTTTGTTCCAGCCATTCCCAATTAACAAATGTACTGGTCTGATGCAAACAGAATTCCATGAAAACATTTTAACTGAACTTGATACATGGGCCTCTAACCCTTATTCTGGTCACAAAATGTAAATCCTCATGTTTCCTTTGAGTTCTGAGATTGTTCTTATGACTAGATCAGTCATAAGAACTAGTACAGAACTATATTTAGCAGATTCATTCCCATCTATTTTGTCTTTTATGTTGTGTTTATGAACAGCTGTGAAGTTAAATGCTGTGAGTTGTATAGGCTTAATTAATACTTCAGTTTGGAGTAGAGTAAAGATCTGCTCTGACAAGAGGACCAGGATTGATTTAGAAACTATTGATATGATTGCGGCAAGAATTTGGCAACCCATCAAAACTGCATGTATTCCAAGCACCTGCAGAAAATATGCAAGCAACCAGATTATTGCTAAATGTCTTTATCATTACCTAATGTTATTTAGCTAGCAAAACAAGATTAATCAAGTAGCATTTTACTAGAGAAAATAACATTAATTTGAAGCCCAGGGCTGCTCATTTAGAAAGACATTACACAAGCTGCCGAAAGCAGCTTCTGCCCAATGAACCGATGGTGCACAATTGACAAGGTTGTGTGTGTGCCAACTTGGTAGAGAACTTGCTCTTTAAAGCTTTAAACAGATTGAATGGACCAGCACTCCTGGTGACTGGCTGTTCTTTTTGGTCGACTGCACTAGCCATCAGAAAAGCCAATGCCATGCTTAAAAGAAAAGGGCTCCAGCTGAGAATCCTTGCTAAGGCTGATGTGCTCAAATAATTTCACATGACCAGCAACTGCAATCACAACTGCAAAGCAAATGACTCTTCTCCACCACACCCTCTCTCTCCAGATTGGGGAAAGGCCATAAAAAGATGAATCTCTGAAAATAAGTAAAAAGTGATACGATCTGCAATTCGACCCATCCTTACTAGAAGGTAAGACGGTGGGGCTCGTTAGTACCGGGCACTCCATAATCATCCTTGCAGGGCAGTGAGATGGTGAGATTCATCCCGTCCTTGCAGGGCGGTGAGGACCAGGAACTGTGAGTTGGTCTTCAGACGTTTGCAGCAGACTGCTTCCCCCGCTGCTGCCCCTCCTCTCTCTCAGAAGGGACAAGCATTCAGGAGTTTGAATTACCTAACCAGCAAGAAAAATAAACAAACCCATACATCCGAATCTCTATTAAAAAGTACATGACACAAAAACAGAACATCAACGGTTGCCTCGTACAACTCATAGCTCAAATCCTCAATAACATTATTAATAAGCTACAACCCATACCAAAGAATGATACGGCACTTTCTCAGGGACTGGGTGGCTGGCCAGTGCTTGCATACAATTACCCAACCTGAAGCAGATCCTCAGAAGCTACGATAAACAACACAACAAAAATGCCAGCATGACAACCAGACTACTTTCCCCCATATTTACATCATTACTGACCCCAATAAATTCAGACACCTTCATATGCTCCTTCCTCTAATATGATTTATGCCAAAATCTGCCAGCAATGCCCCTCTGCATTCTACAGAGGACAAATGGGACAGACTTTGCACAAAATAATTAATGGATACAAGTTTGACATCAGGACTCAAAACAAGGACAAAATAATATAGCAACATTTCAATTACTCAGAACAATCAGTTGCAGCTCTCAAAACAAAAAGTGAGACTTATCAGCACCATTGAATGAGAGACTGCCAAAATCACATTAAAAAATTCAAGCAGTACCAAAAGGCCTGAACAAACCCAATGGGTTTTTAACACATTACAATTGTTAATTGATAAGTTACTTTAATGTGTATCACATGTAACCTACATCCTGCATAACCAAGCTATCTTTATCTCCGTTCCCCTCTCTCCAATTTATGTTCTACATCAGTTAGCTATTTTATGCATCCGATGAAATAAGCAGCAGCCCTTGAAACATTATGCCTTTTAATGAAATGTGTCAGTGGTAAAAGATGCTGCTGGACTTCTGACCTTCCTTCCTTCCTTCCTTCCTTCCTTCCTTCCTTCCTTCCTTCCTTCCTTCCTTCCTTCCTTCCTTCCTTCCTTTTTTTCTACCGCTAACATGTCTCTCTTCCTACAATGTCATAGAATGTTGAACATCCATTCAGAAACAAAACTCCAAAGTGAAAGAAGAGGATCAGGGAAAGAAGACTATAAGACAGTACAGCCAATTAGAAATGCTGTGATGCATGGTTGTTAAATATGTGGATCCAGGGCCTTTGGAGTTTTTTGCATCCTGTTCCCAGTATCTATGGGAAGAGTTAGGAAAGAATCTTATGCCAAAACCTCATAGCCAAACAGAATTGACAATACCAGTTCACTGAGTCAATTATCAGGGTCAAAATAAGCATTTCACTATGTTCTTATATTTTCCTATTACCCCAACGTGTAGCTCATAATTTTATTATAGATTAAATAAAAACTTCCAATGATTAAAGAGCCAAGCAATATAGCAGATCAGGTGGTGGTCAAGGTGGTTGTGTTCCCAGATTTAAAAGTAATTTGTAATGCAAAGTAATTTCTGCCAATATGCATATATAAAATGACCTCTTCAGATGTGAGGCTGTTGTGCAATATTAGAGAGAGATAATAAATAAATACCATCTGCAGCATTTACCATTGTATATAAATGAACGATTCTATCCACAGCCTAGAAATTGCAGCCTGTAACCAATTCCATCTCCTTAATAACACATAAACTCCAACTGTTTAGCCTTCATTTGTTTTGAGCGTGCTATACCTCATAAAAATCTTCCTGCAATCAGTTTGCCAAAGCTGTGGAATTTCAATGAACTTCACTTTTCATCCAGGGGGCAAAAATAGGTCCATTTTTGCTGCAATGGCAGGATGAAACATGCATTTTTACTTTTCCTAATAACAGAAATCCATAATTTCACAGATGCAGTACCACCGGCAAGATGAAATGCCATCAAGTGGAACAGTTGGTAACATTTCCACCCAGTGATTCTGCTGCTGCTGAACCCAAGGATTCGGGGTTGGCTATCCTGGGCTTATGAGACAACAAAGTTTGACCCTGACCATTTCTCAGGCCTTGTGCCTCTGAGTAGACAACAAATCTTTATCCATCAACATACAAATCCAAGAGTTTTGTAGATTCCTTCAAGACAGTGCATTTCTTTATAAGAACATTTAGGTAATTCTTAATTAAAGACAGAACTGCAGATCTCAATAGAAAAAAAAATTGCACATACAAAGGGGTAGAATACAGGTAGTCCTCAAGATACAACTGTAATAGAACCCGCCATTATGATCACATGTCTTTAGGGTTAGGATTAAGTGAAGCATTTCACCTAATGACCTTATCCTTGTTCTCTCCAAATGGTCATTAAATGGAGAACAGGATGCCTCAAGGGTGGGGGAGGTTCTCCTAGACTATTCAAGATATTTCCCACCTCTGTGCTCTGCTTCCTGCCCCTTGAATCCCCATTCCCACTTGGTCACCACAGGCTTGACTCCCACTACCAGGCCAAATACCCTCCTCCTTAATTACCTTCTGAAAAGTCCCAAGGTTTGCTAAAGTAATGGATTGTTTCTTAGTGCGGATGCAAGGTGTGGTTCCGAAGTGGCCACTATTTTGTCCTGTCCACAATATAGTGTCCATATTTGAGTCACCACTGTGCAGTCAGGGGACAAACTGCTTCATTTTGCAGCCTTAATGATGTCTGCATAGTGCTGCAGAAGCTTTCTGCAGCATTCAAAAGCCTTTGCCCCCCCCCACTCCCCCCCCCCGCCATGTCCCAATAGCATTGCCTTCATCTCATCCCCAGGGCTGGCAAGGGAAAAAAGAAGGTGCTGGGATGTGGCTGTACTCCAGTTTTACAAAGGTGGAGAGAGGCACTTAGTCTGTCTTTAAAAAAATATCTCACTCCAGACACTGAAGATGTACATCATCAAATGATGATAAAGATCCTGTTACTTTTTTATTAAAGGTGAAAGTTCCATATTAGCAGGCTTGAAACCCTGCGTTCCTATTGGTCTAGAAAAGCCGGATCATGATTGGATGTCCTGAACGTTCCTGATTGGCTCATACAGGGTTTGCCGCGATTGGCTGAAACCAAGCGCGGCAAACTCAAAGAGTTGTCATTGGCTGCCTAGCTGCGGCCAGCTCTATAAGAAGAGCTGCCGCGTGCTAGGGTTTCCCAGTCTTGGAATCTATCTATTAAATAAAGAGCTGTTGTTCACTACTCAAGCCTCGTCTGTTCATGGGACCCACTGACCATACCTAACACTGGTGACAAGGATGGGATTCTGAGACAACAAGGCTAACCAGCACGTGGCAAATGGCGCAGAGACAACCAGCGAAATGGCCAGCAGTGCCACACCGCCCGCACCATTTAACCCAGCCAGCGAGGACTGGGAGTCCTACATTGATAGTTTCCAAATGTTTTTGGAATCCAACAACTTGAAAGACGCCACCGGCAGCAAGAAACGGGCGGTATTTTTAACACACTGTGGGCCCGCCGTTTTCAAAATGGCCAAGGCACTAGCAAAGCCCGCAGATGTCAAAACGATGGATTGGGACAACCTAGCTCCCATCCTCCAAAACCACTATGCTCCGGCCGTACTAACTCTTATCCGAAGGCATGATTTTTATCAACGAGACCAGTGCAAGGGCGAGAGCATCGGTGAATTCGTGGCCGACCTGAGGGACCTTGGAGGTTTGTGCAGATTCGCTAACCTGGATGAGGCCATGCGAGACCGGGTCATTCTCGGCCTGAAAGACCCAGCACTCCAAAGCAGACTAATGGCCAAGGGTGACATCTCCCTCGCCGACACCATAGCCGAAGCAACCGCTGCCGAAGCTACACACAAATCAGAGGCCCGAATGCAGTGTTCAAATGGAACCAATCATCAATCGACCAGCAAGGCAGCTACCACACCAGAAAAACTCACAGCCACCACCCATCATGGTGACGCCGAATCATCTTCTGACAGCGAAGAAGAAGAGATTCACCGACTTCAGGCAGAATGCAATTGGCGAGACCGGCGAGGTCGTAAGTTGGGGTACCAATGTGCCAGCTGCGGAGGAAATCACCCGCATTCTGAATGTAAGTTCCTGGACGCTGTTTGCTGACATTGTGAGAAGCGGGGGCATATCACTAAAGTATGCCGTAATAAAAGAAACTTCAGCCCCCGGTGTCGAGGCAACAGCCCAAGAAGACAAGATGGCAACCCCACCAAAAACCGGGAACGCCAGACTGACAGCCGGTGGAGCAGGGACGGCCAAAACAGAAGATTCAATGAGGCACTGCAAAGAGAAGAAACACACCAAACAGTCATCATCACCCATTCTTCACCAATAGATGCACGGAAGATACGCATCGAGGTCGGTATCAAAAACCAACCATGCACCATGGAGGTAGATTCTTGCTCCTACCTCTCCATGGTCTCCTGGTACACCATAAAACGTTTAATACCCAGCATACGCCGCCAAGAACTAAGTGACCAGAAATTGATCCTGAGGGACTACCAAGGGAACCGCATCCCAGTGGCTGGCATTGGGCATTTCAAGATCACCTACAAAAACCGCACCAATATTTTACCACTTACAAATGTAGATAAAGACCGCCCCAGCCTACTCAGACTACAATGGTTCACAATGCTAGGAATCGAGATGGCAGGCATCAATCACACAGATGAAGAAGATTGGGAGGCGACGCTCGTACGAGACTTCCAAGAGGTCTTCGATGACACTTTAGGCAAGTACAAGGGGTCCCCAATCTCCTTCAATCTTAGCCCAGACATCGCTCCCATCTGCCTCAAGCCGTGCCGAGTGCCATTTGCACTCAAACCTAAGATAGACGAACAATTAAATAAGCTCATCGTGCAAGGGGTTTTAGAACCTATCGACCATGCCTGTTGGGAAACACCCATTGTCACCTCCATCAAACCAGATGGCTCCCTGAGAATCTGTGGAGACTACAACGCCACCCTGAACCATACCCTGCAGCAAAGTGCCTACCCTGTGCCAGTAGTCCAGCATCTCCTACACTCACTGGGGGGTGGCAGAATCTTTGCAAAGCTCGACCTGGCACAAGCCTATCAACAACTGCTGGTCGATGCTGAAACCGCCGAGGCACAAATGATCATGACACATCAAGGGGCATTTAAATGCAACCGACTCCAATTTGGAGTCAGCGTCGCAGCTGGCATTTTCCAAAGCCTAATGGAAAGACTGCTGCAGGGAATTAAAGGAGTCGTACCCTATTTCGACGATGTGCTAGTAGCAGCCCCCAATAAGAAACAATTGGAGAAACGGCTAAAAGCAGTCTTACAAAAATTTAACGACTCCGGCCTCAAAGTAAAAAAAGAGAAGTGCCAACTATGTACTGAAAGGGTTGAATTCCTGGGGTACCTCCTAGACAGACATGGAATTCACCCTACTGACAAAAAACTAAAAGCCATCAAGGAAGCCCCCAGACCGAAAAATAAAACGGAACTCCAAGCATTCCTTGGACTCATTAATTTCTATAATGTTTTCCTACCTCAGAAGGCAACTGTCACAGAACCTTTGCATAGGCTCCTGGATAAAGCGGCATCCTGGACCTGGGGAAGGAGAGAGGAACATGCCTTCCAACAAATAAAAAACCTTTTAACTTCCGACGCAGTCCTTATTCAGTATAACGAAACCCTGCTGCTGACTGTCACATGCGACGCATCACCCTTTGGTGTTGGGGCAATCCTAAGCCACACGTTGCCGAATAGGAAAGAGGCTCCCATCACATTCTTCTCAAGAACCCTGTCCAAGCCGGAGAGGAACTACAGCCAGCTGGACAAAGAAGCCCTAGCCATCGTCTCCGCAGTGAAAAGATTCCACGAATACATTTATCGTAGGACTTTTTCAATTATTACGAACCACAAACCCCTACTAGGCATTTTGGCTGGGAACAAACCCACTCCAACCATCCTGTCACCTAGGATGACGAGATGGTCTGAATTTCTTGCTGCTTATAATTACCATTTAGCACACCGACCCGGCAAGACCATCTCGCATGCTGACGCTTTAAGCCGATCCCCCCTACCAGATGTGCAAGATGACCCAGCACCCACATTATCAATTTTACAAATAGAAACAGTAACCACGCCGCCATTGACCACACAAGACATTGCCCGCGAAACAAGAAGGGACAAACGCTTGGCGCGGGTCCTCAGCTGGGTGGAGAGGGGTTGGCCAGAAAGCGGAAAAAATGAACTCTTTAAACCATTTAAAAACAGTCAAACTGAACTTTTTTCACAACGGGGGTGCATTCTTTGGGGAGACTGGGTGGTTATACCAGAAACATTACAGAAAAAAGTTCTGGACATGCTGCATGACGGGCACCCGGGCATTGTGTGAATGAAAGCCCTGGCCAGAAGCTACGCTTGGTGGCCAGGCATGGACAAACAAATAGAAACTTGGGTCGCCGCTTGCAGCAGATGTCAAGAGACTCGCTCGACTCCCCCTGCAGCTCCACCACTAGAATGGGAAACCCCCAGAGGCCCCTGGTCACGAATCCATATTGACTTCGCGGGGCCAACCAAAGGACATACCTTTTTAATCACTGTTGATGCTTACTCAAATTGGCTTGAAGTAAGCAAAATGAAAACAACCACCACAGAAGCCATTATCAAAAAATTAAACAAACTTTTCGCCACGCATGGTCTGCCAGATGTGATAGTATCTGACAATGGACCTCAATTTACCGCATTGGTGTTTGAGCAATACTTGGCAGACCATGGCATCTGTCATGCATTGACATCGCCCACTCACCTGGCAGTGAATGGGCGAGCTGAACGCATGGCTCAGTTCACAAAAAAGACCATCCAAAAGATTGAACACAGCAACATCCACGAAAAAAATCAACAAAATGCTCCTAATACAACATATCACACCCAACAACACCAGGAACAAATGCCCAGCGGAATTACTCATGGACAGAAGGCTCCGGCCACCTCTAGACGGTTTGCACCCTACTTACACTCCAGAGAAACCCCCTGGATCTACTAGCACAGGGGTCCCCAACCACCGGGCCGCGGACCGGTACCGGTCCATGGATCATTTGGTACCAGGCCGCAAAGAAAATAAAAATAAAATAAAAATGGCGGCTTTCTTCGCCTTCGGTGAATGCTGCTGGGATCAGGGATCAAGGACACAAATGAAAGAAGGGGAGGGAGGAAGCAACCAAAGCCTGTCCTGCTCTCCGGCTCAGCGGCTTCAGTTTCCTCCCACCTCATTCCTCTCTCAGTCGCTCTTTCAGTCCTCCACCAGCCCAGGAAGAAACTGCTTCAAAGAAGCCAGCAGGGTGGCTTTTCCTGTCGGCACAGCTCCTCCGAAGCGCCCGTTCACCCGCACCCCTCCGCCCGCGGTTCAATCCAGTGCTCCATTCTGCCTGCCTGCCTGCCTTCGTTTCTGGTTGTTTCGGAGTAGCTTTGGCTGAGAATAATAACTATTCGCCTCTTTTACTCAGCCGAAGCTGCTCCGAAACAACCAGAAACGAAGGCAGGCAGGCAGGCAGGCAGAACGGAGCACTGGATTGAACCGCGGGCGGCGGGATGGGGGTGAACGGGCGCTTTGGAGGAGCTGCGCCGACAGGAAAAGCCACCCTGTTGGCTTCTTTGAAGCAGTTTCTTCCTGGGCTGGTGGAGGAGCGAGAGAGTGACAGAGAGAGGAACGAGGCAGACACCTGAGGGATGAGGCTGAGGGAGGCAGGGCTGAGAGGCGGGGCTTCTCAGCCATCCTGCAGGGACTTGTCCTGAGCCTCCCTGAACTTGGTGGTTTGCTGGAAGACGTTTTATTACCCGACTAGGTAACAACATCAGATGTTATCTAGTCAGGTAATGAAACATCTGCAAGCAAACCACCAAACTCGACTCCTCCCCCTCCTCCCCTCCTTGAAAAAGTGTCTCCCCCCCCCCTCCGGTCCTTGAAAAAGTGCTTCTGCGTGAAACTGGTCCCTGGTACAAAAAAGGTTGGGGACCACTGTACTAGCAGACACCGAGCCTTCAACGTGGGAGACACTGTTTTCGCTAAAAACTTTACTGGGGACCCAGTATGGCTACCTGCAAAGATCACCCAAGTCACCGGCCCCTGGTCCTACCGGCTTGAGACCACCGATGGGAGGAGCTGGAAACGGCACATTGACCAGCTACGGTCTAGGCTGGCCACTTTTCCCCTCACAGACTCTAACCAAGAAACCAGAGGGGGGGGGGTGAAACCTCAAACTTAGAAAGAGAACCAGTATCTGCGCAAGCAGAACACCTCACACACACATTAAATAAAAATCAAACATTTAACCAGAAATATTTACCTGCAAACAGGGAACCGAGGCAGACAGGTACTTCACCTGGAAGTAGCAGCCAGACAAGCTCAACCAGCCCAGAGAATCCAGGTGGGAGTGACAGAGCGAGCGACTCCACTGACCCGGATACACCAGGCGGGAGTCACAGCTATAGGTCTGGCTCACCCTTCCAGGCGGTTCCATCGAGAAGCTCGAGAGTGACGCGGAGCCCGTCCGAACCTGACGATGACCAGAGACATTATGAACCACACAAGTCAAGTAGGCGGGTTCGAAGACCTGCCTACTTACGGGACTACGTTACCCCGCCCCTTGGATGGAACCAAGAGGGGAGGGGTGTTCCATATTAGCAGGCTTGAAACCCTGCGTTCCTATTTGTCTAGAAAAGCTGGATTGTGATTGGATGGCTTGAATGTTCCTGATTGGCTCATACAGGGTTTGCCGCGATTGGCTGAAACCAAGCGCAGCAAACTCAAAGAGTTGTCATTGGCTGCCTAGCCACGGCCAGCTCTATAAGAAGAGCTGCCGCACGCTAGGGTTTCCCAGTCTCAGAATCTATCTATTAAATAAAGAGCTGTTGTTCACTACTCAAGCCTCGTCTGTTCATGGGACCCACTGACCATACCTAACAGTGAAGTAATATGGAAATATATATTTAACTGTTGTTTTTGGTTTTAAAATTTCTTCAATGTATCCCTTATCTTTCTGCAGATAGAGGCATCAAATCTCATTTAAAGAAATATTTGCTGATGCTCCTTGTTTGGCATTCTCTTGCTTTGAAATGTTAATGAACATGAATAAACAAAAATATCTTAATCTATCTATCTATCTATCTATCTATCTATCTATCTATCTATCTATCTATCTATCTATCTATCTATATATCTATCTATCTATCTATCTATCTATCTATCTATCATCTATCTATCTCTATCTACCGTGTTTCTCCAACAATATACCCCCCCCCATAGGAAGACCCATCATGTTTTCTAGGCATAAAATGAAATTAAGCCCCTCCCCCCAAATTTAGGCCTATTTTATAACATGCAAAATGGGGGGAGGGCGGGGGGAACTTGCCGTTAGGAGCGCCCTGTGGGCAGCCACGCCTTGCCACCAGCTGCTCCTAATGGCTGATCATGGCAGAGCACGGAGGGCTCCCTACATCCACCAAGTGCCTTTGCTGCAGATCTGGGAATGGTGCTGGTTGCAGGCCAGGTCAGCAGGTGGGCGGCAGCAGTGTGGATGTCGGCCTTGGCAGGGCACTTTAAATCGTGAGAACTTCAATGCCTGCCGTTGCTGCTTCCTCGGCTGCTGTTGCTTTCTCTTCACATTCCTCCACCAGCAGCATTTCAGCTGCTTCTCGGGGGGGGGGATCCACATCTGTAGCTTCCATGGTTCCCACCGGTGCTGGCGCCTCTCTCGCCAGCGCCATCTTCAACAACAGTGGCGATGCCATTGGGAACTGTGGAAGCATTTCAGCCGCTTCTTGGACAGGGGAGCTGCTTCTCAAGCTTCCACAATTCCCACCGGCACTGCTGCTGTTGTTGGAAACGGCGCTGGTGAGAGAGGCACCAGCTCTGGCAGGAACCGTAGAAGTGTTTCAGCCACTTCTAGGGTGGGGGAGCTTCCTCTGTAGTGTCCACGATTCCTGCTGGCGCTGGCAAGAGAACAGCGGCAGCGCCGGCAGGAACCATAGAAGTTATGAAGGTGGCTCCCCTGCCCAGGAAGTGGCTGAAACGCTGCCAATGGAGGAATGCAAAAGGAAAGCAACAACTGCGAATGAAGCAGCTGCGGTGGGCACCGAAGGTCTCACGCTTTAAAGTGCCCTGCCAAGGCCAACATCCATGCCATCACTGCCTGCCCACTGACTTGGCCTGTAACCAGCACCATACCCAGGTCTGCAACAAAGGCACTTGGCGGGGGTAAGGAGCCTTCCATGCTCCACCATGATTGGCCGTTAGGAATGGCTGGTTGCGAGGCATGGCTGCCCACAGGGTGCTCTAGGCGAGGGTGCATGGGGGGCAGAAATTTATTCACCCCCGAAAAGACGCCCTAGCAGTTTTTTCGGGGCTCAAAAGGAAATAAGCCCTGGCCTTATTTTCTGAGAAACATGGTATCTATATCTATATCTATATCTATATCTATATCTATATCTATAGTTATTATACACAAAAAATGACAGTGTACACAGCAAGCAAGATAACTATGCTGGGTTTCGTATCAAAAATCGCTAGTTGAACACTTCCCACGCGTTTAGGACCACATGGATTATGCAAGAAGATCCCAGTAAGGTGGCCTTCTGCAGCTGACCAATGATGATTTTGTCAGCACCAATAGTTTTTAAGTGCTTGCCTAGGTCTTTAGCCACAGCACCCGGTGTGCTGAGTACCACTGGAAGCACCTGCACTGGTTTATGCCAGAGTCTCTGGAGTTCGATTTTCAAGTCCTGATATCTGGTGATTTTTTTTTCAAGTTATTTCTCGTTGATTCTGCTGTCACCAGGTATAGCAATGTCACCAATCCACACTTTTTTCTTCTCCACAATTGTGATATCCGGGATATTGTGTTCCAAAACTTTGTCAGTCTATATTATTGTTGTTGTGGTTATTGTTATTATTGGAATTTTTCTTAATATAAAATATAAGTAGAAATAAAGAGAATGGAAAAATGGGAAAGGAAAGAAAATAGAGGGGATAAAGTAAGGGAAGGAGAAAAAAGAAATAAAAAAGGAACAAACAAAACACAATGATTTCCAATTTTTTGATATAGGAAAATACATAGTAAACTTATAATATCAACTTTTTAGTTATACCAAATAATAACCACTAGCCATTTATATAACAATAACCCACTTAAGTCAAAGTTTCATTTTTTTTTCACACTTAAAGTCCAGAACCAGTTTTCAAATAACCACAAAACATTTTTGTCCCTGGCTTATGCAGTCAGCTTGGCCATCTCTGCCAGTTCAGCCATCTTTTCAATCCATTCCTCCAGAATTCCTGTAGTTATCAAACTGTATAATAGCAGAGTTCTATTTTTCCTTAATTTTTTATCTAATAGTCCTAAAAGTTTCCATTTTTCCATCATAAATCCTTTTTGAAAATTTTCAGAATTAAACCAAGCATATATAACCAATATTTCTTTGCCTTCTTATAGGTCCACCACATACAATAAAAAGTACCTTCCTTACACATGCATTTCCAACAAATATTTGAAGCATACACCTTTGATAGTTTATCTGGTGACAAATACCACCAGTACATCATTTTATAAGCTTTTTGAGATTATAAAAGGCACCTGAAGGCCAGACAAGGAATAATGGATGGAAAGTGATCAAGGAAAGATTCAACCTGGAAATAAGAAGAAATTTTCTGACAGTGAGAACAATCAACCAGTGGAACAGCTTGCCTTCAGAAGTTGTGGGAGCTTCATCACTGGAAGCTTTCAAGAAGAGATTGGAGTGCCATTTGTCACAAATGGTGTGGGGTCTCCTGCTTGGGCAGGGGATTGGGCTAGACAACCTACAAGGCCCCTTCCAACTCTATTAATCTGTAAGATGAGAATTTCAGTCTTTTAGTTCACATATTTTCCCATTGCTCTAACATTATATTATAACCAAAATTTCTTGCCCACTGAATCATGCAATTTTTAACATATTCACTTTCCAGGTTTAAGTGTAGCTATATTTTATAAACCTTACTATAAGATGTTCATCACTGGTACAGAGTATCATTTCAAATTCATTTTTAGCAGCTTCAAATCACATTTTTTTTATATCTAAAATGAACCATTCTTTTAACTGTAAATAGGTAAACCAATGACACGTACGACCTTCTAGCTCCAAATCTTCTTTTGATTTAATAGTGGATTCACCTTGAATGAAAGATATTATTTCACTATAAATTCATCAATTAGCATTCACTGTCATCACCTTCTTAAAAGGAGAATGGGAAAAATTTTCTGATTTGCATAGATGGTGCGGGAGGTCTTACAGGGATTGATTGCCCTCTTAACATGAACAATAATTTCCTTCATAGGTCCTGTACATATAAGATGGTTGTTTCTGTGACTTCATATGTATTTTGTGTAAGCTGGGATTTTTGAATGTCTGGGATACATACATAGATTTGTTCTGAAGTTAAAGTTAAAGTACCTTTTTCTTAATGTCAATGCCTTCAATGTATACAGGTATTCAGTCCATCCTAACCTGCGCAGGCAATAGGCAACTGAAAATGATTAATCACACTCCCACATCTCTGTAAAAGATCAGCTTTAATGGAAATAACTGCATGTGATTGTTTAAATTTTGGTGTCTGAGCATAGTAAAGCTTTGACATATGACACAGCAAGATTGTGACAGCCTACCCTCAGGCAAGCAGAAAATAAATATGCAGGAGATCACTCTGAACATGCTGGAAGCCCTCAGTGCATTCCAGGTAGCTGACAAATATTGAAGTTGAGAAAAACTTGCTCGTTTTATCCTGTATTCACATAGCCCTGAGAGTACCTTTCCCATACTTCAAATAAAATGTGGATAGACTGTCTTCCTAAGGAAGAGGAAAATCCACTAGCTCCAGAGAAGGCCTGGACAACCATTGGTCTGGAATGTATAGACTCTGCTGCTTGAGTAAGAGGGTGGACTAGAAAATCTTCAAGTTTCCTTCCAAGCCTATTATTCTATGTTCTAAGTATGGAATTTTAGTTGACAGTTCTTGGAATGCTTTGACACTACTTCAAAGACATGAATTTTGACTGCCTCAGGATGTTATAACACTTGCTTCAGGAGAAATGAAAAAGTTGTACGGAACAGCTGCAATGACAATCAACATGGGGCTGCACTGAACTTTTCCCCCTCTAAAATATTTCCCTGGCTCTGATTCTTTCTATTGTTATGTGGCCCCTGATGAAAAAGCAGAAGAAAATAACAGAGTTGGAAGGTACCTAGAAGGTCTTCTAGTCCAACCCCTGCTCAAACAGGAGACCTTGTACCATTCCAGACAAGTGGCTGTCCATTCTAGGTTTTGTTTCTCTCCTTGATTAGTTTCCATCCATTGTTTCTTGTCTGCCTTCAAGAGCTTTGGAGAATAGGCTGATCCCCTCTTTGTGGCAGCTCCTTTAATATTGGAACACTACTATCATGTCAACCCTGGTCTTTTTTTTTCACTAGACTAGTAAACATACCCAATTCCTGCAATTGCTCTTCATATGTTTTAGCCTCCAGACCCATAATCATTCTTGTTGCTCTTCTCAGCACCTTCTCCAGAGCCTCAACATCTTTGGAATAATATGCAAATACATCTTCTATCAGCAAATATGTCTTATATTTAATATATTTAATAAACAATTAAATGTTAATTTAAATATTTTAATTTATTAAATATGCTAATATATTTAATTTATGTATTTAAGGTACAAATACATCTTGTAAATACAAGCAAATACATCTTTTATCAGCAGAAGCTTGCAGAACATTAACTCTCTGATGCTACTATGACAGTGAGTCTACATTGATTTGTTTATTTGATTTATAAATTACTTCTAGGCCACTGATGACTTACTTTTTTGTCGTCGTGTGCCAAAAGTGCATGTGTGCATGCACATGTGTGTGCATGAGTGCCTACACCCATAATGCAATGCAAGTGTGACCTCCCCATGCTCCTCATGCCCCCCTGCGCATATGAGCAAAACCCCCAATGCTTCCCCCTCCCCCGTGCATATGCACGCATCTCTCGCATGCGCCCCGCCCCCCCATGCATGCACAGCAGATACCCAAAAATTAGCTGGCTTGTGGGAGGCGTGGGTGCATGTGCAGTGGAACTGAGCTGGGGCGATGGCTTGCGTGCCCACAGAAATGGCTCTGCCTGCCACTTATGACACACGTGCCATAGGTTCACCATCACGGCTCTAGGCCGTGATTTATAAAATCAAAACACATTAAGCAGAGGAAGCAGGGAAATTAATTGATGCAGCTCTTTGTTATAAATATTCCTTACTAAACTAAAATATAAGAGATAGAAAATACAAAATAGATTGAATTTCAGAAAAATTACAGCAGCTTCGTAAACTTTTTGCCTCCCGGCTGTATTGAATGGCAGATCAGTTGGCTCTCTGCAGAAATGATGGAAGCTGCAGACAGGCACCTCCAAAAGGCACCGCTGGAGAAAGTTGCAGTTGGGGATGGAAAGATAACTTGGTTATCTAATTCTCTCTCTCTCTCCCCCCCTCACTCTCTCACTCTCTGTCTTTGTCTCTGTTTCTGTCTCTCTCTCCCCCCTCTCTCCCCTTCTCCCTCTCCCCAGTGGTGGGATTCAAATTTTTGTACTATCGGTTCTGTGGATGTGGCTTGGTTGGCATGGCAGGGGAAGGATACTGTAAAATCTCCAGCCAGAAGTGGTATTTGTCAGTTCTCCAAACCACTCAAAATTTCGACTACCAGTTCTCCAGAACTGGTTGGAACCTGCTGTATACTACCTCTCCCTCTCTCCCACACACACAAATAAAAAAAACCATATTCATACAAATGTTTCGGCTTCTGGGTAATGATCAAATAAAATTCTTCAGTTGTACATAGTGGCAATCCTTATAATATGAACAATAAAGCAACATCTTACTTTAACTCTGCTAAGGTACATGGAAAGACATATTCCAAATATCAAATTTGCCAGACTATATCTTCAAGGACCTATAGATGAACATTAAAATGGAGCATAAACCAAAGCCTTCCTCTGTTTAAGAGCAGTGAGAGTTAAAAGACAATTGGCTGCTGGATAAGTTTTCCCTATGAAATCTAGAGCATAATATCTAGGAAACAGACAAAGCCCTTTGTGCAACCATGTTCCTGATGTACTGCTAATAATTTTCTTGACTTCCTGAAATTCTGTGGTTGCCCACCAAGAGCCACAGTGGTGCAGTAGTTCGAATGCAGGTTACTTCTGCAGTTCAATTCTTACTGGCTCAAGGCAGTGGTGGGATTCAAAAATTTTTTACTACCAGTTCTGTGGGTGTGGCTTACTTGGTGGATGTGGCTTGGTGGTCATGTGACTAGGTGGGCATGGCCAACTCAATGTCACTCACATCAAGTGGGGCCTTGCCTGGCCCATCGCCTCCCAGCCTTATCACACCCAGCCTCAGTTCTGTAAAAATATTTGTTATAGTTCGAGAAGAAGGGGAGGCCACACCAGAGCATATCAATAACACGCTTTATTCAGGGAATAAAGGGGGCTGTTGCGTCTGCATGCTAACAAGCGGACCTTCCAGCGAACAGCAGCTGGCTCGACCTAGCAGCCGGCTTTTATAGCCGGCTGTCGAAGGGAGCCAGCCAATGGGGGCTGCAAACGCCCCCGCAGGATGAACGGACCTGATAGGGAACTTGTGTCAGTCCCGAGGACATAACACCCCTTCCCCCTAGATACGAACACGAATAGTCCTTTAAGTAAGCGGGTGGTTTGTGTGAGCGCCCCGACCGGCGCAATTCTGGCAATGCACAAAGTGACATAGAGTTCTGGGAGTCAGGAACTGGCCTTGCTGGACAACAGGGTCGATCTGGTGTCCGGTCTGGAGTCTGGGAGTGGTCACAGTCCTCGGGTTGGATTGTTAAATTGTCATTGTCACGCAACCCGGTGGTGTCGTCAGGTGGTACGGCTGATGACGCTGTAGGACGGTCCCGGTCTACCGTCCGTTCCCTCGACTCGGCTGGTGGAGACTGGTCACTCTGGAGGTCCCAGCTAGGATTCGGGTGCGGCAATTGGAGAGTCACTGGAGTCCCTGGGTCAGCGTTGGCATGTTCGCCCTGGCGACTTCTTATCTGGTCCAGATGCCTCCGCCAGATACGCCCGTCCCCCAACTGGATGCGGTATGACCTTGGACCGGTGATGGCCACGATCTTCCCAGGTACCCACAGGGGATCGCCTGCGTAGTTCCTGACAAAAACTTGATCCTGTAATACAAAACTCCTGACCCTAGTGTTAGAACCAATTGGTGTGTCTGGGCAATAGTGGGGATGCAGTCTATCTAGCACTGTCCTTAGACGTCTGCCCATCAGTAATTCGGCTGGGGACTTGTTTGTGACAGTACATGGGGTCGAGTGTTGGCTTAAAAGAAAGCGAGAGAGCCTGGAGTGCCAGTCGTCTTGAGTGAATCTTGCCAACGCCTCTTTTGCTGACCTAACGGCTCTCTCCGCCAACCCATTGTTAGCGGGATGAAAAGGGGCTGTTAGGATATGCCGGATGCCCAGGTTGGTGGCATACCGGCTGAATTCTGTGGACGTAAATTGGAGGCCATTGTCTGAGACTATGGTGTCAGGCAGACCGTGTGTAACAAATAAGCGGGTCAGCGCCTGGGCAATTGCTCGGGTGGTGGTTGTGGGTAGGAGAGCCACATCGATCCATTTGGAGAACGAATCCACGACCACCAGGAAGGTCTTGCCGTGGAAGGGCCCGGCCAAGTCAATGTGCAACCGTGACCACGGTGCGTTGGCACTTTCCCATTTGGTTGGGGTGGTGATCGGTTGTGCTGGCCTGGATTCTTGACAGGGGCGGCAGGAGCTTACCCATTTCGTGATCTTGTCGTCCATGCCCGGCCACCAGACATAACTCCGAGCCAACGCTTTCATCCGGACGATGCCAGGGTGCCCCTCGTGTAACGCCTTCAGGACGGGTGTGCGCAGCGGTTTTGGAATGACAACTCTGGTCCCCCATAACAGGCAGCCCTGTAAACTGGAAAGATCTTGCTGGCAGGTTTTAAACGGTGAGAATTCAGTTGAGAGATTACTGCCCGGCCACCCCCTCCGTACCCAGTCCAGAACCTGGGCGATAAGTTTATCTTTTTTGGAGTGGAGGGCGATGTCGCCAGGGGTGACTGGGATGTCGAACTCACTGGCATCGAAAATGGCATGGACCGGGGCCGGGTCCTCCACGGGTGCTGGCAACGGGCAGCGGCTGAGGGCGTCGGCGTGGCTGAGGTTTTTTCCCGGGCGGTGAACCAGTTTGTACGAATAAGCCGCCAGGAATAGGGTCCACCTAGTCATCCTGGGGGACAAGACTTGCGGTGTTTGTTTTTCTCCTGAGAGGAGCCCCAACAGTGGTTTGTGATCTGTGACAAGTTCGAAGTTGTGACCAAAAAGAAATTCATGGAATTTTTGACAGCAGCAACGGCGGCTAGGGCCTCTTTGTCAATTTGGCTATAATTACGCTCGGTTGTTGACAAGGTTCTAGAAAAGAATGCGATTGGCGCTGGAGCCGTTGGGAAGTCTGTGGCTTAAGACAGCCCCAATCCCGAAAGGTGAGGCATCTGCAGCTAAGACTAGAGGAAGGTGCTGGTCAAATTGTATTAGGACAGCGTCCGAAGTGAGTAGCGATTTGACTGCCTTAAAGCGTATTCCTCTTTGGGTCCCCAATGCCATGGAGTGTTTTTGTCTAGAAGTCTATGCAACGGTTCAGCTACTGACGCTTTGTGGGGTAGGAACGACGCATAGAAGTTTAGCAAACCCAGGAAAGCTTGTAATTCTGACTTGGAAGACGGAGTGGGTGCCTCGTGAATGGCTTTGACTTTAGACTCCACCGGGTGGATGCCAGAGGCATCTATTTTATACCCAAGAAAGTCCACCTGCCTAGTGGCGATGGCACACTTCTCCTTTTTAGTTTGAGGCCATGCTGCCTGAACCTATCCAATACCGCTCTGACTCTGAGAAAAGTTGGGGCCTGTCCAAATGTCATCAAAGTACGGAACACCCAGGGAGGCCTTGCAGTATCCGTTCCATTAATGACTGGAAGATTCCTGCCTACCCAAATTGGAGCGCTTGCATGAAATGCCCTCGGTGGGTGACAATAGTTTGTAATTCGCCGTTTGGTTATCCACAGGAAATTGCTGATAAGCCTGTGACATATCCAATTTGGCGAATATGGTTCCCGCTCAAATGTGTGTAGTAAGTGTTGGATTACTGGGACTGGATATGCGCTAGTCTGTAGATAGCGGTTAATTGTGGTCTTATAGTCAGAACACATTCTTATACTACCATCTTTTTTAAGGGGTGTGACAATCGGAGTCTCCCATTTAGCAAAATACGTGCTACCAAGCTAACCACACTTTTTTGACACCTAATAAAATTACCCTCTCTATTCATTTAGAAGGTAAACCCTGTCTTATGGAAGTCGATACCGGGTCTGCATCCAGCTTAGCGCGCAGAGCAAATGGTACTCTGCGTGGTTTTAAACGGACGGGAACTGCTTGGGGGTCCACCGAAAAGGAAATGGGCGTACCGTTATAACAACCCAATTCATTGCTGAACACATCAGCATAGTCTGAAAATAGTGAGTCGATATCGGAAGGTGAGACAGCACGTACTCCCGTTAAGCTAAGGCCGAGATAGGGGAACCAATCCAACCCCAAAAGGCTAGGGAGGGCACCATCTACCACCACTAAAGGCAGATGGCCTTTAAAGGATTTGAATCTAACGAGGAACTTGCCTGTTCCGAGTACTGGAATATTCTTCCCTTGATAATCCCTCAAGGTGAGACGACTCTTCTGGAGTTGCTTCCTGGACAGGCTGGGTTGTATTTTCTTAAGTGTGCTCCATGAGATGATCGAGAGCGCTGACCCGGTATCGACTTCCATAAGACAGGGTTTACCTTCTAAATGAATAGAGAGGGTAATTTTATTAGGTGTCAAAAAAGTGTGGTTAGCTTGGTAGCACGTATAACAATTTTCTACTTGCCTGGGTGGCCCCGGAGGGGAGTAAGGGGACGATGACTTTTGTGGAGCCGCGTGCGTTGCCTGGCAGGCCCTGGCGATGTGGCCTTTCTTGTCGCAATTGTTGCAGGTGGCGTTCCTGAACCTGCAAGTCGTTCTGGCATGGGACCCCCCGCAGGAGAGGCACAACAGGATGTGTTTAGGCACGTTGCCATTTTTAGGCCTAGCTCCTACCTGTGGCTGCTTGAAGGGTTTGAGGCGATGCACTTCTAAGTGTTCGGTGGGGTCTTCTTCGCTCACTGCTTCCTCGGAATGAACAGTGACCGGACTGGGTTTGGCTGCGCTTCCTTGTATTTCAGCGGCCGACTGGGTTGCTAGTTCTGCGGCCAAGGCTTCCTCGATCGCCTGGGTGAGGTTGAGATCTTTTCTGGCCAGCAACCGCCTCTGTAACCTTACATCTCTGACTCCACAGACGAGTTGATCCAGGAGCATGTCGTCTAGGTAATTTTTAAATTCGCAGTGGAGAGCTGCGGTTCTCAGGGCGGCCATATACTGATTGATCGATTCCCCATCTGTTTGTTTCCTCATACGAAAGGCAAAACGTCTCGCTATCTGCGATGGCTTTGGGGAATAATGGTTGGAGAGTGTCTCCAACAGCTCGGACCAAGGGACGTTCTTTAATTCTCTTGGGGCGAGTAGCGCTGTGGTGGTATCGAATACTGTGGCCCCGCAGTAACTCAGGAAGTACGATTTCTTCCTGTTCTCTGTAGCGTCGGCCAGACCGATGGCATCAAGGTAGTGATTGAAGCGGTTTCTGTAAGAGTCCCACTTGTCTTCATCTGGCTTAAATGGTGGGAACGCCGGATTTGAATTCATATTGGGTGTTCAGCCTGTTGGTAGACTGACCAATCTCACTGGGAATACAAGGCCCTGATAAGTGTGGCAACTGCAGCTCGCAGTGCTGCTTCAGCTCTTAGAGGATCTCTCTGGGTTACACGCTCTATGTGGCTATGGCTGTAGCGCCGTAACTGACTTCAGTTTGAATTTCGCGCCCTTACAAGGGCGTAGGCGGCTATAGCTGTAGCGTCGTGCTGACAGCTATTCAAATTGCGCGCCTAATGTGTTCTGGCGGCTGTGAGCGCAGCGCCGAAGTTTCGCTAACAACAGAATCCGAACAGCAGCGGTTGAATTCTGTGCTCTAATGCTGGGCGGCTGAGGTTCTCAGTGCCCTACTTCTCACGTAGCTTTTTTAACTGAGCGGCTACACGCTCCACTTTCACTTCCGCAATTACGACTGACCGAGCTCTCAACGGCGCGGCTACGGTTCAGCGTTTCGGTGTGTGTTTTCAGCTCTTTTGATGTTTGCTGCTGGTTGGCCAGATCCCATCCTCGTCGCCAATGTTATAGTTCGAGAAGAAGGGGAGGCCACACCAGAGCATATCAATAACACGCTTTATTCAGGGAATAAAGGGGGCTGTCGCGTCTGCATGCTAACAAGTGGACCTTCCAGCGAACAGCGGCTGGCTCGACCTAGCAGCCGGCTTTTATAGCCGGCTGTCGAAGGGAGCCAGCCAATGGGGGCTGCAAACGCCCCCGCAGGATGAACGGACCTGATAGGGAACTTGTGTCAGTCCCGAGGACATAACAATATTGTTCACCTTTTTTTGACTTTATGATCTACATACTACAGATGTACTTTAATGAACCACTGAAAGGAGGAAATGGCTCACACGCTTTGCCCAAGAGTGTCATAGGCAAAAGGCTTTTAAGGGACTGCCAGAAAGAAGGGGAGGGGGCAATGTATTTTCCAAAAGCCAGAAGGCAAACAAGAAGCAATGGATGGAAACTGAACAAAGAGAGAAGCAACCTAAAACTAAGGAGAAACTTCCTGACAGTGAAAACAATTAACCAGTGGAACTGCTTGTTTCCAGAAGTTCTGGGTGTTAAATCACTGGAAGTTTTAAAGAAAAGACTGGACAGCCATTTCTCTGAAATGGCATAGAGTTTCCCCCAAGGTCCCTTCTAAGAATTATTCTGTTATTCTGTTATTTTGACACCTTTCCCAGGACCTCTACTCAGATTTTGGCATCCTCAGACTCTTGGCTATTTAGTTCAACAAAGTTGAAAGGGACTATAGAGGTCTTCTAGTCCAACCCCCTGCTCAGGCAAGAAAACTGAGGATGCCAAAATCTGAGTCAGAATAACAGGATGACACTCAGAAGGGACCTTGGGGGGAACCCTGTACTATTTCAGTATTTCAACTGCAGGTTTCTAAAAATCTTATTTAAAAAAATGAAATTAATATCCTAATAAGATTTTTAGAAACCTGCAGTTGAAAGTTCTTCATGTCTCCTTACCCTGAGGACCCAATTTAATTTGGAATTTAATCCCAAACTGATTGCCCTTTTAGCATTTTTCTTGATAGTTCTCGAAAATGTATTCCCAAGAAGCCATATCTCCACCTCTCTCTCTCCCCCCACTCTCTCAAGAGATCTAAAGGGGGAGAAACTACAGTACTACTGGCATTAATAATCTTTCTAAGGACATGTACAAGAGTCTAAACAAAAAATATAAGCAGGAGCCAGCAAATATTAACATATTACTCACAAATCCCTCCTGGAAAATCAGTATTGATTTAATGTTTCCCAAATGCAATCCTTGTAGAGCAAAATGCTCTAGACTACAGACATTGAATGCATGTAAATTACACACACACACACACACACACACACACACACACACACACACCTATCTCTCTCACACACACCTGGTCTGACTGGGATGGCATGAGAAGGCAGAAAGTGAGCCGTTGGAGCAGTGGCCGAAGGATGCCACTGCCATGGCCACTTGCTTTGTTAATTTCATCCCCCAGGAGAAAGGCAGAAAGCAAGTGGCTATGGCGGTGGCAGTATCCCTGGAGGGCGGGTAGGCGGATGTACTGGGGCTGCTGCACATGCTCAGTGTGCACCTCCGCCATCCCTCTCAGCCATAGCATGGCAGAGACACCTCCCAAGGGCTGCCCGCCCACCTACAGGCCAGGCCAGGCCAGAAGCGGCTCATCCCTAGGGAGGAGGCAGAAAGTGGACAGTGGCCAGAGCATGGAAACACCGTGGCCACTTGCTTTGTTCATTTCGTGCCCTGGGAGAAGACAGAAAGTGAATAGCTATGGCAGTGGGGGCTGGAGCATGCAGCCGCCTGGCTGCTCACTTTCTTCATTCCGCCATCCCCCAGGAGAAGGCAGAAGGCAGCATGCTCTGGCTGCTGCCATCACTCGATTTCTGCCTTCTCCTGGGAGACAACAAAATGAAGAAAGCAAGCAACCATGGCAGCTCCATGATCCAGCTCCATGGCCACTCACTTTTTTCCTTTCGCCCCCAGGAGAAGGAAGAAGCAGGCTGCAATGTCAGTGGCAATGGCCAGAGCATGCTATGGCAATGCCTTTCTTCCTTTTGCCCCTGGGAGAAGGAAGAACCAGGCTGTGATGGTGGCAGCAGTGGTCCTGGGGGACAAAAGCAAGAAAGCAAACAGCCGTAGTGATGGTATTCCAGGTGGGCAGGGCAGGCAGAAGTACTGGGGCTGCTGCACATGGGCACCTCCATCACCCCTCTCAGCTCCAGCATAGCAGAGATGCCTCCGCAAGGGCTGGCAGCCTGCCCACCCGTGGGAAGCAGCGTGTCCCCTGGGAGAAGGAAGAAAACAAGCAGCGCTGCTGCTCCGGGAGCCATGTCCCATTGCTGCTGCAAATTGCTCACATGTGCAGCTTGGGACATCCACCTGCCCTCCTGATCCTGCCAAGTGAGCCAGAGGATGGGAGGAACAGCTAGCTAGGTTGCAGCCAGCCCTACCACCTGGAATGGGGCTGTGCCATCAATGAAGCCAGGCAAGCAAGCCCGGGAATGGTGGGGAGGCTCTCAGCAAGCTCCTGGGACAGTGGGGGCGGGGGTGGCTAGTGCAACTTGCAGGCTTACCTGTGAGCAGGAAGATCAGTTGGGGCACAGGCACCATGTGGGAAGGCAGGACCTAGTGTGGAGTGAGGAATGACTGGGCGGGGCAAGCATCAGGCGGGGTGAGCGAGAATCAGACAGGCAGGGCAAATGGGCAAGCGGCAACTGGGCAAATTATTCAGGGATGTGACCAGCCAGAAATCACTACCGGTTCGGCAACCCACGCAAAATTATCGCTACCAGTTCTCCTGAACTGAGTGAACCAGCTCACCACTGGCTCCAGGTTGACTCAGCCCTCCATCCTTCCAAGGTTGGTAAAATGAGGACCCAGATTGTTGGGGGCAATATGCTGACTCTGTAAAACCACTTAGAGAGAGATTTGGGCTGTACTGTGAAGCAGTATATAAGTCTAAGTTCTATTGCTATTGCTATTACCCAAAATCAATCAATGGTCCTCTTTTATGCACATTGAAAATCTGATATAGCTTTATTTTTTAATCAAATGGGGTAAGAAAGCCCAGCAAAAAAGCCCTTGCACCTCAGATATCCTTGATCCTGATCCAGGTAGAATAGTGCATTTGAAAATATGAGATCAATAAATAGCTGTCAAGAATTTAGACTGGTCTTTTTAATGGACTATAGTCGGTAGAGATATGTAACTAGCAATGGTGAAGTAGCTAAACTGCAGCCAGGGGGCCAAGAAAAATTATTAAAAGGAACCCTAGTGAGTGGTAAATGTTTTTAAAAAATCTACCTTCCTCTAATATAAAACCCACCTTTGGAGATTCCCAGGTTAAGAATAAAAAATTTCAATAAAAGCTCCACTCAAAAACAAAAAAGAATCAGCAGTCTTTAGGATAAATAAGTAGTAAATGTCTGGCACATTTCCAGTCCGTTTCAAGGATTCAGTGAAGGCAAAGTTACACGAGAAGACAGACAACACATCAAGAAAATATGCTGATCCCTGCCTAATGTCACCCTTGAGTCAGGCAAAACTCCCCATGATGATATAGACATCCATGCAATGTTCTTAGTAACAATATAGAATTGGTTTGCCATTTTCATTCTAACATTTTTTTTGCTACTGCCAGTCTAGCCTCCAGTCCCAAGATTTTATGATAGCCTTTCATCTGCAGATGTGCTTAAAATAATAAGAAAGATAAATGTGCTTGGCTCTGGGCATGTAATTCAAACACTGTCATTTCTATCTGGATTGCCTTGGTTTGGGCAAAAGGGCAATTATTAGCTTGGTCCAGGTCCTCTCACTCTAGAATTGGAAGCAAGTCTAGAATCTCTGGGTGTAATAAACAGAAGAATTTGGAAAGTGCTTCTTTGCACATGAAGCTTGTGCCTAAGCACAGAAGTGCAGGAATATACACAAAAGCACACAACTTTAACATTACTGCCAGCATTCCACCCATTTTCCTTCTGAAGGTCATGTACATTAATCTAGCATTGAACCCTATCCAACAAGATGAAGTTCAATGGGTGAGAAAAGTGAGGTCCTGTACATCAGGAACATTTAATAGTAACTGTGAGAGTAATGTTGGTGTCCTAGTGCAGTGGGCCTCAAACGTTTGGGCATCAGAGATCAGTTCCATGGAGAGAGGCTTTTCTGTGGATTGGAAGGGACTTGGTTTCATGTGCTGCCTGCATTCCACAGATGGGGCTTTGCTTGTTGGCCTGGTCTGGCATGCTGTGGACCAATGCCAGTCCATGGACTAGGGGTTGGGGACCCCTGTCCCAGTGGACCATCACTTACGTATAAGCCAGCAATATGATGCAGTTGCAAAAAAAAAAAAAAGGCAATGCAGTGCTGGACTGCGTCAAGTTCACAAGAAATGATAATGCCACCTTATTCTTCCTGAGACTACACTTGGAATACTGGATACGGTTCTGGTCACCATGATACAAAAAAGATGCTGAGAACCTTGAAAGAGTGTAGAGAAGAGCAATCCAAATGATAAGGGATCTGGAGACTAAATCATATGATGAACCATTGAGGGAACCAAGTATGCCTAGCGTTTTGAAGAGGAGAGTTAGGGGTGACTTAACATCTGTCTTCTAGTACTTGAGGGACATTCACAGAGAAGAGGGCATCAATTTATTCTCCAAAGCATGAGAAGGCAGGTCAAGAGGTAATTGGTGGAAACTAGTTAAAGAGAAGTAAGGAGAAATTTTCTGACAGTGAGAACAATCAATGGAATAGCTTGATTCCTGGAGTTGTAGGAGCTCCATTGCTGAAGGTTTTCAAAAATAGATTGAATAACCATTTGACCAGGATAGTATAAGGTTCCTGCCTTGAGCAGTGGGTTAGACTAGAAGCCCTCTGATGTCCCTTCTAACATCATGATTCTATGTTCTAAGTCCAACTTGTCTACAGGGATCTTAATTAAAACAGCACTAATCTATCCTTCTAGGCCAGGGGTTTCAAACTCACGTCATCACGCCATTGTCACATGACATATTGGGACTTTTTTCCCCCTTGCTAAACCGGGCTTGGGCAAAGCCAGCACATGATGCATCTGGCCTGCAGGCCAGGAGTTTGGCAGCCCTGTTGATGTACTATGACTGCAAGATGTTTCATAACCAAGACACAATGGATCAGGGAATGGGCCCATCAATAGAGCACAGGGGACTCCTCCTATAACTCAGGTGGCTCATGCATTATTTAAAGCCACGTGGAACCCTTTCCAGCAGGCATTTTACTCAGTAGTGATGCATAAGGATTGGAAGAGACACCCAGTTAAGACATGAGGATATTGCCTAATGTACATATATCTGGTTATATGAGCCAGGGACTTATTCATTCCAGTGAGTGAGTGTGACCCAGATGAGTTGGTATATTAGAGAAAGTACTGAGCCCTCAATCCTTGGCCATGCCTAGGAGATGGGCAATATACTGCCAGCCCTCTGGAGAGTCAACAAGAGATTAGTTCTCATTTCCCCCTCAGCAGCAAGTCAGGGAAATGCATAAAAAAGAGATTGCCCTTAAGCAAGAGGGGTTTCTCAATCACCAGTGTTGAGACATGAGCAATAGGTGTTACCAGGTTGCCTGTGCTGGAGAACTCCTTTGGTATTGCCAGGCAACCACTGCTAAGACTAGCTGTGCCTTGGCACTTCTTCATTGGGTGCCAGTTGTCTAGCCACACAACCTCATCTCCAACCTAAGCCAATATTAGGAGGGTCATGGGTGGTCCTTCCTATGTACTGAACCAGACAAATGTATGCCCCACTTCATATTCAAGTCACAAAGGGCAAGATAACCTCCAGTCCAAGGAACTGTATTTTTGTCTCCATCCAGAATCTTGTTTTCCAGATTCTATCTCAAGAAGGCGACCCATACTTCCGATTCTGGATGAGGGAAAGCAAATGGAAATACAGCTTTTGTTCCATATACAGATTTGCCAAAGTACTTACTCTGTGCATCAAGTGTTATCCAAGTAGCAACCAGCATCATTCCTACTTAGCTTTTGAGCCCAGGAAGGGAAGCTACAAGCTGCTACCTGCTGCGGTTGTGCCTGTTTCCCCTTCTCCTTCCTTCCTTCCTCTTTGCCATTAGCAGAATCAACATGGAACTGACACTTGCCTTGGGGTAACTAGCTGACCGGCAGTTTCATTTTGCGGGAATTCTCCCCAGTCTATAAGCTGAACTACAAGCAGCTCCAACCTGCACTATGAACATAGGGAAAAAAGAAAAAAGAGCCCTGTTTTCTCTTCTCTCTTTCAAGCAGAACAGCTCTTACCTGTGTCACAGCACAGCTTTCAGGATTAATTAGTTAATGTTTGTAGAGATCTCTCAAAATGCAAAGCTCTGTGTAAATGTCAGCTCTTATTATGAGTAAGCAGCTTTTCAAAGGCAAGGCAAGCCTTTCAGTACAATGACATGGAAGCTAAGAGGAATCACATTTTTTGTTACCTATAAGGATCTTCTCAGAATTATCTGGGCTTAAGTAAACCCCATTCCCTTGATTTACACTGAAATGGTGCCCTTTGCTTCACTTGAATGCAATCTAATAAAAGACAAATCCTATTTGAAAAGCTTTGGCACTGAACCAGGACATGGGGGAGACCAAATAGCCAGCCAGAGTATGAGTCACTTAAGGTACTACATGGAAAACTCAGACTTGTCCTGGTGTGGCATTTCAGATGTTCTTTCTTGAAGTGCTCTTTGCTTCCAAGCAGTCACTCTGCAGTCACTGGCTGAGGAAGAATGTTCAGCAGCATGTGCCACAGCTGGGAAACCAAATGAATGTTCTTCCACTCTTTCCCTTAAGGGCAGCAAGTTTCGCAAGACTGAGTTAAGGCAGAAGGCATTTTATAGAAATGAGATGGAAAGATCTGCATGCCTTATTGCTCATATCAATGAGAAAAATTATCCTGCAGCATTTCACCAGGCACATCTGCAAAGCCTAAAGAATATGGAACAGCTTGTTCCTACCTCCAGGCCTTGGCCCCAGTAGTGTTTTTCCAACATATTGCCTTTGATAACACTTTGCTTGGTGTCACAAGAATACCCGGAAAAAAAGAAAACACAGTAAATTTTAGTATTGCATTTTCATTCTTTAGGAGCAGGTGGGCTTATACTAGTGATGGTGAACCTTTGAGGCTCAGGGTGCCATTATATAAAGAAACACAAAATTGTTACTAAAATGAATGAGTAAAACAAACTCATTTTCGGAAGGCCCAGAGGCTGTGCAAGAGCATACCCCATTCTTGCACAGCCTGCGCAACCTACAAAACTCACACAAGAATGGGGTCTGCTTTTGAGAATACAAAAAGGTGCTTTGGCAACTGGACTTTCTGGTTTTTCTTTGAAGACATTTCACTTCTTATCCAAGAAGCTTCTTCAGCTCTGACTGGATGATGGGGAATGCAAGGATGTATACTCCTTGCAGACAGCTAGTCATTTGCATTCTTTTAGCAGATCATTAAGGTTACCTGGAGGTTTATCTGTGTCATCATAATCAGCTAAGTAGTGCAAATTGGTGTGGAGCTTACTTAGAAATCTTGAAAGGACTGTGTTGTCAATTGGAGATAGATGATGCCATATCCCTCCCCCTCTCTTGAGAGAGGGCTGCTCAGTTTTGACATAGATTGCATCTTTTAACCCCTCTTTCAAACCAGTGATCCTCTCTGTCCAAAATATGGACTTATAAATATGTTGTTTACAAAAGAGTGGCCTGTGCCTTTTAAATGCAGATGGACTGCTGAATCTAGTCCTGATGTGTTTGTTCTCCTATGTTATGCCATGCATTTATGAAGCGGTTGTTTTGTTTCTCTAATATACAGATTTGCATGTGGCTCACTGCATTGCACTGCATATACCATGTTGCTCAGCTTCTCTCTGGGTGTTTTATCTTTGGGATGGACAAACTTCTGTCTTAGTGTATTCTTGGGTTTGAAGTGTGTACATATGTTGGCTGAAGATCCTCCTGAGTTTTTCAAGTTTCCAGTGTACCAAGATGCCAGGGATTATTTCTTATAAGTGGTTCAACATAATGTATCTTTAATGGGACAGCAGCATTCTGGCTTCCATGCTTCACAAAATGACAGAAAGGAAAATCAAAAGAAGGGCAATGAGATTCTTAGAGTTGACTGTCTTAAAATATATTGCCTAACTTAAAATAACACACAGCTGCCATGAAATAAACTGTATAACACCGTCGTCACAAAGCATGTGTGGAAAAAGTTGGAGAACCCTCTATAGAGAAAATGTGCAAAAGAATTCTAAGATAAGGAGATGTTTTTATGCATTGCTTTGTTTAGAATACAATGAGCAGATTGTAGTACAATGAACAGTTTTGGATTCATAAAGCTAAATGTTTCCCAGTTACTTGTGGCAGCACAGCACTTGCTTGATCAGTCTCTTAGGGCTGGCAGATGGTCATGACAAGCCACAGCCAGACATGGCTGTGGCAAGATTGCATGATCACTATGGTAATCCAAGGAGAAGCAACTCATTGTCCTTTGTCTCCAACTCCCAATAGGAGACCAACGGAATTAATGTCCAATAGGATTTAAACAAATAGAAAGTGTTATTTATACAGGAAATACTTTAAAAGATATGTGAATAATAAAAAGTATAATCAATTTACAAATGTAGCAACACAAACATCATGTACAAAAACATGTAAGGCATGTATTAGTCACCTTATCAGAGAGATGGGCAGCATAAAAATTTAACAAATGAAATTGACTAACTCGAGAAGTGGATGTGAGGGTGGAGGTGTGGTGATTAGCTTTCAGAAATTTTGGGTTTTCAGGGACACTGTACCAAACATTGCCAGATGCGAGACCTTGTTCATTAAGTTGAGTTCTAAGGATCAGTTGTGTTATGTCTTTGGGACTGGTTGGAGTCCCCAACCAGGTCCGCTGTTTGAGCGGGAGCACCAGCCGCTCCCATTGGCTGGCACCGTTTGACAACCGGCTATAAAAGGCGGCTGTCGAGCAGTGCCAGCCCCGTTGCCGCCAGCTAGCCTGCCTAGCGAGAAGGCAGACGCGGCAACCCTTTATTCACTGCAATAAAGCCTTCTTACGTTTCACTCTGGTTTAGCCTCGTTCCTTCCGCCGCTCTACAACACTGGCGACGAGGGTGGGATGCGATCAGAGGCTACCTGTAGTGTGATTCCGAAGAGCTGAAGCCACAAAGAGCGAGCCACGGGCGCTGAAGCTGCCGATGCTCACAAAGAGCGCGAAATTCAAAAAGCCTTTGAGGTTTTTGAGCTGTAGTCACAAGAGCGAAGTCTCGGGCGCTGAAGCCGCAGCCGCCGGCGCTCACAAAGGGCGCAAAATTCAAAAAGCCTCCGTAGCCGGAGAGACTGACACCGCCTGATAGCGCAGCCGCAAGCGCTCTTCTAAGAGCGCGAATTTTGAATCAAGACTGAAGGAGACGAGCCTGCCATTTCCAAAATGAATGCCAACCCGACATTCCCACCATTCAAGCCAACCGAGGAAACGTGGGACTCATACAAAAACCGTTTCAGCTACTTCCTCGATGCAATCGGTTTAGCAGACGCTGCTGAGCACAGGAAAAAATCCTACTTCCTCAGCTACTGTGGGGCTGTGGTTTTTGACACCGCTACAGCACTAGTCGCCCCTCGCGCTATCAGGAGCATACCCTGGGATGAACTCCAAGAGATTCTCTCCAACCACTACTCACCTAAACCATCCCAGATAGCCAGGAGATATGCTTTCAGAACTAGAAAGCAGGCTGAGGGAGAGTCAATTAATGAGTATATGGCAGCTCTGAGGACAGCTGCCTTACAGTGTGGTTTCAGAGACTACCTAGAAGACATGTTATTAGACCAGATCGTCTGTGGGGTTAGAGACCTTAGGCTGCAAAGACGTTTGCTTGCAAAAAAGGACTTAAACCTAGCTCTAGCCGTGGAGGAAGCCCAAGCTGCAGAGCTCTCTGCCCAATCAGCAGCTGAAATTCAAGGAACTCCTTTAAAACCCAGCAGTTCCACTATTCATTCAGAGGAAGTTTCCCTTGAAGAAGACCCCATAGACTCAACAGACATTAACCGCCTTAAACAACAAAAGCCTTCATAGGTAGGAGCAGGGCAGAGAAACAACTTCACCCCCAAGCAACCTTCCATTTGCCTAGCTTGCGGGGGCTCCCACTCTAGGGCATCCTGCAGGTTTAAGAACGCCATCTGCCTGAATTGACAAAAGAAAGGCCACCTCACTAGAATCTGCCAAGCAGGGCGTACCTTTCCTCAAAGATCTCCACCACCTACTAATCTCCAAAGGCAAGTGGAGGACTGCTATACATGCTACCACGCTAACCAAACTTCCCAAACTCCTAATAAAATCAGTATTTCTGTTTCTTTAGAAGGTAAGCCCTGCAGGATGGAGGTAGACACGGGATCTGCACTTTCAATCATCTCCTGGGAAACCCTAAAGAAGATTCACCCCAGATTTCCGAAGAAGAAGCTGCAGAGATGCCACCTGACACTGCGGGACTACCAAGGCAAGAACATCCCTGTCCTCGGGAAAGGCAAGTTTTTAGTTCATTTCCAAGCCTTTAAAGGCCATTTGCCTTTGGTGGTTGTTAATGGTGCCCTCCCCAGTCTGTTGGGGCTAGATTGGTTCCCCTCCCTCGGCCTTAGTATAACTGGGATCCATGCTGTCTCAACTTCTGACGTAGATGGCCTATTCTCAGATTACTCTGATGTTTTTAGCAGCGAGCTGGGTTGTTATTCTGGCACCCCCATCTCCTTCTCTGTGGACCCCCAGGCAATTCCTCTTCACCTTAAGCCACACAGAGTGCCTTTCACCATCCGTCCCAAGTTAGATTTAGAATTAGATAAGTTACTAAAGCAAGGGGTGTTAGAACCAACTGACTTTGCCAAATGGGAGACCCCCATAGTCACCCCACTCAAGAAAGATGGCAGTTTAAGAATCTGCGCAGACTATAAAACCACCCTCAACCGTTATCTGCAGGTCAGTGCCTACCCTGTTCCTGTTATTCAACACCTGTTACACACCTTCGAACCCGGCACCATTTTTGCCAAACTAGACATGTCCCAGGCATACCAACAGTTCCCTGTTGATGATCAGACAGCTGAATTACAAACCATAGTCACACATAGAGGGGCATTCAAGTGCAAACGCCTCCAATTCGGTGTAAGTGTAGCCCCGGGCATATTCCAATCACTCATGGAAAGGATCCTCCAAGGTCTCCCAGGGGTCGTCCCTTATTTCGATGACATCTTAGTCTCAGCAGTTGACAGACCTCAGCTCATACAAAGGGTCAGAGCAGTCCTAGAGAAGTTTAGGCAGCATGGCCTCAAACTTAAAAGGGAGAAGTGCGCCATCGCCACTAGGCAAGTGGACTTTCTGGGATATAGGATAGATGCCTCTGGCATCCACCCAGTCGAATCCAAAGTAAAGGCTATCCATGAGGCGCCTACACCAACTAACAAGACGGAGCTCCAAGCCTTTCTGGGGCTACTAAACTTTTACGCCTCATTTCTCCCGCACAAAGCATCTATTGCTGAACCCTTACACAGACTGTTAGACAAAGAATCCCCCTGGCATTGGTGACCCAAAGAAGCCCTTGCCTTCAAGTCAGTCAAATCCTTACTCACGTCTGATGCAGTCTTAATCCAATTTGATCAACGACTTCCCCTGGTCCTAGCTGCTGATGCATCCCCTTTTGGGATCGGGGCTGTTCTGAGTCACAGGCTGCCCAACGGTTCCGAGGCACCAATTGCTTTCTTCTCTAGGACCTTCTCTACTGCGGAAAGGAACTACAGCCAAATAGATAAGGAGGCCTTGGCTGCAGTAGCTGCAGTAAAAAAGTTTCATGAATTTTTGTTTGGGCACCATTTTGAACTTATAACTGACCATAAACCACTCCTGGGGCTGTTATCAGGGGATAAGCAAACCCCGCAGGTACTATCACCTAGAATGACCAGGTGGACTTTGTTCCTGGCTGCTTATTCATTCAAGTTGGTGCATCGCCCTGGAAAAAACTTGAGTCACGCCGATGCCCTTAGTTGCTGCCCCCTACCAGTCCCAGTCGAAGACCCAGCACCTGTTCATGCCATTTTTGAAGTTAATGAACTTAAATTGCTGGTTACAGCCGAGGACATTGCTGCGCACTCGAAAAAAGACAGAATAATTGCCCAAGTTATGGACTGGGTGGGAAGGGGGTGGCCGGAAACACAATACACCACTGACTTTGCTCCTTTCAAAACCCGTAAGCAGGAATTATCGAAACTACAAGGATGTCTGTTGTGGGGGACAAGGGTAGTCATCCCAGCCACTCTTCGTGTACCCATCCTGAAGGTACTTCACGAGGGCCACCCGGGCATCGTAAGGATGAAGGCTCTGGCCCGCAGCTACGTTTGGTGGCCCGGCATGGATGCCCAAATCTCCAACTGGGTAAGCTCATGCCAACCTTGCCAAGAAACCAGGGCTGCCCCACCAGCAGCTACACCTACCAAGTGGGAGAGTGCTAGTGGTCCTTGGTCTCGCCTGCACATCGACCTGGCTGGACCAGTACATGGCAGGACCTTCTTGGTTGTAGTAGACTCTTATTCCAAATGGATAGACTTGGCCCTACTACCCTCGACAACCACTCAAGCAATTGTTAAGGCTCTGACCCGCTTCTTCGTTACCCATGGGCTCCCTGACACGCTGGTGTCTGACAATGGCCCCCAGTTCACGTCGTGTGAGTTTAGCATGTACGTTGCCAACTTGGACATCAGACACATCCTTACAGCCCCCTTTCACCCCGCTAGCAATGGGATGGCTGAGAGGGCAGTCAGGTCAGCAAAAGAGGCACTTGCCAGGTTTGGCCAGGAAAACTGGCATTCCAAACTGTCACGTTACCTCCTGAGCCAACATACGACGCCATGCACCGCTACAAACAAATCCCCTGCCGAGCTCTTGATGGGGAGACGCCTTAGGACCACCCTGGACAGGTTGCACCCCCACTACTGCCCAGACACCCCTTTGGGATCTGACAGTTTGGTCAGGGACTTTGCCTTGCATGACCTGGTGTACGCCAGGAATTATGCTGGGGATCCTCTGTGGGTACCAGGTCAAGTTGTGTCAGTCACAGGTCCTAGATCCTACAGGGTCCTCCTGGAAGATGGACGCCTGTGGCGTAGACACGTGGACCAGCTCAGAAGGCGATGGAGAAGCACAACTGATACCAACCCAGCCCAACCTCCTAGCACCGAGGACTCCCTGCCGGTACCAGCCTACCCAGACGGAAGCTCCCTGCAGGACCCGATCTACCCCATCGACCAGGAGAGTTTGCTGGAGGGCCCGAGCTACCAACAAGGGACACCGAACCAACAGCCAAACGAACCTGTCTGCCGGCCGGACCAAGCGACTCACCAAGGTCAGTCCGAACATGGGGACTTACCTGATCCACAGAGCACCACACCTGACCGAGCCCACTCCCCAACAACCTCCGAGACGATTCCTGGGGGCAAGGACTTGACGCCAGCCAGCAGCTTGCCCGGGTTGCGACGTTCTTGCCACCAGCGCAGACAACCAACTTACCTGAAGGACTACGCATGCTCCCAGCTGGGGGAAAGAAGTGTTATGTCTTTGGGACTGGTTGGAGTCCCCAACCAGGTCCGCTGTTTGAGCGGGAGCACCAGCCGCTCCCATTGGCTGGCACCGTTTGACAGCCGGCTATAAAAGGCGGCTGTCGAGCAGTGCCAGCCCCGTTGCCGCCAGCTAGCCTGCCTAGCGAGAAGGCAGACGCAGCAACCCTTTATTCACTGCAATAAAGCCTTCTTACGTTTCACTCTGGTTTAGCCTCGTTCCTTCCGCCGCTCTACAACAAGTTGGGATTGTTGCTGTTGTACCAGCATCTCTTCTGCATAGCAAGTTCCCTGACTTCCTCGACTCCATCTCCAGGTTGGCAGTGGATTCCCCCAGACTTATTGTCTTAGGAGTCTTTAATATGGCTTCTCTGGGCATAGGGTTTGAGGTGGCTCAGCAATTCATGGCTGCTATGGGCCTATACTAGGTCACACAGGGCCTGAAATGGGATAATGGGCACACACCAGCTCTGGTGTTTCTCTCAGAGCAGTGGCTACATGTTCTTTGATTAAGACTCTTTGAATAGGGGGTATTGCAGTCAGATCATTTGACCCATTATATTGCTCTCCTCTCAGAGATTGGGGGACATGAAGGGGTTTCAGAGGGAGCTGGGAGCTGTTCCTCTATTCCAACTGAGGCCTTGTATTGGATTCATTCTTATGGGACTTCTCTCGTCCAAGGTTTACAGAGAAGCTGAGCGAGATGAAATGGAAGAAGAGACATCTAGAATCCTGCTGAAACTCACCTAAGGATGAACTCAACTGAACATGGGTTAGAGCTTCATTAAGGCCTCCTTTTGGTGGTAATGGAGGCAGAACAGCAGTATTTCTCTGGAGCTCCTTTCTTTTATTGTATATGCAGATCCCTGCCCTAAAGCCTTGTTTCAGGTGATAAAGGCCCCCTTGGGTAAGAGGGGCTTGGATAATTTCTTGCAAGGGTGTGTGGAGGAATTTGTATAACACCTGTTGGAGATAAATTCACTCAACTTCAATCTCATTTGGACTCTGGCCTTGTTGCAGATCCAGAGAAGATGGTTGGGGTTATATAAGAACAGTTTGAACCTGTTGGGTCTGAGGAAATGAACAGGATTCTTAGGAGCCAAGTTATTTGAAAGACCACCTCTCCCTGATTATATGTTTCATCAGGTCTGGCAGAAGAAGCATGTTATAGGGCCCTGTCAATAAGAAGTCCGAGGAGGTGGGACTTCTCTTCCATGGTGCCTGCCTTATGGATCATCTCCCCAGCCCACTCTGAAGTGAGACTGGCTCCATCCCTATTGATTTTCCAGAAATCCCAGGGGACTGGTGAGGTACTGAGGTGGCACCAACATTGTCCTCTTAGCATTTGTGACTTATTTTTTTAATAAGAATTTTGTTTACATATTAACTGTTTATAGTTTTATTGTATACCATCCAGAATTTTTCATAAGATGGGTAGCCATATTAATTTGATGAATAAATAAATAAAATACATCAATAAAAACAAGAAGCTTCAATGTGCTCCACAAAAGACAAATCTGCTAAAGGACTGTTGCTCAACTTTGGCAGCTTTGAAGGTGTGTAGATTTTGTCTACTGCTCTAGATGGAGCATTGTCTTTCTATCTATTCTGTGGCAGTTAAAAGAATGAGGCACTCTTCAAGGAGCAGTGCTAGTAACTTTTCCCAGGAAACTTGTTTCTCCTTAATCTTTTTTATTGAAAAAAAAATAACTGACAAGGAAGTGGGGTCTGCAACTATGGCTCCACCTGATAGGATGTTGCTGATCCCACCTGAAGGAGTTACAGAAGGGTCCTTGTGCCAGAAGCTGATGGTAGTAAGAGTCCAGGGGGTTGCTGATGAAGAAATTTATGCACACAAATTCCAGGCATACACTTTTTGGATTTGGCCTTGGGAGTCATGATTTCAACATTTCACATTGTTTCTCCTAAGAAAGTGGAAATTGGACTTTTTGAATGGTACATTATTCTTTAATTGCAGGGAAAACACCCAACATTTTAGAGTAGCATTCATACTGTAATCCACAGTGAAATCATCTCTCACATTATAAGAGTAGGGAAGGCTGAAAGGGAGTTCAGAGGACAAAGGCAAGGTGAGCTGCCTCCATTGCATTTCAACTTCCCAGGTGCTGGTTGGGAGGAGCTGCTGATTGTCAGTAGGGAAGACTGACAGGGAAGTGTACAGGACAAAGGTAATGGCTCGTGAATTATATAAAAATCCAAAACAGTGATAATACATTGAGGCATACAAAGAAAACAAAGTAGAGGAGAATGAAGAAGGCCTCCAAACATTTGACTACAACTACTACGCCATCATCCAAAAGGGCAGCAGCAGCTACCAATGAGTCATATGATGCCTGTGTTTCATCTGTGCCAAAGAATTCGAGGAGGATGAGAATACCATCAAGTGCTCCCTGTGTGACTCGTATGCTCATCATAAGTGTCTGGGATTAACCAAAGGTGTTGCCCAGTTTTTCCACTCGACATCTTTAAATATTCCCAGATTGCATTTCCACTGTTTTGCCCCTCTTGTAAGCCTAAATTCAACAATTTCACTGTTTTGCTTGAATGGGTTGACAGTATGCAAGAGTGTTTGGTGGACAGGGAGTAGTGAACCATTGATTTCCTGTGATTCTGATTTAAATCACCGACCTAAGTTGCAAGATGTTACAAAACCTGTGCATGACATTTCGCTTCTTGTGAAAGATGTGATTGAAAGAGAAAAGTAATGACCAAATGCAGTCTTATATGGATTGGATGACTTTGACAAATCTGATGACATCACCAGTGTGCATGGAATTATTAGCAGTTTCCAGACATTGACCATTACACCTGACATTATTCACCATTTAGAGACAAATAACTTGCTATCAGATAAACAGTTTGGCTTCAGGAAAAAAATCGTCTGGTAATTTACAACTTTTGCACTGTAAAAATATTTGAACTACATGTCTCGATTAAGGTAAAGCTGTAGATGCAATTTACATAGAGTTTTGTAAGGCTTTTGATACAGTAGTACATGATAAACCGCTGTTGAAATTAAATTCTTAGGGCAGTTCTGGATTTTTGCACAAGTGGATTGCTGCCTTCTTGTCTAACAGACTGTAGAAAGTCAAAATAGGGAACTGCTTGTCTAATCCTGCGTCAGTTAACAGTGGTGTTCTGCAAGGCAGCATTTTTGGACCCAAACTTTTCTTGCTCTATATCAATGATTTATGTAATTAACTTAAAAGCAGTTGTGTCCTTTTTGCCGATGACATAAAATTATTTAATACTACAGATTGTTTTGCAAAATGATCTGGATTATGTTTCTGAATGGTCATCTATTTGGCAACTTCAATTTGATTAATAAATGCTCTGTCTTACATATTGCTAAACATAATCAGAATGTTAAGTATAAGCTAGGTGATACTGATCTAGCAGATGACCCTCACTTTGTTAAGGACCTAGGTGTATTCATCTCTGATGATCTATGCTCCAAAGTTCATTTTAACAGCATTGCTTAAAAAGCACTAAGAGTTTTTAACTTAATTCTATGAAGTTTCTTTTCTGGAAACATTATATTGCTAACTTGAGCTTATAAAGCTTATGCTAACCAATCTTGGAGTACTGTTCAACTGTTTGGAATCCCTACCATATATCTGATACTAGCACAATCAAGCGGGTTCAGAAGTTCTTTATGAGAAAAGTTTTGCACTCTTCTGTACATAATCGAATTCCCTTATGCTACTAGGCTCAAAAATCTTGGTTTGGATAACCCGGAACTGCATCGCTTGCGGTTGGACTAAGGTGTTGCATACAAAATTGTCTATAGTAAGGTTTTACCTGTAAATGACTTTTTCTGTTTTAATATACACACACAATGTAAACCATTTAAAACTTGACTGTAAAAAAATATGATTTTTGTAATAGAGTTGTCAAACTCTGGAAGGCTCTACCTGATTCAGTTGTCTCAGCTACAAATTTTCACAGTTTTAGTCACAAATTGACTTCTATGGACCTCAGTTCATATTTAAGAGGTCCATAAAGGGGGAGTGTATAAGTGCACTCTGCCTATCGTCATTTTATTTTTATATTATTCCTGTTTTCATTTTTGTTTGACAAATTATAAATAAAAATATTTTTAAAAAAGATTTAATTTATGATAATTAGCTTAACCTACAATACTTTGGGGTAAAGCAAAATGTTTTAGAAAATGAAATAGATTGGTAACTAACTTGAAACATTACTGCCGAAGTTAGTGTCACATATGCCACATATATTTTTCTTTCTAAAAAACAGCTTAAAAATGTAACACCATTTGCTGAATAGTTTCCCAAGACTTTTTTCATTATGATTTCTGGGAGCAGAGAAACCTTCATAGACCCATACAATATAGTATTGTGTGATTTTTTTTTAATAAAAAAAAATAATTTTACATAATGCAAGAGAAAATCTGAGTGATTTGATCCTGGAGGGCCCTGGCAAATAAACAAAATTTGTGATCACAGCAGAAATCAGAAAGGATTTCTTTTCAGCCATCCCTGTGTAGCCATCTACTTCGTCCTAGTTATAGAAGGCATATACCCAATGGAGCATCAGTTTTAAAGAAAGCTGATTTTAAAATTTTTTCCTCCAGAATAAAAACAGTTTGGATCCATCTGATTGTATCAACAAGTCTTTTTCTCATATAAAAACCATAGACCTAAGACTGAGAACATTTTGCTGTCCAGAAAGACAAATTGATCACTATGGTCAATAGAGTTGAATAAAATTTGTCAATGGCCCTCTGCCTTTCCTTTTTTCTTTCTTTTCTAGCCTTTTAGCAGTCTTGGAGCTGGAGATTCTAGGCTTTCTCCAACCTTCTTTTGTAGCTGTGCTTTTTTTGAAACCATCAGAAGCTGCATCATGCTGAGACAACGGAAAAGATAACCTGAAAAGCAAACATGGACACAACTCAGAATGGAGAGGATTTCTTGTTGCTGTTGATTGTAACCATGCTTTTCAAACATCATTTAGATCAGCAGTGAACCATTGCATGTGCCAGTTGACATAAGCACTGAACCATTTGCATAGCTACCATCTGCTGTGATTAATGCAAAGCCTACACCTCAAATACAATAAACTGAATAATTGCTTCTCTCTCTCCCCCCCACCCATCACCAACCAAATTTAAAAACATGGTATTTTCCATGCCTGCATTTTATTCAATTGTTTATGTGTGTGTGTGTACACAGAAACATAGAACTAACACTCTTTGTTCCACAATCATTAATTGGACCTTCTGAATGGCTTCAGGAAGCCATGAAGGCATCATAGAAAGGTCCCTGGTTAGTTTTGTGGAAAGGCGCTGTCAGATCCGTGTATCTGCCATTCTTCTGTGGAAGAAGGGAGGTAGTTGGATTTGATACACTTAGTTCTCTTTCCTCTTTATGTATCCTGAGTATTCTATTTCTTGCCTTGTCTTTTTGTATAACCTTTCACCTGATTTATAACTGCTGCTTGGCACCTCAGATGCCTGGAAAATTCTCACCTCTCGGGGAATGCTGAGGGAGGGCCATATGGATTGCAATGCCAGAAGATAGCCCTGAGAAACTCTTCTTATCTATTTCTCAGAGAGGCTGGTAGAACAACATCTTCATACCTACGGATTGGTGGAATCCACATCGGACTGTTGGGAGGGGTTACTAATTCCCTTTATCCTAGTTGTATGCCCTGAGGGACCTCAGAGCCTGCTTTGAATTCTGATTTGATTTCACCCCCCCACTTTCAATAAAAGGTTCCTTTTGAAATACGAAGTTTTCAAGAGTCTATACTTGTTTGAAGCAGGGAGGGGTTGATCCTTACAGGGGCCTAGTTTGGCCTCTGGGAGACAGACAGCTTCTATTCTCACAATTAAAATTCCTGAGAAGTGGAACAAAGAGGAGGAGCCATCCATAACCCAAAACGACTAAATGATATCAGTGCAAATCTGGGCATTTTTTTCAAGGGAGGAATATACTAAGACAATGGAGTGGGTTTGTTTCCAATAGGCCTATTTCCATTCCTATCATTATTTTTACATTGCTGAATATCCATTCATACAGAGGTATTTATGCTTTGCTTTAGCTAATAGTAATCCAGAGAGATGGTGTGTTATTTTTGAACATATATATGAAGTACGACGAATTAGAATGTTTAAGTGCACATGTAATTACTCTAATATACTGCTCCTATGTATTGATCTATAAACTAAATTTGTAACTTGAGGATACTAGTCTGTAGCTTGAGGAATATTTTTCCCTTTCTGAATTTTTACTTCTTATAAGATATTTCAAGTTTGAATATAGTTTTGCTGTACAGATTGTTAAATTTGCAGTGATCCATCAAACTAATAGTGAAAAGTAACTAAGCAGAGGATCAGGTGAGCTGAGCTATTCATTATCAGCAGCTGGAAGCTATTCAAAGCCTCTCTGCTGGAGATCAGGCACAATCCACCCCTTGATTGTACCAAACTAGGATTGCATAGTTAGATAATCATCCAATCAGTAGGTGATTGGATTAAATTACCCCAGTTTTCTTTATTTTCTGCTTTCTGTTTGCATGCTTGCATGATTCGGTGTTGTATCCTAAATATCTGGTGTTCCCCCTAATTTAAATGAAACTGGACTTGCAAAGGTTTCTATAAACTTTCATAGGTCTGAGGTGGAGCAAAAAAACCCCATATCTTTATATAAGAGTAATGATTTTACTGACAATGTACATTGAGACCAATCATTTAATATTTTTAAAGGAGGACAAAAAGCTTCAGGATCAATCAGATCCTTTAATTAGCATTTCCTTATTTGGACAAATGAACAACAGTGATGGTCATTATATTTTACATTGTTGCACTTTTAGACAATAATAATAACCAGCCTACTTAGACTTCCCTATATTCCTAGATGCTATCTTAATAACTCTAGGGGTCCTTGGTTAAGACTTGAATTATTAAATTTCCACCAGTTCTAGACTGTAAATTTAACGTAGAATACTACTATTACTACTGCTGCTGCTGCTGCTGCTACAATCATCCCCTGGCTGAGCCTGGATGGCTATTGGGTGTGGTCCCTATGGTTATGGGATTACTGATCTACAAACCAGTAGTATTTTAGACATTGTGAACCAACCCAGGTATCTACAATCACTATTGATGAGAAGAAACAAAATTCCTCACTGGATCGATCATTGCCCAGGTCAACAAGGGCCGCTATGACTCCTGACCATCTGTCGAAAAAGGAGCTACAGGGCTCAGTTGTTACTGCTAGGGAACCAGGGCATGCAACTGCAAAGCGACTGGAACAAAAGCGCAAAATGTGGACAACTGAAGAAAATTGAGAAATCATCAAATGTTACCATCAGGCAGAACCAACAACTAGGGGATTTCAAAAACAGTATGATGCAACTGTGGAAGGAAAAACACCCAGAAAGTGACATAACTGAACAAGGATTAATGGATCAAAGACATTTCATCATCTGTAATAGAGTTTTCACAGATGCAGAAATGCAACATCTAGAAATATTGGCTAAAAAGAAAACAACAAGTAATGATAAAGAAGCTGAAGAAATTGTCCCAACACCTGAACAAACTGAACAGACAGCAAAAGAAACCAACATACAAGATGAAGATCTTCCTGTGCACAACTTGAAAGTGTAGAACTAAGTGATCTAGCGAAAATATGGAAAGAAAAGATTGAAAACCACATCAAAGAAAACACAGAAAGAAAAAGATTGCCTGCCATTCATGAACTGCATAGCAAACAAGTGAAAGATCTGTTAACTGCCATGAACAACATTTTAACTTCAATCCCATCCAGCACACTATATGAAACCAAACAACTGATGTATAGCACAGTCGCCATTATAGCTGCAGAACTGGGTTATAAAATGCCAAAAAAGAAACCCACTGGTACACAAAGTGGAAAATTCAACTTGAAAATAAAATTTAAAAAAAACTACAAGGGGATGTCAGCAATTTGAAGTACTTGAAAGAAGGAAAACTAAAGAATAAAAAGCTGAAAAATAGTTTACAAAAAATACAACCTGGAGTTAAAAAACAATAATGGAAATCATGGAAGAACTAAAACAACGTGTAAGAGCAACAGCAAAGAAAATAGAAATATATGAAGGATGAATACAACAATATCATGAAAATGTCCAGTTCAGAAGAAATCAACCTTCTACCAGTTACTTGATGAAAATCAAGTCCAAACTAATGTTCACCCATGTAAAGAAAAGACTTTGAATTTTTGGAAAGAATTATGGGGAAACCCAGTGGAATACAACAAAACTGCCTCCAGGATCAAAGTTATTCAAAAATAAACAACAGGAAACAAAATGGAAAATATTGTATTAACAACTGATATGGTTGCAAAACATGCAAAGATGGTCAAGGATTGGAGTGCACCTGGCCTGAGCAAACCGCATGGTTACTGGCTAAAACACCTGACCAGCCTCCATCATCATTCAGTTTGATGAAATGCTTCAAAATGCAACAAACAAAAAAATGGTTAACAGCTGGCTGAACATATGATAGTGAAAGATCCAGAAAAGGGCAAAGAACCAAGTAACTATCACCCAATTACTTGTCTGCCAACAATATTCAAACTTTTTACAAGAATACTGGCAAATTCAGTATTCAATCATCTGATGGAAAACAGCTTGTACCCAGTAAAACAAAAAGGAAATTATTAAAAATCAAGAACAAAAGATCAGCTGCTCATTGACAAAATGGTACTAAAAATGCAAGACGAAGAAAAATGAATTTGAATATGGCATGGATTGATTACAGGAAGGCATTTGACTCACTACCCCTGGATTAATGCCTGTCTGGAAAACAGTAATATTTGTACATTTTTTAAAGCAAAACTGCAAATATGGGAAACATTCTAAGAGAAAATGTGGAGAACCAGTGGTGGTATTCTGCCAGTTCAGGTGAACCAGTAGTAAAAAACGTTACCGTTTGGCCAAACCGGTAGTAAAAAAACAGCTACCAGTTCAGCCAAACTGGTATTTCTTTCCTTTTTTCCCCCTCCCAACAATCAACTGTTCTCATGATCAGCTGTGTTGGGATCCCCCTCGCTATCTTACTGTTTCACCCAGGAGGCTTCCCTGCGGCCCAAGAGGCAAAAAAACAGAGCAAAGGGAGTTTTGTGCGCCCCCCCCCCCATGCTCTGTTTTTGGCCTCCTGGGCCTCAGGGAAGCCACCTGGGAGCAAAAATGGCCTCCCATGAGGCTTCCCTCAGGCCCAGGATGCAAAAAAGGAGCACGGGGGTGCCCATGCTCCGTTTTTCACCTCCTAGGCCTCAGGGAAGCCTCCTACAAGCAAAATGGCCTTCCAGGAGATTTCCCTGAGGCCCAGGAGACCCCCCCCCCAAAAAAATAGAGTGCTGGGGGTGCTGCAAAAAAAAGAAGCCACACCCAACCACTCACAGGGCCACGCCCACCTAGCCATGCCTACCTAGCCACACCCACCTAGCCACACGCACCTAGCCACACCCACAGAACTGGTCGTAAAAATATTTGCATCCCACCCTTGGGGAGAACATTGGTAAAGTCAACATCAGAAGAGGAATCTTTCACTTTCACTATTACTGTTCAACATCACATTAATTCCACTGACAATAGTCTTACAAAACACAAAACTGGGCTACCAAATCTCAAGCCAACATGGCAAGATAAACCATCTACTACATATGGATGACTTAAAACTGTATGCAAAAATCCCCACTGAACTTGAATCAATACTCAACATAGTTCAACTGTTCAGCAATGACATCAGAATGAACTTTGGACTTGAAAAATGTGCTATATTATCATGCAGTGAGGAAAAATGGGAAAAAAAATAGAAGGAATAGAACTGGGAAGTGGATGCATAATGAAAGCATTAACAAAGGATGATGATTACAACTACCTAGGCGTATTGGAAGCAGATAACATCTGGAATGGAAAAGTCAAAGAGTCAACACAAAAGGAATATATCAGGAGGGTCTGCAAGATATTAAAACCAAAGCTGAGTGCTGGAAGCATAATTAAAGCCATTAATACGAGGGCTATCCACAAAATAGATTATGTTTTCATCTGTAGCAAGAAGGGGCAGAGCTAGCTTGGCCATCTTTGGTCTGTGCGTCCGCCACTCAGCCTGCATCTAGTCATGCTAGTGGGAGGTTCGTATCATTGCCTGTTATTTCACAGCAAATGTTTGAAATGTGTGCTGCAATTAAAAATCCCCCGAGTTGTGAGGTGCGATCAGTGATAAGGTTTTTGTTGGCAAAAAACCATAAACCGATTGAAATTTTTTGGCAACTGTGTGAAATGTATGGGGACAACATCATCACTGAAGGTGGAGTGCACCAATGGTGCATTAAGTTTAAAAATGGCCGAACTACGGCACTCGAGAAGTCCTGAATGCTTTCAAGTGGGAGATTTTTCCTCATCCGCCCTACAGCCCCGATCTTGCACCAAGCGACTACCACTTGTTTCCGAGGATGAAGACCTGGCTTGGAACACAGCGCTTTGACGATGATGCGGAACTGCATGCGTGCGTGACTGACTGGCTCAAATCTCAGGCATCAAAGCGCTGCCGAAAAATTTCAATCGGTTTATGGTTTTTTGCCAACAAAAACCTTATCATTGATCGCACCTCACAACTCAAGGGATTTTCAATTGCAGCACACATTTCAAACGTTTGCTGTGAAATAACAGGCAATGATATGAACCTCCCACTAGCACGACTAGATGCAGACTGAGCGGCGGACGCACAGACCAAAGATGGCCGTGCTAGCTCCACCCCTTCTTGCTACAGACGAAAACATAATCTATTTTGTGGATAGCCCTCGTACACGGGCAGTTTCAGTGATACGTTAACCAACTGGAATCATCAACTAGACTGTGGCTGAACTGGAAAACTTGGGCTGGAAAACATGTAAACAATTGAATATGTATCACGCTTTACATCCATGAAATGACAATGACAGATTGTACCTGCCAAGAAGAATAGCAGGCAGAGGGCTATTTTGTAGTAGAAGAAAAATGAAGTTTGAATATATGAAGTACAGAAAAATTGCTACAGGCTGTGAAAATGGAGAACATTACAAAAACAACAGAACAAAGGCAGAATATAAGGAAAAACAGCTGGATGACTTTGCATGGACAGTGAGTCAGTAAGTTGATAACTCCATTTTTCACCTCCATTTTCTCTTTCAGTCATGTGATTCAGAGTAGAAGGCATGCAAGCCTCTCTGGTATGTATGTATGTATATATGCAAACACAGAGATGCAACAAGAGAGGAGCAGAAACACACACATATACACAGTATGTTATTCTTGACAGAGAAGAAAGTACAGATACCTCTTATGGCTACTACTGGTAAAGGGGATGGAAGAATTGCAGAATGCTATCTAGCTTGTTACTTTTGGCAAAAGAAGAACAGCCTAAAATATAAGGAAACAGGAGTGAAGGCAGGGGATGGAGGAAAATATTGCAGCAATATAGGATACTTTAGCCAGGTTATCTTTCTTACTCTCCATTTATAGTATGTAATCCATAACCAGGGATAGTAAAACAGAAATGCATGAGTTAAAGTAAAATATATTTTCTTGTTTCTGCAGACTTGACACTTTCAAATATGTTTTTTCTGCTCTCTTGGTTATGAAGATAGCATTTATAATGTAAATTGATCCACCCTCTGGCTGTATTTGCTTTTGCTAGTTCATCCAATGAGTGAGAATTCCCAGCTGTATATGAACATTAAGTCTCAGTTTATGGACATTTAGACAATATAACCTGTCTGTTCCATGAAAATTCCCCCTCCTACCCTTTTATCTGCTTTTTGATCCCCAAAGAATAGTTGTATGATGTCTATCATCTAAATCTGAAACTGTGATAAGAAAGATACGCCTATTAGGACACACAATTACAGTAATTCTAATTTGAGGTTCAATTCAGGATTTCTTTCCATTCATATGCAGAGGAAGAGAAGCATTTGTCTCTGTCAATCCCAATCACCATTTAATCACCTGTTTTGCTGGAGTAGTCTATATGAAATTCAACTCAAGGAGTGCTTTCATTCGCATAAGGACATATTGGATGCCAGCCAATAGAGATATTTCTTCATTCTTCCCTTTCTAAGCCACAATTCAGTATACAAGGACCAACAACGTTCCACCAGCTTCCTAGGTCATAAACTGGCCTTTAAACTGAGTCTAATACTCAAACTTCTTTTGTAGCCTTCCTCAATAACCAGTATCTTGAGCTCAGGTAGGAATAACGATACCCTATAAGCCCTGTTAATTAAAAATTTATCCTGCCTTTGATATTGCAAGAATGAAATACTTACCTAATTACAGAGACTGGACTTGTAGGCAGTCAAATGTTTTGTATTTGGGTGGATTATGTTAAGTGTTCATACATACCACACATACAGGCAGACATTAATCATACTATTTTATTGGACTCATTTTAATTTGGTTATGTTATCTTTGCTTCAAAGATTATTACTTGCCTAATGCTCCTGGGTTTGGATAGAATGAAGAAAAATCTATTCAAAGAAATTGAGTATCATAAAATTGAATGATGAGATTGTAGATTAATTACAATATCTGTAGTCTGCCTACTGTAGTGAGATAAACTGAATGTGTGGAGAATGTTATGAACATTACATTACTCCTTCAACAGGAAATGTGTTTGATTTAAATTAAAAAAAGTTTCTTTTTCTCCATTTCCACTCCTCAGACTAGCAATGGCTTTATACAGTAAGCATCAGCATATTCTACAAGACTCTGATTCTTGAAGCTTCTAAATACCTGTGATATAGAAAAATACCATGGCTCACTATCTAATTTCAAGGAAAAAATTTGGGAAAAGTTTAGATGGTTCAGTAGATGATATGATTGACAGATGAGAACTTAATAGTTCACTAACAGCTACCTTCCTATTTGGCATTCAGTAATAGTGCAAGAACTTAATCCATGAAGCTTCAGTTTACATTAAAGCATTTTTACCCAAGCTAATTAGCATTAAAATGAAAACATGACTTCCATCAATATGGAACTTCCATGCAAGCATAAAGCTGGAAGCACATGCAATAATGCACAGGAAGCATTGCATTCAGGGTGTAATGTATTTTTAATTACAACTTTTGAATGCCCTTGATAGAGATTTTCCAGTCCATCACCTCCTCCCTTTGTCTGTGTTAATGCATTGCATTGATTATGTGATTTGTAAATTTTGCCACTGCTATACATAATATGGTGAAATGTAATCTCATAATTGATTTAATTATTACATTTTGAAATGTATCAAGCTGTAGCAGATATTCCAGGGCCTAGTGCTATATGAAAACTTTAAATTAACTTGCACATAAAGTTCTTAAAAATTCTTTCTTGATTAACCCATGTTGTGCTGTAGCAAAGGTCACCAATAATAATGATATACTTTTCACACTCTGAGTCAAGATACTTGTCTTGTGTCCACAAATGCTCTGGGAAGATTTTCCATAGGATCATTCCCATGCAAATAATCCTCCAGTTATTTTATAGTTGCAGTTTGGCAATTTCTGATCTTAGAGCAGAGCTGAGGCAGAACAACAAATTAATCAACTACGCAAAGGAGCTAATCCAGGAAACATTAAACATCCACCTCTGCCCCACCTACATATTGTCCCTATAAAGGACACCATTAACATTATAAAGAAAGATGGGCCTTATAGACCCTTAGTTTCTCTAAAAATAAATATTTTAGCAGTCTCCTCTTATAGGAGCTCAATGGATTTGGAGGAAATACTCCCATCACACTAGGATAATGCAACAGTATGAACAAATGATGCTTAAGATTTTGAAGGCAAAGAAAGAAAATGTCACTTTAAAAAAGCAGCCAAGATCACAATACTGAACCAAGGCAAATGGTTAGAAAGCAATTTTTCTGGTAATTTGTACAACTTTGTTGAATCTGATAATATCACAGTGAATATCAAACATGTTTCCTAACTTAAGATAGAAAAGGGCATGTTAACAAAATAAAAAGGCTGTAGGCCACAGTTCAGCCTCTATGAGATGGGGAATGCTGAATGAACTATAATCTTGATTGGTGTCTTATGCTTTATTCTCACCTTATACCGGGTGTTGACAGCTTTTGAAATGTACCAGAGCCTTGGGAAACTTCGCTTACGACACCTGCTCTCTGCATCAAGGGAACTATTGGAAACATAATAGTAAAAATCATCTTTTCATTTCACTTCTCAACACAAGACAGGGTTGTTCCAAGGATATGGACCTCTGAGCCTACTACTATTCCAATTCTGCTGTGGGCTTCTCTTTAAATGCCAAAAATATATATTTCTTAAAAGGTCAATGAGTTGTGAAATATTTGTATTAACCAACTTCTGAACCAGCTCAGTTCAAAAGACCTTCTCAAGTACAAGAGCCTTTGGGCTGCATTGGATTAAAGTAACTCAGCTCCACACCCAGAAAAAAAAGGCAGCTCCTCAGCCTTATTGCAGGAAAAGAAAGGCTGAGCAATGCAAGAAGCTAAAAGCAATTGCCAGCTTTTGGATCTCTGCTCATCCCCTCTTGTCCTTCTCACCATATGGTCAGCTAGTAAATGCAGGGCAAACTCTCTTGCTGATTAACCAATTGTCAACACGGAAAGGGAAAAAAACTGAGTAAGATATCAATCAAGAATGATCTATGTGTGTGTATGTGTGTGTGTGTGTCTTACAGTTCATAAAATATATTACAATTAAATAATTTAAAAAAATATTTTAAAACAATAAAATTGGCAAAAACATAAAAAAATTAGAAATATGCAATATACAAGATATTTGAGCAAGAGCAAGATATTTGGCCCATTATTAATATAGTCAGGAAAAGGAGCCCTAACCACATTCAGCACCCTAGGCTCAGGAACATGGCCAGGTGTTTACAAAAGGCTAACAGGATTGGGCCATTCTAATCTCTGATACTGCTTGACCTAGTTGAACTGGTAGTGATTATTGAAAAAAGGCCACCCCTTAGATCCCAAGGCATGTAGGGCTTTATAGGTAACTACCAGCACCTATGAGCCTCAGTGGCGCAGTGGTTAGAGTGCAGTACTGCAAGCTACTTCTGCAGCCAGCTGCCTACAATTTGGCAGTTCAAATCCCACCAGGCTCAAGGTTGACTCAGCCTTCCATCCTTCCAAGATGGGTAAAATGAGGAGCCAAATTGTTGGGGGCAATATGTTAACTCTGCAAACTGCCTAGAGAGGGCTGTAAAGCACTATAAAGTGGTTTATAAGTCCAAGTGCTATTGCTATCTTAAATTGCACATGCAAATACACCAGTAGCCAGCACAGCTCATGCAAGAGTGGTGTTATCTGTGCCATATATCTGGTACTATTTGCTATCTATGCAGCTGCATTCTGTACCACTTGGAGTTTCTGAGTGTTCTTCAAGGGTAGCCCCATGTAGAGTGTGTTACAGAAATGTAACCTGGAGGTTACAAGGGTGTGAATTACTATGAGCAAGGCCTCCAGGTCCAGGTATGGGCACAACTGGCATGTGGAGGTGTGCAAAAGCCCCCCTAGTCACAGCTGCCACCTGCTCCTTGAGTCCCGGAGGACTCCTGGTTTGTGGACCAGGTCTGTTTGGGAAAGTGCAACTCCATACAGAACCAAAGATGGAAGTTAATAAAATATCATCACCACCACCACCACCATCATCATATCTCTTTATTCTTTGATATTCTCTTTTTTCCAGATGACTTCCCTGATTTCCTTCATGAATGTATTTCTTAGTTCAATTCAGAACAGAGCTGGAAGGGATCTTGGAGGTCTTCTAGTTTAACACCCTACTCAATGATCTAAAATGAACTAAAAGTAACAGCTCTTCAATGTCCAGTAACGGAAGTGTGTGCAGTTCTTTTGTTCAGAATTATTTTAAGAACAATGTTCAAGGATCCTATATGAAGCCCCTCTCCCAATGCAAAGGGTAAAGTGGCCCACAGAAAAAATACAAAACAGCCTATTGAGACAAGCTTAAATTTGATCCAAACATTGTAGGGCTACTTATGCTAAATGAAAGAAGTCTATGTTGATAGAGTAGACTAAATGGAATAGGACTAGCATTTAATCTGGTTGGAAGACATTTTTTGCAATGTTCTAAAAGGATATCATAGGACATTATAATAAAAGCTGAAACTTGGGGAAATGTACCTAATATTAAATATTGGGTTTACACGGGCCATAATTATTTGATCTGGATTGTTATGAATTATTGCAACTGTACAGGAACTTTCAGAGAATGACAGAACTGAACACTCTAAATGCGTATTGATCAGGATGATTCTCCCAGATTAAGAGATTCTTTTTGCTTTAATCATGTGGGCTAATATTCCATAGGCTGGCCCTGGAAATGCCAATTACAATGTAAATACCAAATACCAAATGGGAGATTTCAGCAGTAAAAGGCTTTGCTTTCTATAAGCCTTTTTTTCCCCCTAAGTACAAATTTGTTCTATGCCACTGACTTAAAAATTTCTATATACATTCATAAGCCTTTTTTAAAAAACTTCTTTTTGAGGTGTAATCAACTTTCCAGTTTTATGTGTACTTTCTTAATATACATGTTTTAGAGTGCCATGTTCAGCAATATGCACATTTTGTGATAAACAATTTCTTTTCACATTTCGTATATTTTGGGGGCAGGGGATCACAAAATTGGGAAATGATCAATAATAAAGGATAATTGCATTCCAATTCATGTATTCGTTTTGAAAGCGTTAGACTACATTAAGCTGGTTCTTATTAAAATGCACACCTTGAGGTGTGCATTAAAGGAAAAAGCTGGAGACCAAAGATCATACTCTGATCAATTATTTAAGGAAGTCAGAAGAAAGGGAGTTTTTCAAGCATGAAATCTGTATTTCTTGGCATAAATCAGGTAGGCAGGGAAAGACAAAAGTGACTTTGGCTTGGTTCTCACTCAGTCCTAAAACTGTGTTAGGTAGTTTTACATTTGGCTGTAGCTGGAGGCCTGGCATAGTTTGATTTCTTGCATCAGATGGAAGATATGTTTTGTCATTCAATCCCTCACCTGTAGATTGTCACAGTATCAACTAGACCAGGGGTGTCAAACTGGCAGCCCATAGGCCAGATGTGCCACATGCAGGCCACATACACCCCAGCTCCACAAAGGGAAAAAACATTGTGATACGTCATATGACAGCAACATGATGTGGCGAGTTTGACACCCGTGAACTAGGCAAAGGAGAATTTTGATTCTACAAAGAGGTACTGATTTGGGTAAAGAAGGACTGTTCATTGTAGACTCAAATATTCCAAGACAATTTGCCATTCCACAAGAGACTTGAGTTATTTTTACCATTCTCTCCAGCCTAAACTATGACTTACATTTGGTTTGTTTTCATACAATATATCTATTTCAATTTAGTTGGAGGGCATGAAATTCTTTTGTTTTTAGCATAAGACAATGCTATGTTCATTTTCTTGCATTTCTGGTTCCTGGGTAAAAACTGCTCCTCTTTCCTTACACAAAGAATGACAAAATATTTTAAGTGGAATTAACAATACATTATCTCAGGAATTGGCAGAAGCTAGACAAAAGAGACTGCAAGAAACAAGCTTGCTTGTAGTGCTGTTCTTGGAAAACACGTCCTGGATATCTCCCTCTTGACACAGCCTTGGTTGTCTGCGAGGGCATTCATATCCAACTGTAATTGTCTAACAATTGTTCCACACTGGGAAAATAGTTCTGATTACAGACATTAACACATTGAGGCATTAAGTTTCTCTGCAGTAATTACCCTTGAGCTTAGTCTCACAAATGAATTAATATGCTGATCGCCTGGACTAATAGAACTAGCAGAAGAGTGATGAATTGCTTCCAAATCAGATAAAATCAAGCATGACATCATTTAATTAATTTCTTCTTTGGGGGACATAGCTAAGGAGGGAAGACAGTGGAAACACTGGGAAAGAGACAAGTGGTCTCTTTGTATGGGAATCCGTCCCTCACACCTAGCCCCTACAGAAGAGACGGGTCCAAGAGGACAGATTTTTCCTTTTCATGGAAAATGCCTTGTGGGAAAATATGCAGTATATAGACACACTGAATCACAGCTTGCTTTTTTCCCCCTTCACATATTCCAAACCTTTTAAAATAGACATAAAGACCTACTGAAAACTCGGCTACCACTTTTGTGACTTTTTTAAATACCCGCTAGACTGAATTATGATGATGAAATTAAAAAAGCTATCATTCTTGCATGGTTTCATCCCATGCTGATGAGAAAAAGCTTGATCATGTGAGGTCTATTCTGCCTTTGATTTTTCAGATTCATAATTCTTGTAGCATTGTAAAATAATTTCTTTAAAATTATACCTCTCTCAGTTATAGAAACTGCAAGTGGCCTATATCTAAATAACAAAGCAGTCCAATAACCAATAATATAAATCTAACATGAAAAGCAAAACTAACTAAATATATTAAAAGTATTAAAATCAATCAGGCAGGCCACAGCTTTTAAGTGTTCTTCTAAAAAGTCTGTCAGAATAGAATAGAATAGAATAGAATAGAGCTGGAAGGGACCTTGGAGGTCTTCTAGCCCAACCCCCTGCCTAGGCAGGAAACCCTACACCATTTCAGACAAATGGTTATCCAACATCTTTTTAAAAACTTCCAGTGTTGGAGCATTCACAACTTCTAGAGGCAAGTTGTTCCACTGATTAATTGTTCTAACTGTCAGGAAATTTCTTCTTAGTTCAAGATGTCTTCTCTCCTTGATTAGTTTCCACCCGCTGATTCTTGTCCTGCCTTCAGGTGCTTTGGAGAATAGCTTGACACCCTTTTCTTTGTGGTAGCCCCTGAGATATTGGAACATTGATATCATGTCTCCCCTAGTCCTTCCTTTCATTAGACTAGACATAACCAGTTCCTGTAACCGTTCTTCATATGTTTTAGCCTCCAGGCCCCTAAAGCAGGGGTGTAGAATTTGATTTCACTGAGGGCCACATCAGGGTTTTGTTTGACTTCAGGGGGCTGGGGTGTGCATGGCCAGCTCAACATCATTTATGTTGGGGGTGCCTGTGGGGCCCCAGTGCTCTGCCAACAAAAACGGGTTCCCAAGTTACATTTTTGGCTGCCACAGCCTCCTGCAACCCTCTGCTAGTAAAAGCAGACCTCAGGAGGGTAGCCCTTCCAAGTTCCGTTTTCACTGGCAGAGGGTTGCAGGAAGCCATAGCAGTCAAAAATGGAGCTTGGGAGCCCATTTTTGCTGGTAGAGAACTTGAACCAATCCTTTGCTGTTTCCAGAACAGCCCTGTGAGTCAAATTTAAGTACTCCATGGGTTGGAACTGGCCCCTTGGTCTTGAGTTTGACACCCCTGTCTTTAAAAGAATGTGGGGGCCATAGAGATTTCAGGGGCTGTAGTTTCCATAGGGATGAGGCAACTACTAAAAAACTTGTTTGCAGTCTGCTCTCAATCTGCTGAAGGGGGGAATAAAGAACATCTCCTTGTAAGTTGAATGAATAGCATGGTCCCATAGCAAGTCAGGACATTTATAGGCAATAAACAAGGAATCTGAAATATACCCTTAAATAAGCTATTAAGTGATGGAATTCCTGCAATATTGGCATTACATTTTAAGGACTTTAAGGACCTACATTTTGCACCAATCACATACTTCTAATAGTCTTAAAAGGCAACCCCATAAGGAGTGAACTATAGTGTTCCAGTTCTGAAGTAACAAGACCTCCAATTATAAAACTCACAGCTGATATACCAGCTGAAAGTAGAAAAAATCCCCACACCATAATTTTCACCTGCTTTTTTCAGGAAGACCTTTGAGTTCTTAAAGACATCTAGTTTGGTGTAATAGTTAAGGCATCAAGCAAGAAACTGGGAGACCCTACGTTTGAGTCCCACCTTAGGCACAAAGCCAGGTGGGAGACTATGTGTCAGGATCTTTCTCTCAGCCCTAGAAACAGGCAATGGCAAACCCCTTCTAAAATCTTGCCAAGAAAATTGCAGGGACTTGTCCACCCAATCACCAGGAGTTAACATTGACTCAAAGGCAACCCTCCCCCATACGTCAATTAATAGTGACTAAAATCTACATAACTGTTGTACCCTTTTTTAACCCCCAAAATAGAATAAGCAGGTTGTTGAAATGGAGAAACACCCTCATGTGGACCTATATGAACCTTTTGGCAAGATAACTTTTAAAACATTTTAAATGCTTATACATTCAGAAAAAAATCACCAGTATTTTTTAGCTAATCCTTTAACATGTTGTGAACTCCAACCTTTCTTTCTGCCTTTCTGGTTTGGGTAGATGCACTAACTTCCCAGTCTCAGTTGTATCAACTCCCTAGATTTCAAAATAGTTCCTCAGGAAGTTGTAATAGCTAACCTCTAGGAAAGATTTAAAGATAAAGAATGGGGAACTTCCTTTCACAAAAGGCAGGAAATGCAAATATTGCTAGAATTGTTTGCTCATTCACTGAACAAAATAACAGTAGAGGCTTTTAGAGAAGATAAGCAGAATAGTGGCTTGGCTTGCTCAGTTTCTAAAATGACCTTGGGCTCTTTTTCAAATGAAAGGCTACATTTGAATCTGAATCTGGGGATTATGGATCACCCAGGAAGGAAACGGCCCTTTTGGCCTTTCCAGTGGATACCCATAGAAAATTCAGAAGGAAATAAGAAACAGGAAGTATACCAGATTTAATTTGGTTTATATGCAATTAGTTCTTGATGGGTAGCCCAAACCCATCCCAAAGTGTGCTGTTTTCATTGTCTACTTGGAAATAAGTGGCTGTAATACAATATGATGCTTTACCTGAACTGGTTTTATGAGGTTGTTCTTTCAGAATCACTCCTCCTCTTAAAGATAAATAGTTGTTCAGCTTCCATTCCACCTCTCGCAATCTTTTTTCTTCCTGTACATAAAGAACACTAATTTAGGTTTTTTTCCTCACTTGAATCAGAGCACCGTCATACCTGACATTTATTCTGTTCATCAATTCATGAGAATGTCTTGTCCCCATCCCATGAACATTACTGGTTTTAATTGTCCTTAATTGAAGCAATAGTAAAACAGTGTTTCCTCCTTTAATCTAACACTATCCAAGAACAGCAATTTCTTGGTATACAATCTTTTAGTCATCCATGATCTTGAAAGGAAGTTGGGCTACTATAAAGACTTGAAATAGTAGCAAGAGAATCAGGATATGATTGGTAATTGGTCAGCAGATTTCAAGTTAGATCAAGAAAAGGTTAGGATTAGTATCAGAGTATGTGGCATTTGAAAGAAGAGCCATGGTGGCATAGTGGTTAGAATGAAGAATGAAGAAGCAGGCCACTTCTGCTGACTGTCAGCTGCCAGCAGTTTGGCAGTTCAACTCTCACTGGCTCAAAGTTGACTCAGCCTTCCATCCTTCTGAGGTCGGTAAAATGAGGACCATGATTGTTGGGGGCAATATGTTGACTCTGTAAATCCGCTTAGAAAGGGCTGTAAAGCACTGTAAAGCGGTATGTAAATCTAACTGCTATTGCTATTGCTGAAAGAATTTGATCAATTCATGAAGACCTTAAAAAGGAATTTCCATGCCCAGAGACACTAATTCCATTTCACTGGGGCTTCAGTTTGGGATTTAGTATCGAGCTTTGATTGTGCTTCGCAGAGCTTGGCAGAGTGGTGGTACATCAGTCCTTATGCTCTTTGATCTCTAGGTAATTTTTTGATACCATTCAGAGTATCTTTTGAATTGGCTCTGTGGGTTGGGGATTGTGGGCATCATTTTTTGGTTGTTCTCTTCCTTTCTCCGAGGTTGGTATTGGTTGGCAGTGAGAAATCAACCACTAGGTCCCTGTTTTGTGGGGTGCCACAGAATTCTACTCTCTCTTCACCCCTTTTCAAGAATAGCATGAAACGGCTGGGTGAGGTTATCTGCCAGTTTGGAGTTTGTTATCATTAATACGATGAACCAAGTCTTTTGTATTTTTCCTATCTTGCAATTGGCTCAGAGATATATATTTCTATTTCACTGTATAATTCTATCAGCTTTGAGTTCTAGGTGAGGTGATAGTGATTGGCAAAATAATATCTAATGAACTATATGACTAAGCAGCTGGAGTGAAATGTATTCAGATATATGTAAAAATTGCCATATAATTGCCATCAAATTGAATTCCAAATATGCAAGTTTGTAACATACATAACATACATACATAAATTAAATTTAGTTGGACTAGTTTTATGAGTTAATAAAATATTTAAAATGTTATTAAATTTCCAAAAACAATTATATGATATAATTATATAGCATAAAAACATCTTTAAACATATATAAATTATCTAGATGGCACTTAGTAGAATAATAATTAATAAATGGGAGTCTAGGGTTTGTCGGCTTCGGTGACAGCAGGGATTCGCTTTTCTCCGCAATCCCTGCTGTGCTAGCCGCCTTGGTGCCTCCGATTCTGACGGATTTGGAGGCTAAGGCTGCCCTGTTGGGGCAGCTGAAGAAAGGGGGGATCTGGACAGGGGTTGAGGGGTATCGCAAACCCCCTCCCCAGCCAGCAATAACCCCCTTCTCTCAAGACAGTGGAGCGGAGGTCTTAATGGCTGCCATAAAGAAGCTGGCAACTGGATAAAGAATGTGCAGGAGGAAGAAGAAGGAGTTTTAAAACGAAAGTTTTTTCTTGGTCAAACTGGGACCTTAAGGACATATTCAACACCTGGGAAAGTATTGGCTTTTTTCTGGACGTTACAATGTTCCCGATTGATGTTTTCAGTGGTGAAGAAAAGTGATGAAAAGGGAAAGTTACTCTCCCTCCCTTATGGAATTAACAAATGGACAAGGGAAACCTGCCTTTTGATAGAAGGTAAAACCTAAACTCCTTTGTTATAAGTGGGAAGGGAGAGGCTTGGAAAAAAAAATTTTTACTCTAAGACTTTGCTGGAAGAGATGCCTTGAAGATAAAGAGAATAGAAATTAATTCTAAAAAAGATTTAAAGCACAGACTGGACGTTTTTTCTTTCCCTAATTTGACTCCACCCCTAGAAGAGAAATTGTAAAAAGAAGAAGTTTGTACTCTGCCTGGACTGTTTGATGATTACGGGATTTTGGGACTTTTGGGAACTGTTTTAAGTTTGGAAATAACTGATTGGCTTAATAATAAGAAGAGGATACAGAAAAAGAAGAAGAAACAGTTTAAAATGGCTCTATCTCTTGATGAACTAAAAAAACAATATTTAAAAATAAGGAAAGAAGGCAAAGATGTTATGGGAGAAGCCCTTTGTTTCCTAGATATGGCGCTTGTCATGTGTCAGCAAATTAAACAACAGCTGGAAGAAGCCGAGGAAGAAGAAGCCATTTTTAATGAACTAAATGGTGTGACTAAGAAAGAAAGGAGAAAGAGAGGAATGAAAAGGAAGGACTTAAGAAATAAAAATATATTTATGAAAGAGAAAAAGAAGATGCAAAAACAACAGAATGCTAGAAAGCAAAAGGAAAGAGGAATGCAACAGAAAGGGGAAACCAAGAAGGCAGAGGTTTGGAGAGGAGGGGGTAAAAAGTTTAGGCGGGCTAAGAAGGAAAGGGAAAAGGGGGAAAAAAGTTACAAAGGTATAAAACAAGATGGAGAAAAGAAAAAATGTTTTAGGGATAATGGGTAATGTATGGGTTTTATTTTCTTAAAAAAAAGGGGGATTCTGCAAAGTACACATGAGTATTGTAATAGTGGTATTTGTATTATAAGTAGATAATCAGAACTTTTTAAGATCTAATAAAAGACTAAAATATTAAGGTATAACTTTAAAATGTTTAATAATGAATGATTTTAAGTTTTAATAAAATACTAAAGGGAATGTTTAAAATATTAGTTTAAATATAGAGTTTAATGGATTAATGTGTTGACTGTTATGGATTTATTATTGTAGTATTGGTTTCTGAAATAGTAGAATGTACTAAGCAGAATCTGATTGGGATTTAGGTGTTATTTTAAATTTTAATTTAGGGGAATGATAGAAAGGCATCATACTCTGATTTGTGATTCCAGGGGAAACTATTCTTTTTTATATTGGAAATGAGACAGATGTAAATGGAGAAATGGACAAAAGATATAAAAATATTTTTTTTAAAGCAAGATTAAATATATAAAACAGAATTAAGATGAGGCAAAAGTGGAGAGGAGTTATATAATAGATATAGAATGGTAAATAAGATAGGTAATGGTATATAAGAAGAGCATGAATTCAATTAAAGTCCATACAAAAAGAGGTAATCTGGGGCCAAGTTACTTTCTAAAAGAAAGTTTTATGTTTTTATGTTTATGTCTTATGTCTGTGTGTCCAATTAAGAATTAAATAATAAAATCTCGGAGGAAGACTAGATGAGAACAATTATAAACAAGCCAGAGGAAAATATAAATGTGATGACTGAATAGCAGATAAATTAGAAAGGAAATATGATTGAATAATGATTAAAGAGAAACAATGTGGAATTTGGTAAAGGGAATTTACGTGTTTATATGGAAATGGGATAAATTATAAGTATGTGATATAAAGCAATGTGTTACCTGCCTTGTAAAGATTTAAAATGGAAAGAGGTTTTATGTTTTTAATGTTTAATGATGTTTTGTTTTGTTTGTTTGTTTGTAAAATCAATAAAACTTGTTTTTTTAAAATAATTAATAAATGAAGTATAGTTATCAGAACATTTAATCACCAATATTAAAAAATATCCTATAGGTTCGCTTATTTTTTATTCCATTACACATGTTCAAGACCTGTTAATCAAACTTACTACACCCTTAATAGATTTTAAATCACCACTAATACTCTAGTTTCCAGACAAAATATTTTTCTTACATAGAAGAATATGAGGATGTTTTTTTAAAAAAATAAAATAACACTTCACATTTTAAATTATCCAATTCAATAAAAATCTCTCTCTTTTGGAAAGACATTTAGGCCTTTTACATTCAAGGGAATAACTAAAGGCAACAGTAGTAGAAAAAATTGTACTTTTAAAAAACAAAAGAGTATTTTCATAGATGAAAAAAAATGATTAAACCTATCAAGGAACCAAGGGAAAGAAACATAAAGAGAAAAAGGGGAGCGGGGAAAGAGAGAGGGGGAGCAAGGGAGGGAGAACAGCATTACTACTAACACAATGATCTCTGTAAGGCACATTCTGAAATACAGAACAGATAATATATTTATTCCTTTTCCACTCAGAGATGTCCTTGTTATGCTATTCCACTCTGAGGGAAAATGATGACAGCCACAAAAATTGCTACATCATATTGTACCTTGCACCATTCTAGGAAAACATCTAAACATAAAAAGGACTGTAATTATCATCCTGCATGCCAAACTCTGTGCATATTCAGATATATGTACTTTCCAAGTCCCAACTTCAATTCCCTTGCAACAGGGCTGGAGGTTGGAAGAGCCATTTTTGTTCAATACTTCCCCTATCACAGGTCAGGGAGTATTCAACATGGAATATGTCTGTAGCTTCCTTTACTTGCTTTTGTGCTCTGCAGTTCATTTTAGCTAGAATTTGATTCAGAAGAATGCCCCTAATTATCTTTCTGGAATGTCCTCTCTCTTTAGCTATAGAGTAGCTAAGTTGATGTGGATTTAATAGTTATTGTTGAATAATTGGCCATTTTAGTATGGCTATCTACAACTTCTAGAATTCTTTGAAGGGAAGCATTGACAATGAATATGAAATAATATGACAATAAAAGTAGAATGAAGAATTATGATTATATTGTACAAATACCCCCAACATTTCATAAAGAAAAAAATAAACATTTGACATCAGAAAAACTATCACAATTAAATGTCATGCAATGGCCTTAGAAAACTAAGGAAGCAAGCTTCTTACTACATGGCAAATCAAATAATGCAATCTAGATAAGTAGGTTATTTTTCATTTCTGGAATTTAAAAATTATACTTTTAGGTAAAGAATATTAAATTATAACATCAAATCACTAGTGTAAATATTACTGAATCAAATACAAAGTGTCTGAAGACTGTAAAACTATTTTCTCATCCTGGAATCACTCTGGCTTCTTCATATGCTTGACACTAAAATATGGGGCTTATAAAATTACATCACCTCCACACTTTCACATCCTAGACCTCTTTTTATTTTATTTTTTAAAACAGTCAAAAATCAACCTTAATTCACTTAGAAGTAAAGAAGATCTGTATCTGCTCTCCTTAACAGGACAATTTGCTCCTCATTGTTTCTCCCTCATAAGCTCTTCAGGCTACATGAAATCAGCCTTTTCCAGACAATCCTTTTCTTTGAATTAATTTGCACCAAGATTTTGTATGGAATCCCTGAATGGGAGGAAATGCACTGCAGAAATGTACTTGCTGCAGTTTCAAGAACAGAAGCATATTCTGAGACAGACTTTCATTGGGGTCACAACTCTGTTGCTACCACTGCAAAATCAAATCGTGCTCTACCTTCCATCTTTGTTCAAGCAGTCAAATTGTATGATTTTTAAAATTTTCCAATAGCGGAAGTGTGCCCTTGTTCTTTTCTGTATTTATCTGCATTTTGGAGACAAAGAAAACGGCTCAAATGATAATGCTGTTATCCAAAAATCTGTTCTTCACCCCTTCCCTTTCAATTTTTTGTTGTAATTTCAATGCTAAACAACAAAGAAATTGAATTTGCACATTACAAAGCTTTCAGGAGAGCAATTTAGAGAAGATGGAAAGTAGGACATGCATTTTAAAAGAATGTAATTTGCTATTTCCATTGTCTTGGGTGATAGTAATAAAAGTTATATGATTATTATATTTTTGCCATTCTTATGGGTGTCTTAAAAACTAGTTGAGTATATCTAACTAATGATTTATGCAGTTTTGTTTGTTCTGAGCCAGACTTGAATTCCCATATTGTGTATAGCTTGTGAGGAGGGCAGGAAACACTATCTTTCTTGAAAGCTCTTTAGAAAGTAGAATTTTCCAAAGAGGTAAAAAAAATGTGGTTAAAATTGGTTCCAGGAAAAAATTTTGGTTTCAGGAAAAAATTGTCCTGCAACCTACAACTCCTACACTGCAAAAAAATATGGACTACTCTACTTGACCAGGGTAAAGCAATAGACGCAATTTACATAGACTTCTGCAAAGCCTTTGATTCAGTGGTACATGACAAACTACTGTTAAAACTAGACTCTTATGGCATTTCCGGATCCCTTCATAAGTGGATTACTGCATTCCTGTCAAACAGGCAACAAATAGTAAAAATAGGGAATGCTATGTCAAACCCTGCTCCAGTTAACAGCAGTGTCCCCCAAGACAGTGTTCTAGGAACCACACTCCTTATTCTCTATATAAATGACCTTTGTGATCACCTTATAAGCAACTGCGTCCTCTTCGCAGATGATGTAAAACTATTCAACACCACCAACAATGCTACTGCTCTTCAAAGTGACCTTGATTATGTGTCTGAATAGTCAAACAATTGGCAACTCCAAATCTCAACCAACAAATGCTCTGTCCTACACATTGGTAAAAAAAATCAGTACACCAAATACAAACCAGGCAGATATGACCTCATTGATGACCCTCACTCTGTCAAGGACCTAGGAGTACTCCTATCTAATGACCTAATTGCCAGAGCTCACTGTAACAGCATTGCCAAAAAGGCATTAAGAGTTGTAAATCTAATCTTACGAAGCTTCTCCTCTGGAAATATTGAATTGCTAACTAGGGCATACAAAACCTTTGCTAGACCAATACTCGAATACAGCTTATCTGTCTGGAATCCGCACTGTATATCAGACATTAATACAATTGAGCAAGTCCAGAAGTATTTCATGAGAAGAGTACTACATTCCTCTGCTTGCAACAGAATACCCAATATCATCAGACTTGAAATTTTGGGCTTGGACAATCTTGAACTATGCCACCTACAGTTGGACTTAAGCATAGTACACAAAATTATCTGCTACAATGTCCTACCAGTCAATAACTACTTCAGCTTCAACCGCAACAATACAAGAGCACACAACAGATACAAACTCAATGTAAACTGCTCCAAATTTGATTGCAGAAAGTACGACTTCAGCAACAGAGTGGTCAATGCCTGGAATGCACTACCTGACTCTGTAGTTACATCCTCAACCCCCCCCCCCCAAAAATATTTGCAGAAGTAATATACTCACAGCTCACTATATTCTGAAATTCGGAATTTTCAATAACTTAAAGTCTGCATTTAATACAGATTCAACAGAGTTAGAATTAAATGTCCTTGTAGAGATTAGGCAGCAAAGTCTAATAGGATTTCATCATCTTGAGGATGTTTTTGCTAGGCTTTACAGGGGCCAATTTCTAAGGAAGGAAAGTGAAACAATACAACAGAGGATGCCCAGTTTAAATCCTGGCATCTCCAGTTAGAAGGAGTAGGTAAAGTTCATGCATGTTTGTGCATGCATGTCTCTGTGCATTTGTATGTTAATAATAAATATTTGTATGCATGCAGTCAGCCTTTGGAGCAAGCAAATGCCCTCTAACTGTAATTTTAGCCTGGTCAAGGTAATAGACCTTTCTCATTAAGTGTCACCAAATTTCCAACCTATCAATGAACGTGAAAAATTTGTGCTAATTAAGGCAGGTTGTGTAGGCCAAAAGTGCAGAGAGAAGGTAAAAGGTTTTCAGATAATTTTTTTTAAAGGCAGAGAGTCAGCATTGAAATGAAGATTAGTTTTCCCTTCAACTAAAATAATATAAATATTAAAAAGTTGAAGAAGGTGTTGATACTGTAATTTTCAGAAAAGATACCTCTTGACACCACTGATTTTCTTAGAAATTGGGAGTGAGAGTATGTTCTTGTACACAAAGTTGTTCATAAAAAGTAAATTGTTTTGTACTTTTAACTAAAGCTTGGATCTGCACAGAATTTCAACAGTGCAACTCAGATCATAAGTCATCAACAGCTGTAATATGTATTGGGAATAAAGGGGGCCTAGAGAGAAAATACATACTTTGAAGAAAGAAAAGAAACAATGGATAGAAAGAAAATCTTTAATGCAAGGTGAGAAGTCAATGTGTGTGTGGAAGAGAAGTAAAGGACAAAATATGGTAAACATCTTCCTATTGATATTAATTTGTGGATCTAAATTAGTGGATTGAGGAAATACTGTGGTTATAGTTTATTTAGACTTCAGTAAAGAATTTAATAAAGTACACCAGAACCTACTCCTCAGTAACATATGGGCTAGACAATGTAGGTAACACTAGATAGATTTGCAGTTGACTGACCCACCACACCCAGCATTCAGTCCTCAATGGAACTGCATCTAAAAGGAGGGAAACCTGAGGTAACTCAAGGTTCTGGTTTAGGCTCAGTACTCTTCAACATCTCCATAAATGATCTAGATGACAGGATAGAATAATTCATCCAATTTGCAGATGACATCAAGCTGAGAAAAACAACTAATGCTTTAGGAGGTAGACTCATATATAGAAGGATCTTGACAAATTTGAATATTGGGCCCTATCCAACAAACTGCAATTCAGTGGTGAGAAAAGTAAAGGCTTACACTTAGGAAAAATAAAATGCACAGGTATAGAGTCAGTGGTACCTGGTTCAACAGTAGTGACTATGTGAATGATCTGGATGTCCTAGTGGACAACGATTTAAATATGAGCCAGCAGTGTTGCAGCTACCAAAAAAGCCAATGCAGTCTTGGACTGCATCAACAGAAGGACAGTATTCAGGACAAGATCACATGTAGTTCTGGTACCACTACAGGACAAGATCACATGTAGTGCTGGTACCACTTTATAATATACTGGTTAGACCACACTTGGAATACTGCATCCAGTTATGGTCACCATGATACCAAAAAAATGCTGAGAATCTAGAAATACTGCAAAGAAGAGCAACAAATATGATAGGGGATATGGAGGCTAAATGGTATAAGGAATGTTTTTGAGAACTAATTATGTCTAGTTTAATAAAAAGAAGGACTAGGAGTGACAGACTTCCAACACTTGAAAAGCTATCACACAGAAGAGCAGCTCAACTTATTATCCAAAGCAGGACAAAAAGTAGCAGGTGGAAAATTATTAAGAGAGATCCAATCTAGAATAAAGGAGAAATTTCCTGATAGTTAGAAACGATCAGTGGAATGGCTTGCCTCCAGAAATTGTGGGTGCTCTACCTCAGAGGTTCTCAAGAAGAGGTTTGACAACCATTTGTCCAGAATGATATAGGGTCTCCTGCTTGAGCAGAGGTTTGGACTAGAAGATCTCCAAAGTCCCTTCCAACCCTATTATTCTATGTTCTATGCTTTATGACACTTCAATATCTTTCTGACTTCTGCTATGTACTCCTGACTTTGCAGTATTGTTTGGTGCCTGGATTTCACGGAACAGGTACATCCTTGAGAACACATGTAACACCATGCACAGAAAGATGCATTCAAATGCTCCTTTGCACTCTTATACACATTGTTAAAGCTTATGAAAATAAAAATAGCATTAAATAAAATTGTGTATGATGTTATTACTTGTTACTGTGGCTAAGATAACATGTGAGTTTGATTCCCTTTTTTAACTGAGGAGATGTTGATACGTACAAAAATACTTTAATCTATTTGAATAACCGGAGTCTGGCAGCAGAGTTCAGTAGAACATTTCTTACAAAAAAAGGACCATCAATTTGTGCAACCTCATAAATAAATTTTTAGAAACAAAATCTAATTCATTTGCTTCCAAATAAGTGTTAAAAACTGCTGTTTTAGTGTAGTAGGCAATATTTAAAACACACGCTGTCTAAACTGCACAATTACCTGTCTTTATGTTTTTCTTCATGTCTGAAAGCAAAGGCAAGTTTCAAAGTGTCTCTCATAAAATGAGCAGAGCAAATACACTGAGACATCTCAAAAGTCCATTTTGGAGAAATAGGATATTGATCCTTCTGCAATATGTAGTTAGTGCATTTAAAATGAATATTTCTTGAAAAGGAACATAACTCAGTGGCCCTCAGAACTCATCATCTCTCCCTGAATGGCTCTGATCCAGTAAAAGAGAAAGAGTGAGGGAAGGCCATATCTTCTTTCCCTTTGACTTTGGCAGTTTCTTTGCAGGCAAACAGGGAGATTTAAGCAATTTCTTCAGAAGGAAGGTTTCAGACCTCAAGCTGTCGAATAAGGGAATCTTAGATTGAGTCTTTATGTATTGTTGAATATTTGGTAATTTTGAGGCATAGTGTAACACAGGTAATCCTCAAGTTACGACAGTTCACTTAGCAACTGCTCAATGACATAACCTCCCCCAAGTACTTACGATACAGTCCCAAAGTTATGAATGTTGCAACACCATGGCAGTCATTCACACTTAAAAACAACCACAACATTCTCTCTGTCTATTCCCTCCCTGCTGGGTCTCCACAGGAACTGGGCCTCTGGAGACTCATGTACCTTGCGATAATCTAGTGAGTTGTCAGTTTCTTTGCCTGCTTTGGTGCATTTGCAGAGAACAGAGGCGTTCTCTGCAAATGCACCAAAGTGTTGTAAGATCATGTGAGTTCAGTAGTGCAAGATCTCACACTACTGATCTTACGTGATTGCACACTACAATACTTTTAGGCCCCTGTTCTTGGCGAACTGAGGCCTGCACCAAATCCAGCCAAAGAGTGTTTGCAAGCCAACAAAACTTTGGGGCAGTGAAATCGCATTGCTTCAAGCCTCCCATCGGCTTACAAATGCTTTTCGCACTGAGTCTGGAAGCTTCTGGGGGTTGTGATCTCATGCAAAATCACGGCCCGCAGAAGCTTCCAGGCTCAATGTGAAAACCATTTGCAAACTGATGGGAGGCTTGAAGAAATGTGATTTTGCTGCCCCAAAGTCTCATCAGCATGGAAACACTTTTTGCGCTGAGACTGCAGGCAGGCAATAAAACCATGCCAGAGAAGCTGGAGAGGATACAGCTTGCTAGATCTTCACAAGGTCCAGTGCAGCAGGATAGGTGGGAGCAATTGTGGAGACCCCAGGGGCGGGAGCATGAGATATCACAGTGGGTTGAGGGAGGCCTTGGGTGGTTTGAAGTAGGTGCCTGTTCTGTTGCTAGATACTCCCTGGCCTTCCCCACTCTCAAATACTTTATGTGTGCTTAACAACCTGTGCATTCGATTAGCAAATGTGTGGGCAAAAGCAGGGAGCAATCACATTCCTTTGACTTGGGTGAATCCTTGGATTATGAATGTAATTGGCAGGCTCCATTACATTTATAACTCAAGGATTACCTGTAATATCATAAATGACTTAAGTTCAATATGTATAAATATTCTTTAAAAACATGTTACTTTTTAAACCTTTTAAATGATTTAAACTATTATAGGTCCTTTTAAGTAAAACAAGGAGACTTTCCTGCTCACCTTTTTAATTTTTAAAAATATATTTGGCATTATGTAAATAGTCTACCTCAATCTGAAATAGAATGCAAAGCTGTTTATTGTTGCTAACAAGGGAATGAACCATAAGTCTTCAAAGCTGGAAACTCATGTCAGCTATGAAAGCCATTTCCTTGTGTTCAGAAAAGAAATGTAATATAACAAAGTTCCAAAACTTTCAGTTCTGAAAAGGTGAGATAATATTTTTATGCTTACAAATGTTTATCATAAGAAAATGACAGATCGGGGAGAGGAGACTTTGATTTTCCTCAGTGAAACAAAGAGACTGCTTGTGGAGGCATTTTGTGTCCCTTTGCAATCTTAAGCAGGGCTTGCAGGAACCAAAGAAAGCTTCTGGGTGTATACCTGTACAAGCCAATTGAGATTGCAAAGTCAGCTTTTGGAAATGAGGCTCTTATTAATCTTCAGATATTAAATAGAACAAGAGCACATTAAGACTCCTATGGCTGCAGCAGATATGTAGAAATAATTCCTCATTCAACCTTCTTCAAACAAATTAATGCCTGCTAGGAGATTACATTTCGATGACCTTAATTAAAGATGCTTTTTCATACAAAGAAATTTATTTGACGAGCAGATTTTTACAAATAATAATCTTGTAATATTTTTCAATGTGATCAAAAACTAGAAAGTGAGGCCCATTAAATTTACCAAAACATGCTTTCAATGAGATAGTTAAAGATTAGATTATCATTTGTTCATCCCTCAGTACTGAAATTCCAAAGCAATATTTCAATATTTTTATCCTGAAATTATGGCTTTGTTTTTGTTATTTCAATTTGGTGGCATAAAATCTAGAACAGAGTGCAGCTGCTCTATTTGGAAATGATGCAAAACAAAGATTATACTCCACCCATTGTTATGTTGGGCACCTGTGTAATAGTATAAAGTTCTGAGGCCTGTCCTAGTGAAATGGGAAACTTGCAAATTGACAGCAAGAATTTTTCTGGAACCACTTTGGAATACATATTCAATGACTTTTTAAAAGGTTATAAAAACCCAATTTTCAAAATAGGTTTTTTAGTGCTGGTTTATTTCTGGGCTTTATATTTTTATTTCATGCATTTTATATTGGGGGACCTCAGTAATCAGTGACACAGTAAGTATATCAAAATAAATAAATAATAAGTGATTATTTAATAAATATATTTCTGAAACAGTTTTTAATGCAAGTTACTTTTACTGTTTCATACTTGAAAGGTTTTGTATGTTTTGGTTTTTTTTTGTAGTTGTAGAGGGGAAATCCATTTAAATCCTCATTCTGCCAATATTTTGTAAATTTCTAGTTTCTGAATTACTTAAGCTGCTACTTTCAGCAGATTTTACATAAACCAATATTAACTAAAGCATGTTTAACAAGTCTGCCAAATGCCATACAATTTTCATCCCTCCCTGGCCTCAAATGTCATGATTTTACAGATCACTAGGTACCTTTAAAGGCTGCAAAGATTGATATTTAGTGATGCAAAGAAAAGGATGGAGTATATTAATCTGTCCTTTATTTTTAATTTTGCCCCCATCAAGAGCATCACAACATAAATGCTGATTCATCTTTTGACTAATTGAACAGATATAATCTTTTTTCCTCTTTTTATTAAGAGATACATTTTATGTTTCTTAGCACAAAGCTGCTATAACTGGTACAAGGTTTGAGAAAATAATACTTTTTATAGAATAGTAATACCTTATATTCATTATTTAAGCTTGTTGTAAAAGTAGCTCAGTGAGGACTATTTGTACAGGACTATTCAGAAATCAAACCAAGACCTGTGAATGTATTCCTTAAGTTTCTAACATAAACCTTCCAAATAGTAAAAAAAAAAGTTGAATAAAGCCAAAAATTTAATAGAAGAATTAAAGAATTTACTAATTATTTTGGTTAGTGACTACACTAGCCTTATAATTTTCTCTGATTAACCTATCCTGACATTAATTTGATTTAATAATGAGTTCTTAAGAATAATTTCACTAAATATGATTATGTTTCAAATTATGAGCATTGGGGTTTTAATGATTCTAGACTGGAAAAACCATTCACTTTACTATACTGTGTCCTACCAGTCTTTCCTATTTAGCAGTTGCAGCACAATATTTTGCAAGTTATTTTCATCGGATGAATGATTTAACAAGTCTTTTCTGGTATGGAAAAAGTGTGTGAATTAATCTTTTAGATCTCCTCCTGACCTCAACCACACAGCATCAACTACCGTATTTGAGAAGTGGCATTATTACATGTTGTTCCTACTCCCCTCTTTGCTCCAAGCCTTTGCTCAGCAGATCTGTCTGAAATTTGCTCTTGAAATTTCACACTGCAAATGACATTACATTCTGGTATAAAAATGCAGCAGCTATTTTTAAAAAAAGATTTTAAACATAGCTGATTCCTATGAAATTCACTCCTCATAACAATAAATTGCAAGGATTTGTCCAAACAGTCGGTCACCAGTTGAAGGCACCAAAGTAAAAACATTTGGGCACTTTAATAAATCAGATTTTCCCTGCACAATAGATGTTAGTGTATTTCAGTCACACATTATATTCTAATTTCATTATGATATGAATTGTAGTTATCAGGTAAAAAAAAATTAAAATTAAGCAGACAAACCAAACAAATTAAACTAAACAGACTAAGCACAAATTGAAGATTCACAAAACAAGTCCTTTTACATATTCTTGCCTCCTTTCAGATCTCTATATCACTACTGCCTTTTTTTTGCAATGTAATTAGTTCTTTGTCTCCTTTTCAGAATTAGTTTCAGAACCATTTGCATTCCTGCTATATTTAGAGATTCTCTCTGCTTCTTGGGTCACTCTATGTCACCAAAGCACCTTGCTGAATGGTACCATCTCTCAAGTCTGAAGAAGTCTGATTTCAACACATACTCATATCTCAAGTAGTGGTGGTGGGAATAGAAGGAAAGGAAAGGAAACCTGTTCTGAGGAAGGGGCTGAGAGCCATCTAAAAATCAACTTTTGAGGTAGAGATGGAGTGTGACAAAGAGGAAAGGAATGATCGTTGAAGCTACAGCAGGGCAATCCACTCCACTAGTAAATAGACAAGTTTTGAGCAAGCAATGAAGGAGGGGAGAGCCAAGACTTTATGCAAAGAATGCCAGGGCCAATTCATCGATCAGTCAATGTGGACTATGTGGAGCCTGACAGCAGGAGATTAAAGAGAGGATTTGGGGTCTGGACAGCCATAAAAGGGGAGACTGAAGACTCACCCATTCAGGTGGGAGCAAACACCTGCTACCTGAGAACTCTGCCTAGACAAAATTGTGTGAATGCATTTGCAAGTGGGTGAGATGGAGAGTTGGTTTGGTTTAGTATATGCTGTCCTTTAGAAATGTATAGCACCTCAGTAGCTCAGTGTTTAATTGCACCTGTTTTGTTATACTAATCATCTGCTGTTTCTTAATGATATGCGTAATTAAAAGCTGTAAAATAATCATAATTAGAGGAGGTACGAAATAGCCCCTTATTGCTCCCCTGTTGGTGGAAGGTATGGCAGCAAACCTGATGAGAATAAATTTTTTTCTTTTAGAGAAGAACTGAGGGAGTTTGACTCAGGATCAGGGATAGTTCCTATGTTTCTTTAGAGAGGGTGTTGGCAACCCACGACTCCAGAGCCACATGCAGCTCTTTGGGCCCTCTGCTGCAGTTCCCTGTCCTATCATTGGCTGTCCCCACCTCTCACCCTCCGTTCCCAGTCATTCCTCACCTAAGAAGGTAAGGGCAACAGCAGTGGATGGAGACTCCAGAACGAGAGCAAAACATTGCCTCTTCTTCCAGCCCTTGTTGGTGCTGCATGCACCTTGGTCACACAGGGAGATGCGCAACTTGCTCTCCACCCTGAGACACTGGCCTGGCCTGGCTGCAGCTGACACTGCTGCTCTCACTTGCCTCCATGGCCAGCTCACTGCTCTTGCAGTGCCTTGCACAGTACACTTAAATTTAGCACACTTCACAATAGGGGAGATGGTGTCCCCTCTTCCTCCTGGAGCCTGTTATGACACAGAGCATTGGCTGGGGCTCTTGGGGTGGAGAGAAAGTCATTGTCTCCCCAAACAACTGAGGTGCATGCACACCAACAAGGGCCTGAAGAAGAGGCACTTCGCTCTCACTCTGGAATATGGAGTGTGTTTCTATCCACTGCCATCATCCTTACCTTCTTAGGTGAGGAGTGATTGGGAGGGGAGGGTGAGGGACAGGACCAGCCAGTGATAGGTTCAGCTGACAGGAAGCCACAGCAAGGAGATGAAAAAGCATGAAATGACTCTTGATTTAAATCATATGGTGAAAAGCATCTAAAGAAGAAGAAAGAACAACATCAGCAAAAAACCAACAACCCTTGCCTGTTTTGGAAATGGTTCAAGAGGGAATACACACACACACACACACACACACGGGAGAAAGAGAGAGAGATGAGAGAGAGAGACAGAGACAGAAAGAGAGAGACACATAGAGAGAGAGATGAGAAAGAAGGAGAGAGAGATGAGAGAGGGGGAGAAAGAGAGAGGGGGAGGGGGAGAAAGAGAGAGAAAGATGAGAGAGAGAAAGAAAGTGACAGAGAGAGAAGAGAGAGAGAGATGGAGAAAGAGAGAGAGAGAGAGAGAGACAAAGACAAAGACAGTGTGTTACCTGTTTCCCAGAGAAAATAAAATACTGGAAGCCACAAAACCTGGGTCATGTGTCTGGATGGGAGTGAGTGATGTTGAATTAGCTATACCCATCCAGGTTTTGTGGTTCCCGGTTTTTTTCTTTTCTGTGGGGAAAAAGGTCCAAATGGCTCTTTGAGTGTTTAAGGTTGCAGACCTCTGCTTTAGAGAGTTAAGTTGGATTACTATAACTATAGTTCATACAATTGACTGAAAGGGGATTTGGGGGGACCACTTTAAATTACAGCCACCGCCTCGGATTTTGCTGTATGGCATATTCAAGAAAATCAAATGAGTATATTACTTTGCTGCAAATAAAAAATTACATCAGTGGCATATTAAGAATGGCCTTCTGTTGAACTTTCTCTAAACACAATCTATTTCAACTTGAATTAGTCTTATGGCATTTGAGCTCAAATTGTTGAGCTAAAATTAAACACAAAAGTCTTCATTCCTATAGATCTGTGATGGCGAACCTATGGCACGCGTGCCAGAGTGGCATGCAGAGCCCTCTCTGTGGGCACATGAGCTGTCGTCCCAGCTCAGCTCCACCATACATGCACATGCATGTCTCCTGCCAGCAAGCTGGTCTCCAGGTCTCTGCTGCACATGCGTGGCAGTGGGATGCATGTACGGGGAATCAGGGCATATGTGCACGGGGGGGGTGAGGTGCATGCATGTGCATGCAAGGGGTAGGCGCATGCACGGGAGTGGGGCACATGCATGGGAGATGTGCATGTGTTACATTTTGGGGGTGCACATGTGCACGCTTTGGGCATGTTAGTCATCACTGCTATAGATCAATTACTCTCTCTCAGCCCAATCTACTCACATGATTGTTGTGAGGAAAATAGGAGAAGGAGGAGGAAGTATTAAGTTTGCCAACTTGAGTTGAAAAGTAATAAAGATGAGATACAAATTTAATAAATAGCTATAATGAATAGAAATCCAAATTGTAATTATATGCTCTTTTGCTCCAAACATGTCTCATTAGACTATGCATGGCTTACTTCTGAATAGATATGCATAATACTGCACTATTACTATGGTAAAAATATTGTACTATGTACTAAATTTTAAGATGATTACTTTATTAAAATTTAATTGAAACAATTGAAAAGTCTATTAAAAAGTATTGGAATTTGTACATAAATATTTTTTCATTCCACAGAATGACCAAAGATCCTGTATGGCGACTATTCTTGACATTAATTTTTAGTCAAGAGCATTGCCATGTCTTATGTTTCATACAAATTCCTGGATCCTCACATAATTCCTATCAGAGCCAACTCACCGAAGTTTGTGTTTGGAAATGAATGTCCGTTTTGTCCATCTCCACAGCTTTCACATCTTCCTCAGTGACAACTGGAGTGTATGTCCTTTGAGTATTACAGTGACAGCTAAGCTGGAAATCAGGAACAAAATGGAAATAATTATTGCTCTCAATTGCCTGAAGGCAGTTCTGAAATTTGTGCTGAACCTCATATGTATGGACCTTCACTAGGTTTTAGAACCTAAAAGATTCAACCAAACTGATGCCTAGTTTAATTTTAGGGTGTCTTTCACTTTCAAGCTGTTATCATGGTCATCACATGGTCACCACGTTTACAAAAAAAGATATTGAGACATATGAAGAATGATTGAAAAAATTAGATATGACCAGTCTAGAGAAAAAAAGAATAATGGAAATAATGGAATAATGGAATAATGGAATGAACTTATTTTTCAAAGCACCAGAAGGCAACAAGAAACAATAGATGGAAACTAATCAAGGAGAGAAGCAACTTGGAGTTAAGGTGAAATTTCCTAACGATGAGAACAATTAACCAGTGGAACAGCTTGCCTCCAGAAGTTGTGGGTGTTTCATCTGTGGAGGCTTTTTAGAAAAGACTGGACAGTCACTTATCTCAAATGGTATAGGGTTTCCTGCTTGAGCAGGGGGTTGGACTAGAAGACCTCCAAGGTCCCTTCCAGCTCTATTCTAATAGATAGATTTCATGTACAACAGCAAAAGGCCAGATGATGGAGTTCGAAAGAAGAAAAAGTACAGAAGCCCTCTTTTTTTGTCTTCATCAACAAGATATTGCTGTCAGGATTCTGGCAGTTGCCCTAATTAAATAATGAGCCTTAAGCCAAGCTTCAAAACTTCAAAGGATTTATTAGGAGTGAACATGGCAGCATGACCTGTATGTAGCGGATTCTGAGACACATACTTCACTGTCACTCTTGACCCTGGTTTCCCCCACCCCTCTGGGTGTATCATAATTCATATTTTCCAATGAAATACGTTCATAGCCAAGAGTCATCAATCACATTCTCCAATTAGGAATCTGCACGGCAGAAATTCTGGTAGCTTAGCTATAATCTTTGCAAAATTAGAATGGGATGCACTTTCAGTTTTAACTGCTGCACTGCTCTTTCAAGTTTCTCCCCTCCCCTTCTGTTCATGGCAACTTTAGAAATGTTTTATGAGTTGATATTTATTTCTCTTCTCAACAAGCCATCATAGCAATGTACTGTATTAATTTATGGCTAATGTTGGGTTCCAGAATTTTAGCAGTTGCCTACATCTATTCCTTTCTATTCTATTCCTTTCACCTGTCAAATTGAAAATGTTTCTCAAAGCACAGGCTCAGAGATAAATGTTAGTTGCTTGTAATGACACAGATCAAAGGAGAACAAAATTTCAAACTCACCAGCTTAATCAATCTTAAATCACTTTTCTCATCCTTCACCGAAGTTCTCATATTAGTTCCCTGAGCCCTCTCCCTTTTGGGGGGCAAGAAGAATTTACTTTTGATATTCCCCTTTACATTTTGTATGTCTGGTACACTGATTAAAAGCAAACTTCATTGTAAAAAATATGGCAGAAACTCAGGTCTTGTCTTTGTTAATCTGTAGTAGATTTGGAAGATTGCAGCAATCTCCAGGTACAATCAGATATCTGATGGAGTCATGCAGTCCCAAGCTTTGTGGGGTTAAGGGATATGGCAGATTGCAAAACTATAGTCAATAAATACCAAAACAAAGTTTTCCTTAACATAATGTCATTCAAACAAATATGGCCTTTTGATAAAGCTAAACCAACAAGAGTTGCAGTGTCTCATCATTCTCCCCTGGGATACACTTGGTATGATAAATGGAAAGCAATTGTTTTGCTATGGTATTTATTTGTTAAAAATTCATAATCCTCTTTATTAAATTTAAAAATGAAAAAAGACTGTAGGATATTATTTTTAAAGTTTAAATTTCAATCTGAAGGAACATAATAGTAGAATAGGTAGAATGAAGGAACATAATAACAACTTGCTATTTCGCTTCTGTAAGAATTGCTTTGTTCCTGTAAAAATTAGATTTGCCTCTGCCATTGGCTTCTGCCAGTGATCTAATTCCTGTTATTTTGGGGTTTTTTGGTATAACTCAGTGACTGGAATGGAATACCTCATAGTTTGGCAGGGTTACACCAGACAAACACCTGTGTTGCTAAGCGCCCAGCCCTCCCCTCCCCCGTTCCTTGCTGCATGGCCAATGCAGGGCTACAAGGAAGGCATGGGCCAGTGGGCCAGAACTGGGTACTAAGCTGATGTCTCTGAAGGTATAAAAGGATGCTATACTTTCCCCAAGGTGTGGCCTTTCACTGCATGCTCTTTCTCTGTATGTTGTGGGATGTCTACCCTGCTCTTCTTTGTACAAATTAAAGCAGATATTTTTTCCAAGCCTCTTCTTGAGTCTCTCTCTTTGGCATTCTGGTGACTCAAGTAAATTTTGGGATCTTACAAATCTCTCAATGCATTTTAAAAAATGAGTAATTGTAGACAACTAACACAATTTACTGGGACATATTGTATTATTTTAAGTAAAAAGATTATTGTTCATGGAAGAGTTGAGGTAGGGAATGTAATGTTCGTTTATTTTTAATTACTTATTACATTTTTATGTTGTCATCTCCCCCGCAAGATGACTCCAGGCAGCTTACAAGTAGTTGTTGACAGCTCAAAGTAGTTGGTGACATTTTCCTTTCCCTATAGCTCTTGATTTCAAAATAAAAATTCCTTTCCTTTCCTTCTTTCCTTTCCTTTCCTTTCCTTTCATCTTTTCCCTAAAGATTTAAGCTACCTGTATAGATTTATATAACTGTGAATATCTTGCTATGAAGTTGTAAATCTAACTTTATTTACCTATTTGAGACATTTAGTTGAATGCCAACAATTGTAACAGTCTACATCAATCAGATTAATAGAGACGCATAGTCAATGAAACACTCCAGCTACAAACCAACAATACATTATGGGGGGAAAAAACTCAGATTTAATCTGCTGATAAATTATTCAGTGTGAGCAAGAGCCACACATACTCTTAGATATTTTTCTGGAGGTCAAATTAGAACCAGCAATTTTCTGTTGCATTATTGCATTGCTAATACATTAGAAACTCTGTTAACTCATTTTGTTGTATTAGCCAATAACACAAATGTTATTCTACACAAGGCCAAAAAGTCAATCCATTCAACAACCTTTCACTCATTTGAAAATTAAATGATGACATTTTTCAATGTGCATAGAAAAAAAGAATTACTAAAATTTGATTAGAAATATATAACAAAAAGGTGGAGAGAGTTTGGTATAATGGTTAAGACTAGAAACTGGAAGACTCTGAGTTATAATCTCACTTTAGGCACAAAGCTGATTGGGTAACCTTAGGCTAGTCACTTTCTCTCAGTCCTAGGAAGGAGGCAATGGCAAACCACTTCTGAAAATCTTGGCAAGATAACTTCAGAGCCGAGTTCAGGCAGCCATCAGGACCTGACATGGATCCAAAGGCACCCCCCCAAAAAAAAAGTAAAAAAAAAGGGGGTGCATACAATGCAAAAGAATGACATTACAAGTTAGGGTTGCCAAGGGGAAAGATTAGGAAAGATTGACTGTGATGTATATGCCCTCCTACATGGTTTCTATGTTCTGTCATTCTACTAATGGAGATTTTTCATGGTTTTCAGAAATCCACTTGAGCAGGGAATCAAACTGGCAGCCCATGGGTCAGATGCATCACACATAGGCTACGCTCACCCCAGCTCCGCGAAGGGGTAAAACATCATAAAACATCATGTGCTGGCAATGTGACACTGCAAGTTTGACACCCATGCTCTTGAGAATCCTACTTTGAAAAAAAATGTGTTTATATTCTTTGCTACTCATTAAAACTCTGAGGCTCTTGAAGTCATCCACACCTTTTATTGTCTCCTAGTTTCTGCAGGCCCTGCAAACTGACCCAAGAGGTGGACTTATCAGTAAAAGGTGGAATATATCTGTGCCTTGCCTTCTATTCATGAAGTATAATCTTTCGGTTTTGATAAAAGCAGTAAAAATCAGTTAAATATTTTACCTCAGGTTTCTGAATATGTTCATTCAAGATATACAAGTGCAAGAAGATAGATTCCTTCAAGTAAGACCTGATTATATGGAAATATCTATGTAGGTTTTTTGGCACCAATGCAAGCATTGTTTGCCATTATTTTCTTTTAAGATGTTGAATTTCTCTGCCTAGCCTAAATCATTGTGACTTCACTGCTGAATACTAAACACATCCCATTAGCTTAGCTTTTCAGGGATCACCAAGGTCAGTTAAGTGCTACTACCATTGCAAATTTGAAAGCAATATTCAAAATAAATAGCTATCATGGTTGTAGTTGGGAGTTGAGATTTTAATTATTCTTGAAAGTGTAATATGATTTAGATGATGATCAGTGAGGGAAGAGTTGAAAGAGGGGGCAGCCAGTTAAGCCAATTACACTTCATAGTATCCATTTGAATATTCATCATTCAGAAAAAGAAACTTTGGTAAATAAGTAGCTGCCTACAATGATGGTTTAGTCCAGGGGTGGGATTCTAACAGTTCAGACCGGTTCTATAGAACTGGTTGTTATGATTCTGCATAGTTTGGAGAACGGGCAAATCGTGCCCCTGGCTGCTCCCCTTTCCTTCTGCCCCTCCCCACACCCAGTCAGTCCTTATCATGTATGCATGACATCATATGCATGCCCGCCCAGTCACTCTGTAAGGAATTTTCCCTCCTCTCGATGATCAGCTGTTTCGATGATCAGCTGTGCTAGGATCCCCCTTGCTGTCTTACTGCTTCACTCAGGAGACTTCCCTGAGGCCCAGAAGGCCCAAAAATGGAGCATGGGGTGTGTGTGTGCTGTGTGCCCTCCAGGCTCCCTTTTTTGCCTTCCTGGGGCCCAGGGAAGATTTTTGAGAGCAAAATGCCCCCCAGGAGGCTTCCCTGAGGCCCAGAAGGCAAAAAAATGGGGGGGGGGATGCTGCAAAAAAAGAAGAAGCCATGCTCATCCAGTCACATGGCCATGCCCACCTAGCCATGCCCACAGAACCAGTTAAATAATTTGAATCCCACCCCTGGTTTAATCTTGACAAATCCACTGCACTACACAACAAATCTACTCTGGTTACAAATATATAGGATCCAACAATGAGTCAAAGAGAACAAAAGGAGGCAGGTAAGTGAGAACAAACTAAAGACATGAAGGAAATTCCCAATTCTCTATCCATCCCCTTTGTGATTAAGAGGTAATCACTTCAGCTGAAGTCACCTATGAGCATCAGACAACTTTTGTATTTCTGAAAGTTTATTTGAAGAACTTGAAATATTGATTGGCATCCCTCAAAGCAGACCAAGCCTTATGTATTTGTGAGTGCGTGAAAATTGTTAAAATATGACTTAGCCCTTTTACCCCTTGGATTATAATATTTCTTCATAGATAGCAGTTTATTTGCAAGGCTACCAAAAATAAAATAACTCCAAAGCCTAGATATTCATTTTCTTTTCCTTTTTTTTAGCAGTGTTCAAACACTATTTAAAGAAAGGAAAAGAAAATCCCTTTGTTAAGAGTGCAGAAATTTCCAGTAAAATGAAAACAAATTGCTCTAAGTAAACCATTTGTCACAGTCTGATTACTTTGCTGCCACACTGGGGATGCCAATTTGTCATGTTAGAGCAGGGTAGCACCAGCTGATTGTAAAAATGGCAGGCTGCCTTCTGGGTCTCTGCTTTAAACCAGGAAAAAAGAGTCTTTGTTTCTTACACCTTCGATCTATGGCTTGTAGGCTGTTCTCATGATAACTAGGATGGAGGGACTGGCTCATGTGGCAAGGTAGGGCAAGGTATTTTTTTTTACTTTGGTAAAGGGACAATGGCAACGGGCAAACTGAATGTTCTGGTAACTCATGGGCTTATCTCAAGAACATCTTTCTCACTTACATGATAAATCTCACTTGAGAAGACACATTACAATTCTTCTCCCTGAACACGCTTGTCTTCTACATGCTGGAACATAACTGCTTCTCTGAATGGAGAAATTGAGTCTACAAGGTTGTCCATTCTTTTCTGTTTGAATCCTTTCTATCTTCACTGCTATAGCCCAATTCATAGCCATCAGAACATTTCTTTTCTGTGTAATATGGCTAACTGTAGATATATTTATGATTTCGAAAGTTCATTTAGTTTATTTTTACCTCATATCCCTGTGCCATGCTGATTATTATGTTTGATTAGGACCAGAGAGACCTAAGCTTGCATCAACTATCAATTATTCAGTTTATTTTAAGCCCAGTTGCATTTATCTAATGGATGCAATGCAGGAGGATCTGAGTGGATTCATCTGGAATCCAAGGGGAAGGAGGTTACAGTGTTGGTGAATAGTGAATAGTGCAATTTTCTGCATTGCTTCAAGTTGGCCATTCTCAGCAGGATTCTGAACATTTTGATTGAATGTATTGTAGGCAAATGTATAATAAATGAAGTTCTTAACATCAATTCTCTAGCTGTATCAACAACCTTGAATCTGATATTCATTTAAACTCTAATACAGTATATTTATTTCTGAGTAGTTGTGATATCTGAAAAACTCCTATCTGGCGGCTTCCTTTTCATAGCAGTTATAAGTGCATCCAGATTACAAAATTATATGTTTTTTCCATTAAAATTAAATGCCTTTAAAATCATGATTAACATGTTCCCTTTACTTCAATGGAACCAAGTTTAGACTGCTTTTTCTTATTGAGACAAAGAATGTATTTTTGTCCTTCATCCATCCATCAGCTAAGAGCCATAACCTTGTCTAGATTTGTCAATTCAAGTTATTTATGATGTTTTAGCATGCGATTAGCTGCTGTTGCAAAAGAATCGCAAAACAAAGGAGCCAATGAACAATTTCATAGTGTCCTTTCTTTCTGGAAGGGATAGAACTAGTATTTTTGTATCTTTGATACAGAAAAGTTTTCTTACTGAGTGTTTCAGAGCTAGTAGGCTACAAGACAATGCTTTTTCATTAGCTAAAAAAATAATTAACTTTCCCATAACAGTAAAGCAAAATATAACTTTGCACAGGGCTCAACAACACTGGGTTCCATCAGAGTCAACATTCAAGTAATAAGAATCTACCAGATTGATCTAAGTCTTTCAAACATCAGCAATAAGCTTCAAAGAGAAGGATGCAGAATAACAATTTAAACTTTTAACTAAACAATGCACCAAGGATCTGAACTCGACATTTAGCTTTTTAAAAAAGTACCCTTCACTTTCAAACTTTGTAGAGACACTTAGCAAATCACAGAATTGTAGTGAAAAATGCCAAGAAAGGGGTAGGTATTTCACCTCTCTCCTTCTCTCTAATAAATGTACTCCAGGCCAATATCATCCATCAGGAGGGAAAAGCAGGCAAAACAAAAAGGAAAACAGAAGGTGAAGCTTCCAATACATTTAAAAATGTGCTGAATTATGGTCTTGGCTTTGTTATGTTGCTAAGCCAGCAATCTAGTGACACCATAGAGCAAAACATTGATGGAGTGTGAACTAAACATTTGCCCTCATGTATTTTAGAATTGCTTCACTATACAACAAGTATGATAAAAACAAGCCATCTTGGATCTAGTCCAAGACTGAATTTAAAACTCAACAATGATCTATTTAAATTAATGATGAAGATTTAATGTTCATTCTATTTCCAAGCACTTCAAAAATACCTTACTAGTATTAGGTGGAAGATCAAAACTTGGGCTGAAGAGTCAATACTATCTATTGTTTATAACTACTGTCCAGACCAAGCACCTGGAAAATATAGATATTTTTTTTTAAAAAAAATCCCTCTTTTTCTATATATCTATGTAGATTCTTAGTCATCCAGGTCGTAGTTGTGTCAAAGGTGCTTTTTCAAAAGCAAATTGGACTGTTTTTTTAGGAAGAAGTTTTGCTTCTCATGCAAGAAGTTTCATCAGTTGTGACTGGATAGTGGGGGCCATCCATCCACAACTGATGAAGCTTTTTGGATGAGAAGTGAAATGTTTTCTTCTTCACAAAAAACAAAACAAAACAATCCAGTTGTCTTTTTCGACATTTTTTAACTTAAAATTGAGATGAAAATTTATTTAATATAAATATTTATCATCAACATTCTTTTTTCTTTATACACTGGGTACTCCCTTGAAATGTCTGAATTTCAGTCTAATCTTGTATGAAAGTTGTAGTTAGAACTCAGGTCCAACCCAGGCCACCTGTTATAAGATCATGTCCCTGCTTTGGAGCCACATTGCAGGAAATTCCTCAACTCAACTAACCAACTTAAGCTCTCTAGCTGCTTGAGGTAGGACAAGATAGAAATTTGTCCTTAGTCATAGAGGATGATGAAGAGCCCCTAGAAAATGTCCCTGTTTGAGTTTATTAGAGTACATGAACTGATTGAAAAACATTACACCACAGATTTTTTTATTGTCTAATTGTCAATCTTTGAAGAATTAGTATTCATAGCAGATAACAGATAATCAGAGTTGGAAGGGACCTTATAGGTCAACTAGTCCAACCTCCCACCCAAGTGGAGACCCTACACCATTTCTGACAAATGGCAGTCCAATCTCTTCTTGAAAGTCTCAAGTGATGGCACTCCCACAACTTCTGAGGGCAAGCTGTTCCATTGGTTGATTGTTCTCACTGTCAGAAAGTTTCTCCTTATTTCCAGGTTAAATCTCTCCTTGTTCAGTTTCCATCCATTATTCCTTGTCTGGACTACAGGAGCTTTAGAAAATAGCTTGACTCCTTCCTCTCTGTGGCAGCCTCTCAAATATTCGAAGATTGCTATCATGTCTCCTCTGGTCCTTCTTTTGATTAGACTAGCCATGCCCAATTCCTGTAACCGTTCTTCATTTGTTTTAGCCTCCAGTCCCCTAATCATCCTGGTTGCTCTTCTCTGTACTTTTTCTAGAGTCTCAACATCTTTTTTATAATGTGGTGAACAAAACTGGATGCAGTACTCTAAGTGTGGTCTTACTAAGGCTTTATAGAGTGGTATTAATACCTCACTCGATCTTGATTGTATCCCTCCGTTAAGGCAGTTTAGGACTGCATTAGCTTTTTTGGCTGCCACTGCATACTGCTGGCTCATATTTAGTTGGTTGTCCACTAAGACTCCAAGATCCCTCTCACAGTTACTGCTATTGAGCCTGGTTTCACCCAGTCTATATGTGTACTTTTGGTTTTTCTTGCCTAAATGTAGGACTTTACTTTCTCTTCATTGAATTTTATTTTATTAGATAGGGCTCAGTGTTCAAGTCTGTCAAGATCCATCTGGATCTTGAGCCTATCTTTTGGGGTGTTAGCTATTCCTGCCAGCTTAGTATCATCTGCAAATTTCGTAAGTTCTCCTTCTATTCCCTCATCTAAGTTGTTAATGAAGATATTGAAGAGTACTGGGCCTAAGACAGAACCTTGTGGCACCCCATTGCTTATTCCATGTGGACTTAGAACCATTAAAGACTACTAGTACAGTTTGTCAGCCAGTTGTAAGTCCAAGGTCCTATCTATTCCACTTGGAGGAGTGGAGGAGGCCGTAGGAGGGCAACAACCCAGCATCAGGACCGCTAACTCCACCTTTGAGGGACAGAAGGAGCACTGCCAGAGCCCTGCAAAATGACCTCCAGCTGGCCACAAAGGTGCATGTGGCTGCTCAAACGGTCAGAAACAGACTCCATGAGGGTGGTATGAGGGCCCGACGTCCACAGGTGGGGGTTGTGCTTACAGCCCAACACCGTGCAGGACGTTTGGCATTTTCCAGAGAACACCAAGATTGGCAAATTCTCCACTGGTGCCCTGTGCTCTTCACATATGAAAGCAGGTTCACACTGAGCACATGTGACAGACGTGACAGAGTCTGGAGATGCCGTGGAGAATGTTCTGCTGCCTGCAACATCCTCCAGCATGACCAGTGGGTCAGTAATGGTGTGGGGTGGCATTTCTTTAGGGGGCCGCACAGCCCTTCATGTGCTTGCCAGAGGTAGCCTGACTGCCATTAGGTACCGAGATGAGATCCTCAGACCCCTTGTGAGACCATATGCTGGTGCGGTTGGCCCTGGGTTCCTCCTAATGCACGACAATGCTAGAGCTCATGTGGCTGGAGTGTGTCAGCAGTTCCTGCAAGATGAAGGCATTGATGCTATGAACTGGCCCGCCTGTTCCCCAGACCTGAATCCAATTGAGCACATCTGGGACATCAAGTCTCACTCCATCTACCAATGCCACATTGCACCACAGACTGTCCAGGAGTTGGGGGATGTTTTAGTCCAGGTGTGGGAGGAGACCATCCGCCATGTCATCAGGAGCATGCCCAGGCATTGTAGGGAGGTCATACAGGCACGTGGAGGCCACACACACTACTGAGGCTCATTCTGACTTGTTTTAAGAACATTACATTAAAGTTGGATCAGCCTGTAGTGTTTTTTTTTACTTTAATTTTGAGTGTAACTCCTAATCCAGACCTCCATGGGTTGCTAAATTTGATTTACATTAATAATTTTTGTGTGATTTTGTTGTCAGCACATTCAACTATGTAATGAATGAAGTATTTAATAAGAATATTTCATTCATTCAGTTCTAGGATGTCTTATTTTTGTGTTCTCTTTATTTTTTTGAGCAGTGTCTATCTAGGGAGTCCTCCTAGACTATTGGCTCCTGACATTGGCAAATCAATCTTTGATTAAGGGCACATTTCTATATTAAGCAGGCGTGGAATTCCACCTGGTCGGGCCAGTTCTATAGAACCAGTTATGATTTTGTGCAGTTCAGGGGAACTGGCAAATTGCACCACTGGCTGGCCCCCACCCCTGCCCTCCCCCTCAACCTGGCATTCACGCCATCCAAATTGCCTACCTTGTGCCTTTACTTAATTTTTGGTAAGTTGCTATTTTTCCTTTTTTCCCCCCCGACCACCAGCTTTTCTGACTATCAGCTGGGATATATAGATTAGCTAGAAAGCAGGAAATGGTTGGATTTCTTGCTTTCTAGCTAATCTAAAAGCAGAGCTGAACCTTTCTTAGGACTGAAGCTTCTATTTTTTAATGCAGACTCAGACAGCAGATTGCAGAAAGATAGATTTCTGAGTGAATCTGTGATTCTGTGAGCAACTCAATCTGCCCGCCTGCTTTGCCTGATTTGGGGTAAATTTTATTTATTTTTTGCTATGCCTGGGCCTCTTCCTTGTCTTAGTTTTCCTTGTTCTGAAAAGCCGTTTAAAAACAAAGTTCAAAACACTGAATAATTGGATGGCTTTCTTAAAGATGAATAGACAAGAATGACATTATGTTTCCTCAGACGCAAATAAACATCCATAGAAGGACTACAGGTTGTCCTACCAAATAACCCAATCCAGTCTATGGTTTTCTGTCACAGTTTGCAGACCAGGGGAGGAGCTGAGGAGGCGATCAATGAAGCATAAAATTGTATAAAGATTTTATACAAAATGCATTCTGAAGCACATATGCCCCAAAACATCTGGAAATCTCCATTTCCTTCTGGGATAGGAGTTGTGGAAAGGGAAGGCAAAAAGGGGGATCCATCAGGTCCATCAAACTAAAAGTAGGTGATGAGACAGAGATTGATGAAGTCCATAATTCTGAGTATTACAACCTTAGTTCATTTGGCTAGGTTATGCATGTTGTGTAGTACTGTGGCCATAGGTTTGTTTGCCACTTCCGGATTGATGGATGTTAAGAATGCTATAACATTAAATTAAACTATTAAACGTTTTTTATTTTTGAATTTCTGGAGGCATTGTAGTGGGGATTTGATAGAATATTTACTCCCCTTTGTGACATTTCCAAACATTTTTTAAAAGATTATTTGACTTATATTTGGCTTTTACAAATTCCTGGAAATACAAATCCATGATAGATCACACAGAACTCCACATGTCAGTATTCCTTTAGAATACTTACCTTAGGGTATTAAATAATAGTTGGCTTCCCAGCCCTATCTTTTCTGTCAATTTCAGAAGTAGAAAGAGTGATTAAAATACAATTTAGATCCCAGCAAAACCTATAGTGCAAATTGTACTAGTGGGAGATTGGCATACAACAGTAGTCATTTTCTTCAACTGAGCCCATTAGTGAGAGACTATGTTAGACTTTGGGATTTCTCAAAACATTCTGTTTCAGCATAGTGCTAAAAGTCAGCAGTACTGCACAGTTTTTCTATGAGCTGAAAATGTACAGGTAGATGGGGGGAAATAATGCATGAGTTCATTAGAGCTGTACTGCAAAAATGCAAATATTAATTGGGTGACAGCAAAGTAACACAGAAAAGAACCCAAAATGTTCACTTTGCTCTCATCTAGTGAGCAGGCAGGTTTTTTATGACCAAATCTGCTACCCTAAACCATCCAGTAAGGAAATTAAACCTATGGTCACTTTCATTTTCTTAATTTTAGTGCTGTATAGGTAAATCCAATAGAAATTACTTTGCTCAAGCACAATGTTGCTTGTGAAAGACAGACCTGATCCTGGGAAGACTATAGAGGGAAAGAAAACCAGTAACTAACAGAGTGTTTGAAACTGAAGTTCAAATATTTAGACTTAATACCGGACAATTCTCACATTAAACAATTGTTTCATTGCACTTCTGGATTTAGGGAATTTTAGGAAATTGTTTGTGAATTCAAATATGAAATTACACATCCTGTCTATACATCTTAGATTAATATCTACTTTTCATAATTCTCTGAATACTGTAATGCAATTATCATTCATAAAGATATAAAAATACATTTTGAAGCCTGTCCCTTGACACAGAACAAGAGTCTGGGTGACTCTTAATATATTCTTTCTTATCACATGTCTCCTTTTAATAAGACTTCAAATGTCATATATATTAGAAAGTAATGAGAAAATAAGGTTGATGAAATTTGAATTCAACTCTCACTTGTCTAGAGATAAGGGACAAAGCTCATGAGTGCTCTGGTGGATCAGAGGATGTGGGCACATGAATCTATTTACTGAACAGCCATTGGCTAACGTAGAATGCTAGAAATGTGCCCAGTCCATCAGTAGTCAGAAATAAGAAGTGCTTTGTAACAATCTACATTTGGGTGCTGGCCATTTAAGCCTAAGAGGCACTTGGAATAGAATAAAATATCAGAGTTGGACGAAACTTTGGAGGTCTTCTAGTTCAACCCACCCTCCTGCTCAGGCAGAAAGTCCTATACCATTTCAGACAAATCGTTGTCCAATCTCTTCTTATAAACTTCCAGTGTTGGAACATTCACAACTTCTGGAGGCAAGTTGTTCCACTGATGAATTATTCTCTTTAATTCTAGGTTGCTTCTCTCCTTGATTAGTTTCCATCCATTGCTTCTTATCCTGCCTTCAGGTATTTTGGAGAATAGGTTGATCCCCCTCTTCTTTGTGGTAGCCCCTGAGATATTGGAACACTGCTATGGTGTCACCCCATCCTTATTTTCATTAAAGTAGACATACCCTATTCCAGCAACCAGTCTTTATATATTTTAGCCTCCAGTCCCCTAAACATCTTTGTTGCTCTTCTCTGCACCCTTTCACTTCTATCGCACTGCTCACTTACATGTGGTACAGGTGCTACCATGGTCCAATTTTCAGATTTTACAGCACTAATCTCACCAGCCCTTTCTGGAAGGTTAGAAAAAAGAGAGTATCATTAATTATCACAGCTTCATTTTAGCAAATCTATCATGCAAAATGATCTGAAAAAAATTATTCACATGCCCTGTTTGAAGAGAATGGGCAAATTATACCCTGAAATGACAACAAATTATTAGTGGATCTGATGGCTCACATGAGCAAATGCTTTTCTTCCTGAAAAACAGGAGAATGGGAGCAGCAGAAGGATGGCATTTCTAGAGATTGTCCTTATAACAACATTAAAAGATGGATCAGAACATGATTGGAGGAGGGTTGAGGCAAAATACTTTACTTAAAACTACATACAGTATTTAAACAGTAATGACATGAAAAGCAAGGATTTTTTTATTTATTTCATTCTCTTAACCACAACACTACATTAACTTAGTAATTTCTCTCTTTATAAAAGGGAAAAAGTAAATTCAACCCAAGCTATAAACAGTAATAGATACAATGGTTAAAAGTATAAAACAATTATTTTGATTATCCATGAGTAATTCTTAAATGGTTCTCATTGCAAATAATCTATTTCTGTCACTTTGGCTACAATTCCAGAAACATTTACCTGGGAGAAACCACACCGAATTCAATGTAACTTGGTTCCAGAGAGTCCTATTACCTTTATTTTAAGAAACAGAGTGGTGGGGGAAGAAGAAGAGTTGCTCTATAGAGTAAAATTGCTGAAAACATATTGGAAACTTCTAGAAGGTTGTGAAGGAAGAGGAAGAGGAATTATAAACATGAAAATGAAAGCAATACTGAAATTGAACATAAATGGTTATTGACTACTGCAGGAATCAGCTGCTCCCTATATAGTATATTTGATCTAAGAATAGAAAGGGATCTTAGAGGTCTTCTATCCAACGCACTGCTCAGACAGGAAACCCTGTACTACTTCAGACAAATGGCTGTCCAATCCCTTATTAAAAACTTCCAGTCAGAAAATTTCTCCTTAGTTCTAGCTTGCTTCTCTCCTTGATTAGTTTCCACCCATTGCTTCTTTTCCTGCCTTCAGGTGCCTTGGAAAATAGCTTGACTCCCTTTTCTTTGTGGCAACCCCTGAGATATTGGGAGATTGCTATCATGTCACCTCTAGTCCTTCTTTTCATTAAATAGACACACTCAATCCCAGCAACCACTCATTATAGATTTTAGTCTCTTTAAATAAACTATACATTAGTTTCATGGCTTATAGTTAACAGTATTAGCTTTATTAAAAATGATGCATGCATGGCCATTACTGCTTTTCATGATTGTTTGATAGGTTTTTAATATTTTAAAAATAGCCTGCAAATAATTTTGATTTGCAGGCCCTTGAGAAGATCTTGGTAGCCCTCAAGGGCTCTTGGATCATACTTCGAGAAAAACTGCTTTATACCCCTACCCTAAGGTGATGTGTTATGTCGTGTCACATCATGTAACATCATGTCACACTACCCTACGCTACATGCCATGCTCTTGCAGGAACATTAGGAAAATGAAAATTCTTCAACTAATCAGTCTAGGGTTAGAATTTTATTTCTGTTCCAAGTAATAATTGTTTTAGAGATGCTATATGATGCTTTCATATCACATGCCAGGGCTAATATCAAATGCAGTTTATGGCAAATACCACACAGGATTTCTGTAGCTGCCAAACCTGCTGCACTACTCAGTTCTTCTGAGCAGGTGTGGAAAAAGGAGGAATGAAAGATGATCTGTTGTAACATTTGAATATTTCTAATATGTTAACCAACAGAACAAATAACTAGGCAGAATTTAGAAATATAAGAATTGTTTCCAATAAGGATCCAAGCAATTTAGAACAATTTAGAAACTGCAAAAAGACAATGCAAAATAACTACAGGTAATTTGCTAGCTCCCAGTATATTCAGAATCAGACTTGACATTGCCTAGCAGGAATGATTTATGGGTAATTAAATTACTCCTGGCATGGGAATGGACTGCCTGAGTCAATACCAGAACTAGCTCTTTGTCTCAAATAATGCTTTTGGAATTATAATCTGATGTGTGTTCTTTTACAAGGATGGAGTCTTTTCCTCCTCTCTCAGCAGGATGCCATTCATATTTTAATCCAGGAGGAACAACATTCTGCAAAAATCAGGCTTGGAGTTAGGCTTGATACAAATCAAAAATAAATAGTTGTAGTGAGACTTATAAGTTTGTTGTGTAAGTTGTTCTTTAAATAAGTCAAAGTAATGGCACAGACCACATTAACAATTTTGGAATGAAGAAACTGATTTCTCAAGGCATATTGTAGTATGGACATTCAGCAGTTACTGAGCACACGAAGAAGTATAGTTGGATTTCTAATGGGGGAAACTCCATTGGAGCAATCAATGAAAAAATAGGGAAGATTTTCCGAATGAGTATTCTGCTTTTACTACCCTAATAGATTTAACCCCATGAAGACGAAGAGATTGCTTTTTAGGATTAATCAAAGCAGTGGTTAAAATGTGGTCCAGGACTGGTCTAAGGATGAAAGGATACTGTTAGTACTTGAGTTATAATCGTTTATTCAGTGGTTGTTTGAAATTATGACAGTGCTGGATGATTGGTACTGATGTTTGATCCTCAAAGTTATAGCTGTTGCAGCATCCCCCTGTATACCTGATCAAAATTCGGGTAGTTGGCAGTCTTGTCCCAGCTTGACTTTAACCATCTGTTTGTTCCTGCTGCTGACCAACGATACTTGGCCTGACTCTTCAAGAGGCAGCTTCTGCGCTGAGGCATCTGGGGCTCCTGGGTGAAGTGGGCGCTTTGTGTCACAGCAATAGGCTGAAGCTGCTGTGGCTTTGTATTGTGGCTCAGGTATTTTGGCAGCCCCAGAACTATGGCATGCCAAGAAGCCCCTAACTTACAGCACACCATCATATATGGTAGTTCTGGGGCTGCTTGCTACTCTGTAAGGCAGGGTGCAGGGCAACCAAAAGGGTGGAGAAAAGGGAAGAAGAGGCAATTGGAGGGGGGAGGTGAAGGGGAGACAGTCCATTACCTTGGAAGAACTTAGAATCAGGGCTGGGAGTGACCAAGCTGGGCTATGGTTGGCTCCGAGTGGGTCCTTGGCTAATGACCAATGGAATTTGGTTAATGATGGAGACAGAGAGTGCCAGGATTGCAATTACTAAGCAATTCAGTCACAGGATGTCACCAGGGGTGGCATTCAAATTTTTTAACAATCAGTTCTGTGGGCATGGTTAGGTGGACATGCCTAGGTGGGCATGGCCATGTGATTGGGTGAGTGTGGCATCTTTTTTTTGCAGCCCCCCGCCCCCATGCTCTGTTTTTGGGCCTCCTGGGCCTCAGGGAAGCCTCGTGGGGGGGGGGGGCGTTTTGCTCCCAGAAAGCTTCTCTGAGGCCCAGGAAGGTAAAAAAAATGGAGCGGGGGGGCACAGCATTCCCCCCTGTGCACCCCTTTTTGCTTCCTGGGCCTCAGGGAAGCCTTCTGGGTGAAGCAGTAAGACAGTGAGGGAGATCCCAGCACAGCTGATCGCCGGAAGGAAAAAAAGAAATACCTTGAGGAGTGATTGGGTGGGGGAGAATGCAGTCAGCAATGTCAATCTCGTGCATGCACGATAAGGACTGATTGGGTGGGGAGGGGTGGGCGGAGAGAGGTGGGGCCAGCCAGGGGCATGATTTGCCAGTTCTCCAAACTGCACAGAATCGTAACAACCAGTTCTAAAGAACTGGTCCAAACCAGTAGAATCCCACCCCTGGATGTCACCATTTACATTGCTTAGTGATAGAAAATCTGGTCCCAAGTGCTGCAGCAACCCAAGAACCATGTATGCTTAGAAAAATTAAACTTTGATTTTTGGACCAGCCATCTTTTTAGCTTAGGAAAGTAATTTGTTGTTTCAAGTCAAAATACTATCATGGCCAATTCATATTTAGCAGATGGAGTTATAGAAAGTAATCTGTCTGAGGGGATTCAGCTGGAACAGTGGCAGGCAGGGAAAGCAGTTTTGCCTCCATTTTAAGCTGGTTGACTTATTGTGGGTTGGGTATTTTGAGTGTGAGGGACTACAATTACTAGTTTACCATTAGAGTTCTGTTTGCAAATTTCTTTAGTAAAGATGTAACATGCACTTATATGAGAATTCCATGGGTCAAGACAGGACAAATAGTTAATTTATCAAAGCAGGACATAAAGCTGACTAACACTTAGGTTGTTTTAGCATTTGAATGAGATTAGGTTAATACACCATTCTAAAACTCACAGTCTCCAGCCAAGTGTGGCTATAGTTATTGATTCGCTTAGGAACAACAGTCTACTATTGTACTCTGCAAAGCTACCTGCTTAGCTCTCTTTTCTGATTCTCAGCTTGGAGCTAGAGAGATGGTAGTGTGGGATCTAAGTTGAAGGATCCATGCCTACCAAGACTTCAAATCTAGCTTTGGCTCCCTAACCCTTAAAAGGGGGTCACATCAAACTCTTCATTCTTACAGAAGTCTAATTTTTGAGAGGGAATATATCTAAACAGCTATATATGTCTAAGCTAGAATAATTCCCCACTCTATTTTATCTGCAAATATACAAGTTTTCCATGGAGGAGCATTCATTATATGAGGTTCAGTTGTATGAAGTAGGACTATTCACAATTTGAAAATTATTGGAAGAAGTGCTTTGATCTTCTAAAAGCACAGCAGCCCCTTTTTAGGCTTAGCAAGAAACTGGGAAAGGATGCAACTATTTTAAAGTTGAACATTAAAATGTGTTGTCTGATTAAATTCATTAAAATAACTATTTTTCTCATTTTTTTTTCAGTTTAGACATTCGTGTTCCATTAAGAGAAGAAAGCTGCTGTCCTGTGAGATCCAAACCTGTGTTCTAAACTATTTTTAAATTATGCACTCTAACACCCTAATAGTGTTAAGTGCAGACCAGATACAGACTTGCTGTATAACAATGAAAACTAGTTTTATTTTGCCTTATAATTTTTAGGGTATGCTTCAATCAGATAACCTATAATCATATAATATATAATATTATATATATTATATAATATATAACATAATAATATATAATTATATAATGTATAATCATATAATATAATCATAATCAGTGAGCAAGTGTAAACCCTTGCTCACTGATAGTTTTCAAACAGCCCAGGAAAAGAGACCTCCTGCCAGTTTATTAGGGGTTATAAACTTATTCTCAGATACCAGCAACAGCTAAGCAAAGCAAAGTAAAGCAATAACCCTTTACTTACTAACTCTCAATACTACTTCATTACCTTCATTATCTCAAAAAATCAATTTCTTTAAAATAATTATTTTTTATCAAATAATTGATTTATTGTTTTTATTGATTAGCATGATTGAGTGTTTAGTGCATATAGTATAATTACTAAATATCTGATGTAAAATCAGTGATTTAGTGAATTTAATTGACCAGTGTATTTAATAATTACTGTAATAAATTAGGCTGTTTGTTGCTTAGCAAAATTATTTCATTAGAGTGATTTGAATAACCAATTGATTGATTGATTGATTTTTAGTAATAAGTAACCTTACTTTTGATTTGTTCTCTAACATATCAACTAACATTTATTAATTACCAACATTCATTAAGTAACTGTCTACCTATCACATTAACTACCATGTTTCTCATATAATAAGGCTGGGTCTTATTTTTTTTTGAGCCCCCCCCCAAAATGACTAGGCTGTCTTTTTGGGGGTGACTTAATCCCCCCCCTTGCATCTTTGGGTGGGCGGGTGGTGACAGCTTGGATGTTGACCTCGGCGTTGGTGGGGCACTTCGTATCAGGGTCAACGCAGGCAGCACCATATCCGGGTGTGCAACAAAAGTACTTCCTAATGGCAAGCCCCCCCACCATTCCCCCCCATTTCGCATATTTTAATATAGGCCTTAATTTGGGGGGAGGGGCTTAATTTCATTTCATGCCTATAAAACATGCTGGCACTTCCTATTGGGGGAGGCCGTATTGTTGGAGAAACAGGGTAGCTATTGTAATTGATTACTGTACTATTGCCATTGACCATGCCAGACAAAAACTCCAAACCAAAACAAAAGAAAAATATCTCTACCAATGACCTCCCAGACTCCTGCACATGTTTCAGATGTCTTGAAACCATCAATGAAAGCGAAATTTACATCAAATGCCACCTATGCGATAATCTAGCCCACCCTGCCTGCTTAAACGCAAACAAAAGCCTAGCTGATATGGTTAAAAATTCAGATACATTCTTTTATCTATGTCCATCATGTTCTCCTAAGCTAACAAACTGAGTACCCTACCTGACAGAGTTGAATACATAGAATCACTTATTCACTCAATAAAAGAACGCTTAGCAAGACATTTTGAAACAACTATACAACCAAGCCTAATCTCTCTTGAAAAAAAAAAAATACAGCACAGCTAAGTGAGTACCTATCAGCTCAAAATCAAATCCCACAAAAACCACAACTACTACCTCAACTACGATCAGAACTACAACCAAAAATAACCACAGAACCACAGCCACAAACAATTACTATCTCTTCAAATAATTCCACAAATAATATCCCCTTACTCATCAGAGACACCATGGAACGTGAACAAATGCCATCTTATGTGGTCTCGAAGACACCAACGAATCAGACAACATCACCAAAGTTCGCGATATCATAAGCAACTCAAATACAACAAACATCTCTCCTGAAGATACCATTGAAATAACCAGAGATGGCCCTGGGTACAAATACAGTGACGGCTCTATGGCCCCAATATTTTGTAGAGTTGTATGCAAAAATGAGTCTAGCAAATGCATATTCATTCATACAAAAAACACCATTGCAAAAACCAGTCCCAACCACAAAAAACTTTGCTCAAGACCAGACTTATCCATACTGCAAAGAATCCGCTCCTGTGAACTCCACGCAGAACTCAAAAACTGTCTAGACAATGGAGAAAAGGATCTATACATTGACTACAGAGCTGATTGCTTCAAAAGAAAGTCACACAACCCACAACTCCGCATCCAATCCCACCCCATCCAATCCAACATCACTTAAAACTAGGCACGCATGCCCCTAACTACCTCTATTCCAACCACAACTGGCCTTAGATGCAAGCAACTCAATGCAAGAAGCCTTGTAAATAAAATACCTGAATTTCTCCTCTTACTAAATATGGCTAAATTCAACATTATATTTGCCTGTGAAACATGGTTCAGTGCATTTCTCCCTGACTCCATTACCACAGTAAGAGACTATCATGTTTACCATTCAGATCATGAAATCGGTAGAGAAGGTGGTGTTGCTATCTTCTATAAAAAGTCCCTACATCTAAAAAACATCCAAGTTACCCAGGAACTTGCTATCCCTAAGACCATCGTCTGTGAACTGTCCTTAAATATCACATTTCGGTTCTTACTATGTTACAGAGCCCCTGATTATGACATTGAACATGCACAATACACACTATATTCTTTTTAAAAAAAGGATTATAAATATATGCAATTATAAACCCTCATTCCATTCCAATTCAGTTCCATCATCAATAATCATCAAAGTCTCAACATCTTCAACATTTCTTTTCAATTAAATATCATATTTCCTTAAAGACACACATAATCTCCATAATCAATTCCCCCCACATCTCTCTTCACATATGTTTTGTAAATCATTAAATATTCATTTTGTTACATTTATTTATTGACAAGCATTCCACTAAGTTATGACAACTACCTTATCAAACATTTTAATCATACATTGTTTCATATTTTCTGAAATTATTTCTATTTCTAATACAACAATACTATCCTAGGTACCTTTGCAGATTCCCCCCTTCCATTAGATTTTCACCCATTATCTCTAAATAGGCCCTGTTTCTCTACATTTTGCCTCCGTCGCCTATAACTTATTTTCCCCTCTCTCTTCCCTCTCCTCTTCTCCCTCCCCACTCCAACCCCCTGTCTCTCTACTTCCAATTCTCTACTCTGCATTTCCCTCCTCTGTTGCTCTCTGACTCTATACTTATTTTTCACTCTATTCTTCTTTTGGGTTGCTTTTCCCAATCTTAAATTTTCCATTCTCTTTCCCCCCTTTCCCTTCCCTTCCCCACCTAAGATTACTTGTTCATTAAAGATGGCTTCTTCTTTGTCCCAATCCTCTTGTTCTGCAGGCATTTCTTGTTGTTTCTCATAGTTCCAAATCTCCATTTCTAAGAACTGAAGTACGAAGCCAAAAGAACCTCTCCCTTCTTGTGCATCTTCTTTGTACTGTTTAAGTTCCATTTTCAGTTCTTCTAAAAGTGGAGCCATTTTAAACAGTTTCAAACAACCACCCAATTGACTTTAGTCACTCAAATGCAACAACCAAGATTCCAGAGATCACCAAGTAATCCAAATAGTCCCAAGCTGTTTCCTCTTATTTCACCCTTCACTTTCTCTTCCTGGGGTTCCACCATTCTGCCACGATGTTTCAGTTAAGATGCATCCCCTGGAAGTCCTGTTGGGACTTTGCTGTAAGTTCTTTTTAATTCCAGGCAGTCTCCTCCCTTCCAGATCCTGCCCTTTTATTCTTTTTCTCTCCTTTCCAGTTTTCAAAAGCTTTTAATTATCCAGAAATCTTTATTATCCCTTTGACTTTTTATTTTCAGCATTAAATGCCTATTAATGTCAAAGTGGATTTTTTTCCAATTTCTTGCTTAAGTCACCTAGCTGTCAGTATAGGAAGAGGAGGAAAAAAACACCAAATCCTTTCCCTTTTCTCTCTCCTTCGCAGCTTAGAAATCTTCTTAGGGAACAATGTTATTGTTTTTTGTTAATAGTTTCAATTCCAGGGATCCTCATCCGTTGCCCCTGCTGTCTGACCTGGTCAACCAAGACCTTCTCTTCCCATCTTCCTCCTGCACATTCTTTTCTGGTCGAGTTCTTCTTTGTGGTGGCCATTTATGACGACCGCTACAACCGCCTTTGGGAAAGGGAGTAATGGCCAGCTGGGGAGGACAGATGCGGCTCTCCTCAACCCTGCAGGCAGTCTCCCCCCTCTTCACCACCTCTACGGGGTGGCTTAGCCCCAAAACCAGCCAGCTCAGTGCACTCCAGCAGCGAGCATGGATCGAAACTGTGCAGAGATGTGGTTTCAGTCTGTCGCCAAAGAAGCTGAAACCGGAGTCCATCCCCTTGATTGGCAATTTCTATTCTCTGGATGCAATAGTGTAGAAGACCATTACGACATATTTTTACTTGAAGTCAAAAGAGTCATCAAACTATATGTACCATTAACAACTCCCAAAACCAGAAAAAACAAATTACCCATAACAATAAGGAAGCTTCAATCCAAAATGAAATCACTTTGGCGGAAAAACAAATCTGGTCACATTGCCAACTTCAAAAGCCGATACAAAAATTTATGCCACCGGATAAAAACTGAATGCACCAATTGAAAAAACCTTCTACACACCAATTCCACCTGAGTTTTCTACAATTTTGTAAACAACAAACTAAAAGACTAAAGGTCCATCCCACCCCTGAAAGGACCTAATGGTAAAGACTGCAACAATGACACTATTAAAGCCAACTCTTTAACACATTCTTTGGCTCAGTATTTGTAAACATCAATGGATCATGCCCAATATTTCCTAGTCGAACCACAGACAACTACAATGATCTAATACATATCGATTTTACAGAAGACAATGTTGCAAAAGCACTATGCAATCTAAAACCATCTCTATCTATTGGACTGGACGGAATATGTGCCTACTTCTTAAAAAAGCTATCCACTGCCATAGCCGAACCTCTAAGCATAATCTTTGAAAAATCTTTCAGAACCAGCTCCTTGCCAAAACTATGGTCACAAGCCATGGTCATCCCCATCTTCAAAAAGGGAGACCCCAGCCTAGTTGAAAATTACAGATCAATCTCCTTATGCTGCATCACCTGTAAAGTCATGGAATCAATTATTAACCAATCCATTATCCTCCACTTAGAAACAAACAACCTACTCTGTAATAAACAATTTGGTTTCAGGAAAAAACTATCCTGTAATCTGCAACTCTTACATTGCAAAAACATATGGCGTACACAACTCAATCAGGGCAAAGCAATAGACGCAATCTACATAGACTTCTGTAAAGTCTTTGATTCAGTGGTACACGACAAACTACCACTAAAACTAAAATCTTATGGTATCTCTGGACACCTGCATAACTGGATAGAAGCATTCCTGTCAAACAGACAACAAATGGTCAAAATTGGGAGCATCCTATCAAATTCTGTGCCTGTCAACAGTGGTGTACCCCAAGGCAGTATTCTGGGACCAACTCTTTTCATACTATACATAAATGACCTCTGTGATCATATTAAGAGCAACTGCGTTCTCTTTGCTGATGATGTAAAGCTAGTCAACACCACAGACAATACTGCAACCCTTCAAAAAGACCTTGACCATGTATCAGAATGGTCAAACAAATGGCAACTTCAAATCTCAACAAATAAATGTTCTGTCCTACATATTGGCAAAAAAAATATCAGAAAATAAAATACAGGTTGAATAGTCAAGACCTTGTTGATGATCCAAACTCTGTCAAGGATCTTGGAGTACTCATCTCTAATGACCTAAGTGCTAGAGCCCACTGTAACTACATAGCCAAAAAGGCGTTAAGAGTTGTTAACCTAATCTTATGTAGCTTTTTCTCTGGTAATATTACACTAATAAGTAGAGCATAGCAAACATTTTCTAGACCAATACTCGAATACAGCTCATCAATCTGGAACCCACATTACATATCTGATATTAACACAATTGAGAAAGTCCAGAAATATTTCACAAGAAGAGTTCTCCACTCTGCTACTCATTGTAGAATACCTTATGCCACCACACTCGAAATTCTAGACCTAGAAAACCTACAACTATGCCGCCTTCGGTTTGATCTAAGTATAGTATATAAAATCATACATTGCAATGAATACTTCAGCTTCAACCATTACAACACAAGAGCAAACAATAGATACAAACTCAAGGTTAATTGCACCAAACTTGATTGCAGGAAATATGACTTCAGCAACAGAGTGGTCAATGTCTGGAATACTCTACCTGACTCTGGTTTCTTCCCCAAACCCCAAAAACTTTAACCTTAGACTGTCTACTATTGACCTCACCCCTTTCCTAAGAGGTCTGTAGGGGGCATGCATAAGCGCACCAACATGCCTACCGTCCCTGTACTCTTGTTTCTTTTCTTTTCTTTTTTCTTTTTCTTATATGTATCCATGTATTCATAACTATGTTTTTACTTATACCTATTATCTTGTAAGCAATTGACAAAATAAATAAAATAAAATAAATAAATATCCTTGGAAGGACAAACAGGGCACAAAGTAAGAAAGTTTCAAGCATAATTATGACTTTTAGATGAGCAAAGGAAATGTTCCTCTCTCATCACAGCAACAATATTCAGCAATATATTACCAATCATGATTTTTTTACATACTAGGTCTTCGACGAACTGGTTTTGGTTTTCTGAAAGGTATTACCTGAAAATGAAAGCAAACACTTATGTAAAAGTCCATTATATCTGTTTTTAAAAAACAAACAACTTTTCTTTGGTGTACTGCTTAAAAATGAAATTATGTTGTTCATAACAATTTCTAACATACACAACTAGATACAATTGATATTAACTTTTCTGAATATTAACAAAAGGAGTATTTAATTATTAAAGATGTATTGCTTATGAGAACTTAATAAAGAATGAAATATTTCAGAAAGACTTTCAATTGTAATCCTAAAGGTTAACAGGCAGATATATATGCTGAGTTTTTTTCCTATGGAGTCATCATTAAGAGCACTTTGGGACAATTTCCGGTATTGCGTTATACTGTTTCTGATTGTGTTCACAATCAGAGTCTAACTAATTGGTGGTTATTTCTTTTCCTGTCTTGTATTTATTCCTTCCCATTTCTCAAAATCTAACAGATGAGCAGTAACACAGTTTTTATAGCCAACAATGTTGCCTTCCTGCAGTGCTATTTGTATCTTTGTCCTACAGAACATTACTACCCTTAGATAGACATATGTTCAAAGTAGGAAAGACCACTAAGGATCCAGCGTGCCTCATTTGGCAGATCTGCAGGTTTTTAGACGCACAGTTGGTTGGTTGGTTACAAGCATCACCAACCTTTCATTATAAAAAAAAATGATGTTGATGTTCTTAGTTCAGCTGTCCTCTGAGAGCTGATACACTTATAGAAACAGCAACAACCAACAGAAGGTGTTCATCATGGGCAGTGAGATGGTGAGAAGTAGACCCTTTAATTCTCTTTTAAACATCACATATAACTTTCACCTGTTGAGGTGACTAACGATCTTATGCCAACTAATCCTTATTGAAAAGCAAGCTACTATTATTCCTTAGTGTTTGTCAACAATGTTTTGCTTCCTCAAAGTTGCCATCAGTTTGATGTTGAAAACTACTTTGGGAACAATTCAAGATATGTTTCACAAAACAAAACAAAAGCAAACAGCTTCAGCTCAAGATAGTTTTCTTGGGAGATTTCCATATGGTGAGTTTCCCATGTGCAACCTGTGTACCTGAAAGGGAAGAATGGCATTGGACAATTTTTAACTTCCTTTCCTTGTCTGATGTGAGATTGACAGAGTCCCATTTCTGGTCTGCTATGGCATTACTGAATGATGACTTTCAAACACAGCAGGTGCAACACTGTTACCATGAATTCTCACAATTCCCCATTTCCCCCCTTGTAGTACCAAGTAAGGAGCTGTGGTGGAAAATCATGTGTTATCTTTTTATTTTTTATTTCCTTTACCCATTTAGCTTCTTGAGTCATGAAGCTGCTGATAATCTAGACAGATGAAAAATGAACCACAGGTAGATTTTAATAATTGCAGAAATGTGTGTAGAAAGTCCCTGACACTGAATGCCTATTGCAATTGCTTGATAATACAACTGCCAGTTGCTGAAGAACAATAAGTGCTTGTGCAATATTATACAACATTTGTGAAACAAAAGGACTTGTATTATTAGTTAATCTTCCAACGCAGCAATGCTTTTGTATTCATTGAAAGGAACATGTGTCTAAGTGAAAGCATGACAGTCATGGGGTAGAGGGGAACTGTAGTGTAATTGCAGATGTTCTCTTAAGTACTCTGAAATACCTTTTGTATTCTTTTCTTCTCACTTTGGTTTCCCATATAGAAATAGTTTCTCTTCCTGCCCTTAAATTCACTGTTATCAAAGTCCACAAGGGACAATGGATATTCATTTGATGCCCTGTCTCATTTTATTTATGCATATGCAATTATGGATTAATTGTGGTAGTTAACAAGGTAGCTGAACACAAAAAGAATTTTTATCTGCTGCATTACTGTCTGTGCAGGGAATGTCTTCTGAAACTCAACCTTGAAATTAGCACTTCCAATGTCCACATATGGTTATCTAGAGCATATTCCACTTATCTTACATTTGGGATAACTGAATGCAGGTTTGGATAGGTTAATTCGTGTCAGTTCTGGTTTCTAGCTGAACAGATTACCAATGTTGTACAGTCCATCCTTCATCTGCCTACTCCCTCTTCCCATTTCTCTTCTTAATATTCGGCATGCTTATGATGAATTCCAATTCTGAATACTAAATGACTTCATTGTTTATGTGGTGTTGGATGGAATATGGATTACTAGTTTGGATCAATGTTTTTAGACAGTTCTTGATGTAAATGAAAGGCTGGAAAGTTATCACAAGATCAGTTCAGTCATCCGGATGTAGAGTTTAAAGTCATGCCAAAACAATTTGATCAGCGCTCAGTCTAGGGATGAGTTTAATGGTAATCTTGCAAATTGACTTGTGATGAGTATTGATTTCTTTTCATTCTTCCAGATGTCTTTCTAGTATCACCATCACCAGTACCCCCCCCCCTTTTTTTTTCTGTGCTGTTCTTTCTAACTGAAGGTTGGGGACAGCAAGCTAATCAAGTTAGTTTGGTCCTGTTCTCTCTCTCTCTCTCCCTCTCCATGATCCTTTACAATCTTGCTAACTCTCTTCCAAATCTGTTCCAGTTTCTCCACATTCCTTTAAAGTGTGGTACTCAGAACTGAACACAGTTATTCTAAATGCAATCTAATCAACAGAGGGTACAATAGAATTATTGTCTCCAGGGACAAGAATACTTAAAAGCGGGTATGTGTGTGAGAGAGTTATTGGCGGTGGGCTGGTCATGCCAACTTGGCCATGGTGAGTTGTCCTAGACCCACCAAAGAAGTTTGGACATTCTGAGGAAAAATATGCTGATATGGTCAGACCCCAACTGAGGACAGCCATGCATCTGGACCCTGATGGCTGCCTGCTGCAGACCCAAGAAAAGGTGGATAAATTGCACCAAGGAGGACATGCAATGTGTGAGCATCATTTCTGAAGATGCCATGAATCAAGCCAAATGGAGACCCCCTTGCTGACAAGCAGAGCCTGCCATAGTGGAAGAAGAAGGGGAGGAAGAAGAGTCATACCCAAACTATAATAACTCCAGGACCCATTAGGAAGAAGAATAGTCATACCCAAACTATAATAACTCCAGGAGGTATTGAAAAATGCATCACTGTATTGAATGTTCCTGATGCACTGTACTTAAGAATAGGGGTGTAGCTAATCCCAAAGATTCCACTGGACTCCATATGGTTATGTATGTGTCATATCTAAGTATAGCATATAAAATCATACATTGCAATATCCTACCTGTCAATGAATACTTCAGCTTCAACCATAACAATACAAGAGCAAACAATAAATACAAACTCAAGGTTAATTGCACCAAACTTGATTGCAGGAAATAAGACTTCATCAACAGAGTGGTGAATGTCTGGAATACTCTACCTGACTGTGGTTTCTTCCCCAAACCCCAAAAACTTTAACCTTAGACTGTCTGCTATTGACCTCACCCACTTCCTTAGAGGCTTGTAGGGGGCGTGCATAAGTATACCAATGTGCCTACCATTCCTGTCCTATTTTTTTTTTCTTATATGTATCCATGTATTAATAACTATGTTTTTACTTATACCTCTTATCTTGTAAGCAATTGACAAATCAATTAAATAAATAAATATCCTGACCTAACATTGTATATAGTGTAGAAATGTTAGTTAGTTAATGTTAGTTAGTTAACGCCCAATTATTTCTGGTTATTATGGAGAGAAGGAATAATAGGGAAAGCAAAGGGAGGGAAGTCTAATAAAAAGTAAAAGAGAAAGTACTAGTGAAGGAGAGGTGAAAAAAGGGTTTACATTGTGAGCCAAAAATGGTTTTAAAGTGAAAAAAGAATGGTCACAATTCTTCAAAAATAAATTGTGCCAAAGTGTCTTGTGCATACAGAAGTTGTAGGAGCTTTATCCCTGGAAGCTTTCAAGAAGAGACTGGATTACCATTTGTCAGAAATGGTGTAGTGTTTCCTGCTTGGGTGGGGGGTTGCACTAGATGACCTACAAGGTCCCTTCCAACTCTGTTAATCTGTTATTACATTAAATTGTCTCTATTCACAGCATCACATTGACAGAACAGTTGCTATAATCCTCAACATTATGCCATACCTCTGTGCAAAGTTTACATGTATTCTTATCCTTATATATTAATTTTTTTCTGCCCTACACAATATGTGCTTACACTGGTTGGATATTTTTATTCAATTACCTTGATCATCATTATTCAGCTTGTTCCTTATTCTAATGTGTATGCTTGTAAGAAATAATGAAGTGCACATTTAATAAGCAAACAAAGAAATCAACAGTATAAGCTTAAATCAATACAGTGAATAAATTGTAGAGTTCTTATGGAAAATTATGATTGAATATCTGTATTATGATTTGAGATATTATTTTAGGTACAGAATAAAATAGTGTATCTCTTAACTAGATAGCCTTATAAAAAGAGTAATATTGGTAATAAAATCTGTGGAAAGATTTTCAAAACAGTAACTATGCTCAGCTGTTATAGATTTTTATAAGTCTTGAGGACTAAAATTTGATGCCAATAGCTTAGCATATCAATGGTTTCTAATGAGGGTTGCTAGAAATTTCACATAGTGTAATAATCATAATTTGGGAAATGTAACATTCAGAAATATGGAGTGAAAAATTAGGTCATTCTCTCAGAAGCCCAGTAAGCTACTGAATTCAGGTTTCAGAATTTGACCTCCAGGGGTAACAGCACAACTATATTTATTTATATTTATTGTTTGTTGTTTGTTTGTCAAACATGTACAAGATAACAAGTATATGTATGAACATAAATATGAACAAAGGAAGTAAATACAGATAAATGGGGACAGTAAGACAGGAACAGTAGGCACACACCGTGCGCTTATGCACGTTCCCTTTAAGGACCTCTTAAGAATGGGGACAGTTTAAGATTGAAGCTGTGAGGTTTTGAGGCTGTAAGAACGGAGTCTGGTAGAGTGTTCCATATCAGTCAATGGAATGGTTGAAGCAAAATCAAGACTGAATGCAAAACCCAAATATTTATAAATTTAAAACAATGGCAATTTGGCTCTTGTGGCTGGAAAAAGTGATACAGAATGGTGGTAGTTACTAAAGAAGGTGATCCTAAAAGCTGAACTGCAAACAGTTTCAAGGAAAAGAAAAATAGAGGGCAACACAGGAAGCAAATATCATTATAGAAAACAGTTACTAAAGATCTGAAAACAAAAAAGGACCCATAAAAGAAATGGGAAAAAATCAAGGAGCAGTTAAATAGCTTTGTCATTTTTTTATTACATGTTTTAATTTGCTTTACTCAGGTATATATTTTTCTCTGTTAGATTCTGCATAGGGAAATTTTGAAGGGTAGGTTGAAGGAGCAGGATCCATTTTTGAGACTTATAGAAACATGATCAGGGAATACTCCCTTATATTGATTGGGTCTCAAAATGTCCAGTTAGATGAATTGCATCCCATGATACCAAAATAATTAGGTAATGGTCTGGTGGAACAAGAATGTGTGAAGTGCCAAATAACTGGAGAACAAATATTGCCTCTACTTTCAGGAAGTGGAAAATGAAACTACTCTCTCTCTTCATCTCTCCATCCACCTTTCTCTCTGTCTCCATCTCTTCCTCCCTCCCTCCATTCAGGAGTTCATTCAGGAGTTCAACAAACATGAGAGACTGAAAAGGCTGTACTTGCTTAGCCTAAAGAAAAAAGTGATAGCGTGGAGTTTGATATATTCTTCAAATACCTAGAAGGATGTTACACACTGCTTTCTCTAGTTACAGAGAAAGTCTTGCAATAATAGATTTAAGTGATGTAAATACTGTCCTGATTCTGATAAGGAAAAAACGTCCAAGCAATAAAGCAGTGAAATACCATAAAGGCTCCTTTTCCTTGGATGTTAGGCTAGACAGCCATTTGTCTAGGATGTTTTAATTTGTATTTCTGAACGAACCAAGCATTTGTTCGTTTCATTTCTTTAGATTGTCAAATAGTTAGGCCCAAAACTGCATGCTTCTTCTTTGTCAAGTGTTGACTGGTTCATTGGAGCCACTCAATTGGTGGATTGGTAGGAACTATTCTGATTTAACTATTATTGATTAATGTTTGTGGATTATTATTTTTGTTGATTAGTATTACTTGATGATGATGAGTATGGGAATGATGATTGATGCTCATGATTCTGATGATTTCTTGCCTCTAAAGAAGATCACAGATCATGGCTTAAAGATGAGTTATGAATAATCTTTTATATATAAATCTTATTAGACAGCTTGTCGAAAAACCTTTCAATAATAGGATGTGTAGTAATATAATGGGAAATTTAAAAGACTTCACTTTTATTTTAAGGACTCAAAATAGAGGATAATTAGTATTGTTTGATTTCTTAACGAAACATGAAAACTTAATGAAGATTTGCTGGTGCCAAAGAACTTAAACCCAAACTGAAGGTTGCCTTAATCCTCCAGAAGGGATACAACTGAGAACCAAAGCATTTTTTTTTTTAAAAAGCCACCTTTTTCTGTTTTCTCTTCTTTTTCCCTTTACCATTCCTGTGAGCTTATTTTATAGCATTTATTCTGACAAACAGAGTAAACCTTTCATAAATAAATCTAACGGAACATTGATAATGGATTCTTCTTTAAAATGTGAAATCATGAAGATTCCTTAAAAAGCAGCATCAGGACCAGGTATGGGGTGCTACACTGCAGAAACATAATGTGTGTTGTTTTATTGTAGAAGTCCACAGAGTGCACTGAAAAGGCATTCTGTAACAGCAGTAGAGAAGTATGCACAAAATAGTGCAAATTTTAACAATTTCATACATTACTTTGATCCCACAATGTACTTGTATTGTTGGGTCATCAAAACAGCATTTCAGGTCAGAATGAGAGCATTTTTCTGACCAGTCAGGACAGAAAACCACTTCCAATGAGTTCTGAACAGCTTGTTTTGAGGATGAATAAGGGGTAATTCATCTTAAAGTGGCTAAATTGCAAGTTTTGCACAGGTACAAGGAATCAGATAATGTATTCCTCTCAACATTAAAGCATTTTAATCAACCTAAAGAAGCTACTAGATGCTTAATAACTTGTTCCATTTTTAAAAATCCAGTTCCATAGTGAGATTTTGTACTATTAACGATGTATACTGTAGTTTTGCTGCTCTCTAAAATATAATGCTAAAAAATCTTTATCAGGAGATTAAAATTGTATGTTTCTAATGTTGGCTATATTGAAGATATTCCAAAATGCCTTTTGTATAAGGTATGATCAGAAAGTAGGCAAAAATTGGAAAGTGCTTTCTGTTGAAGAACCTTAGATTAAAAAGTGCCTTGCATAACTAATTTCATTAGTCATATATACAGTAAATATATTGATTGAATACGTTTTTTCCTTAAATTATTAATTTGTGTAATGTAAATTATACATAATTTTCAGTTATTTCAGAGATATGCAGTACTTAGTCCAGTAGCTATCGGCATTTCCATCGCCCCATTTTCAAATCGAATGTCACCAGCAGTTGTCAGTAGCAAACTTTTTCAACTGTTTCTTGCTCTTCTAAATCTGTCCATTAAAGCTCTTTTGCAACCTTTCCTATACATAACAGCATTTTGAAAATTGGACCATTTGGCCTAAGTCTCTTGATTTCATCATCTCCCCAAAGCCATGTCTATACAGACCTTTTCAGGAAAGGAAAGGAAAGGAAAGGAAAGGAAAGGAAAGGAAAGGAAAACTGCCCCACCATTGTTGGATTCTGGTTGCAGCTGATGCAGCCAAGGTTAGAATGTAAGGCTTGAACCAGAGGACAAATACTGTTTTATCAAGTTTGGGAACTGGCTAATTCTTACAATTATTGTTCAAGATCACAACTGTTTATTCTGATTACTAGTGATATGAACATCATGTGATAGCATTACAGTGACTACGGCAAAGATAAACACATGTACAAAATATACCTTTAACAGGACTTGGAGTCTGACTGCTATTCCTAAGAATAAAAATGATTTTTATCCTGTACTACTTACAAAAGTAAATCCTTGTAGTTTATTTGTAATTCTAACAAGTATTTTTAAAAATAAATCACATATAGAAGGTCACATTTTGAAGGACACAGATAATTAAAATAACAGCCCCAGTACTAGAGGTGAGGTTTTTGCACTCCTAGGTATATGACTGAGTATTTCACCTAACAAAATGATACATTAATTAACTCTTCCCCTGTAGCATTTACCAAACCATTAGTAAGAAGGGCAGATGGGAGGAGAGAGGACAAATCCATGAATAATCTGCCAGAACACAGAAAACAATTATTGTTCCACAACCAAGACTTCAACCTGCTTAACTGATATGGCTGGGCTTCTCTAGCAATGTTTTAGTTCCAAATTGATTTTTAAAAATATTTGTTTAGGCAATAGGCTAAAAATAATAGAGTTATCTTTAAATAGTTCATATATAAAATATTTATGTTAATGAATCCATGGAGCTTTCCCCACCCACCACCACCTAAATGCCCTCACTTCTCCCAAGTATTTTTTTGCCTACTTGATTTCCAGCTCTGTCACGTTTCTCGCAATTGTGTGCAGGGAAATGAAAGTTTGTGTGGGTCTAAAAAAAATTCAATCAGTTCCAACTTCACACGATAATTTTCTGCCACACGATTGGAATTAATTGATTCAACTATTTTTTTAGCCCCACACAAACTTTTGTTTCCCTGCACACGATGGTAAGAAACACGATGGAGCTGGAAATCAGGCAAAGAAATACTTGGGGAATTTGGGAAAAGTGAAGACACCTGGGCAGTGGTGGGTAAGGAAAACTCTTCTGCCCACAAAAACCTTGTCTTTGCAGGCTGACATCGAAAGGCAGAGCAAGAGCTGCCTTGAAGAAGCCAGTCAGCCCGGGAGTCACGAATACTCTTTCTCCCCCGTCCTACCCCTCCCCACCTCCCATACTCCCAAATTGCATTGGGCTGGGTAACTAAGTGAGGGGCAGGAATGCCCGGCGATAGGGAAGGGAGAGAAGAGATGGCAAGAAGAGCTCCATCTCACTCCCCTCACCCCAATGAAAGGCAGCGGCAACCCGGACACTTTCCTTACCCACAGGGAAGGCAGGCAAGCAGGCTGGGCTGCCGGGACTGCATTGGAGGCTGCAGGGAAGGCAGGCAAGCAGGCTGGGCCGCCAGGACCACGTGGGAGGCAGCTGGGCAAGAAGGGAAGGAAGATTCACCAGGCAGTGATCAGCTGGGCCATGTAGTTGAGGCAAGCAAAGGAACCAGAGAGCAGCAGCAGCTATGCCTCAGGCATGACTCTAGGCACTGGCCAAGGCAAGTGAGGCATGATAATGTTGAAAGGTGTCAAAATGCCTTTCTTTCGAGGATTCGATTTTCCCGCTGGGAGAGCTCCGGCGCAAGGATACGGACAACTGCTTGAAAGCTGGATCTTTTTATTTTTCAGGAAGGCGGGGGACAGCGAGAAGTCTGCGTTCCTGGGCTAGCTAGCTTCTTATGGTAAGTCCCTGGTTTTTTATACCCTTTTCTCCCTTTGTAAGTTGATTTTGTGTGAATGTTTGTATTTGTGCTTAATGTTTCAAATCCTGTTTGAGTTTGTCTTTATTCCCGCCGGAGGGCAAACTCTGCAGGGTGCGGAAGGCAAACTCCGCAGGGTGGCTAGATTGTATTATTGGTTTTCTCTAATCGCTTTTAGCTTTAAGGTAGTTTTTCATGTTTGTTCTGTGACAATCTCCCGTATGTCCCTTTTGTAATTTATTTTTTGTGTCTTTTGTCTGTTTGTTTTGCTTATTTGGTATATCCTGTGTTTGTAAGGGTTTTCTAAATTATCTTTTTGTTTCCTTTTCTTATTTGTCTAGTTTTCTTAATGACTTAGGCTTTTGTCTATAGGGATTTTTTTTTATTTGATTCCTTTTCCTATGTAAGTTTGTTTTATGGCTGACCTGATGTTCCCCTTGGGCTTTTCCTATTTTTGTGACACTACTGTCTTCGTGAAGTTCCCTTTCCATAATAAGAAGTGACTGGGAGGGGCGGGATAGGTGAGGTGGCCAGGGCCTGCCAGTGGTATGTTTTGCAGGTACTCCGAACTGCGCAAAATCTTAACAAGCAGTTTGCTTGAATCAGTGCAAACTGGCTGAATCCCACCTCTGAGGGGACCCCTACCCTTTTAGCTGTCTGGAGGGCTGTGAGACTGTACTCTTTTCTGCTTGGGGTAAAATCAATTCATCAGGCAGCACTTTTGTTTTCAAAAAGGCCTGCTTGGATTTCATGATGAACCTTTTTCAGGCAGCCCCCAGGAATCCTCTGGCAACAACACTGGCTTGTGACCTTTCCTATCAGTTTCTTTGTTGACTTTCTGGGGGAGCTAGCAGAAAAGATTTTGTATGGTGATCGCATGATTGCAGAACACTTGGCAAACTGTTGCAAGTGTGAACTGATTACCCAAACCCCAGATCACAATCATGTGACTGCAGGGGGTCTGCAACAACTGTTAAATTAAGGCACAGTCATAAGTTCCTTCATTCAATGCCATCATAATTTTAAATGATTGCTGGGTAAATGATAGTTAAGCAAGAATAGTTTGTAAGTTTTCAATTATGTTTAATGGATTGTTGTGAACCACCAGAATTGCTGTATGTGATAGGTAGCCATATGTCAGAAGGAAGGAAGGAAGGAAGAAGGAAGGAAGGAAGGAAGGAAGGAAGGAAGGAATTAAACCTTCACTTTAACATGGTAAAGACCTTCTGGATGTGTGCTGGTCTGAGAAACTGCACCTGAACTCCTTGTCCAATAACCTCCTATTTTTCACATTTTGCTCCTTGGAGTACTTGACAGTTGCTAAATTGAAACAGTTTATTGTGGAGGAATTTCCTTTTCCTCACATCAATCAAATATCAATTCCAGCAGCTTTATGACATAACTCCGGTATAAAACTTTGAAAGGAGAAAAACATCTTTAAAAAGTTCCTCTTCATGTCCCCTTTCCCTTCCCATTCTTTCCTATTCATTCATTACATCATTAACATTTTTTAAAATCAGATAATGAATTTGACTACACTAAGTTTTATTTTTTTAAAATCAATATCTCCATCTCTCTGAACTTGGTTGAATTACATTTAACCCAATCCAGTTTATTTCTGAACAGCCCCTGAATTCATACCAGATTGCCTAATCAGCAGCAAACTTTGTTTTAAGGTAGTGGCTTATCAACAAAATAGAAAAGTAATGCACTATTTGGGTTTGGTTTACTATTCCCATCATCCTTGAGGAGTAGCTGATAGGAGCGGTAATCAATATATCCAGATGTTATCAGAACAGGAAAGCTTGCCTGAAGTTACCACTTGTTACTTAGATTCCCTGACTAAGTATTTTCTTGTGGATTTTACCTTGTACCTTGCTAGATAGAGTGACATTTTTTCCTCCATAATTGACTTTTCTTACAGAGATTGGACAAATAATGCCGACATAGTTTGTATAATATTTGATTCTAATATTATCAGTTTTTTCCTATCATAATTGATATGAAATACCTTCTCCCCTATAGTTGCTACTTTTCTGGTCAGCATGAAAAGCAATCGCTATAATCGGCAGAGCTAATTTCATGCACACATTTATTTCATTAGCACAAGTTTTTTTTATAAAGTTTTTATTTTTTACAACAAACATACAAACAAAACATAAAAACATAAAACCACCTTTCAATTATATACATACAGTGTGTCAGTTGGTTACAATCTTTTGTGCTATCCTTTTTTTAACCATTGCTCACAAGTTGTATAAATTCTTACCTTATCAATCTAACATGTGCTTATGTAATATCAATTATTAATCATTCATTTGACGAAACTATTTTTCCATCATTCTATACAAGATATTCTAAATTTCATTATAATTTAATCTTATACATTCCTTCAATAGTTATATATTTTATATTGTATTCTATATCAATCTATTAACTTTTTATTGTAAAGCTTCCTAATCTATTTCTTTACCATGTCTTTTTATCTAACCATTGATAAAATAAATCCCATATCATATAAAATTGTTTGTCTTCTTGTTCTCTAATTTCAAATGTCAATTTACTCATTTCGGCACAGTCCATGATTTTCTTAATAATTACCTCTTGCATAGGTATTTTTTCATTTTTCCAATTCTTAGCAAATACAATTCTAGCCGCTGTTAAAACATTTACAATCAAATATTTCAATTCTTTACTGTATATTTCTGATATAATTCCCAAAAAGAATATCTCAGGTTCAAAGTCTATGTGTTGTTTTATCATTTTTTCCAACCATGTGTGGATTATAGTCCAACATCTTTTTGCATCCGAGCATGTCCACCACATGTGGTAATATGAAACAGATATCTGATGACATTTCTAAAATTTATCCAATTTATTCTTGAACATTCTCACACAAGTTTTTTTTAAGTTGATGTTGCTGCTCAAATTTCAACTAAACCCTGATGAGCTATGCATTATCTTCTGAGCTCTCATAGTCTTAAAAATGGACATAATATAAATGAACCTATAATTCTATTACCATGAGTATTATAAATATCTTCTGCAAATACTGATGTCCAAAGCAACCACTGGGAGCATTACTAAATTCATAAACAGTGCATTATCTATTATAGAAATTGTCCCAAGACTAATTCATTTTTTTTTTTAGAATAAATAGATCTTTCCATGTAGTATGTATTTGCTAATTTCGTTTCTTTTCCTCTCATTATAGTCAGGTTAGGATTCTTAAGAAATCTCTAATGGGCACATAAATGAAAATGTAAAAAACAATGGTAGACTATTAATCTTTTTTCAAGTAATTTTATTAAAGATTATAATTGCAATTGTTAAAAACTAATACAAACTAAAAGATTAAAAATGTGAAGGAATAGTAAAAGCAGCAAAGGGAGAAAACTTGGAAACACATAAAGAATAAAAAGAAAAAAGAATAGAAAGTAAAAATATTGTAAAGAATAAGTTCAAATAATTATAGTAACTTTTCACCTCCTTTTAATCTATAAAGCATTGTAATTACAGTCCTGGTGTCTGCAAAATTCCATTAAGTTATCATAAATAACAACATACTATTTTAACCCTGATCAAACAAAACCAACTTGATATTTCATTCTAATTATCTTTTAGGCCATTCCAATAATGTCATATAATTTGATTTATTTTCATTGATTCTTTGTCCTTTTTCATAAAATTCTTCAAAATTTTAACAAGCTTCTTTGTAAATCCAATATAGAAAAACTATCCAAGTCTCCCTCTTGGTTTGTTGTTAATATATCCTTTTTAATTATTAAGATATCAGCTGGTTTTTGTTTTGTTCTTTGTATGTCCATCCATTGCAACATTTTTGTCCATGTCATTCTTATAGCCTTCCATTTGCAAATCCACTTTCAACTCAGTCTCTGTCGTGTCAAGTAAAACCAGGGATGTGCTGCTGGGGGTTTGCAAGGGTTCGGGAGACCCTCTAACTAAGATACTGCACAGTTTGGAGAACCCCCAAATCCCACTCCTGTCTGGCCCTGCCCACCCACCCCACCCCACCCCTTCCCTCCCAGGAGTCCCCATGTGGCCTGTTTTGGATGCAGGTAAGTGCAGGGTGCATGTTGAGGCTTGGGGAGGGCAAAAAATGGGCCTCCCGGAAGTTCGGGAAGGCTAGAAATGGGCCCATTTCTGGCTTCCAGAGAGTCCCTGGAGTCTGGAGAGGCCATTTTCATCCTCCCAGAGACTTGAGGAAAGCCTCCAGAGTCCAGGAAGTGCAAAACCACCTTCCCCCGCTGTGGTTCAGGAGGCTGACTAGGCCATGCCCACCATGGTCACACCCACCCAGCAACCAGGCAGAGAACCCATTGCTAAAATTTTTGAAGCCCACTCCTGAGTAAAACTATAGAGGAAGACATGATAACTATGAATTTCTTAATCTATTTTTCAAAATTTCCAGTGTAAGATTTTTTAAAATCTTATCTTAGTCTGTTTTTTTAAAGAAAAATAAAACAAAAACATTTGCTCATGGGGCGGATTCTTTATAATTAATTCCAAAACTTTTATTTCAAATTTATCTAAATGTACCCTATGCCTTAGTTCATTTGTAACTTTTTAATATCAATGTATTAATCAAACTTGCTGGGTTTTTAAAAAAGTTCTTAAGCTTATAATTAACATTTTCTATAATCGGGGAATTAAGGCAGATTCATCCAGTGTTTTCAAATTTGTCATGTCAAAGTTGTCTGGTAGATGAAAAGTAGTTAATAAGCAATTTCCAATTAGAAAAGGAAGTTTGTAAAGACTGCATCTTTTTAAAAGTGCTGACCATGGTTTAAGAAAAATGGTTATTCCCTCATCTCCCAATGATAAAAAAAAAATACCAGAGGCAATCTTGTAGTCTCCTTGTGAGGAGCAATTGTTTGGAGCATATATAGGTGATCCCCCATCCTCTACTTTGTCCAGAGAGGTTTGAAGAGCTGGTCTATTCACTGACTCTTTGTGTTTTGCAGCAATTATTGACTCTATCTTCAATCCTCCATTCTTCAACTGGAAGTCTAGATATTATCAAATGCAAATGAAAAAGTTCAGTTCCAAATTACTTAATCTCTATGTGCAAGAAACCCCTGTTTGCATGAAGAGAGGGCCATGAGATGGGTTGAATAATACCAGTCTTCTCCCTCAGCTGCAGTATTTCACACAACATCAGATGCCCCTTGGGAGGGCCTGGGATGACTTTTCAGAGAACAACAGGAAGAAAAAAAGGGAAGTAAACCCTTGAATGAATGGACTGTGCATGGTGCCATTTAGCTCTGACATTGTATGTCTTGTTTAAAAATTTAAAAGTAGACGAAGTAGTTGTTTAAGTGTTTTCAAAGGAGGATTCACTCAATTTCATTTGCATACTGAATAAGGAATTAACAAGAATTCCATTCTACATGCTAGTTTAAAGGCCTTTGAAGAAATCAAAACAAGGGAATTTATGTTTTGCTATAAGTAATTCATGGCATTCAAATTTGCTAGCAACTATGAAAACTGTGAAAATAATTAGCATGTTTTAATGCTAGGATTTTTTTCCCACTGGAATGAGGACCTGGAGACCTTTAGAGAACTAGCAGTCCTCCTTTTCTTCAACATCAATTAAGTTTTTTTCAGAAATTTTATCTTTGCAGTATTATTGTTTTTTTCCCCACCCCAAACTTTATTTTTTCTTGGTTTGAACAGATCATAACACATATTTATTGGCATCACTCAACTGGTACTAACATTGCATTCTGTAAGAATAACATTTACAAAATAATACAATGTGGATCCCAGTGAAGACATACATTATTAATGGAAAATACGCTCCATTTCACCTAATTTTGTGACACCAGGATTGTGTGAATTTTTAAAACTCTCATGCCTCCTTCATGTAACACCTTTGCACTTCTGATGTGCAAAGGCTTGAATACAAGAGACAATGCCATTAAGGAATATGGGAAGGAGGCTTGATCAGAGGCTCAGTTTTAGCCAAATGGGGAAAAAAGAATGAGTTTTGGTAAGAACAGACAAGCAGTTTGATGCTTGCCCCCTATGTTTATTCTTGCAAAACTTAATACGGAATGCCCGTAAACTCAGAGGGTTTTTCTTTTTTTTTTTTGAAAATCCAAGAGAAAAGAAAGCAAGTGATCTGCTATGGAGTGAGTGACTTAATTCCTTCTCACATTTTTATTTTATTTTCATTGAAGTCAATATTTTGCTTTATAAAACATCTACTGTATGGTTTAAGATGTATATGTTATTACAGTTAACAGTGGTGGAATTCAATTTTTTTTTACTACCAGTTCTGTGGGTGTGGCTTATTTGGTGGGTGTGGCTTGGTGGTCATGTGACTGGGTGGGTGTGGCCAACTCAATGTCACTCACATCAAGGAGGTGCTTCACCTGGCCCCTCCCCTCCCAGCCATTCCTTGTCACACCCAGCCTCAACTTATCTATAGTTCTGTAAAAATGTTGTTCACCTTTTTTGACTTTATCATCTGCATACTATAGATGTACTTTCATGGACCACTGAAAAGAGGAAATGGCTCACCTGCTTTACCCAAGAGTGTGATAGGCAACAGGCTTTTAAGGGGCTGCCACAAAGAAGGGGGGCAATGTATTTTCCAAAGAAGCAGAAGGCAAACAAGAAGCAATGGATGGAAACTGAACAGAGAGAAGCAACCTAAAAATAAGGAGAAACTTCCTGACAGTGAGAACAATTAACCAGTGGAACTGCCTGTCTCCAGAAGTTCTGGGTGCTCAATCACTGGAAATTTTTAAGAAAAGACTGGACAGCCATTTCTCTGAAATGGTATAGGGTTCACCGCAAGGTCTGTTCTAAGTATTATTCTGACACCTTTCCCAGGATTTCTACTCAGAGTTTGGCATCCTCAGTTTTCTTGCCTGAGCTGGGGGTTGGACTAGAAGACCTCCAAGGTCCCTTTCAACTCTTGTTAAACACATGTGTATTTCTGTTCTGGACTATTGCATGTAAACCCTGAAAAATATGTGGTAGCCCTGGACAAAAAAAGGCAGTAAAATCATTCTTGGTGTAGGGACAGTGTAAAATATTAATACATGATAAATAATGGAACAATTAAAAATAATAGCACAGAGTTTTATCTCTCTCTCTCTCTCTCTCTTCCTATTTTTTTTCTTTCTCTCTCTCTCTCTCATAAACACACACACATACACGCACACAGAGAGAGAGAGCACTTAACAGACAAGCATTTTGGAAGCAGCTCCTTTAAATTTCTCCAAGGCTGGAGTGGATTCCCCCACTCCCTCTGTCGGACCGCACTCCTTCTCACTTCAGCACTTTAACTCACAAGGGGAAAACAATACTTGCAGCGTCCATGGGGAATCCTTGGAGAAGTTTTTAAAGATTTGCTTCCAAAATGCTTCTTTTATGTTGCAAAAGTGCTCCAAGGTTCGATTCACCTCCACCCCCTCTGTCAGACCACACTCTTTCTCACTCCAGACACTTTAACTCACATGGGGAAAGTGATACTTGCAGTGTCCATGCCTTTCTTCCTTTCCCCCAGGGAGAAAGAGGACGTGAGGAACGGAAAGCTAGGAGAGCGATCACAAGTGAGTGACTGGGTGACCGGGCTGGGGGAGTGGCTAGCCAGGGGTCACTACCAGTTTGGTGACCCATGCCAAATAACCACTACTGGTTCACCCGAGTAGGTGCGAACTGGTTGAATACCACCTCTGTTACAGTACTAATTTACCCACTGTAAAACCTGGGAACTATGTAACTATGGCAAAAAATTGTAGAATCAGAAGGGATTATTTGTCTAATCCACTCTTTCCTAGAGACCTCTGCTTGAACACATGCAGAGAAATGAAGCTCCACACCTACCTAAATATAGAACAGATTCTTGTTCTGTTGAGCTGCATCCTGGAAATCAATTTGTATTTTTCTATATATAGTTTAAGTCCATTATTAAAAAACCTACACCTATCATACCAACTATGAAGAAACCTTGATCTTCTGTGTGACACCTTTTCTGGAGTGCTATCAAATATCCCTTCAGGGATCTTTTCTCAAAGCTGCTCTCTCTTCAGAAGACTCAGTTCCTAGATGTTGGGAAACTGCCAACTTGGCTGGGAGGGGGAAGGAAATAGAGAATGGGCTTAGCTTAGAGTGCTTGCTGTCATGGTATCACCCTTGGAAGCCATATTTTATTTAGAAGCTTCTCAGCTGTCACATTTTAGTGCCTGGGAATTTGGGAGGGGGGATTTCATAGAGAGGTGGAAGATTAGGCTCAACAACATTCTTCTCATTAAGTCAAGGACAAGTCACCCTGCACCTGGAGAGGAGTGTCTGGAGGAATGTCTCCAGTTGGGACGATGGTTGATTGGACCATGTGATGGACTGGTGGGTGCACGGGATGGGTTTTTGAATTTCATTTGGGAAGGGAAAACCTGGAACTCTCAGATTTTGGTTTTCCCAGATGTGCCAATATGACTTATTTAATAAATTCTTACTTGGATGAACTTTGTTTTTGAGTGCTGAATGAAATGGGGGGTTTCATTGGAACATTGACAGTAACCCGAATCTCTAAAATGTCAACCAGCTCCCCATGAACCGGTGGCTGTCTGAGGTCCTGAGCCCCAATCACCGACCTGCCTACCAGGTGGTGTGAAGACTCAGGGAAGATGGAGGAGAAATCAATGATCAAAGAAGAAGAAGCCATGGGGATCAACTTGGCATCCAATGATGAGGTTTTTCTTCCTCTCTCAGAAGAAATAAGCTGAGTGATAGAAGTGGCTGAAATGGAATGGTGGCAAGGCACTTGACCAAAGGAGCCAGAGTACCAGTTTTTCAGTCAAATAGAACAGTCTGAAGATGGCAACTGAGATGAGGACACCTGAGTGCAGACTGGGGACCAGCCTGATGATATCAGCTCAAAGTCCTGAGTGGAGAGAGCCAAGACATTTGGGGTCTGACAACTCCTGGGATTGGAACCTGCTGCCTCCCTAGCCTCCCTAGTCATTGACAGGTCTCCCAGAGAGATTTGAATGACTTCATGTGGGCAGTTATATCCCATGAGCACAGGCTGTCCACCTGAGATGGATCCTGACTCAACTCATGTTCACCTTTCAAGACCCTGGGTTAGCTAGTGGCTATACTGCAGTGATGGCCTCCTTCTACTCAGCCAGAGAAAACAGGAGAACCGGCCCAATACTCATGGCTCAACCTGCGGGAGAGGGACAACGGCTGCCGCCCACAATTGGCAGCTTTTATGCTGCCTCCAGCTGAATGTATTCCCCCTGGCTGAGGCTTCTATCCCAGCCAGTAGTGGTGCAATACCAGTGGACACCAGCACCGGGATTGCCACTTGTTCCTAACCTGCAAACAGATCTAGCCCAGCAGCCAGTTTCAGCTCAGCAGCTGGCTCCAGCCCAGAAGCCTATTCCAGTCCAGCAGCCCACTGTGGCACAGCAACAGGTCCCTGCGCTGCTGCCAGCTGCTCTAGCAGCACCTCCAGTTGAACAGCCAGCCCCTCCTGCAGCCATGCAGCCACCCAGATTCAGGGCAAACTTTGATGGAACCCCAGGAAAACTGGCATATTTCCTCAACTGAGTTTGGGCATACATTGACCAATATGGGAACCAATATCAGTTGGACTATGACCTGACATCAGCAGTTGCTGAAGGAATGAATGAAGGTGATGGCACTGATTGGATAGCCCAGCAGTACGAGGAAGGGGCTGCTGAATTGGATAATGCAAATGGATTCATCTAGCTGCTCTGGCTCAGATTCGAAGACATGGACTGCAGAAATGAAAACAAAGATATTGTAAAGACAATGAAGCAAGGAAATTACCCCATCAAAGAGTTTATCTGGAAGTTCAGAAGAGTTTCTGGGAACTTCAGACGCTGGCCTGATCAAATCCTCCTCCATTACTTCAAAGAAGCCATCAACCAAGAGGTCAGAAAAGCATGTGGCTTTCAAGAAGTACCAAACAAACTGCAGGATTGTGACACCATGTCAATAGCAATGAACCGGGAGATCTATCCACACTGGAAAACCCCACCAGAGAAATAAGTGAAAAGACCCCTGGGCTGACAAACCTCTGCAAAACCTCCTGAACTGCAGCCTGCTCAGCAAACTGGCACCATCAAATGCTACTGCTGTAGCCAATTGGGCCACAGGGCTTCTGAATGCCTGGCGCCTGCAACCATCCCACAACCTCAGCCAGTTGCAGCAACCAGACGGAGAAGAACCACATGAAAGCCACCAGATGCAAGCAGATTTACCTGGCAAGCCGTAGAGGTTCCCCTTCCCACAAATGAAGGTGAGGAACCTCCCCCAGAGAACCTCCTCCAGGAATTGCCAACAGAGAAAATGACCGAATGGTGAGTGGAGTTATCCGCCCTTTTGCAGTAAAAGTTAAACTAATAATACCAGAGACTGGGGTGCAGGGGGGATTAGAAACGGTAATAGATACGGGCTGCACCGCTGTGTAATTGGGCTCCCTATAATTGAACAAACTAGGAATAAAGATGAGGCCCTTAGCATACCTCATTCATTTTGAACAAGTGGATGGGACATTAATTGAAGGAACCCCTGCCAGCCAAGTAACAGAACTTGTCAGGCTTGAGATGGGAAAGTAAATGGAGCTCATACGGTTCATTGTAGCCCCCAAAATGACTGGTTCTGTCTTTTTAGGACTTGCCTGGCTTGACAAATGGGAAGACGGATACAGGAAAATCATATCAGGCATTGCCCCCCTGCCTCCTATCTTTCCTGACAGGGGCCAGTCTCCAACTAGCCCCCAACCATCAGAAGCAGCCATCACCACTATAGAGCCACTGCCAGGTGTCCCCACTAAGGAGTACAAAGACTTGACTGGCATTTTTAGTGAGAAGGAATGCAATATCCTCCCACCTTACTGACAAACTTACTATGCTATTGAAATAGAGCCAGGAGCCAAGTTGCCAAAGCCTAAAATGTACTCCATGACACCCACAGAAATGACTGAGCTGAGAAAGTACATTGACATCAATTTAGCCCGAGGCTTCATCGAGCCCACAAAATCCAAAGTAGTGGCTCCAGTACTATTTAAGGGGACAAAAAGAGGGGGCTTGGGGTTGGGACTGAGCATTGATTTTCGTGGAATAAATTCTGTGTGTATGCAAAACACCTACCCGCTCCCCCTCATGAAAGACTTACTGAATCACCTATCAAAAGGCAAAATATTTACTAAGCTGGACCTAAGGGAAGCTTATTACAGAGTGTGCATTTGGGAGGGAGACAAATGGAAAACAGCTTTTAACTGTCTGTTAGGAAGTTTTCAATTCTGAGTCATGCCTTTTGGGCTCCAAGGAGCCCCAGCAGTCTTTATGCAATTAATCAATGAAGTACTGCATGAACATTTATATAACGGGATCCTAGTTTACCTGGTGACATTTTTATATTCAGTGAGACACTAGAGAGCATGGCAAACTGGTGCAGCAAGTTCTGAAAAAACTTCTAGCTGCAAAACTCTATGTGAAGCTCTCGAAATGTGAGTTCCATAAGACCTCCCTAGACTACCTGGGCTACCGAGTGTCAAATGAGGGAATTGAAATGCATCTGGGGAAAGTGAGAGCTGGACTGGTCTGGCAAGCCCCACGCACTTGCAAACAGCTCCAAAGCTTCCTAGGGTTGCTAACTTTTACAGACAATTTATTGACAGTAACCTGAATCTCTAAAATGTCAACCAGCTCCCCATGAACCGGTGGCTGTCTTGGGAGGGGGGCTTACATAGAGAGGTGGAAGATTAGACTCAACAACATTCTTCTCATAAAGTCAAGGACAAGTTACCCTGCACCTGGAGAGGAGTGTCTTAAGGAATGTCTCCAGACATTCCTCCAGATGGGACAATGGTTGATGGGACCATGTAATGGACTGGTGGGTGCAGGGGATGGGTTTTTGAATTTCAGTTGGGAAGGGAAAACCCAGAACTCTCAGATTCAGATTTATCCAAATGGATGAATTTTGTTTCTGAGTGCTGAATGAAATGTGGAGTTTCATTGGAATGTTGAGACATGGCCCCATTAGAGCCTGGGTCTGAGGAGGTTGACAAGATTGATTCAGGGCTGATGGAGGAGGATGGCACAGCTTCTCTAACTCTGGAGGAGTTATCTGGGCAGCAGGACAAGACAGTTTTGGGTCCCTTGGGCTTTGGAGGGGTGGCCAGCAACAAGTGAAGGAGGAGGAGAGGGAAAGAGTCAACCCTGGCAGTGGCCATTTTTTTTGCTGTAGCTTTTTGGTAGGGATTTTCTTCACATGGCTTCAGGCTTGACACAACCTGGAGTTTAGGGCAGTGTTTAGGGAGGGTGTAGAGATAACTGGGATGTTGTAACCAAAATAAAATTCTTTCCCCTGGGAACCAAGGACATTGCCACAGGTGTTTGGAAGGTGGAGACTAAAGACAACCAATGATTAGATGTGTGCTGATTGGATCATGTAACTGATGACTCTGGGGGGGAAGTTACATACTTTTTATTTGGTGTAAAACTGGCAGGAAAGTATAGTGCCGGTTTTTCACCAAGACTGTGCCAATATGTCCCTATAAAATGTTCTTTGAGGAATATGCCTGCCCCAGAGTTCTCTTTGTGGGGGATGCATTACTTGGAACCTTGACATTAAACTGGCCCTAATTTCAATCTCGAAGGCTCTAACCAGAGCTGATGTCCAGAGTCCTGAGCTCCAACTGCTTACCTGGTCTACTTGGGAAGCAGAGAAGACTCAGGGAAGGAAGGAAACTGGAAAAATGACAGGCATCAGTGGAGCCCACAGGAGAATCGAGGAGAGTCTGCAGTTCCCCTCAATGCCCCAGAGAGCTGAATGCCAGTTGGGGACCTGGCCCAAGATATACGTTCAATGTCCAGGCTCCAGGAGGTTTACCAGGCAGAAGAAGACCTTGGGACCCATCCAGCTTCCCAGTTGCCAGTGACAGAGCAGCCAATTATCTCAACAAGGGAAGCGAGGACCACTATCTTGGACTGGAGATCAATGGGACCCTTAAATATCAGTGAGTTGAAAGAATGGAAGTACAGATCCTCAGCCAGACCCTAGAGAGACTACCAGAAAAATTTGAGCAGATGAACCTCAGCAGCATCAGCCAGTTGCAGCACACCAGCCAAACAATGGCAGTTCTTGGTCAGCTGACTTTCATGTTTTCTGCCCAGAGGTACTCCAGAGGGACCAGTGCCTTTGCCAGTGCCAATAGTGAAGTGTGAGACACAGCTGAGTCTGCCCAGGAGAGACTGGTCAACCTTCCAGACAACCCATGCTGCCAGTTTGAGTTGGAGGATGTTAATGATTTCCTACAAGAGCTGAGGAGTCAGTTCTTGCCGTGAGCAAGTACTCAGTGACACAGTTCTGCTTCAGGTTGTGCTGCAGCCCCAACGACGCCTCCATGCAATGAGGACTCTCTGGAACCAAGTTTCCTGAACTGTGTTTGCCCTCAAAACTGGCTGCTTCTCTGAACTCACAGCAACCAGGAATTAGTGGAGGTGTGAGTGTGTGTGTGTGTGTGTTTGGAGCTTTGCTCATGGACTTACAGTGAACTGTGGGAACTTTGGGGGGGGGGTGAGTTGGAGCAATAAAAGAGAGTTAAGCCTTTGGACAGATTCCTAACATTCTCCCCTTTGGATAGGTCAATATATAATACATTACATCTTTAAACCATAATTCTCACAACACTCTTTATGCTTAATTGCACGTTGAGCTTTTGTGAAATGATCTGCAATGTTATGTTCAGTCATGCAGTATTCTAACTAAATTAATTTGTTTTGAATACACTAACATTCAAATATCTCAAATCAGTATGTTTAGACCTTGTTTTAACAGCTAAATTAGTAGCCATACTAATTGCAGATTGATTGTCTTCATAAGCAATAAATGGATCCTGTACAGTAATTCCAATATCTTTCAATAATTGTTTATAATATTATATATTATACTAACCTTATTTTTTTTTCTTTGCCACCCACAATTCTTAACAATTTTTCTTTTTTCTTTTTATGGTTTTTTCTTCTTTTTTGGAGGGGCTTCTCTTGCTATTTAACCAATTGATTAGATTAAGGTGTACAAGAACCTGAAGAAACTTTTCTTTTATTCTGCTTTCCTTTTTTCTCCACTATTTTTACTTGGAATTACAACTAGTCATTACACGAGTGGATTAAGGTCTAGAAGAACCTGAAGATTTTGAATTGTTTGAAATGAGCAGGAAACTAACAGTGGCTGGTTTCTCAATTCCTACTTCTTCCTCTTCACCATCTGGAGGACAACGCTCAATACAGACGGTGTTACAACAAGAGAAAGAACAGGAAAAGGTGATGCTGCAAATGATGATGCAAGGAATTCAAAACATACAAGCAAGAACATCTGTAGCTTGGTAATACAACTCCCAATTAGGCAAACCAAATCCTCCTCTTATTCTAGCATCTTGCAAAAGTTTTAACTTTATTCTCGCTTTCTTACTTTGCCATATAAATTTCAACACAGTTTTATTTAAATCTTCAAAATAGTCTTTTCCAAGCCTAATTGGAATTGTTTGAAACAAATATAAAATTCTGGGTAATATATTCATCTTGATTGTTGATATTCTCCCTATTAATGACAGTTGTAAATTTTCCCAATTTGGCAACTCTAGCGCTATCTGCTGTTTAAGTTTGATATAATTATTTTCTTTTAGTGTACTGCATCTTGCTGTCAAGTATATCCCCAAGTACTTGATCTTATTCGTAACCTGAATTTTCAATAAGTCTGCCAGTTCTTCCTTTTGTCTTGATAGCATATTCTTTGTCAAGATCTTTGTCTTATCTTTATTTATTTTCAAACCAGCCACCTTTCCATATGTCTCTATCTTTTCTATCAATTTTGATGCTGTTTCTAGCGGGTCTTCTAGAATAAAAACCAGATCATCTGCAAATGCTTGCAAATTCTTCCTTTTTAATTTTCATCCCTTTTATATTCTTTTCATCTCTAATATTTCTATTTAGCACTTCCAAAGTTAACACAAACAACAGAGGTGACAGTAGGCACCCTTGTCTTGTTCCTTTTCTTATATCAATAGAGTCTATCAGTTCTCCCTCTATCATTACCTTTGCCGTTTGCTTATGATATATAGCTTCTATTGCTTGAATAAATTTTCTAGCAAAGCCCATCTGTTCCAGCAGTAACAATATGAATCACCAATTCACATTATCAAATGCCTTCTGTGCATCTAGAAATATCAAAGCCATTTGTTTTTCAGGATGTGCCTCGTAATATTCCAAAGTGTCCAAGATTACTCTCATATTGTCTTTAATTTGTCTCTTTGGCAGAAATCCATTTTGATCAGGATGAATAAAATTATTTAAGTATTTTTTAAGTCTTTCTGCCAACATTGAAGCAAAAATTTTATAATCTGCGTTTAGTAGGGAAATAGGTCTATAGTTCTTGATTTGTAATGGATTGGCCTCCTCTTTTGGAACAAGTGTAATATAAGCTTCTGACCATGATTTGGGTATCCTCTTCTTTAACATAAGTTCATTCATAACTTCTAGCAATGGGAGATTCAACAATTCTTGTAATGTTTTGTAAAATTCTGCCGGAAGTCCATCTGGGCCTGGTGCCTTTCCATTATTTTGCTTCTTGGGTGCTTCAGTTAACTCCATCATCATTATATTGCTTTCTAACATTGTTTCAATCTCTTTAGGTATCTTAGCATTAGGGGTAACTTAGCATTCTGTAGGTACTGTTTGACTCTTTCCTCATCAATATTCTCTTGTGTGTATAGTTTCCCATAATAATCTCGAATGATTTCCTTCTTCTCATTACTACCATAGCAAACTTGGCCTTGATCATCTATTAATTGCGATATTTTCCTTGGCTCTTTTGCCTTTCTCAATTTATATGCTAACCATCTACCTGGTTTATTTGCATCTTCAAAGTAATTCTGTTTAAGCACCTTTAATTTTCTGTGCTAATTCTTCTTTTTCTATTAGACCCATTTTATGTTTAATTATATCCATTTTTAACTTAATGTCCTTTTTCTGTGGCATTTTCTGTAGCTCTTTTTCAAGTCTTTTATACTCATCCTCTAATGCCTTAGAGACTAATCTTTTCATGGTATTTCTTTTCCTTGTATAGTCTATTATCAACCCTCTGGCATATGCCTTCATTGTATCCCATACATTCTGGATTGATGTATCTTCTTTTTTGTTTTCTCTAAAGAAAAAAGCCAGTTCTTTCTCCATCCACTCTGTGAAGTCTTTTTCCTTTAAAATAGTATTATTTAGTGTCCATCTAGATCTTCTTCTTTGTCCTTTCCATTTAATTGTCATTGGATTGTGATCTGCCCAAGTACTTGTTTCAATATTTATTTCTTGGATATTAGTTAACAATTCTGCTGACATCCATATCATATCTATTCTGGACCATGATAAGTGTCTATTTGAGTAGAAGGTGTATTGTTTAATTTTAGCATTTCTTTCTCTCCATGTATCTTTTAAGTTTATTTCATCTACCATATTAAAAAAAGATTTAGGGAAAGTCTTTCTGTTTTGCTTTATTGTTTTCTGCGCTGTATAGTCCAGTTTGTTGTCTACAATTCCATTAAAATCTCCCATCATAACTATATTAGCATAGTCCAGTTCAATTATTTTGATATGTAATTTTTTATAAAATTCTTCTTGTTCATCATTCAGGGCATAGATTGCAATCAGGGGTGTTTTCATATTATTATCCATTATTTCCACCATTAGTATTCTTCTGTAGTCATCAGTATAAATCAATTTTGCTGGAATAGTCTCTTTAATATATAAAACCACTCCTCTTTTCTTGCATTGTGTCAAGGAGGTAAATATTTTCCCTAGTTTTGGCTGTATCAACAATTGTTCATATTGCTTTTTAATATGTACTTCTTGTAGGCAAATTATATCAAATTTTAATTTCTCTAATTTATGGAAAGTTTTCCTTCTTTTAACGGCTGAATTAAGTCCATTTATATTAATTGTAATCAGTTTTTTCTCTTCCATGCTTATATTTTATAATTAGGATTGGTAGCTCTTGTGGATCTTGGTTCACGTTGACCTTTGGCTTCCTACTTTCCACCAGTATACTGCACCTTCCTCTTTTTCAGTTGTTATTTGGCAGTCCTCTTGGAATTCAATTAGTGAAATTTCTTTTTCTGCCTCTTCCTCGTTCCCTCTGAAAAATTATGTAAAAAATGATTCAGCTTTCTCAACTGAATCAATTCTGTATCTCTGTTCTTGACATGTGAACATTAAACCTTCTGGAATCAGCCATCTATAATTCACCTCTTTTTTAAGTAGCAATTTGGTCAAGAATCGGTATTCTCTTCTCATCTCTCTCACTCTTCTGGGTACTTGTTTCAAAACCACAATCTCCTTATCTTTATATTTCAATGTTTTCTCTCTTGCCACTTGCGATATTTGCGTTTTAATGGCTTTCTTTGTAAATCTGATGTGAACTTCTCTTGGTAGGCTATTTCTCATTGCGTATCTTGTGAAGACTCGATAAACCTCATCTATTCCATCCATCATCTTCTCTTCTGTTATTTCCAAAGCTTCAGCCAATATTTCTATCATTATCTCAGCTAGATTTTGTCCTTTTTCTTCTTCTATGTTTTGAAATCTAAGATAAAATTCTGATCTGTCCATCTCCTATCTCAGCATACCACTTTTATCTTGTTCAACCACAGTTAATCTAGTATCAATGTCTCCAATCTTCTTATCTCTTTGTTTATCTTCTTCTTCAATTTTTAGTAGTCTCTCATCATACTTCATCATTTGTTGGGTGTTCTCGACTTTTTCATCAGTTTCCCCTGTTCTTTGTTCGATGTTCTCTATTCTCTTTTCAATATTCTCTGATCTTGTTTGAATGTTTTGAATTCCTTGCATAATAATCTGCAGGGTCACTTTTTCTTTTTCTTGTTCTATCTCTTGCCTTAACATTGTCTGTATTAAACATTGTCCTCCAGATGGTGGAGAGGAGGAAGTAGAAGTTGAAGAGCCGATAGCTGTTAATTTCCTACTCATTTCAAACAATTCAAAATCTTCAGGTTCTTCTAGACTTTAATCCAATTGTAAAGAAACCAATTGCGATTCCAAATAAAAATAGTAGGAAAAAAGAAGCCAAATAATAATAATAATAATAGAAAAAGATTTTCTTCAGGTTCTTGTATACCTTAATCCAATCGATTAATTAGATAACGATGAAAATTCAAAAATGAAGGAAAAAACCATAAACATACACAAAGGAGAAAAAGTTGTAAAATCCTAAAAAAGACAGAAAAGTGAAGAATAAAAAGCTTTAAAAAAGGGAAAAATTCATCAGGTTCTTCAACACCTTAATCCAATTAAGAGGTCTCAAATATAAAAAACTGCATAAGAGAAAAGGGAAAAAAAGCCAGGAAGATAAAAAGAAAGAAAAAACCAGTATTGGAGGTGGGTGGAAAAACAAAAATACCAGGAAATCAAAAAGAGGAAAAAAAAAAGGCTGCTCCCTTAAAAAGAAAAGGAAGGGAATCATTAATACTAAAACTTTTCTTTTAAAATAAAAAACAAACGTAAAATATTAACTTCCAAGGACAAGCATAAAGAAAAAAAAAGCAAAGACAAGTTCCAAAGAACTAAAAGTCCAAATAGCTATTTCAAAAAGTAAACTGTTGAGGAGGGGTAGCACAGCTTAGAAAAAATCAAGAAAACACACTGCACTTTGTTTAGTTATCCAAGGCTCTTGTTATAACACTCTTCTCCAGAAACTTATCACCTTTTCTTTTTCTATAACCTTCAGGACCAGACTCCAGCTGTTGATAGAAACCCAGAAGAGCACCTGCAATAATACTCTCCCATGCTCTTCCCTCTATCTTATCGAATACAAATGTCCTTGAAAAAAAGTCTCAGTTCTTTCTTTCTCAGCTTTGTCTGGTCACAAGAGAAATAGAATATTTCCAAGCCTCTAGTTGGCAGTGTTACAAAGTTTCTTTGCTTTCACTTTCCCCCTCCTTTTCCAAGCAAAATGCAATAAGAATAAAAAAAAGAAAAAGATATTTTGAAAAAAGAAATAACTAAATGGGAGTCTCTAGCCTAAAATAGCTACAAAATCAAAAAGGAGAAAAAAAAATAGATGAAAAAGAAAAAAACAGTCCAGTTTCAAAATATAAGATCATGTATAGAAAATCCAATTTGATGTGGGTTAAGGAATGGATATCGTTAAGAAATACTAGATTGTTGACATTAGAAGGACATGATCTGTTGTTGGGGTGGCATGCTTTTTTATGGTATAAAGGAACTAAGACACAGGGGTACTTTAGAAGACATTATATATGGGAGTCTCTGTGGTTAAACTGGGAGAAGATTAAAAGACAATGTTATTTGAAAATTCCAGTCTGGTTATTGACTATTGAAGCATTTTCTTATCCTATAATATACAAAAAGGAACCAACAGTTAGATATGGTGAAATACTGAATGAAAAGGGTGAACTTAAATCTATACAGAAACTAAAGGAACAAGGTATAAAGATGAATTGGTTTTCATATGCGCAAATACATTCAAGGTATGATAAAGATTCTAAAACAGAAGGTTTCTATGATAAATTGACTGACTTAGATAAGATTTTGACAGGTACTGATGAAAAGGTGATTAAAAAATTGTATGGATATTTATTAGAAATTAAACTAGAGGAAGAACAAGTTAAAGAAACTATGATTGCTTGGGGGAAGAATTTTGGATATGGGATTGATCTAGAGAAATGGCAAAAATTGTGGTCTCAAAATTATAAAATGACAATGTCAACAGCATATAAAGAAAATTTGTATAAGATGTTTTACAGGTGGCATTTCCCCCCGACAAGAATAGCAAGAATGTTCAAGAATAAATCTGAAAAATGTTGGAAATGTCATCAGACACCTGGCTCATATTACCATATGTGGTGGACTTGTGCGGATGCTAAAAAATACTGGACTAAAATCCACACGTGGTTGGAAAAAATGACAAAAAAGCATATAGACTTGAAACCAGAGATACTTTTCTTGGGAATTTTACCTGAAATATATAGTAAAGATTTGAAATACATGATTGTAAATGTATTAACAGTGGCTAGGATTGTATTTGCTAAAAACTGGAAAAATGAGAAAATACCATCACAGGAGGAAATTATTAAGAAAATATTGGAATGTGCTGAAATGAGTAGATTGACATTTGAAATTAGAGAACAGGATGATAAACAATTTTATAAAGTTTGGGATCTATTCTATCAATGGTTAGACAATAAAGTATAATAACGAAATATGTAGACTTTTAGAAAATACTAAATATATAAAGATGTATTCTTTTATATATATATAAAATGTTTTTAGGATAGATTTGGGATGATAATATGAATTGTCACAAAATAAATTAAGTAAAATGTGATTATTTTCCAAAGCATGAATGAATAAAAGTATAGTCAAATGATTGATTAATAATGATACCAATGTATTTAATATTGGATTGAAAATATGAGATCATATACAATGTAATTGTAATTGAAGACTACAAAATGGAAGCACAAAACAATTTGTAAACCAACTGGCACACTGTATGTACATATACGGAAGATGGCCTGATGTTTTTATGTTTTGTTTGTTTATGTTTGTTTTAAAAACCAATAAAAATTAAAAAAAAAACATACAAGCAAGAACAGAGAATATTGAAAAGAGAACAGAGAACATTGAACAAAGAACAGGAAAAACTGATGAAAAGTTGGAGAATATTCAACAAATGATGATGAAGTATGATGAGAGATTCCAAAAAATTGAAGAAGAAGATAAACAAAGAGATAAGAAGATTGGAGATATTGATGGCAGATTAACTGTCGTCGAATAAGATAAAAGTGTGATCCTGGGATGGGAGATGGACAGATCAGAATTTTATCTTAGATTTCAAAACAGAGAGGAAGAAAAGGGACAAAATTTGGCAGAGATAATGGTAGAAATCTTGGCTGAGGCACTGGAAATAACTGGAAATAAGAGAAGATGATGGATGGAATAGATGAGGGTTTTCTAGTTTTCACAAGATATGCAATGAGAAATAGTTTGCCAAGAGAAGTTCACATTAGATTTACAAAGAAAGCTATTAAAATGCAAATATTACAGATGGCAAGAGAGAAAACACTGAAATACAAAGATAAGGAGATTGTGGTTCTGAAACAAGTACCCAGAAGACTGAGAGAGATGAGAAGAGAGTATCGATTCTTGACTAAAATACTACTCAAAAAAGAGATGAATTATAGATGGTTGATACCAGAAGGTTTAATGTTTACATGGCAGGAACAAAGACACAGAATTGACTCAATTGAGAAAGCAGAATTATTTTATACAGAATACTTTGGAGGAAAAGAGGAGGAGACAGAAAAAGAAATGTCATTAATTGAATTCCAAGAGGACTGTCAAGCAGTGATTGAAAAAGAAGGTGCAGTAGGTGGAAAGGTGGAAGCTAGAGAACAACAAGAACCAAGATCTACTAGGGTTGCAAAACCTACTTATAAAGTATAATCATGGAAGAGAAAAACTTGATTACAATTAATATAAATGGACTTAATTCAGCTGTTAAACAAAGGAAAACTTTCCATAAATTAGAGAAATTAAAATTTGATATAATCTGCCTACAAGAAGTACATATTAAAAAGCAACATGAACAATTATTGATACAGCCAAAGCTAGGGAAAATATTTACTTCTTTGACACAATGTAAGAAAAGAGGAGTGGTCCTATACATTAAAGATACTATTGCAGCAAAATTGATCCACATGGATGATGATGGAAGACTTTTAATGGTGGAAATAATGGACAATAATACAAAAATTGATAAATACATAAATTGATAGCAATTTATGCTCTGAATGAAAATCAAGAAGAATTTTATAGAAAATTACATATGAAAATAATTGAACTGGACTATGTTAATATCTGTATGATGGGAGACCTCAATGGAGTAGTAGATAATAAACCGGACTATACAACACAGAAAACAACAAAGCAAAGCAGAAAGACTCTCCCTAGATCCTTTTTTTAAATGATAGATGAAATAAATTTATATGATGCATGGAGAGAAAGAAACACAAAGACCAAACAATATCCCTTCTATTCAAATAGACATTCATCATGGTCCAAAATAGATATGATATGGATGTCAACAGAATTGATCGCTAATCTCCAAGAAATAGATATTGAAACAAGTACCTGGGCAGATCATAATCCATTGACAATTAAATGGAAAGGACAAAGAAGATCTAGATGGATGTTAAATAACACTACACTAAAAAAAAAAAGACTTTATACAGAGAATGGAGAAAGAACTGGCTTTTTTCTTCAAAGAAAATAAAAAAGAAGACATATCAATGCAGAATGTATGGGATACAATGAATGCATATGCCAGAGGATTGACAATAGACTACACAAGGAAAAGAAATATTATGAAAAGACTAGCCTCTAAGACATTACAGGATGAGTATAAAGGATTTGAAAAAGAGTTACAGAAAATATCACAGAAAAAGGACATTAAGTTAAAAATGGATACAATTAAACATAAAATGGGATTAATGGAAAAAGAAGAATTAGCACAGAAAATCAGAGGTGCGAAGCAGAACTATTTTGAAGATGCAAATAAACCAGGTAGATGGTTAGCATATAAACTGAGAAAGGAGAAAGAATCAAGGAAAATATTGCAATTAATAGATTATCAAGGCCAAGCTTGCTATGGAAGTAAAGAGAAGAAAAAAATCATACGATATTATTATGGGAAATTATACACACAAGAAAATATTGATGATGAAAGAGTTAAACAGTACCTACAGAATACTAACTTACCCCAGATACCTAAAGAGATTGAAATAATGTTAGAAAGTAATATAACGATGATGGAGTTAACTGAAGCACTTAAGAAGCAAAATAATGGAAAGGCACCAGGTCCAGATGGACTTCCAGTGGAATTTTATAAGACATTACAAGAATCGTTGAATCTCCCATTGTTAGAAGTTATGAATGAAGTTATGTCAAAGAAGAGGATACATAGCAATCATGGTCAGAAGCATATATTACACTTGTCCCAAAGGACAAATCAAGAACTATAGACCTATTTCCCTATTAAACTCAGATCACAAAATTTTTGCTTCAATATTGGCAGGAAGACTCAAAAAATACTTAAATAACTTCATTCATCCTGATCAAAATGGATTTCTGCCAAAGAGACAAATTAAAGACAATATGAGAGTAATCTTGGACACTTTGGAATATTACGAGGCACATCCTGAAAAACAATTTAAAATTTTTAGATGCACAGAAGGCCTTTGACAATGTGAATTGGCGATTTATGTTATTACAGTTGGAGCAGATGGAATAGAAGCTATATATCATAAGCAAACAGCAAAGGTAATGACAGAGGCAGAATTGACAGATCCTATTGACATAAGAAAAGGAACAAGACAAGGCTGCCCACTGTCACCTCTGTTGTTTGTGTTAACTTTGGAAGTGCTAAATAGAAACATTAGAGAAGAAAAGGATATAAAAGGGATGAAAATTAAAAAGGAAGAATCTAAACTGCAAGCAGGGTAAGAAAGTGAGAATAAAACTAAAACTCTTGCAAGAAGCTAGAATAAGAGGAGGATTTGGCCTGCCTAATTGGGAGTTATACGATCAAGCTACGGTACAAATCTGATGTGGGTTAAGGGATGGTTAACACTAAGAAATACTAGATTGTTGACATTAGAAGGACATGATTTGTTGTTGGGGTGGCATGCCTTCTTATGGTACAAGGGAACTAAAACACAGGGGTACTTTAGAAGACATTATATATGGGAGGCTCTGTGGTTAAATTGGGAGAAGACTAAAAGGCAATGTTATTTGAAAATTCAATAACAGTAATAAAATTAAGCCATCTTTTTCTCTTTGGAACAAACAAGGATCAGCAGTACCAGCTTCAAAACCTATTGAAACTAATTCCTTTACAATACATTTATTCCATTCATAACCTGATTGCTTTAGACCATAAAGGCTTTTCTTTAATTTCCAATAATCAGTTTTTCCATCATCCTTTAAACCTAATGGCTTTTTCATATAGATGGTATGTTGTAAAGGTACATGTAGATATGCAGTTTCAACATCTACATGGTTTATTTTACATTTATTCTTAGCTGCCCAAACTAATGCTGCTTTCAATGTATTTGCTCTCAGACTAGGTGCAAACACTTCATCATAGTCCTTATCTGACTGAGCAAATCCTTGAACAACTAATCTTGCTTTATGGGTAATAGTCCCATCCACATCAGTCTTTATCTTATACACCCATTTGCAACCTATTGCACGCTCACCTGGTGGTAGCTTTACATCCTCATACATTTCTAAATCCTTTAAAGATTTAAACTCCCTATTCATAGCTTCCTGCCAAGCTACCTAATCCTTTGTAGGATACAGTTTTTATTTCATTGAAGTTAGAAGGTTCTGTATTAACCTGACATACAATGCTTGCTTGAAATCTGTCAGGTGGACGTCTCTCCCTAGTTGACCTCCTAGGCAACTTAGTACATGTTGTTGGCATGTCCTCTTTCTTTACCTCCTCTATCAAATCCTCGTCTTCTACAGTCATAGAGGGTTCTTCTGTTGATGATTCCTCCATCGAGGATTCCTCCACTATCTTATCATCAATATTATTATCATTAGGATTATCGGTAAATAATGGAGTCTCAACAACAATACTATCCTGTACCTTATTATATTCCTGTTCAAGCTTTCTCCAGCCAACATGCTCTAGAAATTTAGCACTCACACTGCAATATACATTAGTAGTACCTGGCTCCCCAAATCTAAATGATCTATGATTAGCTTCATAACCTATAAAATATAATTGTCTTGCTCTATGTTTTCCCTTTTGCCTTACTTGTGTGGGATTATTAACCCATGCTGGGGTTCCAAATGTATGGAAATAACTGAGATCTGGCTTTTTTCCATTCCAACGAGTAAATGGTAATTCACCAGTTGTTGAATTCACTACGTTATTCAAAAGATGGTTAGCACACATTATTGCTTCATCCCAAAGTTTCTCTGATAAACCAGAATCCGAAATCATAGTCCTAGCCTTAGCCTGTAATGTTTGTCCTCTACGTTCAATATATGAGTTATGTTGTGGTCTATAAGGAACAGAACAGTTATGTTCAATGCCAGCTTTCTGTAACATGGCTTCAAATTTTCCACTGGTAAATTCAGTACCATTATCTGTTACTAAGCTAATAACTTTCTGTTTCTTTTTCCTTTCAGCAAATTTTAGCCAGTTTACAAAATGCTGGTATGTTTCTATCTTCATTTTCATTAAATAACAGAAACCATATCTGGAAAAATGATCAATTATACTTAATATGTAACAGGCTTATTAGGTTTCTTTGGTCCAATAATATCAGCAAAAATGGTTCACTGGTTTTGAAGGAGTTACCCTTTTTGCAGGAGTTACCTTGCTTTTTTCTTGATTGCAAGCATTGCAATTTAAATACTTTGTACAAGGTTTTAATTTTATACCATTAGATAACTCAACAGTTTTCTTTAGCATTTTGAAATTTATATGTCCCATATGTCTATGGAGCAGATGAATACATTCATCATGAGACTTTTTATTCTCATAAACTGTGTTAGCATTAATTAATGGATTATCATGTATAATAAACAAACCATTATCCAATCTTAAAGTAATGCTTTTACCCTGTTTTTCAATTAAACATTTATCTCCCTGAAAGGTTAAAACAAATCCTGCTTTTACCATTGCTCTTATTTATCTTAGCAAGTTAAATATCATTCTAGGTACATATAACGTCGGTAAATGTTCATTAATACATGAGCAATATGCAGTACCTTCTCCAGATGCTCTCAATTTCCATCCATTAGCTAATGATACATGATGTTTACTCTTTGTCATGTTAACAAACCTTTCTTTACTTTTAGTTATACACTGCGATGCTCCACTGTCAACTACCCATATATCATAGTTTACAGTTGTAGTTGCACTTGATATGGCTAAACTAACATCTTTATAAGCTCTCTGTATATTAATAGCATTCTGTTTCTTACCCTTTTTACAGTATCTGGCTATATGACCTTTAGCCCCACAAGAAAACATTTCCTAACAATATAGGCAGTTGAAGACAGTTTTTCTTCCTGTGGTTGTCTTTCTCTCAGTTGATTTCTATCTTGCCTTCTTCTTGACTCTTCTAACAGTCTTCCAATTATGCCAGTCAATGTAAGTTCATCTCTGTTTAAAACTTCCAGTGAAGACATATAATCATCATAAGTTTCATCCAAAGAAGAAAGAATGATGTAAACTTGATGCAACTCCGAGAAAATCAGCTCTTTTTCTTGTGGCTCTTGTAAAGTCCTTTTCATAAACTCCAAATGAGCTAACATATCACCATGTTTTATAAGACAGGCTCTAAACAGTTTACGTGTAAGGTGTATGTGTGCATCCATGCTATCTCGAACATAAATCCTCTTCAAAATGTCCCAACATCTAGCAGCAGATTCTTCACCACGAATATGGACTAACTGCTGATTACTCAGTGTCAGTCCAATTATACTAAGAGCCTTTACATTATCCCAGTTAAAGTCAGCTATTTTCTTTTTATCTTCATCATTCAGTTGGGTCCCAAGTTGTTACATCTGGTGGACTATTAACTACAGTCCATAATCTGTCTTTACGCAGAAGTAGGCTGCACTTCATAGACCAGGAAACATAGTTTGTTCCATCCAACCGGGTTATCTGGGATATATTGGTTGACTGTTCTTGTGCCATTGGTACTTTAACAATAAACCGCAATCAGCTATCTGAATATGAAACTGTATAATCACAGTGATTCTCAATATCTCTCTGGGCCCATAACTAATGTTATGATATGTACAGAATAACCCTTGAGTAACAAGGATATGCACATGGAAACGTTTATGAGAATAGTTATGAATAATTATCCAGCCACACACAGATACACTAAATTGAGTTCAAGTTTACTTTAAGAAACAGCACAGTCCAATAAACAGTCCAGGTCATATACATTTAACAGTCCAAAGAATATCCAGTTACAAAGTCTTCTTACTGGTTGCCTTTGTCATTTACAGTAAACAAAGAGATCAAAGTATAAGCACAGCATAAATACAACAGAGAACCTTAGATAGCGACAGAATGTCAGAGAGACAGAATGTCAGAGAGAGCAAGCTATGATCTCTAGCTCCCTCTTATGGTAATTTCCAATATAATCAACCAATCGGAATATAGTATAAATCAATACAGTGATTTTGTCTTAAAGCTACAAACATACATTGTTGGTTTATATATTGCCAACCCAACTAATTGGTGGACAGATTGCTAACAAAATCTCTTCCTAATATTTTACTTTATAGTTTTTAATTGTGGAACTTTGCATATTTGTCTCTTATTTTGTTATTCTCAACCCATTTATCTGGATTGTTCTGAACTTTTTTCTATCTTCTACAAAACCCAGTTTTGGGTCACATCTTAGTCTCGTTGACTTCACTGAATCTGAACAATTGTAATTCATGAATTGTGGCTTCAACTGAGTTATGCAATAGACATTAATTAGAACATAAGGGGTTGCAGAAAATCAAATGTGTGTATGGAAAGGAAAGTACAGTGATTCTAATGTATTTATCAAATTCTAGAATATCAAAAGGAACATTATTTTGTCATATAGTAAATATGATAGATGTCAAAGAAACAATTATTCTTATAACAAAGAAATATTCTTAAATGCAGGAAAAAATCATTATGTCAATGCAGTTATCTGTCTACATCTCAGCCTCAAAGTTTTAAGTAATATAAATGTCCATATAAAGTATTAATATAAGATATTTTGCATATGGTAGTTATTTGATCCCAAATATTATTTTAATTTTCAGTACAAATTGTTTGAAAAAAGATAGTCTTTTAAAGGAAATAAAGGAAGATGTGTCTGTTATTTCAAAGTGTTGCAAAAAGAAAAAACTAGGTAAAAATTACCAATAAAATATAAAGATGTTTTATCTGAAAATGTAGAGCAATTTTTCATAGGTTGGTGAAAGAAAATGAAGGTTTTTTTAAAAAACAGAGGGTTAATTTTAATAATAATCATATATCAAATTGGATTACCAATCTCTTTTTGTGTTATACCAGCTAGGAAAATACAATTTACGTGAAAGTCTGGTCTTAAATAAATTATTTGTAATCCTCTCATAAGCTAACCATGGAATGAATTTCTTTTCTGTGCAGAGATGCTTTTTGGAATTCAAAGAGGCATGTGGTTATTTTTCCTATCAAAAAGCTACCTTGGACCTGGCTGTCTGCATTTAGATTCTCTGTTATCTGTTTCCTAAAGTATTTGTGTTATGGTTCTTCCAATCATGCTTGCTTTTTTGTCAAAATTCTACATCACTCTAAAATCAAGAGCACCAAGTAAAGTGCTGTATGTGGGTAAAACTAGCAGTACTTAAACTTGGATGCAAAATGTCAAATGACCATTAGATAGTAGTAAGAATTAGGGGTCTTTGGAACTCTTTGCTGCGATTTAGTGAGTGCCTGGATTTTTGCATCCCATAATTGATGAGTTCTCTTGCAATGAAATTTGTGTCAAGTTTTTCAAACAGCAGCTACAAAATCCTTGAGGCTAGTCCACAACATATATAAAATGTGAATGCACCTCTTGATATTGGTTATGCTGCATATAATTACTCTCATACAAGGAGGATTTTAAAAATATTCATATGCTATTTGGAACAGAGGGAATAGGAATCAAGAGAAGACTGCTTTGAGTTCACTGGTTTTCTGATACCTCATTCCAAAAGACAAGACTAAATAATTTACAAATATGATGCCATTCCCCTTTCCCCTCTCCATTTTCAGCAAACACAACCACCATAGCAACTACATTAGCTGAAGGAATGTCCTTCAGGACTTTTTTTTCATATGCCCAATAAAAAAATCGTCCTCCATTCTGACATCTAGTTTATTATTATTCTTTACCATTTACCACTTCTCACAGGCCACAAAGGGGAGAAAAGGGCTGAGTAAACATCTTAAGAATTAAGACTGGTGATTAAATAAATGGAAAACAATTAAAATTCAGTTTAGAAGAAGCTGCAGCAGTCATAAAGGAACTAAGAACTCTCCCATGTAAACCCACTGATTGATGCATATTTTGGCCAGGTCATCTCCTTTCAGAGCTTTGGAATTGTTCATACAATCTGGGGGTAATTACCTCCCATTTAAGGATGTTGAATAGTTCTGTTTAATTGTGGATTTTAAAGGCTCTTTGTGGCTGAAAAAGAAATAGCCCATCTGTGGGAAGAGGTTTGTATTCAATTTAATATGTATATATTAAATATGTATGCATAAGTACAAGGATACTTTAAGAAGCACAAGAGATGTGCACAAAAATCCTGAATATATGTATGTATATGTGTATGTGTATGTGTATATATATATATATATATATATATATATTCTTAAGTTTTCGTGGGTACTTACATGTATGGCATTCAGCTTTGTTCGGGTATTTTCCCACGTCATTGTAGTTGTGCTTTTAAAGTTGTAGCAACGTTTCGGGAGAATCTCATCTGCCATCATCAGCTTGAAGCCTGATGATGGCAAATGAGATTCTGCCAATATATATATATATATATATATATATATATATATATATATATATATATATATATATATATATATATATATATATATATATATATATATATATATTTTCTGAGGTTCTCATGGGTATTTGTATGTGGATCTTTGGTTATTCGGATTTTCTCCCACGTAAGATTGGAAGTATCTAGGCAACATTTCATCATCTTCAGGCTTCATCTTCAGAATTCAAGGGATTCTGAATTCAAGGGATCATAGATTAGTTCCGTAGCCGAGACACTCATCTCCAGAACAAAATGCTTAGCCGACGAACAACACCTAAAACCGAACTACACACTCTCACTAACGTACTAACAGCCAATGGATTCCAAAGAAAGAAGATTACCCACCTAATCCAAAAAGAAACCCCAACCAAAATCCAAGACAGAGAACAAGAGAATGGCAAAGCCCTCCTCCCATATATAAAAGGCACTACAGACAAAATCAGCAAGATCCTCCAAAAACACAACATTAAAACAGCATTCTGCACAAACAGAATAATATCCACCATCCTAAGAAACCCTAAAGACAAAATCGAGTTAGAAAACCAAGGAGTATACGAAATCCCTTGCACCGCCTGCCCCACCACATACATCGGACAAACTAACAGAAGAATAAGTGCACGCATTGAAGAACATAAGAATTCAATCAAAAAAGAAGAACTGACCTCTTCCCTGGTCCAACACCTCAAAGCCACAGGACATAAGATTGACTTTAAAAATACCAGAACTATCGCCAAAACTGAACACTTCGACAACAGAATAATCAGAGAAGCCATAGAGACAGAAAAATGCCCACACAGCATGAACAAACAAAATGACACCTCCCGCCTACCAGCGGGAGGGAAAATACCCGAACAAAGCTGAATAAGTACCCGCGAAAACTTAAGAATATATATATATATATATATATATATATATATATATATATATATCCGCCATCTATAAAGAGATAAACCACATTTATACATCCTTCAAAAGACATGATTAAAAAATTCATGAAGGAAACAAAAAACCTAGAACAGCGGCTAACATGATGACAGGGCACAAAACACTACCTAATCAGGCAACTCTTTCACACACTGCAAGTAAGCTAAAAGTCATGGTTGTCCCAAAGGTGCTTTTTTTGTCCAGTTTTCAGGTGTCTGGTTGCCTCCTGAAAAAAACATCTTTGGTACAGGTAAGCTAGTATTGTATATATAAACTTGCACTGAATATGTTACTTAGCAAGGTAATAACATGTCTGCAAGCAAGCAACCAAGATCAGAGACCACAAAAATGCCATAAAAATCAATCTAATTCAGTTATTCTAGAAAGTAGTTTGCTTAAAAGTAGGGTTGGACAAAGTTGTATTTGAAAAGTACAAATATTCTAGAAACCAGGATAGATAATTTTGTCAACTCTTCTTAAGGTGCAGGCATTGAAATATCTACTTGAACGTCACTATCCTTAACGTTCACAGTTTATTTGAAATTATTGTGACTCATTTGAAAACTAATAAAGTAATGCTATCCTTGAAGGACTATCAATCTCCCTATGCTAGAAATGACCATCAAAGTTTAAGGAGCAAATTTACCACAATTTCTCCTTTGCCATGTTGTTTATGCCAAAGATGGCTAGTAATGCTCATAGCTATCAGCCACATTAGTTGTCACATCAGTTCCACAGGCATCTTTTCATAAACCTTTGCTGCTTAGGTTTGTGAATATCTATTTCTAAAAGCACCATTAGTAAATATTGAGCATTTGAATTCAACATTAGAGAATTGACAAAACAATTTTATAACATTCTCTATTGTGATAAATATCTCTTGAATTTTTTAAGATAAGACTTTTAAAGAAGAAATGCTGTGTATTAAAAATTATAGACCTTCTCACTAATTATATATCCTCACATATATTCTTTGGCATAAATTTTGAACAGTTTCCTATGAAAATGAATTGGATTTTTTAATCCTATTAAAACCATGGATGCTACCATTCCAAGGATTGACATTTTGCCACACTTTTATCTTTTTATAAATATCATTTTGGTTAAAAAGGAAAAGAAGAACAGATACTGTAGAAAATCAGAAGAAAACATAACCTGCCCCTGGACAAAATTCCATGAATGAGATTCTGAGTTTATTAGCTAAATATATAAAGGTCCAGAAACCCTAAGTTAATGGATTTCAAAATGCATTTAATTGTTAAAATAACATTTAATTATTACAATAAAGATAGATTATATCAATTTCTTACAAATATAATCAAGGATTACTGCACCATAAATATGTCTGAATTCCTTTTTTTCATTGCAATGAGATTGCAGGGGTTGGGATCTGAAATGTTAGCCTTTTAAAATTTGTCTTTTCTTGTAAACAATTCATATAATATAGGAGATGGTTTTACTTTGTCACTATTCTATTCATTGTGAGAAATATAAAATGAAATGAAAGAGATTTTTAGTTTTTCTAACTTCATGGATCCCATGAATCCCCTAGTACATCTATTTATTCCACATTGGCTCAAAAGCTCAAGTTACGCATAAAAGAACAAGGAAAACAGGCTATATGTCTCTGAAACAGAGCTTAGAAACATCTGAAGAGCTGCACACAATATCCTAAGATACAGTACTCCTGATAAAAAAAAAATCTAAGAGATTCTGTTTTATAACAAATTTTCTTTACCATTTGAGAAATATTTTAAGTTTTTTGATTTCAAAGAAATGACTTTCTACCAGCAAATTAATAATGAATCTCAACAAGACTAGCATTAATCTTTCAATGTATAGTAATGATTCATTTTTTAAAAAAAATGTTAACAAATGCAATTTAATGTCAGGGACATTTTAATCTGGGAAGGAAATGAAACCAATGGATTTGTCCACATCTAACCATGGGTTGTGTCTTTCATGCAGAACACAATGGATTGTTTTCCTGCTGAATAGTCCAGCTGAAAACTCTTAACTGTAGTCTTAATTCATTTTATTTCAACCCACACTGAAACAATTTTCAAGGAAAGTATATGTTATGCACAGATCATGAATAACCATATGATTAATTAATATGCTGGGACCATTCCTCAACAGCAAATACAAGAGAGGTGGAGAGGGAGGGAGAGAGAGAGGGAGGGGGAGGGAGGGGCAGGGGGAGGGAGAAAGAGAAATATTACCTCTAAAGACTGAAAAACATGTTTAGCACTAAACAACCATTTTCTATATTTTGAGTTCAAACCAATATGTTCAGCCTTAGATCAAAATTTGGTTCTTTTGAATGACATGGTAAAGATAAAGAAACACAAGTAGAATAAAGACTAATTCTCAAGATTTTCTTATTGTCAAGTGCTTTGTATTCAAGTAACATTTTCCTTCTCTACCTATCTACCTTTGGCACCAGTACCTGAAATTTTTGTTATTCACAGCTTTTCAAATTTAGGCTGGGATAACTTTAAAACTTAGAATTATCCAGCCATCCTTTAATACAGGGCTCCTCAACACCTGGGCCATAGCCCAGTGCTGGGCCTCCACCCATTGGGAAGCTGCATTTGCACAAGGAGCACACATCTCTGCAAAACCATTTTCCCCCCTCCCCCGCCACTGCCACTACCGCTACACACAGCTGGAAAGAATGGGGACCACTGCTTTAATAGATGACATCAATTTAGTTTCAACTCAGCCATATGGTTGATTCATCATCAACCATATGTCGGTCCCAAACCTGGATAAATGGGGAGGGTTAGTGAAAGCAATGGTGAACTATAAAATACCTAACTAAAACACTTCATGGCAATAACTTAATGTGACTCAAGATACGGATACCAATAGTGGACCCTCCAGGCTGGATGGCAGCCTGCAAGCTACTGGAGAAGAACAAGAATTAGCTTTTAGTAGTCAGGGGTTTTATGTTGCTGGAGGAAAGCCTTTGGGAATCCCAACAATTGATGATGCCCATGATTAAAGTGGTCATCTATGCTGTACAAAGTTCTATCAAATTGAAACATAGAATGTTAGAGGGATGTCCCTTAGGAAACTTGAAATTGTAAAAAGAGAAATGATTAGAGCTAACATAGGCATCCTTTGGCATTAGTGAGTTACACTGGACAGGCAGTGATCAGTTGAAATCAGATGAGTTTATGGTTTATTTTTCTGGAAACGATATCATCAGATGAAAAGGAGCTGCATTCTGTTTAAGCAAATATGTGCTGAGGATGTATTTTGCCATCATATATTGATTAACCACTGTTAATGTTTTTTTTAATTGTTTCTGCATTTCCTGGTGCCATCTGCTAGGTTATGATGATAGGTGGAAATGGTGTCAAAAGCAGAGAGGCATTTGCGATTACTATATGTTTTCTATAAGGAAGTGTACTTGGCCATGGCTGAGAAGATAGAAGGAAGAACTGAACATGTTGACCTATTTTGATCCTGCTGCCTCTCATGGTCCAACTGGATTGTTCTGTTATTTTCTCTCTCTCCATTTGGGTCATTAAAGGCCATTGTTATTGATTGCTTCATTTAGCTCATGATTGCTACATTAACTGACAGAACCTCTCCAAATTTCCAGAGAGTATCTTTTCACAACCTTTGCCTCTGGAGATGCTCTGGATTGAACGGGGACCTTCTGAATGCCAAATATACTTTGTAATTCAATTATAGCCTTTCACTTCATGTTAACCACAGCCAGATGCAGTAGTCCTTAGAAAATGCTCTCCAGTCATGCCTCCAACCTGATTCACTACAATATTACTGCCTGCATGTATTCCAAGCCCAATGACATGGTTGTCATATCACTTCACACGGAATGCATTTCAATAGAAGGCAGCTCATGCAGCTACCTACAAATCATTGCCAGTTGAATAACTGATTTAACAGAACACGTGTGTGAATCAGCCTAAGGTGAGGAGAAAAATGTTTGTGTGCATGTGAGTGTGTCATCCTGATTACAAAATAAGCTCAAATTGGGAAAAAAAGGATTAATAGTCTTTCAGACTTTTGTAGTTTAACTCCTTATATATCTTTGCTCATTCCTGAGTCTGGAATCACAACATTTTTTAAAGAGTCATTAAAAAAATACATATGTGTGAGGGAAAGATATGGTTTAAGTCTTATCTTTGATAGAGCAATTATACGCTCACTATTTTAATAATTGTCATCAGGAAGGCAATACAAGTGAGGTTAGAATAGCTCAGAATTCCAAGAAATGAAGCAGAGAAAATTAGCATTACAGGCTCAGAGAAGGTACAAAGAAAACTACAAAAGTTCCAGGCCCCAGAAATAAGTGTAAAGATGAACATAACAATTACCTCAGTTAAAAAGAAAGAAATGTATAATGTAGAGACCTGCAGTTACTTGTTGTAAAAGAGAGAGATAATGAAGAGGGTTTCTGTTAGCTAGCTCTGATAGAGTTGTAAATGACAATCATTAGCTACCCAAGTAGATGGACAAGTAATGAGTAATATTACAGGTAAGAAAGAGAAATGGGGGCAGTGGGAGGGAAGGGAGGTGGAAATTGATAATACGTCTTAGACTCTGCTTTGATTTTTAACCTGTAGAAGTTTTAAAGTTTATGTTTAAATCATACAGTTAAGCAGTTTTGAGGCTTCTAATAATAGATGTAGTTATTTGACCATACTTCTCTTGTCTTGATTTTTAATTGCTCATTTCACATGAATGGAATATGTGCTATTCATATTTCATGTTTTTACTTTTTCCCTATTTTCTCTCTCCCCGCCCTCCCACAACCCCTGCCTTCATTATTTGAAGAGCAGGCAATATACCTGACCAACATGTAGTTAACAAATGAATGCACAGCTTTCGATTTTTTATGTTTACTTTTCCACACAACTGACATGTGTAAACTGGTGAAGTCTTAGACATGCCAAGTCTTAGAAGTGACAACTTCGATTTACAGTACAGCTATTATAGATCTGCTGATGTGTACAATTCTCAACAACATAATTTACCATGTGGGACTAAAAGTGCAAACAGAACTTTTAAGAATAGGGGAGGGGTATTTCAAAGTACATGCAAATGTGCATTTCATTGAAAAAAGTACAGCAGCAACAATTTTCAGATCCATATGAAACTAAAGGCAAAGGACATGCTGAGGTGTATTCAAATGAATATGCAATTAAAAAATGCAGTTCTTATACATAAATAAAGATACTTCATAGTATTTCTGTAGACATCTATGTATATGGGAGGATCTATGTATTTTACATATCCTGCCATTTCAACTGAAATTAAGTAATTAGCGATAATTTAAGTCAATAGGAATCTTGTGTATGTTCATGTACAAATGTAGTTACCAAATTATAAAGCAATGTGAACAACATCTTAAAAGAAAATGGTCATACAATGAATAATATATGCTGACTACTCAGAGGGGGTTGGACTAGAAGACTTCCAAGGTCCCTTCTAGCTCTATTCTGATTGATATTGATTGATATTGATAATTACAGATTGGACTGATGTCAATGTCATATAGCTATGCTACATTTTCATTATTAACTATACTTCTCTGATAGAGTCTATTCATACCATGCTTTGAAAGGGGCCTAGAAACAAGGAGACTGATTTCTAGGTCTACTTCAGGCAGGAGAGCCAGATGGGTGACATTCTCTCTGAGCCTAATCCATCTCATAGAGTTGTAGTGATGCAAAACACAGGTGGCAGGTATGTTCACTACCTTGAGAAACAAGAAAATGTCTCTTATATTGAACTGGTTATTGCCTGGGTCATCAAGGACTCCAACAGATTTTAGAATATCTGAGCATGTCAACAACTGGGCAACATAATTGGGGAGCTATGACTGAACAACCAGGGCTTAGCCTTGTAGGATTACTGGAAGAAGAACTACAGACAAGACACAAGTATACTGGGATGTGCACGCATGTGTGGGAGAGAGGGTGTGTTGCATTTTGGTTATGCGCACGCACTTTGGGCACTTGGTGCTGAAAAGGTTCACCACCACTGGTCTATACTGTACTGTGTATTTGATTTTTTTTTTTCTCCTTAAGTGCAGGACCTTACTTTTCTCACCCCTGAAATGCATCTTGTTGGATAGGGCCAATGCTCAAATCTGTCAAGATTCTTCTGAATCTTGATTCTATCCTCCAAGGTATAAACAATTTCCCCTAGCTTGGTGTCATCTGCAAATTTGATGAGTTTCCCTTCTATCCTCTTCTCTAGATCATTTATGAAGATGTTGAAGAGTACAGGGCCCAAGACAGAATCTTGAGATAGCCCACTGCATGCTTCCCGCCATGTAGATGGAATTCCATTGAAGCTGCATGCTCAGTGTGATTGGTCAGCCAGTTGTGGATCCATCTGGTGATGATGCTGTACATCCCACAGTTTAGAAAACTGTGGGATATACAGCATCTTACCACAAAGTAGGCTGTGGATCTTCTTTATCAAATGCCTTATGGAAGTCTAAGCATACTATATCACCAGCATTTCACTCATCCATTAATTTCATCACTTTATCAAATAAAACAATAAGGTTTGCCTGGCATGATCTGTTTTTACAAACCCACGCTGGCTTTTGTTGTCAGTTTACTCATTTCTAGATGCTCACACATCTACTGCTTGATTGTCTTTTCAATGATTTTCCCAGGTCATTGATGTGAAGTTGATTGTTATATAGTTTCCTGGATCCACTTCCCTCCCCCTTTTAAAGATTGGAACCACATCAGATCTTTTCCAATCCCCCTATGCTGTAGGAGCTTTGAAACATTATATTCAGTACTCCAAGATCACATCTGCCAATTCCTTCAGAACCCTAGGATGTAAATGCTGGAAGTGCCACCAGATAACTGTCATATTATCATATGTGGTGGACCTGCTCAAAAAAAAAAAAAAAACCTGGACAAAAATATTTCCCCACACCACTTGAGTTGTTTTCCCCTTTAAGATTTTTATCCATGAAATTTTGCTTAGGATCTCTCTGAGTTTGTTAAAATCAGCTCTTTTCAAGTTTAGGACACTGGTTGGATTATATTCTATTGCTTGTGTTTGCATTATATTGAATTGCAGTATGACGTGGTCACTCTCACCCAAGGTTCCAACAACTTCACTTAATTTCTATTAGTAAGAATTAAGTCCAGTATAGGACTTCTGGTTTGCAGGGCTTCGGCGCCAGGCAGGAATCCGCGATCATGTGCAGTTTCTGCCTGGGCTCGCCGCTGGAGCGTCCCAAGCCAATCTGGCTTCAGAGCTAAGCCACCCCATAGAGGTGGCGAAGAGGGGGGAGATCCCAGCAGGGTCAAGGGAAGCCACATCTTTCCTCCTCAGCTGGCTAAACTCCCTTTCCCGAAGGCGAACGAGTGGTGGTCAGAAATGGCCGCCTCAAAGAAGCACTCATCCAGAAAAGAAAATGCAGGAGGAAGTTAAGAAGTGAAAGTTTTGGCTGACTGGGATAAGAAGCAACAATCAAGGTATCCTGGAATTTAAATTTTAAAAAGATACATCGCTCCCAAAGAAGATTCAGAAGCAGTGAATGAAAGTGAAAAGGTAAAGATTTTTTTTCTTTCACTCTCCTTCCTTACATTGACAGCGAACAGAGATGAATGAGAAATTGGAAAAACCCGCTTTGGCATCAAGAGGTAATTAAACTGGATAATTAAATGTCAAGGGGACAATAAGGATTTCTGAACATTAAAAAACATTTATTTTTTTTGCTGTAAGTGGGAAGGGAGAGGAAAAGAATAAGAGTAGGATTTGGAAGGAGGAGACTGCCTGGAATTTAAAAGAATCTGATTAAATTCTAACAAGACTTCTAAAAGATACCTCTTAACTGGAACTTTGTAACTAAATAGTAACCCCAGGAAGAGAAAATGAAAAAAGAAGAAAGTGTTAAAAGAAACAGCTTGTGTGTATTTCGATTGCTTGGTGACTTTGGAACTTTTGGAAATTATATTTGAATGGCTAAAAACACTTGGGTGGTTGTTTGAAAATATTTTTACAATGGCATCACTTGTGGATGAACTGAAAATGGAATTTAAAAAAATATAAAGAAGAGGAACAAGAAGGGAAGGGCTCTCTTGGTTCCGTTTTTCAATTCTTAGAAATGGCGATTTGTACCTATGAGAAACTACAAGAAAAGAATACGCAACAAGAGGATTGGGGCAAAGAAGAAGCCATCTTTGATGAACAAGTAACTTTACTTAGGGAAGAAGGGGGAAAGGGGGGAAAGAGAATGGAGACTATAAGACCCAAAAAACCAACCAAAAAAGGGAAAAATAAGGTGAAAAGTGGATATAATGTTAGAAAGCAACAGAAAAAGGGAACACAGAAGAGGGAAATGGAGGTGGAGAGACAAGGGGGTAAAAAGGGCAGAGAGAAGAAGCAAGGGAGGAAGGAAGGGAAGAGAAGCTACAAAGGTGTAGAGCAAGATGTAAAGAAACAGGGCTTATTTAGAGATAATGGGCAAAAATTTAACTAAAAATTGATTCTGCAAAGGTACATAAGATTGTATTGTTATATTTGTATTAGAAATTATGTTAGAAAGTGGGATAAAAATATGATTAAAAAGTGGGATAAAATACTCAGTGTAACTCAGTGAAACTTTTGTGAACAAAATAAATGAAATGAAATAAATGAGAGAATTGAACTAGGAAGGAATGGGAACATTTTAATGATATAATGTTTTAAAATATGAGTGAAGTGGGGGGAAGCAACTATGGAAAGTTTATAAGTGTTCACATAGAAGTATGATACTTATTTGAAAAGTAATTTGTAAAATGTTTAAGATTTAAATGAATATTAATATTAACAATAGATTTGAATTGGCATGGATTGTTGTTTTAATTATATTATATATTTATAATTTTTTCTCTTTTTAAAATATAGTGTGTAACTTTAGAATGTACTAAGCAGAATCCGAATGGAAGTTATGTATTATATTAAGTGTTATAAATTTAGGGGAAAGATATAAAGCCGTCATACTTCAATCAGTGATTACAGGAGAAATTTTGTCTAATGAGAAAAGATAATAGACAGCTGGAAACAGGACAGACAAAGAATATAAGTATAATGATCTGAATTGAGATGAAATAAATAAAATAAAATTAAGAAAGTTAAAAGAGGGGAGAAGCTATAGAGAAAATGTAGAATGGTAATAAGATATGGAATGGTATATAAAATGAACATGAATTTGAATTTGTGTCTGTACGAAGAGATGTAACCCGGGATCAGGCTGATTTTAAAAAAGATGTTTTATGTTTTTATGTTTTATGTTTTGTTTGTTTTTGTTTGTTTTTAAAAATCAATAAAAATTTTATATATATAAAAAAAGAATTAGGTCCAGTATAGTTTTTCCCCTAGTTCTCTCCTCTACCTTTTGGATGACAAAGTTGTCAGTTTAGTTAGGAATCTGTTTGTTCTTCCACTTGCTGCAGAGTTTGTCTTCCAGTTGGTATCAGGGTAATTAAAGTCTCTCATTACCACTGTGATATACATTTGTTAATTGGTTAGCAAAGAGTTCATCTATTTCTTCTGCTTGGTTGGGTGGCCTATAGTATACAACAATAGCAATGTCATTTTCCCCCCTTTTATATTGTCCCATATGGACTCTAGGAGGTTTTTACCTTTGGTTTTGTGTATTACTGTAGAGATGTAGTGGTCTTTTATATATAATAAAACTCCACCTCCTCTTTTGTTAGGTCTCTTTCTTTTGAATAATTTGTATCCTTCCTTCAGTACATTCCAGTCATGAGTTTCATCTCACCAAGTTTCAGTAATGACAACTGTATCATATCTGTCTTCATGTACTTCAAGTTCACCCTGTTGTTCCCTAAATTTTGAGCATTAGTGTATAGGTATTTGAGTCCTTTATTGGTCTTGGGTATGCTTCTTACATCTCCTACTTTGTAACTGGGATTTCCATCCTTTCTATCACTCTCTATTTCATTGTTTTTCTTTATTATTCCTTTTTTCTCTTTACTCCTTTCCCCCTTATGTGATTGATTATCTAGTACTTTTTGCTTGGAATTAGGTTCTACAGGTCATGAAGATTGGCCCCCCTCCTCCAACAATTTTAGTTTAAAGCCCTTTTGATAAGATTCATTTTCTGAATACATTGCTTCCAGTTCTTGTAAGGCGCAGCCCATCCCTTGCCAGTAGCCCTTCATCTAGGTAATGCAGACCATGGTCTAGGAAGCCATAGTTCTGTTGATGACACACGTTTTTAAGCCAGTAGTTCGTTTCTAAAATATTTCGCTCCCTCATTGAATGTTGGCCTTTTGTTGGAAGTATAGATGAAAGCATCACTTGTGTTCCTAATTCTTTAACTTTCTTCCCTAGCTGTTCATAATCTCTTTTTGTTTTCAGATTCATTGTTGTGTCATTGGTCCCCACAGATAGAAGAAAGGAGCAGTAATCCGTGGGGTTGATAATTTTAGTAAGGTAACTCAGTTACATCTTTGATTTTTGCTCCAGGGAGACTATACCTCCCTAGATTGACTGCCTGGTCTGACAAATATAGTTTCTGTTTCTCTAAGAATTGAATTTCCTATCACCAATATTCACCTTTTTTCCTAGGGAAGTCTGGAATAGTTGTCCTCCTGTCTCAGGAATGCTGGGTTGATCGTTTTTAAAATAAACTATTGATGAATGCTCTTTTGTGAATGTCTGATATTTTCTTGCAGGAGGAGGCTATGAAAGTGATTGTTCAGTTCCAGAGGGGAACTGGAACATATATAAAAATTAGCATGTGCCAGTTGTGGGAACATAGAGTTGTAAAAGTAGTAAAAAAGGAGTAGATTGAGATGTTGTGGAATTTCAAAATACAAACTGATAAAGTCTTGACTCATATCACACCAATTTTAACTCTGGCTGAAAAGAAAAAAGTATAAATAACTGATTTGGCAATATCAAGAATAGCAGAATAGAAGAAAAAGAAATGGAGAAGATCACAAAGATCACACAGTATCAAGATCTGAATATCATAGTTGGTGTAAACCAACTATGGCAATACCAATGGTTATTGGCACACTAACCAAAAAATCTTGGAGCACACTTAGAAAATAAGCACATTGACAAAAGTTGTCAATTTACAAAAGTTCATACTGCTTGTATTTGCACATATACTACACTGATCATCGTGACTAATAGATTCATGGCAAAAACTGAATGCATACAAAGGCCAAAACTAGCTAAACAACTGGCAACCTTGAATTTACATTTTTGTGCATATAATAATAAAAATCTGGATAGTGGACATGATGGTATCTGGCGACAAAAGAAGTGAAGAGAAACAACCGGAGAAAATAATAAAATAAAGACCTGCAAATATAATGACTGTGGCAAAATAAAGCAAAGGTAATGCCTATAGTAAAAGGCAGTAAAATCCAAGATACCTGGAGCATTACCTACAGACATTATCAGCATTGACCAAATCATTATTAGTCAATTACAAAATGCAACTTTACCTGGAACAATTACATCTTATGAAGATACCTTTAACATCATCAAACTGCAATATCTGCCTATCTCAGATCCTTGGGAAGGACTCAATAGGTGGACAAAAATGCCAAATCCAGTTTGAACATTTGACTGACTCTGTGACCAATCATACGAATACTATTGTGAATCCTCAGCAAGCTCAAAAAGTTTGATTGTTTTCATTCCAGTTCTCCCTAGATATGTGTAAGTATTCTGTAAGCGACAAATGTAATGTAAATTCAACATAAAAGTCTCCAGCATTGTCAAGCAGAATATATTGTGCAAAAGCAAGTATTTAATTCTGGACCAATTCAGATTTTTTTTTTAAAAGATGTGTGTGGAAGAAAAGTAAGTCCTGAAAGACTATGAATTTCACTAGAGTTCTCACTTTTTTTCAGTTATATCTAGACCAGTGATGGGATTCAAAAAAAAATTATTACTGGTTCTGCGGGCATGACTTGGTGGGTGTGGTGTGGCTTGGTGGGCATGGCAGGGGAAGGATACGGTAAAATCCCCATTCCCACCCCACTCCAGGGTAAGGATACTGTAATTCCATTCCCTCCTCACTCCTGGGAGCAGATTACTGCAAAATCCCATTCCCTCCCCACCCCACTAACCTACTTTCCAGCTCCATTCTCCTGGGCAGGGCAACAAAAGAAGACCCAGCCAACCAGCTGAGACTTGGGAAGCAGAGAATAGATGGGGGTGGGGCCAGTCAGAGGTGGTATTTGCCGGTTCTCTGAAGTACTCCAAATTTTTGCTACTGGTTCTCCAGAACTGGTCAGAACCTGCTGAATACCACCTCTGACCTAGACCAATGCTTCCCTCTAGTTAATTTTACTGTCAAACTAGCTGTCAAAATGGTATTTCAATAAAAGCCTGGGGCTAAAACTTTAACACTTTAGTAATCCTCAAAGGGTTATATCAGTATTTCCTTGAAAAGTTTTTTTTTAAACAAATTTTATTCAGTTTTTCACATAAAAACAAAAATCTCTTTTTAGTGGACAACATATTTCCGGGTCATCACCTTTACATACAAATATGACAGCAATTATACATTCATATATGCATACTTAATACTATTATTACCTTTTCCATTCCAAATTTTCAGCAAGGAGAGAAACAAACACATTAATTCTAGCCTCTTTCATTAATCTCAGTCGAAACATCTTTTTGTTTCATTTCAATTATTTCAAATATAATCCTTCATATCCTTTATATATACTTTCTTTTTGTAAATTCTAGATTAATACAAGTTTTAACACTAAAGAAAAAAAACCAAGTATAGGTTTCCCACCTTTTACTTTTTTGAGTGTGACACCTCAATGGTTAAAATATACCTTTATTCCCTCATCTTGATTCCCAATAAACCATTATTTTTAAGAAGTTACAATAATAATCATTACATCTCTTCATTTGGATTCCACAGCATATTTTCCCCCTTAATTTTTAATAAGAGTTATCAGTATCTATATTACCCTATTTTCTATTTTTAATTGCAGAAATATTCTTATTACCCCTTGTTACCCTGCAGAATCCCCTTTTTAATTCATCAACCATTATCTCTGAAAAAAACAATTTCTTTTCAACATTTTACTATTTCTTTATTTCATGCACCTGTTTCTTACTTCTCCTCCCCCTCTTTTCCCCATATCTTTTCTCATTCCAGTTTATATCCCTCTCTTTCTTAATATCTTCCTTTCCCCTTTTCTGCTGGGTCTTTCTGTCTTCCCTGACTTCACAGGTATTCCCCCTTTTGATTGCCTTCTTAAGTCTCAACTTTTTAACCTTCCTTCTTTCCCTACTTTTTTGTAGTGTCCTTTGTGTTAATTGTCTATTTAAGATGTCTTTTCCTTGAGTCGACTCCTCCTCCTCTGAAGCTCTTTCTTCTTGTTCTTCAATTGCCATTTCCATTTTTTTCTAACACAGAACAAAGTGATTCGCCTCTTTCCTGTAGTAATTCTCTCATATTTTTAAGTTCCATTTTTAATTCCCGAAGGGATATCATCATTATACACTTTTGTATTTTATGATCGTTAAAGTCCACAAAAAAGCACTTTTACTTTCCTTCTTTCTTCTTTCAATTTTCTAAAGTTCTCAATTATTCCAGCCCAGGGTCTATACCAAAAACATCAATCAATCCCACAGTCAGTCTTTCCTTGCTTTTTTCTTTATTCTGGTTCTGCTTTCACTTTCTAAGATTCTTACTTTGTTTCAATATTTCTTTAATGTTATATCCACACAAGTTCATTCAGAAACTGGATGCTTTCCCTTTTGTTTGAGCTCAAGTTTTTGTCAAAAGGTGGCACTTTCCATTATACAAAGTCTTCACCTTTTTCCCCTATTTTTTTATTTAGGGTTTTTCGAACCTCAGTATTCCAGCACAGTCCAGTCTCCAATTTGTAAATTTTATTATTATTATTTTTTGACAATCTTAAGTCCAGCTTTATTTTATGCCTGTTTATTGTCAAAATATTTTAGTCCAATTTAGTTAAATCTTTAGTTCTGGCTTCTTCCTTTGACAGTTCGAAGCCCTGCTTAGCTGTCAAAAATATTTTCTTATTTTTTTTCCTGTCCCTTTGTAATTTTGCCGTTCACTTTTCTTTTCTTAAAAATTCCATGTTACCTTAATCCCGGGGTACTTTTGTTTAGTTGTATTGCCCAATTGTCCCGGTTCAGATGTTATCCACCTCTTTCTTCCCTCCTGCACAAATCTTAGTCCTCCTCTTCAGGGTGGCCATTTTAAACCACTGCTGCAGTCGTCCTTGGGGGGAAAAAGACCAAGCCCAGGAGGGGAGATGCGGCTCCCCTCAACCTGGCTTGTGGCTTCCCCTTACTCCACTGCCCATCCAAGGCAGCTTCAGCCCCTAATCATAATGATCGGGGCTCTCCAACGAAAGAGCATGGACCATAGCCACAGAGAGTCACGATCTACAGTCCGTCAGTGAGGAGGCTCCGCCTTCTTCAAAAAAGCTTTTCTCAGCTATTGGATCATTCAGTACTGCTCTCCATCCATCCTTGAGTCAGCAGAAAACTATAAAACTATACCAAGAAGAAATTTGTTATCCTCCTTGGCAAGCCTATCTTTCCTCTATTGTTTGTTTCAGGTGACTGCAATTGCCTGTCTTCTGTTCAAGGTAATATGTAACAAAATCCAACAGCCTTGAGGCTACCCTTACATAGTTGGAATAAGGGGAAGATATTCATAAAACCTGGGTATAGCTAAGGATGACATAAACTTGTGTCATTCAAACTAAAAGGAAATGAAGACGATGGCAGACAAAAGATTTTGCCAAGGGATGTTTGTGCCATGATCAGGTGCAATGGGAACACAGCCTCTACCTTGAATGATTGTTTATCTGCACAAGTGCTTTGAGGAAATTGGTATCTTCAACTCTCCTCATATTATTTAACTGTTCAGTGCCTTGCTCAATATGAATGATCTAAAATTGTATCACAGTCTGTTCTCAGAGACCCTGGATTTTACAGTATCTTATATCATGGTCAAAAAGAGTTTGCTCTTCTCCCATACTCTCTCTCTTTCTCTCAAAAGTGAAAAGAAAAGTGCAAAAGCAACACTTTAAGCTAGAATGCTTACTCTCCATCTGCCTGCTGCTCCCAGAGGGGGCCTGCTGATTATCAGCATTTGAACAAAGCAATTTCACAGGGAAATGGGGAATATTGCACATAGGGGGCTCATTTGAGAAGTAATGATGGGCATCCATTTTCTCACCTTTGCAGCTTGTTCAGTTCAGTTGCAAATAAGGCCCTGTAATATATAATATTTTGGTCTCTAGACTAGCAGCACAAATGTCCCAAGAAGTGAAGAAAGACTGATGGCAGTGATTATACTATTTTGTATTTTAATCCTACAATGGTTTTATTCAGAACTGCATTTATTATCTAGATTATCATTAGGCCAGAGCATGTCAGCCTTTTCAAACAGGCTTGGTACCTAAACTTGGCACCTTATAGAACAGATTGTTCCATAAATTGAGCAGAGATTTCAGGGATGTCTCCTTTCATATCTTAAATAAAGTTTGCAGATTTAACTGATGAGGCAATAGTGAGACACGGTTTCTTCTAGCAATTTTTTCAGAACTATAATTCTGCCTCCAGAATGTCTTTCTTTCTCATAAGAAACAACATTCCCCCAATCCTACCCACATATGCATTGAGTGAACTCACTGTGGCTCTGTTAGAATAAATTCTTAATAAACTAAAAGCCCATTCAATGGAAACACTGGAGTGCTTTCATGTCATATTGAGTTTGGCTAGAAGATTCAAATAAAAACAATAAAGCAACAAAGAAAGAACATTTTTTAACTTACCAGGTCATCCTTAGAAGTTGCAGGTCCTTTCTGTTCTTCCCTTAACTCTGGGTACAAACTGAACTTGAGATATTTTGCTAGGTCCTTATGAGGATTTTTCAGTAAAGGTTCCAATTCATCCTGCAGAATTTTAAGGTTTTGAACATTATGAATGTACTGTCTGTGTTGGGCAGTCAAATCAAGAGACAAAACAGATGACATTGGAATTATTATTTTGAAAGTTTTCATTCTTCTGACAGTAACCTTTAACAAGGTTGTATGCTCATTTTAATAGAGCTCATACATGTGCATATGTGCATTTATGTGTGTGAAAACAAAAGGCAAAATGTCTTTGGAAATATACAGAGAAATATCCTACAGCTGCTGCTGCTATGGGAGTATGCTGTCATTCTCAGGAAATACAGACAATGAAGAGAGAAAAGGATACCTAAAAGATACTTAAGGCTCAATGTCTTTAGAGGAGAGATTTGTTTTTCCAAAGGCAATCAGTGTAGTTGTACTTTATATGTAGTGTCAAACTTTACACCGCAGAAAGGAATAAGCCACTTACTAAGCTCACAAGAAATATAAGAACTTCAAATACTGTAAGTAGCAGTATTTGAAGAAAGTTAGAAGCCATACCAAAGAACTCCACCAATTGTTGTTATTCAAGAACCAACCCTGAATATGGGAACACTATCTAAACCCTCTATTTAGATTTCCACTCTGTCCTCCATAACAAAACCTCTATTTGCAATGGCAGCCCTTGCATCCATCTAACATTTTTGTTATACTGTCAATTTGCTATCACATTGTTTCCCCACTTGCTGTGTAGGAACTATGGAGGGTCCTTCAGGATTGCAAGAGGGTACAAATGGGGTAAAAAATAATTTCTCATGTAACTTAACATATAATTGTTTACTTCCTTTATCAAAAGTGTATTTAATGATTGAGGAGTTCTGCTCCTTCCTTTCTCACTTTTGGGTTTCATGGACTCTTCCCCACCCAACTAATCTCAGCTCAGGGTTGAGTTGTTAGGTTAGAATCATAGGGCTGGAGGCCTTCAGGTTCAATCCCCTGTCCAAAGCAAGTTACGCTTATACAAGTTAGCCACTAGAACCTTTATCAGCTTTGTTCTTGGTGCTCTCTGAGGTTGGATGTTTTCTTGCATTACCTAGCTAGGTAATATCACCAGTGCAAGGTAGAGTGGGATCTCCTGGGTCTTTATTATAATAGATTGCTTAATGGTGGGGATATCATTATCACCTGGGTGATTCCTTGATTACAGAAGGGTTTCTTCCCTGTTTATCTGATTGCCATTTCAAGCTGACCTGGGTATAAACAACATAAGGAGATACGTTCTAGGCCTTGATTGCCTTTATGGAATTGTGGGTAAATAGGCCTTATTTTTCTTGGTAGCGGACTTGTCTTGGCATTCCGATCTTTAAACCTTTGAAAGTTGCTTTTACCTTTGCATCACTCTTTTTTTTTTCTCCTAGTATGAGAAAGCCTTGAAGTGTATTAATTCCCTTTATCTCTCAAATTCAGAAAAATAGAGCAGCGGTATCATTTCCTAACTAGCAGCATTTCCTAAGTAGCAGCATTCATCAGGGATATGAGGATCAATGGGAATCCAATCTATATTAAGCTCCATGGTAGATATACTATTTATTGTATCTATTTATTCAATAAACTTTTAAAAATGTCTGGAAAATCCACAGTGGCTGCTATACAGATTCTATATATGTATGTTTAGAGAATTGCATACTTTTCTATGCAACTTACATTATTACTCGTGATACATATTTTCCAACAGAGTAATGCCTAACAGAGGATTTTACTCATGTCTTAAGTCTCACATTATTCATGTATTGAGATTTTTTGGCATAAGAAGCAGTTCACACATCTATTAGATAAACCTTGAATAAAACTATTTAATTCTAGTTTGCACTGAAATATAATTCCAAAATATACAGGTAAAATTCAAAAAATTAGAATATCGTGCAAAAGTTCATTTATTTCAGTACTGCAACTTAAAAGGTGAAACTAATATATGAGATAGACTCATTACATACAAAACAAGATAGTTCAAGCTGTGATTTGTCATAATTGAGATGATTATGGCTTACAGCTCATGAAAACCCCAAATCCACAATCACAGAAAATTAGAATATTACATGTAACCAATAAAATAAGGATTGTACAGAGAACAATATTGGACCTCTGAAACATATAACATGCATATGTACTCAGTACTTGGTTTGGGCCCCTTTTGCAGCAATGACTGCCTCAATGCGGTGTGGCATGGAAGCTATCAGCCTGTGGAACTGCTGAGGTGTTATGGAAGACCAGGATGCTTTAAAAGCGGCCTTCAGCTCTTCTGCATTGTTCGGTCTTGTGTCTCTCATCTTTCTCTTGGCAATGCCAAGGCAATTCTCTTGGCAGATTCTCTATGGGGTTCAGGTCAGGTGAGTTTGCTGGCCAATCAAGCACAGTAATCCCATAGTCGTTGAACCAGGTTTTGGTGCTTTTGGCAGTGCGGGCAGGTGCCAAATCCTGCTGGAAAATGAAGTCAGCATCTCCATAAAGCTCATCTGCAGAAGGTAGACAGCTGCGTTGACCCTGGACTTAATGAAGCACAGTGGACCAACACCAGCAGATGACATGGCTCCCCAAATCAACACAGACTGTGGAAAAGTCACACTGGACTTCAAGAATCTTGCAGTGTGTGCCTCTCCATTCTTCCTCCAGACTCTGGGTCCTTGGTTTCCAAATGAGATGCAAAAGTTGCTCTCATCAGAAAAGAGGATTTTGGACCACTGAGCAACAGACCAGTTCTGTTTTTCTTTAGTCCAGGTAAGACGCTTCTGATTGTTGTTCAGGAGCGGTTTGACAAGAGGAATATGACATTTGAAGCCCATGTCCAGGATCCGTCTGTGTTAGGTGGCTCTTGATGTACTGACTCCAGACTCAGTCCACTCCTTGTGAAATTCCCCAACACTTTTGAATGGCCTTTTCCTGACAATACTCTCTAGGCTGCAGTCATGCCTGCTGCTTGTGCACCATTTTCTTCCACACTTTTCCCTTCCACATAACTTTCTATTAATGTGCTTTGATACAGCACTTTGGGAACATCCAACTTCTTTTGCAATTACCTTTTGAGGCTTTCCCTCCTTATGGAGGGTGTCAATGATGGTTTTCTGCACAACTGTCAGGTCAGCAGTCTTTCCCATGATTGTGATTCCTACTGAACCAGACTGAGAGACCATTTAAAGGCTCAGGAACCCTTTGCAGGTGTTGTGGCTTAATTAACTGATTAGAGTGGGACACTTTGAGCCTAGAATATTGAACCTTTTCACAATATTCTAATTTTCTGAGATTGTGGATTTGTGGTTTTCATGAGCTGTAAGCCATCATCATCACAATTATGACAAATCACAGCTTGAACTATTTTGCTTTGCATGTAATGAGTTTATCTCAAATATTAGTTTCACCTTTTAAGTTGCATTACTGAAATAAATGAACTTTTGCACAATATTGTAATTTTTTTAGTTTCACCTGTATTTGTAATTCTAAATTTTTTTCGAATAAGGATATGGATGATAGCAGATTGCATTCATTGGACTATGAAAGAAAATGCCTTAAAGCCCATGGCAATCCACAAGGTAAGAGTGGTTATAAGTCACCTCTCATTACCAGTCCCTCTTCTTCTACTGCATGTATTCCTCACCAATTGCCATCTTGTTTTAACTGCATGAAGGGAGCTCATTTTGATTAAAAAGTAGTGCTATGTGTACCCAACATCACATGGTTTTGTTGGACCCACCCATATACTGTATATCAAGCTTCAAATTAAATAAGCTACATGTTGTTTTTTCACAATAATCTTTGTGTAGGTAGGATTTCAACCAATGATATCCACAAGGTCGGGACAAAATGTGAAAAGCTGGTGAAGTATGATTCAGATTTCACTCTTCTATATGTGGTTTTGCTACAAAATAAATCAACTGACATCAATAAACTGGAAAGCATGCACTGAAACATGGGCTTTCCCTCCGAAGATGGCCTTGTTCAACACATGGATTAGCAAGAGATGACTGTTTTCAGCAAGTCATTGATGAGTCACATACCTATAGTCATTTGTGCCAAGGCAGGGAAAATTCCTATACCTTCCAACATTTCTCTTCCCAGATTTCTTATTGACCAAGTAAATTAGATGGCAGTATCACAGCCCATATTAGCTACATTGGCTTATTCCCCAAATATATTTTGCTCATTAGAAGAAAATGATGGAGATAGCTCAAAACATTTCTACTTTGCCACATTTTTGCAAGACTGAGGCATATTAAGAATCACATTCCCAACAGGGCATAGCTGTTCTTATTTCTTGCATATTTATTTTTTGTCACAATTCTTGCAAGTTGAACAAAAACATTAAAGAGCAGTGATTTTTGCATTTTGAGAGTTGCAGACAAATGAAGGACCAAACTGAAACTCTTTGCCTAGGATATGAACATCTTCAATCAACAGGTAGTCATTGACATGATCACAATAGGCATTGGAAAATTCATTGTTAACAGTGCAGTCATTAAGTGAAGCATTTTATAACATTTTTTTGCCAGTATCATTAAACAAATCACCTGTGGTCATTAAATGAGACATCAACTGCAACTTGCAACCTCCATCTGGCTTCCCCATTGACTTAACTCTTCAGAAGCTGACTGGGAAACTCCACAGGATGTGGAATGCTGCAATTGTCATAAATGTGAGCTAGTTGCCAAGTGCCCAATTCATGATTCTGTGATCCCAAGGATGCTGTGATGATCATATGTGCAAGGACTGGTCACAAATCACCTTTTTTTCAGCACCCTAAAAACTTTGAACTGTCACTAAGTGTCAGATCCCTAAAAGTGATGCTGCCATTCAATTGGGAGAAGGGAGCCTTGAATTTGATTCATTACTATTCCCTGTGACAACTGCTATTTTATAACTTGTATCCTGGTGTTGGAATGCCCTGAGATTGTCTCACCTCATGGGGAATGTGGTAGGGGGGAGGGGCATGTGGGTTGTTTCACTTAGAAAGCCAGAGGAAGATGGCTATGGGAATGCCTGCTTGTCTTTTTCTCAGAGCAGCCGGTACAATAACATTTTCATACCTGTGGATTGGCTGAATCAGCAGCTGGCTAAAGGGAGGGGTCTCTACTGCTTTAATTCTACTTGTCTTGCCTAAGGGTATTCAGACTCCGCTTTGAATGTATTGCTATCACTTCTGCTCAATAAAAGGTTCCTTTTGAAATACTTCATTTTCAAGAGTTTTTACTTTCTTGAGAGGAGAGGCAATCCTTACACAAAGAAAATGGTTGTTAAGAGATAGCTACCTGTATAGACCCCGTTTCTACATGGCAAAAAATTCATGGAATTCAAACTTTAAGCCTGTTCAATATATAACTAAGTAGTAGTCAGCATGGGTTTGTTAAAAACAGATCAAGCCAAACCAATCTTATTTCATTCTTTGATAAGGCAACTAAATTAGTAGACCAGTGAAATGCTGTGGACATAGTATATTTAGATTTCAGTAAGGCATTTGACACAATAGACCACAATCTACTTCTTAGTAAGCTAGAAAAATATGGAATAGAAAACATTACCACCAGGTTTGTAGCTGGTTGACAAATTCTACTCAATGAGTAGTTTTTAATAAGAGACTGGACAGTTACTTGGTTCTCCTGCTTGAGCAGGGGGCTGGACTAGAAGACCTCCAAGGTCCCTTTCAGCTTCTATTCTATTCTATTCTATTCTATTCTATTCTATTCTATTCTATTCTATATAAATAAGCCTCGTCTTCACTTCTCTGTAGCCAGTATTGAATCATGCAATACGGATCCTGTAATATTCTCAGGATCATAGTGTTGGAAGCAGCTCTGTTGCCAGTTTTACAGTTAGAAATAGGAATTAGAAGTTGCTAACTAAATAAAATAGAAATTTGAGCTGTCACTTGCCACTGCTACAACTATCACTACTGCTGTCTTCTCGTCTTTATCTATTACCCCAATGTCTGGGTGATTTGCCAGTACCTGTATGTCTGTCTGGATTTGGAAATCCCATAGGATCTTAATTCTCTTATACTCTATTACCTTCTGTGAAATCTCCCATCCGGACTTGGGAGTGTCTAGCTCATATCCTGTGCAGATGCTCCTGAATACAATGCCAGATACTTGCTTGTACTGTTCAGTGTATGCTGTTCCTGCCTGCCACTAGTTGCCATTTTATAATACTATTTCTCAGGCCACCCTGCTTAGTTAGCACCTTGGGTCAACTTCACCTTTGGTCAAATTCATCTGCTAAGTAAAATCACCTGAGTGAACTTTTATTTTAACATGGTTAAGCTGAACCATTTATAAAAGGATCCTACTTCATTAGGTGTGTCACATATATAGGGTAGGTATGTTAACTCAATTGTTCATTTGAATGATACTTAAGTATTTACTGAAATACTCAGGAGATAAATATAAAAATGAATTAAGATAACTGTCTGCTTAACAGAGATCTGTTTTGAAGCTTAGAAAACAATAGATCTAAATGGAGGTCCAGATGGGGATTAAGAACTGGAAAAATAATGCTCTGTTCTCCCACAGTTTGGGATTGAACCTTTACTCCCCCACTTTCCTTGGAGTGAAATGAAATTTGCAAGCAACCAGAGATTGATGAGGAAGGTTTGAGCTACATTCCTTCAAATCCTGAAAATTAAAAGCAATGACAGAAAAAAGTCTCTTGTATGAAATAATTTTATTACATTAAATGTGCATAATGAGATTTCAAACTAAAATATTTTAACTAGCAACTATTAGGAGTGATCTGTTGTTGTTCACCTCCAAAGTGGCTGTTGTATTATCACAGGATTTGCTTGTGAGTTAATAATATAAATGACAGGCAGGTGTCTGTTTAATAAAAATAGAGATGGTTTAAGTATTTGAACCTGGAGAAAAAATCAGTGAAAAAGTCTGTCTTGACTTCTATCTGAATGATTGGCAGCTGAATATATCTCCATTACAGCAATATATGGAAACAGGATCTTTCTCCTCCATATTGAGATACTGCATGATCAGCATTTGATGACGCTGACTCTTGGAAAGTGAACTCAGGCAGAAATGACATTCCATTGATTTATCTGTCAAAATTACTTATTGATTCTGAGGAATGTTTTGACTAATATCCAATTATTATCTACCAAATCTGTCAAGCACCCCAGTGTAACAGTCAATTTGAACAACTAGGAGGAATATATTAAAACCACATTTCTAAGGCTGTAGAGTTTATTTCCCCCCTCTCAGAATATTATCTTCTTGAGAGTTCATGCTGTTGTTATGGCTGCAATTGATTACTATAATTCTCTTCTATCTGAACTTCAGATCAGGTTCTACATCATTTTTGGCTTAGATATAATTCTGTTGCTAGAATTTTATTTATTTTATAAGTACTAAGATTTGTCCTGGTCTCTCAATCATCTTTAGCAACATTTTTAAAACAAACTTCTGGAACTGTTTTGGTCACAATGATCTTTCAGAGCTTGTTGCTTTGATATCAAAATCATCTTATGGCAAATGTAGGTGTCACTCAAAGTTCAATGCAAAAATTGATATCCTAATTTAAATTCCCTTGTCACTCAGTTTCAACTGAAATTGAATTTGAGGAAATGTGGATGTTCTCCCTTAGACAAAAAATTAGAGATTTGAGAAAGGATAATATAAGGTTTCACAGAATTTTTTTTTTTATAAACATGATTATTAGAAGTATTTTCCTTCTTTAGAAGGTCATCAAATCCAATGTCTTCTAATTTACCTCATGTTATTGTAGGTGACAATTTGCAAGAAAATTTGTGCAGTAGAGATAGTGACATCCAGTGACAGAAAATTGCTTTCTACTATATATATGTTATATATAATATATAATATATAATATATATTCTACTATATATTTCCCCCTACTTTCCCCCCCACCTGTGGCTTTCCCCCCTACTATATCATGGAGGAGAACTAATTTTTCTCCTTTATCCTGAGTTTCTGGATACTTCTCTTTTCCTGTAAAATGCATGAATGTCATTGGGCAATGAGAAGAAGGTCAAGAAAAAAGGAGTGAAACAAACCTATAGAGTACCACAAGTATTTCTAGAACAAGGATCAAGTATCATACTACTGTAATTTCCAAACAGCCACATGAGTAATGTTTGATGCAATAGGATAAAGGCTCAAGTCAGTTTGACATCAGCTAAAAATCCCCATGGAGGAAGAAGGCTTTCCTTTCCTTTCCATGTAAACTGTATACTAAGAATCACCTGCAATTTACCTTCCTTCCTCCTCTATCAAGAGAGAATGAGCATTTATTTGTCTTTAGGCATTTTGTTGTGAAGACATTTCATTCTTTATATATCCTGTTCCACTCTGTGCATGCATATATATATATATATATGTGTGTGTGTGTGTGTTTTCTCAAGTTTTCGCGGGTACTTACATGTATGGCATTCAGCTTTGTTCGGGTATTTTCCCACGTCATTGTAGTTGTGCTTTTAAAGTTGTAGCAACGTTTCGGCAGAATCTCATCTGCCATCATCAGGCTTCTGTATAGTATTCATCTGTGAGTCAGACTTTTACAGTGGTTTCAATTTAAATTTGGGGCAGCCTATTGCTGTGCCAGAATGGTTTTTCTTCATCCTGATTGGTTGGGAGTCTTGGTCTGTGTTTATTGGTCTTGGAGTTTGCTGTGTTCTGCTTGATTGGTGTTTCTAATATCTTATGTCTGTTTTGTGGCTCTTTTTGTATCTTGATTGGCTGGCAACATTGTGTTACTTTATTGGAGGCCTTTAGTGCAGCTTGGCTCCGGGTAAATGGACGGCTATCATTAGTTAGGAAGCTAGATTTCATCTGGGTGCCTGGTTGGGGTGTGTTTGAGTTGGAGGTATCAGGGGGGATCTGTTTGTGCCCAGGTGCTTGTCTGGCTTGTGGTGTGGAGATTCTTTTGTTTGTGAGTGCGGGCTTCCAAATGATTGACAGCCTGTTGGAATCATCTCTTCTATTCATGCTTTCTGGTCTTTTTTCAATCTCTATGGCTTCTCTGATGATTCTGTGGCTAGGGTTTTCTATAGTGGCTAGGGCTTTGGTGCCATTGAAGTCGATGCTATGACCTGTGGCTTCCATGTGTTGGACTAGTGAGGAAGTGTGTTCCAGCTTTTTGACTGCATTTTTGTGTTCATCCAGGCGGTTACTTATTCTTCTATTAGTCTATCCAATGTATGTGGCCGGGCAGGATGCACAGGAGACTTCGTATATGCCTTGGATTTCCAGGTCAATTTTATCTTTGGGGTTTCTAAGGATGGCTGCTATTTTTCTGTCTGTTTTGAAGGCAGTCTTGATGTGATGCCTGTGTAGTATCTTACTGATTTTGTCTGTAGTACCTCTTATGTAGGGCAGGACAGCTGTTCCATAGGTCTGTTCATCTTCTGGGTCTCCTTTATGTCTCAGTGTGTTTTTGTGGATCAAGCCAGTGATTTTGCTTTTGTGGAAGCCGTTGGCTGTCAGTACTTTAGTCAGGGTGCATAGTTCAGTCTTTATGTGTGTCTTGTCTGTCAGGCATTTGGTTCTGGCAATTAGTGTTTTAGCCACTGAGTTTATCTGTGCTGGGTGGTGGTGGGATTGGGTGTTGAGGTAGCGGTTGGTGTGTGTTTTCTTCACCATATACTTTCACACCGTAAACTTTCACAGACTTTCACAGTCGTTTCTTTTTTAAATTTGGTGCTAGGCTACTGCTGTGCCAGAATGGCACGTTGCTACAACTTTAAAAGCACAACTATAATGACGTGGGAGAATACCCAAACAAAGCTGAATACCATACATATAAATACCCGTGAAAACTTAAGAAAACAAATACCAGACCTCTAGGGGGAGGAAATAAACATCCAGACCAAAACTTACGAGAAGCTGGAAGTTAAAAGAACAGGAATACTATGTGACCTCAAATTCCTACGCAGCTGCAGAGACAACAATGCAACACCAACCTGCTTCAAATTAATGTTTCATCACAGCACAGCAGCTACTAAACGTATCCTGAAAAGAACTGAAATGGCTCTACTCAGGAACGAGCTCCACAGAAAGAGATTCCAACTCAATCAGTTAAACAAAGATCTTCTAATTCTACACCTGGAATTGAGCAACAAAATCCACCCTCTACTTTTATCTTTGAGGTTTCTTAGAATGGCTGCTATTTTTCTGTCTGTTTTGAAGGCAGTCTTGATGTGATGCCTGTGTAGTATCTTACTGATTTTGTCTGTAGTACCTCTTATGTAGGGCAGGACAGCTGTTCCATAGGTCTGTTCATCTTCTAGGTCTCCATTATGTCTCAGTGTGTTTTTGTGGATCAGGCCTGTGATTTTGCTCCCAAAACTTTGTAAAATGCAAACCCTAACTTCTGCATTACTTCTAACCCAAACTTAAAAGACAAAGCAGCTCCTTATTTGGTATGATGATCATATGAACCTGAAGAGTAGCCATGAAATAAACAAAAAAATAAATTTGGCTATCGGTCCATTTTTGTTTTGTTTTTATTCTAGTCTTAGAAAAAAAGATGAGTTTGGTTTCATTACTGCTACAATGATTGAGCACCACATATTGCTTTTTGTAACAAACCTTTTAACTTTTATGTTTCGGTTTTATGACCTTCATATATAATGCTGTGCTTATATTACATGAAAGCATATTTTCTTCCCACTTAACAGTGAGGCTCAATTGGTAAACCTGCTTTGCTGTTGTCCCTTCACTAAAACCTTTCTCATTTCTCTATTTTGTATTGTATTTAATTTAATTTAGTTTTATCTCTCCTGTGACTTTTCTGCTGCTCATTGTATATTTCTTTTAAACTATTTTATTGTATTTGTATTGTGTTTTTATTACTTTTGCAAACTATCCTGGGAAATCATATGAAGGTTGAGGTAAAAATATCTCTAATAAGTAACTCAAAAGCTTCTAAATTTTTCTAATTCCCCATGTTCCTTCTATCTTCAATGATAAGCTAATAAGGAATCTGAGACATAGGAAACAAAACCATGGGTGCCTCTTTGTAGTGGCAAGAAGATTAAGAATTCTATTATCAAAAGTTATTTTAAAAAAAGAAAAGACATTTAAAAATTTCTAGCACTTGCAAAACACAGAGATATGGTGGATGGCTCGATTTTGCTTGTAGAACATAAAATAATAGGATTGAAAGGGACATTGGAAGTCTTCTTGTCCTACCACCTTCTCAAGCAAGAAATCTCATATCATTCAAGAAAAATGACTGTCCAATCTCCTTTTGAAAATCTCCACTGATGAAGCACCCACAATCTATGGAGGCAAGCTGTTTCTTTGATTAATTGTTCTCACTGACAGGAAATTTCTCTTTAATTCTATGTTGGGTCTTTCTTTAATGATCTTCCACCCATTACTTTGTGTCCTACCCTCAGATGTTTTGGAGAATAAGTTGACCCCACCTCTCTGTGATAGCCCCTCAAGTATTGGAAAACTACCATCATATCACCCCTAATCCTTCTCTTTGTTAGAATAGATATACCTGATAGCCGGTCTTCCAGACGTTCGTAATCCTGAGATACAATCCAACAAACATTGAGGTTTGAAGTCCTTTATTTATACACAAAATGAACATCCCATCCGGCGATAACAGTTTGAAGTCCAATCCAGGTTAGCACTGGGAGCATTTGCCTTCCAGCATCATTTATAACATTACCCCACCCATCTAATTCCTACCCCACGCAGCTAACTCCTGCACACCGCCCTACTCTAGTTTCCCACTTATCCCTCATTCCCTAATATGGTTAATTATACTTCTCCCACGTATCCCGCGTCCCACTGCCTAGATCGCTCTGCACCCTTACCTACCACTGATCCCCTCTACTCCCCATGATCACCATGTAACATAAGATATATAAATCCCTCCTCAGTAGGAGCTGGCATCCCCACAAAGTGTTCATAAATCAGAGTGCTGCAGCCACGTCATCTGGGAATCCCCCATTCAGCCTCCAACTCCTGGTTAGCATTGTGAGGTAGCATCATAGGAAATCCCCATGTAGTCATTGAATCCTCTCCAAACAAGTCTGGCTTCGCATGCTGGAGGGATCCAGTGTTAATGTCTTTTACTGCTGGAGGGCATAGTTGAACAGGGAGCCTGAGAATACCTAGTTCCCTCATTCATTTAGGCTCTAGACTCCTTGTCATCTTTTCTTTATATTCTTTCTAGGGTATCAGTACCTTTTTCTCATTGCAATGACCAGAACTGGATGCAGTCTTCTAAGTGTGATCTTACTAGTGCAGTATAAAGCAGTACTAACACTTCATGTGATCTTGATACTAACCCTTTGTTGAGGCAAATCTAGGACTGCATTGTTTTTTTTGACACTGCTGGCTCATATTTAAATAGCTGTTCACTAGGACACTTACAACCATCTTTCAGTTATTGCTATCGAGCCAGCAGCTCTTATTCTGTACTTATGCATTTGATGTTTCTTGCCTAAATGTAAGACCTTACTTTTATCACTGAATTGCATTGACACAAAATTCTTGGAATGTATATTTACATTGGAATAAATTCATGTTCTGGATGATTTGCACATTAGATACTAATTCCTGAATTAAAAAGATCAAATACAGCTGTTAGGAAGTAACAGTAGAAGAAGAATATCTCCTTCTAAACAAGCTTTCTGAGCTTCTTTAATGTGTGTTTGGTCCCTCAGTGTCATAGGGTAACACATGAGGTTTTTTTTTCATTCTTATGTTATCCTTCCTTTTTTATTCCATTATGTCAACTAATATGCTATAAATTCAGGTATTTAACTCATAAACTTGGAAACAATATACAGATTGATGGAACATGTATGCTTTATTTGGCACAAAGAATTAGTGTTTTCTGACATTAACTTAGATTCAGAAAATAGACATAGACAATAAAATGGAAATGTTTCTAGTTTACACAGAATAGATTGTCAGACTTGATTTGTAAGGACTGCATTGAAAATCAAGCATCCAAGACTATCTTCGTATAAGTGTTGTGTCACTTTTAACACATCGCTTTTTGTTATAACACTTTGTATTATGTATCCTGCTATCATGTTAAAATTAAACCATTCTGACATGTTGGCTGTGTTGATTTCATTTTGGTAGCAGGAAGATATAAAGAGGAGAAATGAGATGAATGGATTTCTAAACTGTCATCTTGAATTTCATTTTGCATACTGTACTTGAATATTAAGTTGCATTTGAGAAATGTTTAAAATCCAAAGGCCTGATGAGACTAGTTCACTTGAATTAATCCATTTTGAAATTAGAATTAGTGAGTGCTTATTAGCGTCTTTCTCCGAGAGTAGCTTGTATTTTCTATTACAGTTGTTTTGACTACAGAACTTTGGCTAATCTTTTTAAAGTGGCTTAATTTGGAGGAAACCTTCTAGGAGAGAATTCAAGATTTCAATATAAAAAAAATAACAGAAAATTAGTTCTACAAATTCAACCACTGGTTTAAAGGATAGTGCCATCAAGAGAATTTTGGGTTTCTAAGCTATGTTATACAGTATCTACCAGAAGGACTTCTGGCAGAGGATGGACTATAACTCAAAGGATTGGGAAGAACATTTTTAGAAACCATTTTCATCCTAAATGTAGAGGAGAGAACAAGAGACTTGGCTATACTGGACATAAATCTTACTAATAGGATGAAATCATAGAGGGGGGTTGAAATTGTGGGAACTTTGGGGGAGAATCATCATGATATTTTGGAATTCAACATAATGCAGGCACAAGTCTAAGACACTCAAAAAATGTCTTAGACTTTAGGAGAGCTGATTTCTATAAACCAGAGAGAATTTAGGAGGATTCCACGGATGAAAATCTTGAAGGGGAAAACTTGGCAAACTCTGTAAAATGAGAACATAATAGTCCAATATAGCACAATACCAGTGAGAAAGAAAAATAAGAGATCCATAAGAAAACCAGCATGGTTGATAAAGAACTCTCTGATAAACTGAGAAACAAAAAGGACAAGTGTAAAAAATGGAAAGAGGGACACATAGCTAAAACAGACTAACAACAAATAGCCTAAATTTGCAAAGACAATGTCAGGAAACTAAAGCTCATAATGAATGTTAACTTGCAACAATTTGCAAAAAATAATAATAAAAAAGTTTTTCAGCATGCACAAAAGAAAAAAATATCAAGGAAACAATTGTCCGATAATGTGAGAAGATGGTAAGGAGTTGATGGGTATTAGAGATTGATTGAATTACTAAATTGAACTGCTTAATTCATTCTTTGCCTCTGTCTTTATGCAAAAAGAAAAAAAATCCAATTTACCAAAACAGTATAGTAGAAGACAGAATGGGAATGCAAGTTAAATTAGGAAACAAAATGGAAATACAATAACTGTCCACCCTAGATGATTTCAAATAACTAGGACCAGACAGATTAGATTCTAGGATTCTAAAGCAGCTGGCAGACATGATCTTAGAACCATTGAACAAAATCTTTCAAAGCTCCTGGCATACCGGGGAACTACAGAAGACCCGAAAAGTGATGATGTGGTTCCAATCTACAAAAAGAAAAAGAAAAAAAGTGGATCCAGGAAACCACAGACCAATGAGCCTGACATCAATATCTTAGAAAATCTTGGAAAAGATATTCAAGTAGCAGATTTGTGAGCACCTACAAATAAGCAAAATGATAGTAGAAGCCAGCATGAGGTGCCAAAATCAGATCATGCCAAATAAACATTATTGCCTTCTTTAACAAAGTGGTGTAATTAGTAGAGAAAGGAAATGCTTTGGACTTAAATTCTTAGAATGCAGAGAGAAGAACAAAGGTGATTAGGGGACAGAGCAGGGGTGGGATTCTACCAGTTCGCACCTATTCACTAGAACCGGTTGTTAACATTCTAAGCAGTTCGGAGAACCGGTTGTTAGAAGAAATTACTGGCCTAATCCTGTAAGGAAGGCAGGAAGAAAACATTCTGGTGTTGCTTACAGAAACTGCCTCTCCGTTAACCCTTATTACATTCTTGGCAGGACTAGACTTCCTGTCTCAGGAATTTCTCTGGAGTTTTTTCCCCCCTCCTTTGCTGGTACTTTGCTTGTGTGGAGTGACCATCCAAAGTTACAATGGCACTGAAAAAAGTGACTTATGACCATTTTTCACAGTTACGACTGTTGCATCCCCATAGTTATGAGAGGCCAGGTGAGGAGATGTGTGCCTCGATGTGAGTGATATTGAGTTGGCCACACCCAGCCAATAACATGACCACCAAGCCATGCCCACCACCTAAGCCACACCCACAGAACCGGTTGTTAAAAATTTTGAATCCCACCCCGGGACGGAGGCTAAGCTGTATGATAAACAGTTGCAGGAACTAACTATATCCAGTTTAACAAAGAGATGGGCTAGAGGTGACATGATAGCAGTCTTCCAATATTTGAGGGCTGTCACATAGAACAGTTTGTGTATATGTGTGTGGGGGTGATCTTATTCTTCAAAGCACCTGAGGGCAGGACAAGAAATAATGGATGGAAGATTAGCAAAGAGAGATTCAATCTAGAACTATGGAGAAATTTCCTGACTGAAGTGATGTGGAAACAAAATCAGTGGAATGGCTTTCTTCCCGGTGTTGTGGCTACACCATCACTGAAGGTTTTCAAGGAGCAATTTGTCCAGCACAGTGTAGGGTCTCCTCCTCCTATTCCATAAAATATAAATACACTAATTTAAGGTATTGATCTCTTGTTTATTCCAAATATTCCAATAAACATCTTCCCCATTATTTTCAAATTTGAGTTATACCACAATGTGAATTGTGCTTATAATTTGGGATTAAATCACAACTACATATTTATCATTAAAAATGCCTAGCAGTTAATATATCTAGCCTTTAATACCAGCTAAGATTGCAAGGGTTGTAGGATTGCTCTCAGATTTTAATCTTACTGTGAATTTGGTCTCACAATGAAGCAAATGTAGGAAGATTAAATTATTGATTATAACTTTTCAACAACGAAGATTTGGTCTCACAATGAAGCAAATGTAGGAAGATTAAATTATTGATTATAACTTTTCAACAACGAAGATGTCAGTAAATTTGTAAAAATTTATTTAGTAATACATTTATAACCTAACTTTATTTTGTACAGTTTAAGGCAGCATACGCAATGCTTTCAATGTCAAGTCTACAATGTAAATCAAACCAAGAAATCAACTCTGTACAAAGGCAAAAACCATAGGTATGAATATTAGCTATTAAGTCTGACTATGCTATTCTTCAGGGGTGGGATTCAAAATTTTTAACAACTGGTTCTGTGGGCGTGGCTTAGATGGTGGGCATGGCTTGGTGGTCATGTGACTGGGTGGACATGGCTTGGTGGTCATGTTATTGGCTGGGTGTGGCCAACTCAATATCACTCACATTGAGGCATGCATCTCCTCGCCTGGTCTCTCCTGACTGTGGGGATGCTGCAACAGTCGTAAGTGTGAAAAATGGTCATAAGTCACTTTTTTCAGTGCCATTGTAACTTTGAATGGTCACTCCATGCAAGCAAAGTACCAGCAAAGAAGGGGGGAAAAACTCCAGAGAAGTTCCTGAGACAGGAAGTCTAGTCTTGCCAAGAATGTAATAAGGGTTAATGGAGAGGCAGTTTCTGCAAGCAACACCAGAATGTTTCCTTCCTGCCTTCCTTACAGGATTAGGCCAGTAATTTCTTCTAACAACCGGTTCTCCGAACTGCTTAGAATGTTAACAACCGGTTCTAGTGAATAGGTGCAAACTGGTAGAATCCCACCCCTGCTATACTTCCCTCTCCCTCCCACTATATTTGTATTCATATAAATTAGCGAGGTGTCTGCCTGAGTCTTTTGCCTATGCTGTCTTTTTATTTTGTACCTAATCTACACTTTTCCCCTTGTCACTGTGGTAATGTACCTGGCCTATCTCTATCAAGGTCATATTTTTTATTCTCTATACTTACTTTTTTATTCTCTATACCTGCTTCCTCCTATTTTCCCCAAACAACAATCTTATAAGGTGATTGGCTTGAGAAATAATGGGTAGTTGAGAAAATATATGGTTTATGTTCCTGGGAAATTTCTTCCATACAATATATCCCATAAAAGTGGTAACTTACTGTTCAATTGCAATGGTATCTGACATAATTAAGTGTAAAAATAATTAAAAGATTAATTAACAGATTTTGTTTCACTAAATTATTATCATTGGTCTGAATTCCAGCTATATTTATTGTTTGTGTTCCTTCAAATGATAGTTATGTAAGATGCAAAGAAGAACATGATTTGTGGAGAAATACATATAAAATCTATACAAGAGCAACTGCAGATTTAAGATGTTTAAAAGTACTTGACTGAGTAATTAGATGGTTTACAAGTATTTACAATCATTTACTGTATTACCATCAATCCACACCACCTTAGATATATGCCTATCAATGCCTTAAGGAGAAAAATTGTTAAAATGATCTGCTAAAGTAAATTATTAATTTTACTTACTACCAAGTCCAGATCATAACTTGTTATTCCAGCCTTCTTTATTGTATCTGAGATGCTACTTCTTGATTCAAAACTACAAGAGACCAATATAATAATAAAAAAATTCCAAGCATGTAAGTTTTCCCCCCAAAATCTTAGTTAGATCACCACATACATTCAGTAGTCTTTTTAAAACTAATGTTGAATGGATCTACGGTAAATGTCAAAATATAAGATGAAATTTGATGTAAGGTTTCCATTATTAAACACCAGTGTTTTGTTTGAGTCTTAATCTTCTAACATATTTTTCTGAGTCTTGATTCAAATAACAACTTTCCACAATACTCTCAGGAAAATATGAGGATGCCTACTATTATATGCTTACTTGAAAAATGATTTAAAATATTTTGGACATCATTTAAACATAGGTCTCTTTTATTAATTAAATCAACCCATGTTTCTAAAGGCTTTATGTGAGCCTGGTAGAAAGATGTATGGCTTTAAAAGCTGCAGTACCTGTAAAGAACTGACTTCTTAAAGCAGTCACATATTAATTCAAGTTCACACAAAACAGGATACTTTCATAAAATCTAAAATACCTCTCTTCTACCCAAGAGAGAGAGCAAAAGAGATCATCACAGATCCAGATCCATAATTTGACATACTACAAAGTAACTGAATATGCATTACATGGCCTATGTAATCAGACAAAAGCTGTTTGTCAAGGAGATGTTGAACATGGAATGAAGAAACAAGCAAGTGAGAAAATTAGTAGGAGAAAAGAACAAAAAAAATTCACATGGAAAATAGAAATCAGTTCAAGCTTCCATAAACACAATTTAAACCATTTTCAATATAAAGACTTTGTAAGTTCAAGTCGGAATTATTGCATTGTGTTCTTTATGGGATAGCATTTGAGCATAATATGGAAATTGCAGCCAGCCCAAAAGCATAGGCAGTAAGTGAAGCTTCCTGAAGGTTCCTCATGTTGAAAGATCTGTTCCATTGCCCAATTCCTGGGTTCCACAATGGACTTACTTAGGCTAGGTTAAGATCAAATTATTTGCAGAACAATCTATTCCCATATAGTCCACCCGATATTTTTGAATCAGATACCTTTTATAAAGATGAGGGATTCTACTGGTTTGGACCAGTTCTACAAAACCAATTGTTGTGATTTTGTGCAGTTCAGACAACCAGCAAATGGTGCCCTGGCTGGCTCCACCCCTCTCTACCTGCCCGGCCCCTCCCCACCCAGTCAGTCCTTATTGCGCATGAACAACATTGCGCACATGCCCGAGCTGACTGCGTTCTTCCCTGCCTAGACACTCCTTAAGGTATTTCTTTTCCCCCACTCCCAACGGTCAGCTGTTCCTATGATCAGCTGTGCTGGGATTCCCCTGCTTACTTACTGCTTCACCCAATAGGCTTCCCTGAGGCCCAGGAAGGCAAAAAATGGAGGGTGGGCACAGCAGAAGCACCCCACTTCACCCTCCATTTTTTTGCCTTCCTGGGCCCCAGGGAAACTTCCTGAAAGCAAAAAATGCCCCCCCTAGGAGGTTCCCAAGGCCCAGGAGGCCCCAAAACAGAGCTCGGGGGGTGCACTGAAGCCCCCCCATGCTCAGTTTATTTCCTTCCTGAGCCCCAGGGAAGCTTTCTGGGAGCAAAAACAGCCCACCCAGGAGGCTCCCCTGAGGCCCAGGAGGCCCCAAAATGGAGCAGAGGGGGTTGTTGCATGCCACCCCATCAGTGATGGGATTTTAAAATTTTTACTACTGGTTCTGTAGGCGTGGCTTGGTGGGCGTGGCAGGGGAAGGATACTGTAAAATCTCCAGTCAGAGGTGGTATTTGCCAATTCTCCAAACTACTTAAAATTTCCGCTACTGGTTCTCCAGAACTGGTCAGAACCTGCTGAATACCACCTGTACCCCTCCTGCTCAATTTTTTTCCTTCCTGAGCCCCAGGGAAGCCTTCTGGGAGCCCAGGAGGCTCCCCTGAGGCCAAGAAGGCCCCAAAACAGGGGTGGGGGAGGCAGTTGCTGCAAAAAAGAAAAAAAGAAGCTACATCCACCTAGCCTCACCCACCTAGCCATGACCACAGAACCGGTTATTATAAAATTTGAATCCCACTCCTGCTTTTATAGGATCCAATGATGGATACATTTGACAGAAACATTAATTTGTCTTTTGATAGCAGGGTCCATTTGTGAACTAACTACCAATGGCATTTAGCCAGATTCCATTATTATAGTTTAGAAACATTTTGCTCAAAACATTTTTTATTCAGACCATTTTTTGTTTTAATTGCTTATAACATTAAAAAATGTTTGTTATCTCATAATGAATTTTATGATTTTTTTGAAAGTTATGCACATTCTTCAAGGCTCTGGTTGGGAACTGAAAAGGTTGGGATGATCTTGCAACTAGTGTGGGGAAGTGAAAATAGTGAGAGCAAAAGTATTCTTTATCAGTGCTCATCAATATACTGGATGACATTGCAGTGAATTTATTGTATCTAACCCGCCAAACCTCTGAAGAAATTATGATTAGGATCAAGTCTCTATGGTTTGAAAGAACAAGCTAGAATACTGATCTCTTGTAAAGTGCCACTGGGAAGATCTGGAAACAGGTACCTTGTCTAAAGGTATAATCATATTATAGAGTAAACCTGAGGAGTATATTCCACTCTGTTTAATGATGCAAGACATTGTAGTTATATTGTCTATAGATGGAAAAATGAAATTCTATCAATTTAAATACTGGAACTCTAGTTACTGGTTGCTGTTGCTTTATTTCAAGAGCATAATGTTGGACCACATACAGAAGATATTTAGCACACAGTGACATTCCCCCTATACTGAGATTTAATCAGCTACCATTTCATCTTAAGAAGATACCGATAGAGCAGATGTTTTGGGGCCTGGGTCTGCTTGCCTTTCATAGGACACATTGCTGAAAATAAAAGTTAGCTCCAGCTGGTCAGGAAATTTATGCTGGAGATGAACGTACATATTGTACGTTGTAAGTAAGATGGCATGAAGTGTAGTGGTAAATGCAACACAGAAATTGGAAAGATTAGGAGGAAAGTAATAACAATAAAAAAGAAACAAACAATAGAAGCAATTTCCTTAGAATCACAAAACTCACTGAACTAAGGTATTGATGTGATAAACATTAAATATTTCATCTCTAAAGCTTTCCAGATATACTTCAGTAGAACCAAAATTCTGTATGTGGAGTGCATAGAGAACACAAAACAAACAACACCATTTTTACAATCTTACATAAAAGTAAAAATTACTCAGCCTGTATTATAAAATAATTGTCCTTTTTCATCCAGCATCAAAGATACACAACTGGATAGTACAGAATATCATGATTATTGTTCCGGACTAGCAGGCTCGAAAGCCTGCAAACCTGATTGGCCCGCTGATAGCCGATCGTGATTGGTCGCCATAGCCTGATGCGATTGGCCAGTAAACGGGCTGCCGCGATTGGCCCTGCCAAGAGCGGCAAACTCAAATCACCTTCATTGGCTGCCTAGCTGCAGCCAGCCCTATATAAGGGGCTGCTGCAGCTGGGATTAGTTGCTCAGATCTGAAGTCACTAATAAAGAGCTGTTGTTGCTATCTGAGTCTTGCCTCCGTTCTTGAACCATCCTCCCAGATCTAACACTGGCGACGAGGATGGGATGCGGAGGCAACGAAGTCTATTGATTTGAGCTAGCTGAAGGAGCGCGTGGCTGACAGAGCACAACGACGGCGACATGGCCAGCAGCGCTATACCACCCGCCCCATTCGATCCAGCTAGCGAAGACTGGGACTCATATATGGACAGATTTCAAATGTTCCTGGAGTCAAACAACCTCAAAGATGCCACGCCCAGCAAGAAACGAGCTGTTTTTCTAACCCATTGTGGGCCAGCCGTTTTTAAGATGGCTAAAGCCTTAGCGAAGCCAGCTGAGGTTAAAACCATGGATTGGGACACCCTTGCTCCCATCCTGCGCAACCATTACGCCCCAGCTGTGCCAACTCTCATTCGCAGACACGAGTTCTACCAGAGGGACCAGCGTGTAGGTGAGAGTGTTGGGGATTTTGTGGCAGACCTGAGGAACCTGGGCGGTTTATGTGGTTTCGCCAACCTCGAAGAAGCCATGAGAGACCGCATCGTCCTTGGCCTCAGAGACCCAACCATCCAGAGCAAGATCATGGCCAAGGGAGACATCTCGCTTGCAGATGCCATAGCAGATGCCAACGCAGCTGAAGCCACTCGTAAATCAGCAGCACGAATGCGTCGAACCAGCGGAACCAACCGCCAACCCACCAACGATGCTGGGAAACCTTCAGACAAGTACACATCGACCACCCATCATGAAGATGTCGAGTCATCCTCAGACAGCGAGGAAGAAGAAGTCCACAGGCTCCGGTCAGAACGTGAGCAATGGGACCAGCGGGGTCGTAAATCCAACTACCAATGCACCGGATGCGGGGGAAACCATCCCTGATCCGAATGCAGATTTTTAGATGCCATGTGTCATTTTTGCGAGAAACGAGGGCACATCGCGAAGGTATGCAGAAACAAGAGAAATTCCAGCCCCAGACGGAGAGGGAGCAGCCCAAAGAGGAATGATGGCAACTCCACCACACAGAGGGACCGCCCTAGCAACCAGTGGAACCAGTACAGCAGACACCGAAGGTTTAACGGCACACCCAGACGAGAAGAGGCTCATCAAACCATCACCATCGGCCATGGTTCATCACTTGACGCTAAAAAAATCCGAGTAAAGGTCACCATTGAAAACAAACCGTGCATCATGGAAGTCGACTCTGGGTCATCACTATCCATGGTATCCTGGAGAACACTCAAGCAGCTAACTCCCAACATCCGACGCCAAGACCTCAGCAGTCAGAGACTCATACTAAAAGACTATCAAGGCAACCGGATTCCAGTCGCAGGTACTCCCCATGTCCAGGTCTCTTTCAAGGGACATAATGCAATTCTACCACTCACCATCGTAGACAGAGACCGGCCAAGTCTGTTGGGCCTTCAGTGGTTCACGCCATTAGGAATCGGAATGGCTGGCATCCATCATACTGAAGACGATGACTGGGAGGCGGCTCTCATCCACGACTTCCGAGAAGTGTTCAACGAAAGCCTAGGCAAGTACAAGGGGTCCCCTATTTCATTTAATCTTCACCCCAACATTGCACCCATTCGCCTAAAGCCACGCCGAGTTCCCTTTGCTCTCAAATCCAAAATTGACGAGCAACTGGACAAATTAATTGCACAAGGCATGTTAGAACCCATTGACCACACCCGATGGGAGACACCAATTGTCACCCCCATAAAGCCTGATGGGTCCATAAGAATCTGCGGTGACTACAAGGCCACCCTCAATCACACGCTACAGCAGAGCGCCTACCCAGTACCAGTTGTTCAACATCTCCTGCATTCACTTGGGGGTGGCAAAATATTCGCAAAATTAGATCTGGCCCAAGCGTATCAACAGCTGCCAGTTGATCCCGAGACTGCAGAAGCCCAAACTATAGTCACACATCGTGGTGCATTCAAATGCAACAGGCTCCAGTTTGGCGTAAGCGTAGCCCCAGGCATCTTTCAAAGCCTGATGGAGAGACTATTACAAGGTATAAAAGGGGTCATGCCCTATTTTGATGACGTATTAATAGCAGCACCCACAAAAAATCAATTAGAGGAACGCCTCAGAACAGTCCTACAGAGGTTCAAAGATGCTGGCCTCAAGGTTAAGAAGGAAAAGTGCCAGCTTTGCACAGAAAGGGTGGAGTTTCTTGGCTACCTCCTTGACAAGCAAGGAATCCACCCCACAGAAAAGAAATTGGCAGCTATCAAAAATGCCCCAAGACCCAAAAACAAAACTGACCTCCAAGCCTTCCTGGGACTTATTAACTTTTATAACATCTTCCTACCCCAGAAGGCGACTGTTGCTGAGCCCCTTCATAGACTACTCGATAAAAGGGCATCCTGGATTTGGGGACGTCGGAGGAACACGCCTTCCAGCAAGTAAAAGATCTCCTTACCTCTAATGCAGTACTAATTCAATATAACGAGACACTACCTTTGACTGTCACTTGTGATGCCTCACCATTTGGGGTGGGGGCCATCCTGAGCCACGTCCTACCAAACGGCTCAGAGGCACCAAATGCATTTTTTTCAAGAACTCTTATCAAAAACAGAAAGAAACTATAGCCATTTAGATAAGGAAGCCCTTGCTATTGTCTCTGCAATTAAAAGATTTCATGAATATGTTTATGGGAGACCATTTTCTATTATAACGGATCATAAGCCACTACTTGGGATTCTGGTGGGCGACAAACCTACTCCACACATTCTCTCCCCCAGAATGACGCAATGGTCAGAATTTCTCGCTGCCTATGACTATCAATTAAGGTATCGCCCGGGGAAATCTATTCCTCACGCAGATGCCTTGAGCCGCTCGCCACTACCCGAGCTGCAGGAAGACCCAGCTCCCACACTCCCAGTACTGCAAATAGAGACATTGCCCTCACCTCCACTAACGGCCCAAGACATCGCCATTGAAACCAAAAGAGACTCTTGTTTGGCACGAGTTCTTAGCTGGGTGGAGAGGGGATGGCCAGATTACGACCCTAAGGAAATGTTTAAGCCATTTAAAAACAGACAAACAGAACTTTTTTCACAAAGAGGGTGCATCTTGTGGGGAGACCGAGTTGTTGTACCAACTAGGTTACAAAAAAGGGTCTTGCAAATGCTACACGATGGACACCTGGGCATCGTGCATATGAAAGCGCTGGCAAGAAGTTCCGCCTGGTGGCCAGGTATGGACAAACAAATCGAAACCTGGGTCACCTCTTGTAACAGATGCAAGGAAAACCACTCAGCCCCACCAAAAGCTCCACCAGCAGAATGGGAAACACCCAGGGGTCCCTGGTCTCGCATTCATATTGACTTTGCAGGACCTACAAGAGGCCACACTTTCTTAATAACTGTAGATGCATATTCTAACTGGCTTGAGGTCAATAAAATGAAAGCAACCACTACTGAGGCAGTCATCAAAAAACTGAACAGACTCTTTGCCACACACGGTTTACCAGATGTCCTGGTCTCTGACAATGGGCCCCAATTTACTGCCTTAGCCTTTGAACAGTATTTAGCGGAACGGGGCATCTGACATGCACTCACATCTCCGGCTCATCCTGCGGCAAATGGTAGGGCTGAACGAATAGTTCAGTTTACAAAGAAAACCCTGCAGAAAATGGAACAAGGTAACATACACAACAAAGTCACTAGAATGCTGCTCCTGCAACACACCACACCAAACAGTGCCCAGCTGAACTCCTGATGGCCAGGAAACTCAGATCGCCTCTAGACCGTTTGCACCCTGGCTACATCCCGGAAAAGCCCCTGGGTTCCAGCAGCAAGCACCGTACCTTCAAGGTAGGAGACCTTGTATTCGCAATTTTTTTTTCTGGGGATCCCCTCTGGATTCCTACCCAAGTAACTCAAGTTACGGGTCCCCGCTCCTACCGTTTACTCACCGCTGATGGCAGAGCATGGAAATGCCATATCGACCAGCTGTGCTCCAGACTAACCACAACTTCCACCCCTGACCCTAACTTTGACACCAGGGGGGGAGGGGAAGCCGTGAACTCAGAATTAGAACCAACACCTGTTTATTCTGAGCTAACACCGAGATCACCACACCATAGTTTGCAACACTCACCAGCTGCAGCTGAGCCTGGACAGACGAACGCTTTGCCAAGAAGCAGCAGCCAGGCAGGTTCAGCGAGCCTGGGGAGCCATGGCAGTAGCGACGAAGCTGAGGACTCTATCACCCCGGGGGCACCAGAGGAGAGCCCTGACCATGGCACCGGTTCACCGTTCCTGTTTGATCCAGCAAGCAGTCCATCTGAACCCGAATTTGAACATGGACAATTGGAATTGCGTAAGTCAGGTAGACAGGTGCGAAGACCTGCCTACCTGCGAGACTATATTACTCCACCCCTTAAACCAGGGGTGTCCAACCTTTCACCTTCCCTGGGCCACATTAGAAGATGAAAATTTGGTTTGGGCCGCACATAAAATAAAATAACAGTAACGATACCTGATCATGCAAAAAACCCATAGAAAACATAGTTAACATATTACATTTATTTGGAAATGAAGTTAGTGAGATGTTTTTATTATTTATTATTAATTATTTATTTAAAATTATTTATTTTTTATCACGTTTTTTTATCAGTTTTTTTATCACGGTTTATTTTCCAGCCAAATTTTGTGGGGAGGGGGGGAGAAAGCTCACCCACCTTGCGCCTACCTCTCCTCCTGCAAATGGCCCGGCTGGATGAGGCAGGACTGGAAGGCAGAAGCAGCAGCAGCGGGGGGCAGAAGCGGCGGGGCAGAGCGGCAGCGGAGGCAGCGGCAGCGGGGGCAGAAGCAGCAGCGGTGTTGGGGGAAGAAGCGGGGGCAGCGGGGGCAGAAGCAGCGGCAGCGGCGGGGGCAGAAGCAGCAGCAACGGCGGGGGCAGAAGCGGCAGCAGGGACAAAAGCGGGGGCGGGGGCGGCGGCAGCAACAGCAGGAGGTGGCGCTCTGACGGCACCCGCCTTTTCTCTTGCTGCTTGGCCTGGCGCTTGCCTCGCCCCGCCTCGCGCCTGCCTCTCCTCCTCCTCCTCGCTGGCTCTGGCACGAAGGTTGGGGTGGGCACTGGGCCGCATTACGAGGCGACCTGGGCCGCATGCGGCCCGCGGCCCGCGGGTTGGACAAGCCTGCCTTAAATGGAACCGAGAGGGGAGGGGTGTTCCAGACTAGCAGGCTTGAAAGCCTGCAAACCTGATTGGCCCGCTGATAGCCGATCGTGATTGGTCGCCATAGACTGATGCGATTGGCCAGTAAACGGGCTGCCGCGATTGGCCCTGCCAAGAGTGGCAAATTCAAATCGCCTTCATTGGCTGCCTAGCCGCAGCCAGCCCTATATAAGGGGCTGCTGTGGCTGGGATTAGTTGCTCAGATCTGAAGTCACTAATAAAGAGCTGTTGTTGCTATCTGAGTCTTGCCTCCATTCTTGAACCATCCTCCCAGATCTAACAATTATGACTCCAGGTGATACATTATAAATAGAACAAAAACCTTTTCTGACAGAGAATGCTTTTTTCAAGATTTCTATGTAAGATGTGTTTCATGGGTTATCCCTTTAACATCAACTGCAAACATACTTATCATTATTACCATCACTGACTAGAATACAAGAATCAATAGCATGACTCTTTCATATTCAGCATTAACTGGATTTATACAGATGCAACTATTCTCAACTTCCTAGTTATTTCACAAGGTTTCCTTAAGGTAAATCCCTGGGGTGAATAGTACAAATCAATGCATATACAATATCTTCTTATAAGCGTAAAGAGGAATGAAACAGTTTTCATATTGCTGAAAAGCAGGTGACTATTAGGAATCTTATTAATGTCTCCCTATGGAACTGTTAGCTTTCTTTGCATAAAATTCATTTCTATCTTGTGTTATAATCAGAAATAATGCAGACATGGTAGGTACAGAGGAGAATAGCAAAGAATTTCAATTTCTTAAGTACCACTGATAATATTCAGTCCGACTCTGTGGGAAGAACAGGTGCATCCTTGGTATCACAACTGTAGTTTGGTTAACAAAATTTGATTTTTTTAAAAAAAAATGAATAAAAATGTTTCCTGACTTGGAACCAGAGGTGGTATTCAGCAGGTTCTGACCAGTTCTGGAGAACTGGTAGCAGAAATTTTGAGTAGTTCAGAGAACCAGCAAATACCACTTCTGACTAGAGATTTTACAGTATCCTTCCCCTGCCACGACCACCAAGCCACGCCCATAGAATTGGTAGTAAAAAAATTTGAATCTCACCACTGCTTGGAATCAAGAACTCTTTGTGGAAGCAGAATGGGTTTTCATTTGCCCAAGAGGATAATCTAATAGATAAACCTAATCTAATAGAGCCAGTTTGGTCTAGAAGTTAAGGTACCAGGCTAGAAACTAGGATACTGTGAGTTCAAATCCCACCTTCATCAGCTGGGTAACTTTGGGCCAGTTAGTCTCTCTCGGCACAACCAGGGATGGGATTCAAATTTTTTAACAACCAGTTCTGTGGGTGTAGCTTAGGTGGTGGGCGTGGCTTGGTAATCATGTGACTGGATGAACATGGCTTGGTGGTCATGTTATTGGCTGGGTGTGGCCAACTCAATATCACTCACATTGAGGCATGCATCTCCTCACCTGGCCTCTCATGACTGTTGGGATGCTGCAACAATCGTAAGTGTGAAAAATGGTCATAAGTCACTTTTTTCAGTGCCATTGTAACTTTAAATGGTCACTCCACACAAGCAAAGTACCCGCAAAGGAGGGGGAAAAAACTCCAGAGAAGTTCCTGAGATAGGAAGTTTAGTCCTGCCAAGAATGTAATAAGGGTTAACGGAGAGGCAGTTTCTGTAAGCAACACCAGAATGTTTCCTTCCTGCCTTCCTTACAGGATTAGGCCAGTAGTTTCTTCTAACAACCGGTTCTCCGAACTGCTTAGAATGTTCTAGTGAATAGGTGTGAACTTGTAGAATCCCACCCCTGGGCACAACCCATCTCACAGGGTTGTTGTTGTGGAGAAAATAGGAGAAGGAAAGTGTGTTGGAGTTATTGGTAAAAAATAAAAAGGCAAAATATAAATAAATAACATAAAATAAAAATATCTTATATCCTTTAGACTAGACTAGATAGGCTAGACATTTACTATTCTGGGAACATGGAATTCATTTCACAAACCTTAGAAATGACTTTTGGAGTGCTCATTTTAATTCTTCATCTTGAAATTTGTGACTGAGTAAAAATAGCGTAAAATGTATACCTGGATACCTTGACAATTCTTAATGAAGAAATTGACAAAACTGTATCTCCTTCTATATCATCCATACATTTATAAGCAATTTTATTCCACCCATTATTTATTTCCTACTTCAAATCGATACCTGCATTTTCTCTACATCATAACTGTAGGTTATGGAACTATAGGAACTATATGTGTCTCAGTCAGAAAAAAAGAAATCAAGGGAGTCACTGACATAACAGTGGAAAAACAGAAGCATCTAGAAGATCCTATGCAGACTTTTTTTCCTAATTCTGGAATAATGCTCTTTGCTGTTTTGAATAGCAAATCTGCTTTGATTAAAATATCACATAGAATGATTGGTATCATTGAGTTGGACAGTATGTAGATCATGATGGAATAGTGGCTATGTGTCAATTTATCCCTCTCAACATGTAAAATATACTGGTGTTAATGAAGTGAAAAAATGATTATTAAAGCTGATTATGACATTTGATATATGTATTGTAACTGAAGCCATTTTTCAATATAGTTGGGATTTTTTCTATTTGTGTGTGCCTTCAAGTAAGCATTGATTCAAATTTACACAATAACAGAGTCGGAAGGGACCTTGGAGGTCTTCTAGTCAAACCCTTTATTCAAACAGGAGATCCTATAGGATTCCAGACAATAGCTGTCTTTCTGAAAATTTCCAGTGATAGAGAACCCACAGTTTCTGGGGAAAGCCATTCCATTGATTAATTGTTCCCAGTGACAGAAATTTCTTCTTAATTCTAGATTAGATCTCCATGTTATAATCTTTCATTTATTACTGCTTGTCCTCAGGTACTTTGGAGAATAGGTTGACTTGCTCCTCTCTATGACAACCTCACAACTGTTCATCATGTGTTTTAGCCGCTAGTCCCCTAATAATTTTTGTTGCTCTTCTCTGCATTCTTTCTAGAGTCTCAACTTCTTTTTTGGATCATGGTGACCAGAACTGGATGCAGTATTCCAAGTATGATCTTACTAGTGCAGTATAAAATGGTACTAACACTTCACGTGATCTTGATACTATCCCTCTGTTGATACAAACCTAGGCATTTTTGGCACTCCTGGCTTATATCTACTAGGACACCTAGATCCATCTTTCAGTTATTGCTCTTGAGCCAGAACCTCATATTCTGTAGCTATGCATTTGATGTTTCTTGCCTAAATGTAAGACTTTGCTTTTATTACTGAATTGCATTGACACAAAATTCTTGGAACGTATATTGGAATATATTCATGTTATTGCTAGATGGCTTGAGACTCAATTTTGTTAGGGCATTGGTTGAACCCTGACATCAAGCCAGCTCTCCCAAAACTCAAAAAAATGACCAGGATTCCTGAGCCCCGGACTCTCCACTTGCTCTCCAATACCTGGGGTGCGTGGAGAGAAACTCAGGTCACTATGGCAGAAGAAGAAAGCCTGCTCTTTCTGAAGAAAGAAAGCTCTGAAGAAAGCCTGCTCTTGGCAACGCAGAAGGAGTGAGGTCCTAACACCCTCTAGGAAACTCCAGGAGCCAGTAGCCTCATCGGGACCCAAGTGCAACCTCCTCTAACCATGAAAACTGAGACATCTGGGATGCCTGCCTCAGTGACTGAAGTGGAGAGGGATGAGTATTGGTGGGGAAAAAAGTCCCCAAAGCAACCAAGGTTGAATTCCCCTACCCTAGCTCCCATCATCTGAAGCAGCCCATAAGTAAACTAGGAAGACTGGAGTGGATGAAGAAGTGGGAAGAAGTCAGAATCACAAAATCCCTACTTGGGACCCTGGGTGAATCCTTGGAGAAATTGAGGGAGGAATTTGACCAAGACACCCTTTGTGAAGAGGGGCCATCATGCTGCCCAAAAGAAAAGGGGAGGAGAAGCCAAATCCAACCCTTCAATTAGCCAGCCCTCAGTTTAAGCTGGAGCTAACTCTGGAGCTAACCCTGGGGCATCCATATGCAGCTACCCACACTCAAATGGGGAGGCAGACAAGAATGCAGCCGCCTTCTACACTCACCAGAAGGAAACTGAGCCTGAGGCTGCCACCAGTGGCTCCCCTGTGTGACAAGTTACCTGCCCAAGGGGGGAGGACCTCCCTCTCCATGAGCTAGAACCGATGGAGACTGCCAAGCACAGGTAGATGGGGCCCAACAAGACAAGGAATGGCAGTGTTGAATGAGCCACCCAGATTCAGGGGGAAGTTCAATGGGGACCCAGATCAGCTAGCTCTATTCCTTGATTCCGTGGGAGTCCATTTAGATCACTATGGACATCTCTACCCATTGCATAGAGCCATGGTGAACACTATCACCTTGGGATTAGAGGGAGAAGCAAAGAAATGGGCTTGCAGCTCTCCATAGGAGAAGGGCCCCCCAGCTGCAGAACACTGAGGAATTCCTGCAAGAACTGGAAACCAGATTCAAGGAAAAGGAGGAGGATCAATATGAGGAGGGTGAGTTTTGGAATTTAAAGCAGAGAGGGTGACCCATTAAAGAACACATCTATGAGTTCAGAAGAATCATGGGAAAGCTACCGCCCTGGCTGGAGGAGCTACTAGTCCTTTTTTTTTTTTTTCAGAGAAAGCCTAGACAAGCAAATTAACCAAGCCACCATCTATTAGGACATTCCCAACTGATAATCTGACTGATTTCAAGTAGTCATAAAGATTGACTGCATTTTGCATGCCAATGACATGCGGAGGCAGTTGGGTCCCAGAGAGAGAGGACAACCAGATCTGAGGCCACCTGGCTATTGGGATGTCATGGCAACCTAGCCATCCCCAAGACCAATCCTCTCCTGAGGCTAGTTGAAATGCTATAGATATGGAGGGATAGGGTACTTTACATTGGGATGCACAACTCCACTCCAAAACCCAAGACAGAGCCACCACCCAGAGCACGGCTGAAGCGAGGGCCCAGGCATGCCACTGACAAGTCCCCAAAAGCCCTCCAGGCTGTAGAGGTCCCTACCTACCCAGCCAAAGCGGGTGAAACTCCAGCTGACAACTGACCACTGGAACCCTATGACAGTGAGGATGAGGAGGAAAATGACCTGAGGATGAATGAACCCATCCACCCTTTAACCTTCCCGATATGCCTCACAGCCCCTAAAACAGGGACTTAAGGCACTTTTGAAGCCCTAATAGACTCAGACTGCACCAGATGTTTGATTAACTTGCCCACTGTTCTGAAATTAGGGATCAGAGCGAAGAACTTGGCCCATCCAATTAAGTTTGAGCAAGTTGATGGGTCCATATTCAGAGGAGCCCATGCCACCCACCTGACCAAACCAGTGAGGCTAGTGCTAGCAGACCACTGGGAATCAATTCAATTTGTAAGAGCTCCTAAAATGACAGACGGTCATACTAGGGCTATCTTGACTAGACAACCTGACTATGTGGTGGAAAGGAAGCAGCCGGAGGCTAAGAATAGCAAGAGACACCCAACCTCCTCTGCACCAGCATACAGAGTTAGTGGCCACACAGGAAACTCCCCCCTAGGACCCCACCAGAACAACTGGTGGCCACCTCTGAACAAACCCAAGGCTGAAAGGATCCCTAGAGAATACTAGGACCTTGCTGAAATGTTCAGTGAAACTGAGTGCAATGTCTTAATCCCCCCACCACCACACAACAGAATATGCCATAGAAATCATCCCCAGGGCCAAGCTTCCCAAACCCAACTGTATGCCATGGTGCCCCGGGAAATTTAAGAAATATGTGAATACATAGACAAAAACTTAGCAAAGGGGTTCATCCAGTCAGCCAAGCCACAAGACACAGCCCCAGTCCTATTTAAAGGGGAAAAAAAGTTGGAACTATGAAATTATGCATAGATTTCAGGGGATGAATGGCATGTGTATGTACAACCTATACCCCCTCCGCCTTATGAAGGACATGCTGTCCCACTTAGCCAAAGGCAAAGTCTTCACTAAACATATTACCGAGTCCAAATCAAGGATGGAGACAAATGGAAAGCAGCTTCCAATTCAAAGTGACGCTTTTCGAACTGCAGGCCCACCCGGCAACGTTTATGCAATTGATAAATGAAGTGCTGCATGAGCATCTCTATAAGGAGGTCCTCAATGACATCCTCATCTTTATTGAGACCATAGAGGACCACATACCCCTAATCCATCAGGTACTTGAAAAGCTTTTGGCAACAAACTTATATGTCAAGCTATCAAAATGTTCATGGCTAGACTACCTAGGCTACTGAGTGTCAAATGAGGGGATAGAGATGGATCCAGCTAAAGTACAAGCTGTCCAAGAGTGTCCCACTCAAACTTTTATAGGCAATTCATCCCCTCCTTTACAAAAATTGCCAAACCCATGACAAAATCCTAAAAACAGGGAAACCAGGGATAAAGCCTTGCCCTGGCAACTCCTCCAGTGGGACCTCACTTGCCAAGAGGTATTTGAAACACTAAAAAAAACTGTTTGAAAAAGAACCTGTATTGAAACATCCCAACCCTGTTCAACCCTTCATCATCCAAGCTGATGCCAAAGAGCGGGGGAATGCAGTGATCTGGACTGTGACTGACTTATTCTCCAAGCAGGCACACTTCCTACCCTGCAGTGGACTACCCTCAGTCTACCAGCTACCCAAACTCTTCCTGAAGCACATCTACCACCAGCATGGAGTACTGCCCAGGATCATCTCGGACAGAGGAATCCAATTCATGGCTAAGTTCAGGAGGGAGTTCTTACGGTCCATTGGATCATCCCAGGGCCTTCACTCAGCTTTCCAGCTAAGCACTAATGGCAGGACAGAGAGACTGAACACCATGGTAGAACAGTACCTGAGGTGCTACATGAACTACTAACAGTGCAATTGGGCGGACCTTCTGACATTCGCAGAGGTTGCTTACAATAATGCTGTTCACAGTAGCATAGGGTTATCCCCTTTCAAGGTAGTAAGCAGTATGGACTTTGTCCCAATGCCAGAATACCCAAGGGAACCCCTCTCCTCAGTCAGTTTGTCTGACTGGATGTTGATACTGAAAGTGGCATGGGAAGATGTCAAGAAAGTGCTAGCTAAAGTGGCACAGACCTATAAACAACAGGCAGACAAACACCAAGCCCTACAACAGCCATTCCAAGTGGGGGGAAAGGTCTACCTATCTACAAAATACTTAAGGCTAAAGCTTCCCAACAAGAAGCTGAGACCAAAGTTCATGGGGCCATTCCCCATAGTAAAGATTATCAACCCGGTCACAGTGCAACTGAGGCTACCCTGACTATTGGGGAGAATATACCCGGTATTCCACAGTAGCCTCTTAAAATCTGTGGTTGGGTCAACCCTGAAACCACCACCCTGTGAGCCCCCAGATCCAATGGTCATAGGGGGGCAAACTCATTATGAGATGCAATGTATCCTTGACTCTAGGTGGCACAGGGGGCAACTCCAATACTTAATCAAGTGGAGGGGCTACCCTCTATCAGAGGTGTCCTGGGTAAAGAGCAGAAACATCCAAGCTGATTGCCTCATAGCTAGATTCTATGAAAAGAACCTAACCAAACCTTGGGGGAAATCTCACCCTTAAATGATACACCTGTATTCAAATTGTTTTTGCTTTGCACAGGTTGCCTTCAGGAAGGAGGGAAGCCGAATGTCAACTCGCGAAGCTTTCCTGACCTTCTCCCAAGTTGCCAAAGGAAGTGGGATGGGAAATCATGCCTCGCAAAGGAATTTACTTCTCAGTCAAAACTAAATGTAGCCTGCTGGCTGAACTCAAGACTATCTCCACAGAGACCCATAAAGGCTGGAGGGAATGACTTCTACAACCCGTGAAATTGCTTAATTGGGGAAAGTGACTGGTGACACACTTTGAGGGGAGGGGAAACAGGATCAGAGGCAAGGTGTGAAGTAGGTGAAGTCAGAGCTGGCTTCACCTAGGTAGTGCTGACATGGTGCTCCTAATAAATAAATGAACTTTTATTGCTAGATTGCTTGAGACTCTTAATTTTGTTAGGGCATTGGTCAGAACCCTGACAACTGCCTGTGGTGGCTTGAGTGCTCTGCCAGCAAAAATGAAGCTCAGGAGGAACATGCGTAGCTCTCACGAGTTCCGTTTTCAGCTGGGACGGTCTCCTGTGACCCTCTGCCTGTGAAAACGGAGTTCCATTTTTGCTGGCAGAAGCACTGCAGGCTGGCCCTTTGCTGTTTCCAGAGTGGCTCTAGGGTCCAGATTTAAGTACCCCACAAGCCGGATTCAGCCTGTGGGCCTTGAGTTTGACAACCCTGATCTAAATCATTTAGGTGGAAGAGTACTGGTCTAAGACAGAACCTTGATATACCCCACTGCATGCTTTCCTCCATGTAGATGCAGTTTCATTGAGGATGATGTTTTCCATTGCTGCTTTCTTCTTGGAATTGGGGAGAGGGAGAAAGAGGAGAGAGAAACTGAGTAGCCCAAATGTATCTAGGGCTCTGCCTTAGGTATGGCCTCTGTTTTTGCCTGTTGTTTTAACCACTGTACCAAACTGGCCTTTAACATAGTCAGTAAATTTACTACCTGTGGATGTAAAACTGTAATAAATTATTGTTTTACATCCACAGATAGCAAATTTACTGACTATGTTGAAAGCCAGTTTGGTATAGTGGTTAAATTATTGAATTTATGGAAGTTTGTCTCTATAGTTTCTAATTTTGTCAATATGGGAAATAATATACCATTCTTATCTTTTTCAGTCCAGATAGATGCACTAGTTTCACCCATTAGAGCCCCAGTAAAAGAAATGGAGGGAACAGTCACATAATAAAGTGGCAGGACTTATGAAGTTATTAGACTCGATGAAATTATGATCACACTACTCAACAGTACAACAGGCCAATTGACCAGCTGTCCAAAATCTGTCTCAATATATGACTATCTCACTTTGTGAAATCCCAGAGATGGCTGTTATGATAGGAACTGTCAACACCAGCAGAGGAAAAGGTTTTAACAATATAGGAACACTGCTGGTGAAAAGATAGAAGTTTATGCTTACCATACACAAATACAGAGCTTAAAAATAAGACCTGGTGACCATCAGGCTAAGACAAGAATGGCACTGTTTTGGGAATCTACAGGTGAAACTCGAAAACTTAGAATATCGTGCAAAAGTTCATTTATTTCAGTAATGCAACTTAAAAGGCGAAATTAATATATGAGATAGACTCATTACATGCAAAGCAAGATAGTTCAAGCTGTGATTTGTCATAATTGAGATGATTATGGCTTACAACTCATGAAAACCCCAAATCCACAATCTCAGAAAATTAGAATATTGTGAACAGGTTCAATATTCTAGGCTCAAAGTGTCCCACTCTAATCAGCTAATTAAGCCATAACACCTGCAAAGGGTTCCTGAAGCACAATCATGGGAAAGACCGCTGACCTGGCAGTTGTACAGAAAACCATCATTGGCACCCTCCATAAGGAGGGAAAGCCTCAAAAGGTAATTGCAAAAGAAGTTGGATGTTCCCAAAGTGCTGTATCAAAGCACATTAATAGAAAGTTATGTGGAAGGGGAAAGTGTGGAAGAAAAAGGTGCACAAGAAGCAGGCATGACTGCAGCCTGGAGAGGATTGTCAGGAAAAGGCCATTCAAAAGTGTTGGGGAATTTCACAAGGAGTGGACTGAGTCTGGAGTCAGTACATCAAGAGCCACCTAACACAGACGGATCCTGGACATGGGCTTCAAATGTCATATTCCTCTTGTCAAACCGCTCCTGAACAACAAACAACGTCAGAAGTGTCTTACCTGGGCTAAAGAAAAACAGAACTGGTCTGTTGCTCAATGGTCCAAAGTCCTCTTTTCTGATGAGAGCAACTTTTGCATCTCATTTGGAAACCAAGGACCCAGAGTCTGGAGGAAGAATGGAGTGGCACACACTGCAAGATGCTTGAAGTCCAGTGTGAAGTTTCCATAGTCTGTGTTGATTTGGGGAGCCATATCATCTGCTGGTATTGGTCCACTGTGCTTCATTAAGTCCAGGGTCAACGCAGCCATCTACCAGAAGATTTTGGAGCACTTCATGCTTCCTTCCACAGAGGAGCTTTATGGGGATGCTGACTTCATTTTCCAGCAGGACTTGGCACCAGTCCACAGTGCCAAAAGCACCAAACCCTGGTTCAATAACTATGGGATTACTGTGCTTGATTGGCCAGCAAACTCGCTTGACCTGAACCTCATAGACAATCTATGGGGCATTGCCAAGAGAAAGATGAGAGACATGAGACCGAACAATGCAGAAGAGCTGAAGGCTGCTATTGAAGCATCCTGGTCTTCCATAACACCTCAGCAGTGGCACAGGCTGATAGCTTCCATGCCACACCGCATTGAGGCAGTAATTGTTGCCAAAGGGGCCCAAACCAAGTACTGAGTACATATGCATGCTTATACTTTTCAGAGGTCCGATACCGTTCTAAGTACAATCCTTATTTTATTGATTGCATGTAATATTCTAATTTTCTGAGATTGTGGATTGTGGATTGGGTTTTCATGAGCTGTAAGCCATAATCAACTCTATTATGACAAAGCATGGCTTGAACTATCTTGCTTTGCATGTTAGTTTCATCTTTTAAGTTGCATTACTGAAATAAATGAACTTTTGCACGATATTCTAATTTTTCGAGTTTCACCTGTATTTGCAACAAAACTGGAAGCCAGGATAACACTGGAAATCAGAAGCTTTTGAGGGGGAACAAGAGGGGACAAATGATAAAAGGAGTATTATGCTACCACAATCCATATGCTGATCCTTTTGTATGTGTGTTTTAATGTTGCACACAAGTATTTAAATGTTGGAACTTGTGTTACAATATCATTACCTTTGTTTTGTCCTTTTGACAAAAGAGCCAGATTTTATGAGTGTCTCCTGGAAATGTAATGATAATAACAAAATGGGAATGGAAATAATATTTCTATAAATTTAATCCTCATGATCCAGTAATTAATAGAATAACAGAGTTGGAATGGACCTTGGAGATCTACTATAATTGATTTTAATTAAGCCAGTTATGTTTGGCTGAGGGATCAAAAACTGCATTTGATCTTAGCCAAAGGGCCAGTAAGCATGTTAATGACACTGGCAGCTGGCCATTTTCCTAGTCTTAGAATATTCATATACCGTATTCACCTCCATTTCCAACTATCGCTAGATGTAACTGTCTTTCTTACTAATACGCACTCTAGGTTTCTCTCAGAAATAAACTGGCTAAGTGGTTAAACACTGATCACATATGAGCAGACATATCTTTTTTACATGAAAAGTTTGATGTCAGTGAGTGGCTGTTTATATTTATTAAACTCTTCACCAAATTATTAGTTGAAATATATATATTTGAATAGTGTGTTGTATTGTATGTATGTATACACAAAGCTTGGCATACAGATACATAAATACATAAACACATACCATAAGCACATACTGTATGCATGCACACATATTCATCTTCACCTAGGGTGCCTTAAGCCATTCATAGGGGAATACTCAGCATTTAGGCCTATGTAGATGACCTCATCCAGTTATCTAGGACTGTAGTGGGCTAAGTATGATAATGGATAATGACCAAAAGGATGCATTAAGAATTATTTGGGACAAAACTAGGATTCTGTGCTTTGCTATGCTATGCTACATAAAGTTTTTGTTGGAAGTGTTATTGAACAAGTCAAATGTAGTAACTATATTCCTGATTAACTATACTGGCACATCCACATTATTTTCTTAAAAATTACACAGGTTTGTCATTGCTCTCCCAGTCTAGCCTATTCTTCTGGATCTTCTAGTAGTTTCCTATCCGATTATTAACTAAGTTCAAATGTTCTTATTCAATGTTAGCTAAGGTTGCCTAGATACATTTTCACCATAATTCAGTTATTGCCACACACTGTTAAACGTTTTGAAGTCTTTTCAGTGGACAATTACAAAATTTAAGCCAACTATATAACTTTTTGAGGAGATTAAAGTTATGAGTCAATTCTGCAAGGTATCCTGTTTAGAGCATACTAATAAGAAAGGGCAAATTTGTGGAATATTTGTATATTTATTTTAACATATTTTTGGCTGTCCAAGAAATATGCTGTAAAACAGACCAGAAACAAGAACAGTATTCATTATATGCCATGTCAAAAAGGCAATAATATAATAGGTTATTTGATGGCTCCATCATGGAAAGAAATGAAAACACTTATTTGAACAAAGAAAATGATGCCTTTCCGCTTTCCTCAAACACATACTGTTATTTAGATGATTTTTTTTAGAAACTTAATCAGGTAGATGTATTGTTTATGATGCTCTGCAATGTTTTTAATAATGATCTAGGTTTTAATAATGATACATAGATTTCAACATCCATATTACTTAACCATTTCTGCTTTTTTTTAATTTAGAAAACTATAGTTAGACTGAAGATATGAAAATTATTCAGTTTACAAATCTCCCTGAATATTTTCCTCCTGAATTTATGGTTGGGCATACTTTTTTTTTTTATTTTCTTATAAGTATCTATCTCATGTATTCAAAACTACATTTATTCTTATACCTGTATCTTGTAAGCGATTGACAAATCAAATAAATAAATAAATAAATAAATAAATAAATAAATAGCTTTATATCCAACATGACTACTTTTGAGGGCCTATCTGCACTCCAGGGTTGGGATGCTAGCTACGCATCCTTGATTGACAGGAACATACTTCGTATGAGGTTTGCTCCCCTTCTTCCAAACCCATCCTGCCTCTCTGTTCTGATTTGCTGCAAATAGCATAGTCCTAATTGTCAATGTGCAATTCACAAAAGATCAAATTATTCCTCTTGCTTTGCTTCCCTCCCTCTTCAGCTAGAGTAAACTCCCCATGGTAAGAAAAGCACTTCTTACTCAGGACCCTGGGGCAAAAATGGGATGGGGCAGAATTCTAGGCTATCTTTCTTATCTCTTGGTCCCTTCCTGTGCTGAATCTTAGTTCCTCCATGCTCTGTTCAGGAGGTAATAGTGTTGATGGACTTGCTATTCTAGGCTGTTTTAACTTATTCATGTTGTTCTACAGTTATGTCATTACACAGCAAAGAGTTTCCTCACATTTCCCAAATGGCTGCATTCAGTTCTTTAGAGAAATAACAGCAACCAGGAAAGTTGCTGCACCTTTCCCTTGGCCAATTTGTCCACTATACAGAAAAGGAATAAATTGGACATGCAAAATGGTAGGGAGAGGAGCATTTCATCCCAGCTGGACACTCTGATCCCAAAGAGAGTCTCTGGGAAAAAGGAATTACAAAAACTTATTTCCTTTGTTTTTTAAAGCAAAGGAACAAGCATCAGAGCAAGTTTTAGAAGTTCAGAAGATTTGCCTCAGTCTTTCATTAGTTAAAGAGGATCAAGAGCATTTTTACACCACCCAGCTCCTCATGGAGAACATCCACACCTCCCTCCTCCTCCCACCCCCTCCCAACTGTCCAGTTGAAGGATCTTAGATAAATAGCCTCATACACAAGGTTTAAAATGGTTATTATCATTGTGGTTGTGGGGATAGCACCATTGCTTCCTACTCCTCTGGGAATACCAGAGGCAAATCAGTTAAGGCATCTCCATCTTAGTAAGAACTTCCTTGCTCATGGCTGGCTTAGAAAGTGGCTCCTTTAGGACCATTTTGCTCCACCATCAGGCACATTTTTGCAATCATGACAAGTAGAACAATGCACTAGAAATTGAAGGACTGAGAAGTAATAATAATAAAGAAAATAGGTTTGCAGCAAAAGTATATTTCAATGGGATATGTCCTTTTATGTTAATTAAGTAGTCCTAGCGGGTGCATACATTAAAAATCCTGGTGCTTCTTACACACTCAAGAATTGTCTCCATATAGTCACAATCCCATCAGGAGATAAGTGTGTTCTAATCAGATGATAATTGGATTGTCTGAACAGTCTGAGAACTACTTTAGCAAACTGTCAGCTATTGTCAGCAGACTGCCCTTTCTAGGGTTTCCTCCTTCACCCTCTCTCCTCCTAAGTTTTCAAGTGCAACTTTTCCCTTCATTGTTATTCAGCTACTAGATTTCCTTCTACCCATAATGTGTTCATTAGCTCTGCCTATCAGAGTGACTCTTGCATCGTCTTTTTAGTCTTAACAATACAAGGATTACAGTATATTATTCTGAGCATATTTTTGCCTTTTAAGAAGTCATTGTGTGAAAGATTTGAGTGCAGGAAGACTAGCTCTTTCTCCAGGTTTATGAGGTACAATCACACAGATGAGTTTTTTTAAAAAAATAGTATGGCTATTTTATTGAATATATGAGCCAAGGAGAGAAGAAATGAGGATGCCGTTGGGTTATATCAACTTCTATTCATTCCATTCTTTATATCTGTAATCCACTTGATCTTTGTTTTGTGATATTTCTTCCTCCTTGATTTAACAAGCTTTGCATTTTCTTCATACATTTTACAGCTTAAATTTAGAACGAAAGGAGGGGTATTACCCCTGAAGAAAATGAAGTGCCATTCTTTTTTTAAAAAAAAAAACTGTTCTGCCATGTCTTTTTACTTTATTTAGATGTTTAGCTATCAAAGAGTACTAAATTGAAGTAATGAGTCCCATCTTAAACTCTAGCTCCAACAGTGACATTTGTTAATAGCATTCTTATCTGAACTCACTCTGCACATATGTACATTGCTAGGTATGTAGGCCTTTATTGTCCACAGAGCTTTTTTCCTATTCTTTGAAATAACGTTGCTGGAGCATAAATTGGATAAGTCTTCTAAAGCTCTTTCTATGCCTTGTGGCAGAGATATTTTCCTTCCCTCTCTCAGATGTGACCTGCAAAAATATAAAGATTGCATAGTCTCTTGCAAAGAAGAAACTCTCAACTCCATTTCCATTGCAGTTAGTATGTTAGAGGCATTCTTGAGAAAAAGAAGGAGAATAGACTTTCTGTAATTAGTACTGCACTAGTGTCATGTTTGGGTGTGCAAATATTTCCTGTTCTTTTCAATGAAAACAATACAGTTCTGTGATAGACTTCCAGTTCCTAAAATATTTTGCTTTATCATTGGGTAGAGAACTTCTGCTAAAGGAGACTTTCTTCAAAACTATTACTGCATATTTATTAGAGATAATCACTAAAACATTTTCATTATTATGAAATCTGAAGAAAGTGGAAAAACTTACATAGTTAGCAGATCTAGGAACCTATAGTCCAACGACTTCTGCAATTCATCTCTGAGGCTTGCTTCTGCACACCATGCTAGCTTTGTTGACTTGCGCCACATCTGTTACAAAAATGCACAACTGTATGTCAATTCTGAGTCAACAACTGATTTTTTTTGTAGATTCACATTGGTTCATATTTTTAAAGCAATATTAAAGAAGCAGAGATGCTGAGGGAGAGCAAGATATCTTGTTTCATTCTATCTGGTCCATCATTCTTATAATCTTTTATATTCCCTCTTCCTTTTAATTGGTTTTATTGTGACTTCTTTGTTTTGTTTAATTGTTCTGAATTGCCAAGGATATTTGGGAGTCAGGCAACATACAAGTATAGTAATATATAATAATAATCACACATAAACTGTGACATCAATTGGTTTGTCAACTTTTAGCCATGCCTGTTATTATTAGTGACTCTTATTTCTAGATCAGAATGAACTCAATAGTATCCTCGAATTGCCATTTTATAACCTAGTGGAGAAAATTCTGAGATATTCAGAAGCTCTTAACTTTGATGACACAAACAAGTTTGCTCTCAGCAATTGACATTACATCATCTTTATTTTGTGTTATTGTAAGGGAAATCCAAAACTCCATATAGTATGGGACAACTGGAATAGGACAACTTAAAATTGGGGCGGGGGGGTGGAGACACAGTTCTTCATCTTGTCCACCACCCTTCTCTACAGTATGATCAAGAATGTGTTGATAAGGATACTGTCAGATCCATGTATCTGTCATTTCTCCAATAGAAGAAGAAAAAAAAGGGGGGGAGAGACTAATAAAATATCTTTCTTGATGTAACCTGAATATATTTAATTTTATATCGAATTTGTATAACCTACACATGATACAATGGAGAGATGAAACCCAGATGGCTGGAACCTATCACCTCTGAGAGAGACAGCCAGGAGATGAAGAAACCATAAAAATTCCACAGTGAGATGTGTCCTGGGAAACTTTGAAAAAGATCGTTCTAAAAAGGGGGTGGGGGGAATTAGGTATGCCCTGGGAAACTCTGTAAAAGATTGTTTTGAAAAGGGGGAGGGGAGGAATTAACATGTTGGCTCTTTGTTTTACTAAATACACATCAGCATAAGGGAAGGCGTTTTAAATTCCCTTATCTATCTCTGTATGCCTGAGAGACCTTAGATGCTGCTTTTGACCCCCTACATGAATTGTCTCATCTCAATAAAGGATTCCTTTTGAAGAAGTTCATTCTTGTTGATTGAATGGGAAAAGTTCTATAGCCTGACAGATACTTCATTATGAGGACAAAACATGCAGTTTGAGAGAACATTTTTCATATCAGCTTTTCCTTCTCAACTGAAAACATATGAGGAAAGAACATTTTTTATTTTATTTTATGTTTGTCAAAAATGTACAAGATAAGAAGTACAGGTATGAACATAAACATGAACAAAGGAAGTCAATACAGATAAATGGGGACAGTAAGACAGTAAGATGGTAGGCACGCTGGTGCACTTATGCACACCCTCTTTAAGGACCTCTTAAGAATGAGAAGTCCATGGTAGACAATTTGAGATTGAAGCTTCAACACAGGAAGCAAGAAAAGAGGAAAAGAATAAGAAGAGGAAGAGGGAGAGTCTAACCCATATTTTTCTACTTTATCTAGTAGTAGTCTACTTTATCAAAAGCCTTACTGAAGTCCAAGTAAATTACATTGACAGCATTCCTCTGGTCCATTAATTTTGTCACTTTGTCAAAGAATGCAATAAGATTAGTCTGGCACGATCTGTTTTTAACCAACCCATGATGGCTTTTGGTTATTACTTTGTTTGCTTCTAGGTGTTCACTGATTCATTGCTTGATTATCTTTTCCAGAATCTTCCCTGGTATTGAGGTCAGGCTGATAGGTCTGTAGTTTCCTGGATCTATTTTTTTCCCTTTTTTGAAGATGGGAACTACACCATATTTCATGTAGTTGCCAGTCTTTCCTTAAAAACCTCCAATGATGAAGCATCTACAATTTCTGAAGACAAATGCTTCTCTCCTTGATTATTTTACATACATTGTTTCTTTATTTTGTTTTATTTTTATTTATTTGTTTGTCAAACATGTACAAGTGTAGGTATGAACATAAACATGAACAAAGGAAGTAAATACAGATAAATGGGGACAGTAAGACAGGGACAGTAGCCACGCTGGTGCGCTTATGCATGCCTCCTTTACAGACCTCTTAGGAATTGGGATGAGGTCCATGGTAGACAGTTTGAAGTTGAAGCTGTGAGGATTTGAGGCTGTAACAATGGAGTCAGGTAGAGCATTCCAGGCATTGACCACTCTGTTACTGAAGTCATATTTTCTGCAATCGAGTTTGCAGCAGTTCACCTTGAGTTTGTATCAATTATCTGCCCATGTATTATTGTGGCTGAAGCTGAAAAAGTTGTTGACAGGAAAGACGGCATAGGGAATTCTATTGGGAATAAAGGAGCAGAGTACTCTTCTCAACAAATACCTCTGAACCTGCTCAATTGTGTTAATGTCTGATATACAGTGTGGGTTCCAGGTAGATGAGTTGTATTCAAGAATTGGTCTGGTAAAGGTTTTGTATGCCCTAGTTATAGCAATTCAATGTTACCAGAGAAGAAGCTTAGCAAAATAAGGTTAACAAGTGTTGAGGTATTCCCCATTAGGAGAATGAGTGCACTCAGGGAAACATAGTGAGAGTAGTGTTGAATAACACACAACCAGCATACAGATACACTGAATAGTAAAATGTAGGTTTTACTTCCAGTAAACGGGTGAACAAAGTCCAACAAACAGTCCAAATCATACACAGTTAAAGCAGGTAGCATTCAATACAATCAGTCCAGGGATAATCCAAAACCAAAGTCCAGTATCATAAACAAAATTCAGTAAACGGAGTTTGCTAACATTTTGCAAGACTCACAGCAATCCAAGCAGAATGACGATCAGGCAAAAGGCAATAGGGAAATGCAAGAAGAGAACAAACCAGGTTTCTGCCTCCATCTTATGGCCATTGGAGGAACCTCAGCCAATTACAATTACAGCACTCTCTTAAAGATACAACAGTATTAAATAACTATTCTGGTTTATATATTGGCAACCCAACTGTTAGGTGACTATCATTCCTAATATTCTCCCCTTTGGATAGGACAATATATAAAACTTTCCAGTTTAAGTCCATATTCTTCAGAGCAAGCCTTATGTTTTACAGTGCCTTGAGCTTTCATAAAATGATCTGCAATGTTATTCTCTGACATGCAGTACTCCAGTATAATCATTTTACTTTGAACACATTGTCTCACATTTAGATATCGTAGATCGGTGTGTTTTGATCTTGTCTTTACAGTGAGATTGGAAGCCATCTGAATTGCTGATTGGTTGTCTTCATATACAACTATAGGTTCATTTACATTAATTCCCATGTCTATCATTAGTTGTTTATAACATACAAAGTCTGTATATAATAGAGACAAACATGAGAATTCAGCCATTGTTGATAAGCTTAGATGTTTTTTCGAATAGACTGCCATCCAATTAACACCTTTCCTAATAACACTACACTATCTGACATTGATTTACGTGTAGGTACATTTGTAGCGAAACCTGCATCAGCATATGCAGTTAAACTTAGTTCATCCTTAGGCTCCAAATATAATGCATAATGCATCATTTGTTTAAGATATCTCAACACACGCTTAGCAGCTTGCCAGTGCCTTTCAGTAGCCTCAACATTAAACCTGGCCAATTGGTTGACAATATATGCTATGTCTGGCCTAGACCAATTACTAAGATAGGATAAGCTACCAATCAATGATTGATAAATGTCTTTATCAAAAACAGGACTTTGCACATCACTGTGGCTAAACTCCTGGCTCATTGGCGACTTAGCTGGCTTACAAAGCTCCATTTTAAAGTTCTCCAGTAACTGGTTAATTTTATCTGCCTGTGAGATTTTGTAGCCTCCCTTAGTTTTGTCTATTTTCAAACCAAGATACTGTTTAATCTCACCTAAATGTTTGATTTTAAATTTCTTCTCTTAACAGTGAAACAATATCAGTAGCTTCTTGCTTAGTCTTAGTGATTAATGTTATGTCATTAGTGAACAATAGCAACAATGACATTACACCATTACTTTCCTTTTTGAATAAACATGGATCAGCCATGCCAGCTACAAAACCTATCTTTGTTAATTCCTTCACTATGCACTGGTTCCATTCATAGCCTGATTGCTTCAAGCCATAAAGACTCTTTTAATCTCCAGCAATCAGTTTTGTTATCAGTTTTTATACCCAAAGGCTTCTTTAAATATGTAGTATGTTGCAACAGTGCATGAAGATATGCCGCCTCCACATCTAAATGGTTTATTGTGTATTTATTTTTAGCTGTCCACACTAATGCTGCTCGTAATGTGGTAGCCTTTAGACTAAGTGCAAACACCTCATTGTAGTCGTTGGCTGACTGATCGAACCTATGTGCTACTAATCTGGCTTTATGGGTAGCAGTCCCATCCACACCTGTCTTAATTTTATAAATCCACTTACAACTTATGGCACGCTCACCTGGTGGTAATCTGACATTTTCATATACCTCCAACCTTTGTAAGGATTTCAGTTCCTTATCCATTGCTTCCTGCCAAGCAGCCTGATCTTTAGCAGGATACAATTTCAGTTCATTATAGTTAGTAGGAACTATATTTACTTGGCATACTATACTAGCCTGATATCTATCTGGTGGTTGTGTTACATGGGTTGAACGTCTAGGTAACTCAGGCTTACTGGTGGACTCTCCTGTTCCACCTGCTCCTGTTCTTCTACCTCCTCCTGTGCCTGTTCTTTTTCTTTAATGGCTATTGATGGTTTAATTATCTCATTGTTAGGGACTACTTGGGTGTCGATAACAACATCATTGTTGGATGCCTGTTCTAGTTTATGCCATCCAATGTGCTCAAGAAATTGAGCACTAGCGCTACAGTAAATATTAGCTGTGCCTGGATCCCAAAATCTAAACAATCTATGGTTGGCCTCGTAACCTACAAAAAATAATTTCCTAGCTCTATGTTGCCCTTTCAGTCTTACTTGTGAGGGGATATGCACCCATGCTGGAGCTCCAAATGTGTGTAGATAACTTAAATTTGGTTTTCTGCCATGCCAATGAGTGAATGGCAATTCACAAGTTGTTGTGTTCACCACATTGTTTAACACATGGTTGCTACACATTACGGCTTCACCCCACAGTGTTTCAGGCAAATCTGAATCAGATAACATTGTGCGAGCCGTGACTTGTAACATTTGCTCTCTTCGTTCTATAAATGAATTATGTTGTGGCCTGTAAGGTGCAAAACACTTATGCTCGATACCAGCCAATTTTAACATCGTTTGGAATCTATTGTTAATAAACTCTGTCCTGTTATCTGTAACAAAAGTAATTACCCTATGTTTCATTTTCCTTTCAACAAATCTTAGCCAGTTAAAGGAATGTTGGAACGTTTCTGTTTTGTTTTTCATTAGATAGCAGAAACCGTACCGTGAGTACCATCCATTATACTCAAAACATAGCAGGCACCTCCCAAACTGGTTTTCTTAGGACCAATTATGTCACAAAAACAACCTCTAAAGGTTCTTTGGTCTTAAACCCATTTAGTCTGTTTGCTGGAGTAACCTTGCTTTTCTCCTGATTACAGGCATTACAGTTTAAGTACTTGCTACAGGGTTTTAATTTTACTCCCTCTGACAATTTTATAGTTTGTTTCAGAATTTTGAAATTAGTTTGCCCCAGATGTCTGTGCAGAAAATGTATACATTCATCATGTGGCTCAACATTGTATAAACCTGGTTAGCCATCTGCAACTGGTCATCATGTATAACATATAAATCATTCTCTAAAGTAGCAGTAACACTTTTACCCTCTTTCTCAATTATACAGTTATCTCCCCCAAAGGTTACTACATAACTAATATTAACAAAAGCCCTTACTGATAACAAATTAAATTTCAGTTTAGATCCATATAACATACATAAATGCTCATTTACACATGAACAATATGCAGTACCTTCACCAGATGCTTTCATCTTCCATCCGTTTGCCAATGATATATGTTGCTTACTTGTGGACATCTTTACAAACCTCTATTTCTAGTAATGCACTGTGATACTCCACTATCAACTACCCACAAATCATGGTTTACAGTTGACTTGCTAGACATAGCTAAATTAACATTCTTCTTAGCCTTCTGGTGATTACCAGTATTCTGTCACTTTCCCTTTTTACAGAATCTAGCTATATGTCCCCTAGCCCCACAAGAAAAACATTTCCTAACAGTATAGGCAGTTGAAAACAAATCCTCTTTTTGTGGTTGGTTTTTTTCTCAGTTGATCCCTATTCAGCTGTCTTCTTGCCTCTTCTAACAACCTTCTGGTTATGTCAGTTGATGTCAGTTTATCTTTGGTCAGGACTTCCAGTGAAGATACATAATCATCATAACTTTCATCCAGTGAGGAAAGAATGATGTAAACCTGATGCAGCTCTGAAAAAATCAGTTCCTTTTCATATAGCTCTTGAAAAGTTCTTTTCATGAGATTCAAATGAGCTAACATATCTTCAGCTTTCAGAAGACGTGCTCTAAACAGTTTACATGTAAGATGTATGTGTGCACCTACACTATCATGAACATAAATCCTCTTCAAATTCTCCCAACACCTAGCAGCAGACTCTTCTCCATGAATATAGACTAGCTGCTGGTGTGCACTTCATAGACCAGGAAACATAGTTTGTTCCATCCAACCAGGTTATCAGTGATAGACTTATTGACGGGTCTTGTGCTATCTTTACCAGGACAGTAACCCACAATTACACAGTAAACAGCTGTCTATATACAGTACTGCGTATTCACACTAACTCTCAGTTATCTGAGTCTGGTATGGCCTGGGCCCGTAACCAGTGTTGAGGTATTCCCCGTTAGGAGAATGAGTGCACTCAGGGAAACAGAGTCGTGTTGAATAACACACAACCAGCATACAGATACACTGAATAGTAAAATGTAGGTTTTACTTCCAGTAAACGGGTAAACAAAGTCCAACAAACTGTGATGACCTGTAGTCTCTCAAAATAACCCCAAACCCAAAACATACACTAAAGTCCGGTAATGCCTTCAACTTAACTTCACTGTTTTATTAGGCACAGTTTAAAGTCACAAAAGTAAATAATGAGGCAAAAAGAAAACCAAAACAAACTGCATTGACGATAGTTCCGAAGCAAGCCAAGATAATTAATCATACATTCCAGGAAAAAAAACCAAGGAGAGTCCATGGGAAGAACACCAGCAAAGATAAACCTCTTTCAAAGGAAACAATAAACTTTGACTCCAGCAATTCTGACTACGCAGTTACAAACTTATATACATAGCTCCCAGCTGCAAGCCACAAGGAGGATCATGGTAATCTTCTCCTGAGTAGACCTCACTTTTCCCTGATCTTCTCCTCCCTGTGTGACCTAGGATGGATAGGGGATGGGCCTGGATCCTCCTCTGATTGCTCAGCTGGCCTCTGCCCTTCCCCAGCCTCCTCCACCATCTTTGGAGCCACACTAGCACTCCCTGTTGGCTGTTCCTCCTCTTCTTCAGAGTCAGTCTCCACCAGGGGCATGACACAAACAGTCTAAATCATACATGGTTAAAGCAGGTAGTATTCAATACAATCAGTCCAGGGATAATCCAAAACCAAAGTCCAGTATCATAAACAAAATTCAATAAATGGAGTCTGCTAAGAGTTTGCAAAACTCACAGCAATCCAAGCAGAACCACGATCAGGCAAAAGGCAATAGGGAAATGCAAGAAGAGAACAAACCAGGTTTCTGGCTCCATCTTATGGCCACCGGAGGAACTTCAGCCAATCACAATTACAACACTCTCTTCAAGATACAACAGTATTAAATAACTATCCTAGTTTATATATTGCCAACCCGACTATTAGGTGACTATCATTCCTAACAACAACTCTTAATGCCTTTTTGGCAATGCTGTTACAGTGAGCTCTAGGGTTTAGATTGTTTGAGATGAGTATTCCTAGATCCTTGAAAGAATAAGGGTCATCTACAAAATTGTTTCTGCCCAACTTGTTTTTGGTGTTCTGGTTTTTATTGCCAATGTGTAGGACTGAGCATTTATTAGTTGAAATTTGGAGTTGCCAATTCCATGACCATTCTGATACATAGTCAAGGTCACTTTGTAAGGCAGCAGCATTGTCAGTGGTATTAAATAATTTTACGACATCGGCAAAGAGGACGCAGCTGTTTTTAATATGATCGCATAGGTCGTTAATGTCAAGCAGAAAGAGTGTGGGTCCTTAAACACTGCCTTGGGTCAGAGATCCTTTACTGCTATAGCATTAAATTCAAATCTCTGGAAATTTGGAGTAGGATTGATCCGACAAAATCACTGCCTTGACCCAACATTTCCCTAGAGTATTTGAGACACAAGTTGGCAAGACAGAGAAAGCAACTGAAGAAACTCAGCCTGGGCAACTTGGAAGTACTTATTCACAGTACATTTGTGAAGATGTAGGAAAAGAGAGCGGGGAGGTGGAGGGAGAAGGAAGGAGGGAGGGAGGGAGAGAAAGAGAGAGAGGGAGAGGGAAAGAGAGTTGTGTATGTGTGTGTTACATATCCATCAAGTTTTATTTCTAATTAAACTTTTGCGCATAAGATTTGGTCTGAATGAATACAATACTTTTTTAGTTTCTTAGGGAGACAGGCTGGTTATGACCATTCTAATTAAATCTCATCAGTGTCACATCACTAAAATCATAACCATTATTTGCATTATTTCTGCATCATTCTGGAAATCTTGGGTTGGATGGATAAAATAGAAATGTTCCTATTGGAGTACAAAATGATTTGGCTAAGGAAAAGAGAGTTAAAGCATTTGGAAAAGTTATTACAGGAATGTCTTCAAAGAGGGAAGGACCTTCTGTGGTGCTGTGTTGGCATAAATTTATTCTCCTTGAACTGAGAAGACAGTGGAAGAAAGAAACAAGATCAGGAGGTCTGTGCTTTCCCAGCCAATTGGTTAGTTACTCAGGAATTGTGAGCTGTCCCCTTAAGGGAATGCATCATGGGAAATGTAGTTCATGTCACGTGGTTACATCTGTAATCCTGATTGGTCACTAAATTGACCCTTGAGGGGTTGAGGGAGGTTTCCCTCCATTCTTGCCTGCACTCATGGACTGATAACAGCTTTCTTTCTATCACTACGTGATGGGTTAGGAAAATAAAAATTTTTTACCTGCAATGCTGATATACAAAGGATTGGTCATTATAGAAGAGCTTCGTCACAAATGTGAGTTATGAAAATACCTGATGTACCAATAAATGTACTTTGTTATGGATGTTTTGTGGAATTATCTATCTGCATCTGCACAGCCACAAATCCACCTCTGTGATGGGACAGAGCAGAAAAAGATAAAAGACACCTCCAATCTGTTTTTCCACCTTGTTGGTAAGAATACAGGCTATCTGTAAAGATATATATCTCTCTCCCCTTATTCAGAACAACTGGAGAAGACGTTTCTCTGTCTTGGGAAGACAGTTTTGGCAAAACAATAACAGAACTAGTGATACATGTGATTATAAGAAAGTATGTGCAATCTGCTGCAAGTAGCTGAACATGTGAAAGATAAAACACATTGCAATGTACTGCGAATTATTTAATTGGGTCTATCTATCTATCTATCATCTAACTAACCAACCAACAACTAACTAACTAACTAACCAACCAACCAACAACTAACTAACCAATTAACTAACTAACTATATCATGCCAAAGAGGGAAAAATGCATTTGTAGGATTTCTTGTCTCTTGTGCTAAAATGGCATGGTGCTAAGAAGACACTTGGCTTTGCAGATTTGTGACTCTGTCTCAGGCAACTGAATGTTTTGCAAGAACCTTGATAATGCACCCCTTTTATACCCCTTTAATGCTTTATTTTTTAATTTTGGAGGTGTGTCCTTATGAAGGAATGTTCAGTTGGAACAGCTCCAGCCTGCTGTCTGTTGTAGCACAGGTGAAACTGAGCACTGGCATAAGGGAACATCTATCTGTTAGGCCAAACTCTAGGGAGAACCATCAAACCTGTAAAGCCTAAGGCAGATAGATAACGTAGAGTGGGCAAAGAGCCAAAATAAGAGTTCAAAGAATACCCCCCATTAATAGAGTCGTTAAAAAATTACACAGCTAAATTTACTCCTCTGAGACACACAAGTAGCAGCTGTAAAAGCTGCCTGAATACACAGTCACATTCACAAACCACATGTGCCAGGCTTGGCATAAATGAGTACTTTCAGCAATTATGATTTGCCAAGAAATGGCTTCAAAGCTTTCTCATTAAATGACAGGTGTGATATCCCCATATTTAGGCATACATTTATTTAGGCAGCAGCAAAAGGAAACATTTATTGTACATTTACAATATCAATTCAATCTCTTTCTATGTGTGTGTGTGTGTGTGCATGTGTGTGTTTCCCCCCCATCTTTGTATCTTTGTCCACATATTCTAATATACACAGAAGCTACAGATACAGTATCTAATTTTTCCCAATCAACTATAACATCCAAAAGAAAAAATATTTCATCTTGCTGCTGTGCAAATTGAATTCAGAATGAAGAGCATTGATAAAAGTAAAGTCGTATTTGTGGGTGAAGCTCACACATAATGTAGAAAAAAATTACTACTTTTAGAGAAATAAATGTATTGTTATTATTTAACAGTGCAAATAAAAGCACCGTAGTCTTAGAATTTAAATAAAAAAGAGATAATCAACGGTGGTAAATCTGTAGAACTGGCAATACAGATACAGATAATCAGAGTTGGAAGGGACCTTGTAGGTCATCTAGTCCAACCCCCTGCCCAAGTGGGAGACCCTACACCATTTCTGACAAATGGAAGTCCAATCTCTTCTTGAAAGTCTCAACTTATAGCGCTCCCACAACTTCCGAGGGCAAGCTGTTCCATTGGTTGATTGTTCTCACTGTCACAAAGTTTCTCCTTGTTTCCAGGTTAAATCTCTCCTTGTTCAGTTTCCATCCATTATTCCTTGTCTGGCCTACAGGAGCTTTAGAAAATAGCTTGACCCCTTCCTCCCTGTGGCAGCCTCTCAAATATTGGAAGACCGCTATCATGTCTCCCCTGGTCCTTCTCTTTACTAGACTAGCCAAGCCCAGTTCCTGCAACCATTCGTTGTATGTTTTAGCCTCCAGTCCCCTAATCATCCTGGTTGCTCTTCTCTGTACTTTTTCTAGAGTCTCGACATCTTTTTTATAATGTGGTGACCAAAACTGGATGCAGTACTCTAGGTGTGGTCTTACTAAGGTTTTATAGAGTGGTATTAGTACTTCCCTTGAACTTGACTGTATCCCTCTGTTAATACAATTTAGGATTGCATTAGCTTTTTTGGCGGCTGCTGCACACTGCTGGCTCATATTTAGCTGGTTGTCCACTAAGACTCCAAGATCCCTCTCACAGTTACTGCTATTGAGCCTGGTTTCACCCAGTCTATATGTGTACTTTTGGTTTTTCTTGCCTAAGCGTAGGACTTTACTTTTCTCTATATTGAATTTCATTTTATTAGATATGGCCCAGTGTTCTAGTCTGTCAAGATCCATCTGGATCTTGAGCCTATCTTCTTGGGTGTTAGCTATTCCTGCCAGCTTAGTATCATCTGCAAATTTGGTAAGTTCCCCTTCTATTCCCTCATCTAAGTCGTTAATGAAGAGTACTGGGTCTAAGACGGAACCTTGTGACACCCCACTGCTTACTTCCCTCCATGTAGACTTAGACCCATTAAGGACTACTCGTTGAGTACAGTTTGCCAGCCAGTTGCGAATCCATCTAGTGGTGATGCTATCTATTCCACTTTTTTCTAGCTTACTAAGAAGTAGGTTGTGGTCTACTTTATTGAATGCCTTGCTGAAATCTAAATATATTATGTCCACTGTATTTTGCTGGTCTACTAATTTAGTCACTGTGTTGAAGAATGAAATAAGATTGGTTTGGCGTGATCTGTTTTTAACAAACCCGTGCTGACTGCTAGTTATTACTTTACTTGTTTCTAGATGTTGGCAGATCTGTTTTTTTTATTATCTTTTCCAGTATCTTCCCGGGTATTGATGTTAGGCTGATTGGTCTATAGTTTCCTGGGTCTGTTTTTTTTCCCTTTTTTGAAGATGGGAACCACATCAGCTCTTTTCTAGTCCTCTGGTAGTTCCCTGGTGCTCCAGGATTTTTGAAAGATATGGTGCAGTGGTTCTGAGATGACCTCTGCCAGCTCCTTTAAAACTCTGGGATGTAATCCAATACAGAAGAACATGAGCTATGGTTTCTATGACGCTCATATCACAGAGGCAGAATCGAGTTTCACATGGAGGTTTCTTATATTTCCCTTCCAGGACAGCTGTTGGGAATGTATGTAAGTGTATTCTTGCAGTGCTGAGATTATTGGATTTCAGCCTATCTTTTCATCACTATGAAAAACCTCTATGTATACAGAGGTATATACCATAAACATATGCTTTGATAAAATCAAAACAACCCAGACTCTTCAGGCATCTTAAACTAATATGTTAAGTAAATTAAATTAATGAAATACGTTCTTCTTTAGCAGTTGCAGTAGAATTATTCATGCCACATAGCATGTTTATGCTGTTCAATTTGAACCTTGGAAATGTTTTGATTGACTCAATTTACTAATTTCTATTGCTTGCCAGCTGACAAGTGTTAATTGCTGAATATCACATCTTTCAAAGATCCGTCTAATAGGCTTAAATTGGCAAATATTCCTGCTATTATTATTAATTGCTACTATGGTCAGCTATTATCAAATATTACCTGATATCATGGTTTATTTATATGGATTATTATTTATTTATTTATTTAACTAATTTATAGCATTACTCATCTCACAGCAGTGACTCTGTGTGGCATATAGAGAATTAAAATAAACAAAACAATGGAACAGAAATTAATGATAATAGTATTAATAAAAGTGAGAAAACTGCTTTAGACAAAATTGAACAGTGAAAACACCATCAGTATACATCCCCATGTCAGTGGTGGGATTCAATTGTTTTTACTACAGGTTCTGTGGGAGTGGCTTGGTGGGCATGGCAGGGAACGGATAATGTAAAATCTCTATTCAGAGGTGGTATTTGCCAGTTCTCCAAACTACTCAAAACCAGTTCTCCAGAACTGATCAGAATCTGCTGGATACCACCTCTGCCTATGATGACATTTTTAAAAAATATTTTTTTTATTTTTAATATAATAATTCCATCTTCAGTTGAACAATGTGTTGTCTAGGTACAAATGTCTTTGTTAAACAATAATCAAAATTACAACATCCTTCGTAAAATTAATATTGATTCTGCAATCTTTAACACAATAATATTCCACATATTAATTCTACAATATTAACATAATAATATTCAACATACTAGTCATAATATTTACTTATCTCTTTTAACATATCTTCTTTATTTTGTTTCCCAATTTCTAACTTCCATTTTTATTATTTAACCATTTGCTTCTCTGGATATGCTTTGTAGTACTCCAATGTGTTTAAAATTATTCTCATATTGTCTTTAATTTGTTTCTTAGGCAAGAATCCATTTTGGTCTGGGTGCACAAATTGATTTAAAAATCTTTTAAGTCTTTCTGCAATTATTGAAGCATATATTTTATAATCCACATTCAATAAAGATATTGGTCTGTAATTTTTTATCTGTTGCAAGTCTGAGTCCTCCTTTGGTATGAGCGTAATATATGCTTCTGTCCATGAATTTGGTACTTTCCCTTCTAACAATACTTCATTAAACACTTCCAACATTGGTTTACTTAAAATATTTTCCAAATGTTTGTAAAGTTCTGCTGGTAGTCCATCTGGGCTCAGTGTTTTCCATTTCTTGTCTCTTAAGTGCTTCTATTAATTGTTATGCATTAATTTAACATAACTTTTACTATTTCAAGTATTTTAGGTAATTCTGCTTCTTTTAGGTATTGCTTTATTTTGTCTTCTGAAACTACCTCTTGGTCATATAACTTTCCACCCAGATAGTTCACACTGTTCCTAAGTCTTTCATGGTTTTTCCATCAGTCAGCTATCCCACCTTTGATCAGGCACGCAATGGACATATTTTTCTCCCCGCTGGATTGATCAATCAGGAAGTTTGTGGGCTTCCTGAGATCAACAGAGTGTGCTCTTTCTTCATCACCCTTCTGAGGTGATTCAGGTCCAGAACCTCCTTGCAGTTTGAATTGTGGCACAATCCTGAGGAACCTGAGATGTGTCGTGTCACCAGGACATCAGACCTGCCCCTTCTCTGCCCTTGCTTCATCCCCATGATGATATTGATAAATTATAGATTACATCTGAAGTGGAGGCAGAGGATTGCATCAGGACAAATGAACTGTTGAAGAGAAGCATGCACTGGCTGATTATATAAAAATCAGCCAAGAACAAACACTGATGCAAGTTGAAAATTGGAATTTACAGGAAACAAAGCATAAATATTGAAATTATGCTATGGGAACACAAAGTGTTGATAAGGAAAGACATTATAGAGTCAATTTTTTACAAAAGATCAAGGCAAAAGTAAATATTTATAAGGTTAAAACCTGGTGAAAGCTTACAACTGGCATATTAAAAAAATGAAACTGAGAGGTTGACTTTGGTGGCTTAAAAGCAAGCTATTGGAACTGATGCAAGGCCATAAGTGAAAAATCATCCAACAATTCAAAGTGCAGATTGTGCAAAGAATCAGAAGAAATATTTGATCATATTCAGCTTGTGCAAGAAGATCACACAAACTGGTTATAAACAAGAACACAACATGGTCACCAAATTGATTCACTCAAATGTCTGTAAAAGATATCATATACTAAATAACAAAAATTGTTAGGAATATATAGTTGAAATAGTAGTTGAAAATGAAAATATTAGATACTGTATAATTTCCAAATAGAAACTGATGAAGTCTTGGCTTATAACACGCCATAAACTGTGGTTAAAAAGAAAAAAAAGTGTGAATAATTGACATGGCAATACTAGGAGATAGCAGAATAGGAAAAAAAAAGAATTTGAGAAGATTGCAAAGTATCAAGATCTGAAAATCAAAGTTGAAAGATTGTGATGTAAACCAGCCAGCCATTGTGGTCTCTGTGGTTATTGAGACAACCAGATTCTTGGGAATGACTCAATAATAGGTGGGTAAAAATGCCAGATGCAGTCTAAACTGCATAGCTGACTGTGAGATCATTATCAACAATAATAATAATACACATGCAAACAACAAATCCACCAACAGAGCTAATTTAACCTCTCAGTCCCATGTCTTGCTAAAGGCCAGAAGGATGAGAGTCATTTTGATTTATTTGGGGACACCATTCCATAATGCAGACACTGAAACAGAGAGGGCACAACTCTGGGGTTTCATGAAATAACATTTCCAAATGAAAGGAATCTGGAATATGCCAACCCTGTTGCTTTTTGGAAAGTGAGACAGATGATCCTTGCCTTATGCCATGTAGTCTTACAGGCAATGATCAGCATATCTTGCCAAATATTGTTAAATTTGAGGCTGATGCTGCCAAAGACCAACTTGTCTCTTCCAGTTTTTGCTATAGGATCTTGGGCTAGACTATTTCAAAATTCAGTGGGTCCTTTAAATTGCTTACTATTCATACAGTACAGACTATTTTTTTTTTTTTTTTTGTAGAATGTAAGTTTGTCAAGAAAAAGAAATGCAATACATACAAATAATTACTTCTTGATTTCTGCAGCAGCGAATCCACATCTAACAGCCTGGGCATATGCCAAAGCCTCACGTAGGCAAATGAGTTTTGATATATGCCAAGCCTCACGTAGGCAAAGGAGTTTCGATACCTGCAAGACCTCACGTAGGCTGAAAGCAGGTATCAGGAACAAAAGGATGCTGCCCACCTTGGGCTACTGGCTGGACTGCAGGCGCGGATTGGTTACTTTGTATCCCTTAAGCACTGTGATTGGGCGCTACAATGTATCCACTGAGACCCCCCACTCTTTTAACATGTAAAGTAGACTGAACTTTCTCTTTTGTGACGTTTAACAATGTGTGTTCAATAAAAGAGCTTCCCTGAGCGCGTGTTCGGGGCTGCTCATCCAAGACTGAACCGGCTTGGTCTCTTTCTTGATGCACTGGACTCAATGAGAAGCCCTCCTAATGCGGAGCAAAGCTGCATCTGGTGACCCCGACGTGATCTGCTGAAAAGAAGCAGACCCGCCCGCCTTCGACCTCCCATCTCACCCGGCCGGACGAGCCAGTTGCAACCCAGGGACGCCGTCTAGTGTCACGGATCCCTCCCCAGGAGAAAATCCTCCCTTCAGGTGAGTATGGGCGGGAAATTCTCTAAAGCGCAGATGGTGCATCTGCAAGAATTAAGGGAATTAACGAAGAGCTCAATTTTGATTCTTAGGAGTCAGGGCAAAACGCTCCCGGCTCCAACTAAAAAGGACCTCATGGCCCTTTTAAAGTACATCCACACGCAGTGTCCAGCTTATCCGGAAAAGGGGTCCTTAAAAGTCTCCACATGGCAATGTTTGGGTGACTTTTTTCATGATACTCCCAGGGCTCCGCCAAAGATTTTAACCACCTGGCGGATAATTATGGAATGTTTAAAAGTTCACAGTTCAGCGCTGACTAACGCTGGCACCTCCCCCCTGCGGGAGGTCCCCCTCCCTATGCTGCTGAGACCAAAACCAAAGACGCTCTCCCACTGGAAGCCTCTTCCCCCACAGCTCCTGAACCCTCGGTTCCTCCTAAATTAAATCCCGCGGGGGATCAGACACCCATGGGAGCAGTTGCACAAGCCATGGCACAGGGGCGCAAGGAGGGCTCTCTTACCCTAGAGGAGCTCTCCCTCTGCCCCATGGAATATGTGGGGGATGGAGCTGGGAATATGGTGCCTAGGCTTGAACCCTTATCCATGAAATTAATTAGAGATTTAAAACAAGCTGTGGCCATGTATGGCATTCAGGCACCGTATGTCAGAGGTCTCATTAACACCATCAGCACCTCCTTTTTTATGCTACCCCAAGATTGGAAAGACCTATTCCGAATGATACTGACAGGACCACAGTACGTTGTGTGGGAATCAGACTTTCGTGCCGAAGCTGAGAAACTTGCTCATGATCGTGGCTCAAAAGCAGATCAAATTTTTGGCATGGGCCGATTCGCTGACTTAACATCCCAGACAACGATCCCACAGCGAGTTCTCGCCCTTGTCAGTATCATTGCTATCAAAGCCCTTGATATGGTCAATGATCCCGCCTCTGGGGCCATAGGCTCCTTTTCCAAAATTACCCAGGGATCACATCAGCCTTATGCTGAATTCATAGAGGAGCTCCAAAAGGCTGTCCAGAGGCAAATTTCAAACGGAGAGGCCCGCAGAGAGCTTCTGTTGAAATTAGCCTTTGAGAATGCAAATGAGGATTGCAAAAGGATTCTGCAGCCTCTGGCTGCCCGAGGGGGGGCTTCCCTCTCGGACTATCTAAAGGCTTGCAGAATCATGGGGACTGTTTCCTACAATATGGAACACCTGGCAATGGCCCTGCAGCAAGCAAATTCTCAAAACAGGCCGGCTGGGAATTGCTTCAATTGTGGGAAACCAGGCCACTTCAAAGCACAATGTAGGGCTAGGGACAATCCACAAAACAACAACAAGCCAAAAACAATTTGCCCAAGGTGCAAAAAAGGGTACCACTGGGCAAACCAGTGTCGCAGCAGCACCCCCCAACCGCAGGGAAACTAGAGGGGGGTAAGTCAGCCAGCCTCACTCCAAAGGCTGACACCATATCTTTCCAATTAGTTGCTTCTGAAGATATGGAAATTGACATCCCAGGCACTGTGTACTTTCTCCCCACGTGTCTAAAAACCATCCCTCCTGCCATGACGCCCCTCATAATTTATCCCATCCGGGACCTCATGGCAAAAGGAATTATTGCATCTCCATTTCTGAGAGATTCCGATGACTTTTCCTCAGTTGCCATAGCGGTAATTGGAAATACTCCCACAAAATTTAGCAAGGGAGAACTAGTGGCAACTGCTGTTCCAGTACCTGTTAAAACTGAAGATGCCTGGGCATTCACTGTCCATCAATCTATGGAACGAGCCAGGCCTGTATTACAATTCACAATCAATGATAAGGTCTTTTCGGGTCTCTTAGATACTGGAGCTGACGTTAGTGTCATCCAACGGCTGAGTGGCCGGACGATTGGCCCCTGAAACTGCCCCGGCCGTTCGGGAGTGGGAGGAGTTCAGCACGCCCACCGTAGCAAACACTGGCTACCGGTGAGTTCATCTGACGCTCTCGCACTGCCTACCTCCAACCCTTGGTGCTTCCACTACACACTAACCTGTGGGGCCGTGATCTCATGTCTCAACTTAATGCAAAACTCATCATAGGCTAATGGCATCCTCCACTGAAACCCCACTGCGGCTGCAACTAAAAACCACAGAGCCTGTTTGGGTGGATCAGTGGCCCCTCACTATAGACAAATTAGAAGCCTTGCAATCACTTGTCCAGGACCAAATTGTCAAAGGGCATGTTGAACCATCTGTCAGCCCATACAACACCCCCATTTTTGTTGTAAAGAAAAATCAGGGAAATGGAGGCTCTTACAGGATTTGAGGGCCTTGAACATGATTATAAAACCAATGGGGGCATTACAATGTGGTCTGCCAAATCCCAATATCATCCCTGAAAAATTTGATCTCATGGTTGTTGACCTAAAGGATTGTTTTTTTTTCTATCCCACTGCATGAACTTGACCGCGCCTTGTTCGCCTTTACTCTGCCTCGCTTGAATAACTCCTCTCCCTCCTCTCGTTTTCAATGGAAAGTCCTACCTCAGGGCATGCTCAACAGCCCCACCATGTGTCAGCACTATGTAAATAAGGTCCTGTTACCCTATAGTTCTGCCTATCCACAATTTCTGGTGTATCATTACATGGATGACATCCTTGTTGCTGCTCCTGGACCCCCAGGTACAGTGTTTGCTTCATTCTCTTTCCTGAAAGCCATCCTCGCAAAGGGAGGCTTGAACATAGCGCCTGAAAAGGTACAAGTGCTGACTCCCTATGCATATCTAGGCTATAAAATGCTCTCAACTACTGCCTATCCTTCACTCCCCTCACTCTCTCTGCCTCCTCAACCTACCCTGGTTCAGCTTCAACAATATCTGGGCACCATTAATTGGGCCCAACCTTTCCTGTCACTAACCACTGACACTCTTTCTCCGCTGTTCGAAGCCCTTACTTGGGGAAAAGGGCCCGCTGACAAAATATCCTTGCAGCAACCTCAGCTTCAAGCGCTGACCCATATAGAAGAGAACATACGTAGAATATGGGTGGATAGGGCCGCTGCCAATACTCCTCTAGATATGGTCATTCTAGCCACCCCAAGGCTCATGACCGCGGCAGTGACCCAAAAGGACCAAAAGCTCCACATCTTAGAGTGGATCCATCTCTCCCACACGCCCCAATGCTCCATCACTTCCAAACCAGCTCAATTGGCTCAATTAATCGTAAAGGGCAGGAGCCACACAAAAGCACTCATGGGGATAGATGTCTCCACACTTTTTATCCCCTTCTCTCTGGAAATTTGGGAACCTCTATTCTGAAGCTCCCAGGAGCTTCAGTTGGCCTTATCCGACTGGCCTGGGCTAGTCTCCTGCCACCCACCCGCTGACCCACGTTTTCAGATCATTCGAACCATACCCATCTCCTTCTCCTCTCCCATCAGCAAACAACCTTTGGTCAGTGCCCTGACTATATTTGCTGATGGCAGCAGGGAACGAGGGGCATGCGCTTGGCAAAAGAATGGAGCATGGCACACCAAAACCACCCCTGTGCAGACTTCATCACAAAGGGCTGAGCTTGCTGAAACCATACTAGTCCTCCAAAATTTCAGCGAACCCCTCAACTTGAACTTGGACAGCCTGTATGTTACCCAAATAGTCTCTACCATCCACGACTCTTACCTCTTTCCCGCTATTGACAAGAACCTTCTCTCTCTTTTTGTTACACTGCAACAGCTTGTTGCGCAACAACAACACCCTCTCTTTGTAGCCCACATTTGCAGCCACCAGCCTTTCCCAGGAATTCTCCAGGAAGGCAATGACGTGGCTGATCAAGCGGCTGCAGGTATTATGACCACGCACACCCTAACTCCCTGAGAAAGCCATTCTTACTTTCATCAAAATGCCAAAGCCCTCATGAAACATTTTAACCTTACCATGGCAGAAGCCTAAGCCATCAGACAGCAATGCCCCACCTGCAGTCAGCAAGCCAATTCCATCCCCTTAAGAGTAAATCCCCTCGGGTTGAAAGCCTGTGAAATATGGCAAATGGACGTTACTCAGTTTCCTCCATTTGCCCCCTGGAAGTACCTGCATGTCACAATTGATACTTATTCAGGGTTCATAATGGCAACCCTGCAGAGAGGAGAAGCCTCTAAACATGTCATTAACCACTGCATTCGCACCTTTGCATCGTTGGGACGCCCAAACGAAATAAAAACAGACAATGGTCCTGCATACACTAGTGCGGCTATGTCAGAATTTTGCTCTAAGTGGCAGGTCACCCACAAATTTGGGATCCCTTACAACAGCCAGGGACAAGCCCTGGCAGAGAGAGCCAATTTAACTTTAAAGACAGCGCTAGAACGACATCTGACCAAAGGGAAAAAGCCCCTTGGCCTCCCGGCGATGCAAAACACCCTTAATCTTTGCCTTTATACGCTTAATTTCCTCAATCTCTCTGGCACCCCTGCTACGACAGCAGCGGAGCGACACTTTTCCTCCCCCCCCCTCTCCTGATTCTCCCAAACCACAGGTATACTACCGCCAACTGCCAGACCCTGCTTGGAAGGGTCCTGCTGATCTCCTCACCTGGGGTCGCGGCTACGCAGCTATCCAGCTTCCAGATCGTGTCCTGTGGGTTCCTGGATGGCACGTCAGACCATACCACCCCAAGGTAGCAAAACCACCAGCTGCAGACATATCAACATGATCTGCCCTGCTGCTTCGCTGATCCTCCTCCTCCTCCTCTTCCTCCTTGCTGCACACGCCTCCAAAGTTTCCATTCCATCCAGAGTAACATACTTCACGCCAGACACCCCCCCTCCTGCTGACCTGCACTGCATCCTGGGACATTTTTCCCCCTTATCTCAGATGGTCAACGCTTCCTCAGCCATGGTCCTACATCTCCAGCAACGCCTCTTTCCGGGTCAACACCTTTGAACAACCCCCTCGAGCTACACTCCTCATATCCCATCCTACTGCAACCACCTACTATTGTTCAGGTCGACACCTCCATGATTCTACGCGCAACACCTACAGCTCCTGGACAATCCTCAGACCTCGCTCACCTCATCATCATCACAGACAATTCGTGAATCAGCCTGACACTCATATTCAGAACCCCCCTTTGCTGCATAGGATTAAAAGATCACAAAAACCCACCAAACCAGATGACTGCACCCCCTGCTTGACCAAAACCACACAAGCAGGCTTCACTCGACTGACTCTCAGCAACCACAGAGATGCCTTTCTACTGGGAAAACTTGCCAGAATAACGGGACTATGTATCAGTTATGCAAAATGAACTCAAAAACTATTTATTATGACCCCAAGACGGCTGTTCACCTCAATGTTACTTTGTGGGTCGGACTTCCAAAAGCCTCTGGCAGAGCCGATCCTGAAGGGGAGGGAAAACTTTACTACCTAAATCACACCACTGTGCTTAAGGATGGTACTGACCCAATTGTCTTAACTTTTGATGTTTGCATTGCTTGTTCCAAACCAGGGGGATATCCTTGTGGGTCAGATGATTGGAAAACCAAATATGCTCATGATCATAAGTATTTGTGTCCCACACCCATCAATTGGGCCGTAGGAAACCCTAATCATTGGATCCCTTGCGGGGGCTCCATTGAATGCTCGGGTTGGTCTTGTGTCTGTGATTACACTGGGGGAGGGTACTCAGGCTGCAATCATCTGTCACATTTTAAACGAGTATCAGGGTCTACCAAGGACAACAAGGTAGAGATCACTATCTCCAGACAACACCCCGCCATGGATACCTATGGTATAGGGATCGATGGCATAGGAGCAGACCCAAACACCTACATTACTATAAAAACAGAAGTGATATATGAGGGTAAGGAAACATCATTAGGCTGGTCGGTGTATAATAATTGAAGAAAGTTAGATAAAGCCCCTGATACCAGCATAATAGCAAAAAAACTATTCATGGACATGGCAGAAAAAATTGCAAAACAACTTGCAATAACCAATTGCTTTGTCTGCGGGGGAACCACCACAGGAGAACAGTGGCCATGGCAAGCCTTAGAAGCCTCGCCATCACTGTTCAACAACATGTCTTCTATAGGAAACATAACAACCAGAACTGCCCCCGACCCCCTTATCTGGACAATTACTACCAATCTAATCGGTAGAAACTGCTTCTCCCGAAACGGGTCCATTCCGGTAGGACATCTCCTTTGTTTAGGTATGTGGGACATCTCCTACCGGAATTGGACAGCACCTGATAATGCTACTACCACACCCACAAAATTCAACACAACCCTCCTCCCTTATCTCAGGGACACTTCATCCTCCCAGAACTGGACTGCACCCAATGACATGTATTGGATCTGCGGCAACCTAGCCTACCCATCTCTCCCAGCAGATTGGCAAGGGTCATGTGTATTGGGATGGATAAGACCTTCCTTCTTCCTCCTTCCAATCTCAGTGAAGCAGGAACTAGGCATCCCTGTTTATGACATGTTGTCTCGCAAAAAAAGGGAAGCCAACAATGCTTTAGCAGGCTTCCCCTGCCAATCAGAATACACAGGGGACACCTGGACCTCAGAAAGAATCGTCTGCACCTATGGCATGGCTACTTGGGCCCAAGACGGTTCTTATGGGTACAGGACCCCCATATATATGCTTAATAGAATCATTCGTTTGCAAGCTGTCTTAGATTTAGCAGGTCAACGAATAGATAAGGCTCTAAACACTCTTGCAACTGCTACAGACAAATTACGCACAGCTGTCTACCAAAATCGCTTGGCTTTGGATTATTTATTAGCCAAGGAAGGTGGGGTATGTGGAAGGTTTAATCTCACAAATTGCTGTCTTCAAATTGACAAGGTTGGCAAAGTCGTAGCTCAGTTAACTACTGAGATGCGACAATTAACCTACAATCCGGATCAAGTATGGCGAGGTATGGACCTCAAAAATATCTTTGGCTCCTGGCTCCCAAAACTGCCAGGATTACAAGCTATAGTAGCGCTCATAGGTATTATTGCTGCTGGGTGTGTCATTCTTCCATGTATATTACCAATCTTTGTTCGCACCATCTCCAATAGTCTGTCACTGCTAGCAAAAAAACGCGCCATTGCACAGGTCAATGCCCTCTGGGAAAAAGAATCTCTGTACAAAGCTATACCCTCAGAGGACCCCGATGAGAACATGCGCACGGGCTTCTGTATGGGCTATAGCGAAGAACCAGAAGAAATCCCTCTGCGTAAAACTAAAACAGAGGAGATGCAGCAGCGAATCCACATCTAACAGCCTGGGCATATGCCAAAGCCTCACGTAGGCAAATGAGTTTTGATATATGCCAAGCCTCATGTAGGCAAAGGAGTTTCGATACCTGCAAGACCTCACATAGGCTGAAAGCAGGTATCAGGAACAAAAGGATGCTGCCCACCTTGGGCTACTGGCTGGACTGCAGGCGCGGATTGGTTACTTTGTATCCCTTAAGCACTGTGATTGGGGCTACAATGTATCCACTGAGACCCCCCACTCTTTTAACATGTAAAGTAGACTGAACTTTCTCTTTTGTGACGTTTAACAATGTGTGTTCAATAAAAGAGCTTCCCTGAGCGCGTGTTCGGGGCTGCTCATGCAAGACTGAACTGGCTTGGTCTCTTTCTTGATGCATTGGACTCAATGAGAAGCCCTCCTAATGCGGAGCAAAGCCGCAGATTTCAAAATCCAAAACTAATGTTTAGAAAGATATAATATTAAGTAGACTAATTATAAAATAGTACAATCAAGACATTGGTTCATCACCCTAGTAAGAACTAGGTATCTTTTGCTGACAAATCTTGTCAGGTATGGACAGTTGCATGTTTGAAATAGTTAACCTGCTACCGTACGCTATTTTACATCTAAAAAGGTCCATGTGCAAGTGCTTTTATCAATAATATTCACTGCATATTAGAAGAATAGATGCGTCCTCAGAAAACATTAACCATCACTATTATTTTTATTTTAGCAGCACATTTCTTCAGCATGCTGAGAGCCCACATTAATTTTATTTAATGGATGACTAAAAACCATGCTTTTGCACTTTCAAAAAAATTGCTGATGGATTTCATGAAAAAAGAGCATCAGTTAGCCCCCAAGATGAATAAAAACCTAAACTATTGCTTTAAGTGTAAAATAGTCTACTTTGTCTTCTCATTATACTTCCAAATTCAGGCAGCCAATGTCTTACAGACAATTCTTTGCTACATTTTACTAAATAACAACTGTATGTGTTGGACTAGGATTCTTATAATTTTCAGACATGAGGACACAAGTTTGGAAGGAAATCTAGAAATATAATATAATCATTCAGGAATGCCCATACACATGTTAACTAAATACTTTTTAAAGGAATGTAATTATTGACTGGTTAGAATTGTGTTGTAAATAAGAATATCTATTTTTGTAAATTACAGTAGTAATTGTTTGCCTTAAGTAGTGGTAAAATCAACACTTGGATGACATTGGATAAATATAGTTGTACATCATGAAGACCAGGACTGGATTATGCACAAGGAAATTAGTTCTGGCTGCTGCTTTGTGTTAGCTAAAGTTACCAGGTCTGGACTCCAAAACTCCAGGTGCTCACTAGATGGCAACAAAGATAAAATCATATATAAAATGATAATTCTTTGCTACACTCTAGTTCAGGGGTCTCCAACCTTTTGGACCTCAGGGACCACCAGACTTATACCTTTAAATCCCAAGGACCATTAATATGATTTTTTTTAAAAAAATAATATATTTAATATCAAATTTTTATTTTTTATATTTTATATATGTGTGTGCATGCGTGTGTGCGTGTGTAATATATTTTAAATATAAAAATGCTTATTTAATTATAACAAAATCATAAATGCTTAATCATAACTGTGGGGCAGAGCGAAGGGAAAGGAGGGAGTCTCTCTCATCCTTCGGGGAGAAAGAGGATTTAATGCTGCTGGGATTCAAAAGAAGCCACATGGTGCCTGGAGGCTGGGAAGATCTGGATGGGGAGGAACTAGCTCCCCCTCAAATGGAAGAAAAGCAGAGCCCCCTCAATCTGGTCTGCTGTCAGTTCATATCTCCCCCAAGTCAAAGGAAACCTCTCCCTCCTCTGACAGATGGGGCTGCCTGGAGTTGGGGGAGGGAAGGAGGGGCGGGCTGGAAGCACACAGGAAGATGGGCTCCTAATTACCAGGCAACATCCCCCCTTCAGCCTCCACACAAGAAGAGGACTCCCCGAGACTAAGCTCCAAGTTTTTCCCGCCGCTTCCAAGCAGAGGAGGGTCCCTCCCTGTGTGGAGGCTGAAGGGGGGGATGTCGGGCTCAGAAAAGCTCAAGCTCTCACCTGCACAGTCTGGTTATTAAGAGTCCATTTTGCTTGGCGCTCTTTTGGTCTGGGCATTTGGTTTCCCCCCACACTGCCCTATGCCTAAAGAAATCCAGCTGGGCTTCTCCTTCCCTCCTACCCTTCCCTGCTCCCTTCCCTCCACTCAATCCTATTTCAGGACAGAGGAGAGTGCACTGGAAATGTGTGTTGGCATTTCCAACACGCATTTCTCCGGCGTTCACCCGCAATTCTTCACATTCCACCAGGCCTGGCTTGCTGAGTGGGGAGAGCAGCCCTGATGTCTCTGCTGCCCCCCGCCCTCCACAGGAAAAGAAAGTGAGCAGGAACATAGCTCTCTCTGGGGCAATAGAGTGGAGATTGGGGAAGGCACAGGGCAACAGAAAGTGGTGCTTTTCAAAGGTGGCAGTTTCCATCTTCTCTTGCCTGTGCCTTCCTCGATCTCAGCTCTTTCACCTCAGTGAGAGCTATGTTTCTGCTCACTTTTCCTGTGCTTTCCCTGGTCAGCGATGGCTGGGGCCATGAGGTGCGCGGGCAGAGCAGAGTGCCAAGAGAGACAAGGAACCTGATGCCGCTGCTGCCCCATTCTGGACCTCTAAACTGGATGGTGAGTGCAGAGTTGCCCACTCTGCCCCCTCCCACCACCAGCAGCTGGTACTTTTCTTGCCCCAGGCCATACCTACAGCCCATAGCTATCGAGGAAGAGCCCAGGCCAGGAGAGGTGAGCTGGAAGGTGCAGGAGCACTGTGCAAATGCAAGTACCATGGCACTCCTGCACCTTCCAGCCATCTTCATCGCCGCTTCACCCCACCTGTGCTGCAAGCCCCCTCTTGCTGCAACAGCACCATTACCTCATTCTGGTCGGCGAGGGCTGCACTGATTTTTGCAGTTTTGCACTCGGCCAAAGGGTGGGGGCCAGTGGCTGGGAGGCCATATGGGTGGTGCAGCCTTGTGTCCCCATGCAGCCTGGATTGCTTTAGCAGGGTGCTTTGGGGGGGACATTTCTCTGCAGCCCACCAAAATTTTCTCATGGGCCACCAGTGGACTGCGGCCCACCGGTTGGCGACCACTGATCTACTGTTCATCTAGATTTTTGCAGGTCAGATCCCATAGTTGTATTTATAAATAGACTTCTTCCCCTCATGCTGCTGAGGATAATATTTAATAACAAGGTTTCTCCCATAATGTAATAACATCTTTTAGCAATTTTTTAAAGCAGTTAAAGGTCAATTAAAGTAAGAAGAAAAGTTCTCTATCAATCATTGAAGTAAGATTTCTGCCCTCACGTGAGAGGGGCTTAAATCACTATTGGATCATTGTAAGGGAGTTTATCTTTGGAAAGCAAAGATAAACATTGCATTAGCATGGATCATTGCTTGTTATCAGCTTATATTTACATATACTGTAGCTTTTTTCCATACCTTATTTCTACACTATAACTGCACAAGATATTGGAAGTAATGCACAGTAGAACATGAAAGAAAGCCTGAAGCATAACTTTGGAAGTTATCCTGTCTTTTTTCCCTTTCGAAGTTTTGTACTTTGCATGTCCTGTCAATTTCAAAGCAGAAAAATATCCACAATGGTGCATGATAGGCAGAAAATGCTGAGGATAAGGACTGGATCCTGGATTCAAGTTACTGATGTAAGCAAAAACAGCTGAATTTTAATGTAGTCCTATTTAATATAATTTATGCTGTTAATTTCCTTAACATCTCTAAATGGTAAATTAATAGGGCGGGAGTACCTTTTAGTATCACGTACCTGAAAATGGGCTTGGGTGATTCAATTGAGTGCTTTTATTTTGTAAAAGGAAAAATGATTTTTCCTTTTCTCTCTGAGCACAATCCACATGATGAGTAAACTGATCGATTGCTGACTGGCTCTCTTCAAGGAAGCTTATTTTGTCTTCTCCTAAAATCTAATCCATCACCCTGTCTTTCTGTGTCAGCATAACCAATGAACATCCATTTGATAATCAACAGCCACAAATGTTGGAAACAAATACAGTTCATTAGATAGAAAGATAGCCTAACTCTTGGGGTGGAAGTGAGGTTTGTATAAGGTGAGCATGCAAGAAAAGCGTATTGCTGAGATAAAAGAGTAACAGTGCTCAACAGTTCAGCATATAGCAGGCATAGTAACTAGTGCATGGTATAAATCTAAACCAATATACTCACCAAACACAGGTGTGGCATTGCAGAAGTGACCATTTGCTCTCTGCTGTGGGAATTAGCACATGCTTAAAAGTATTCTCCTTTGTTAAATTATTTTATAAATTGCAGATACCTTATGTCAAACATTATGTGGCAGTTTAGGTCTTTTGAATTCGTGTTTAACTAACCTTTTTAATAAGAAGGATTGCGGTTTTGAGAAGAACAGCGAAGAGAAAAACAGATCTTTGTTTCTTCCACAGCCTTTTCAGTTGGGTCCCAGTATTGTATAGATTCAGGTGACACTTAATGGCTGTCGAAGTGTTGCAGAAAGCCTCAATTGTAACCAAGGACACCTTTGGCTGAAGGAAGAGAGGTGATCACTTTCTTTTCTAATTGAATAGGACAGTTAATTGATCAGGGAGGCTTTTTCAGAGAGTCCCTTACTATGAAAATGTTTCTCTTTGTCATCCACTGATACTTTTTGCTTAATAGAGCTATGTAATGGGACAATTCATTAATACTGCAATGTTTTCCTGACATCACAAATGTTGGGCTGTTTTTGTTTTAGTTCTGAGATTTATGCTAACCAGATGGAATACTGTAAGTATAATGTAAACCTGGAAATTAACTAGCTGCCATGTCCATTTTCTCTTCTGACCTTGCATGATTAAAACTACAAGTTCCTAAAGCTGGATAGTACAATTCAGAGAAGCAGTAGCGTGGTATAAAGTAACTGAAAATGAGAATTTATCAGTAGTTTTATTCACTAATGTCATCGAATCAGACAATTAAACCCCAGGTGTTGCAGGTATCATCAGTTCATAAACCTTAGCAGATCTGATATGTTTTCTAGGCCCATCAAAAAAAGCTTCTTGCCCACCCTAAAATTAATGATTAATACAATTCTTCACTTGATTGTGTTAATCTCTGGAAACACTAGGGCTTGACTCTATTGAAAACCTGTATTTTGAGGCAAAGCCTTGCTTTGACCACCTTTGCAAGAAAGGTCTAAGTTTTATTTTTATTGAGTTTTTGAAAACACTTTAGATTGGGGGGGTGTAAGCATTTTAGCCACAACACACTTTTCTGAAAGTTAAAGACACATTTTTTGCAAAACTTAATAAGGAATATGTGTACACACAGAAAGAGAACCTTAAATGCAGGAAAAACTTTTAAGCCATAGGCCTACTTTTTTGCCTTTGCCCAGGAAATGGTTTTGTATATGTGTGTGTTTGTACTCCTTGGTGGGGGAGGGGTTTCTGAAAAATAAAGTTTGATTCAAAATACAGGTTTTTTAATAGATTCCAGAGGCTATGCAATCCAGGCATTTCTTGATGGGATTAGGTAACAAGTCATCTCTGTAAGGTTCATGACTGATGATCTCTGCACCAACTGCATTTTTTTGGTTAATTTTTTGAAATTTTATTTACAATTCATCTTCCATTTAACCGTGTGTCATCTGGGTACAAATATCTTGTGCAATAATGATTAAAATTTAGATCCATGTTCATTACTTTGATATTTATTCTCTATTCTTATCTTATTCTTATCTTATTAATATACATAATGTCTATTACTATAACATTCATCTTAACATGTTTAATTCTATAAACCAATTTTCTATATTTCACTAATCTATTAGCTATTTCTAGCCTTCATATTTTTTCTCTAGCCACCGATAAGAGTTCCCATATCTTATAATATTCAGTTTGCTCCTTCTCTTTAATTGCAAGTGTTAATCTATTCATTTCTGCACATTCTAATATTTTTCTAATCACATTTTCATCAGTAGGAATCTCTTCACTTTTCAAATTTTGAGCAAATACAATTCTAGCTGCATGAATAATTAAATATACTTTCTCTTTACTGTAAGTTTCAGGTAAGATCTCCAACAGGAATATTTCAGGTTTTAAATCAATATGTTGTTGTATCATCTTTCCCAACCATGTATGTATTTTTGTCCAATATTTTCTAGCTTCTTAAAAGCTAAAAATGTCCACCACATATGATAATATGACCCAAGTGTTTGTTGGCACTTCCAACACTTAGCTGATTTATCTTTAAACATCCTTGTCAATCTTGCTGGTGCTAAATGCCATCCAAAAAAAATCTTATACAAGTTTTCTTTGTATGCAGTTGACATTGTTAACTTATAATTTCTATCCCACAACTTCTGCCATTTATCTAATTCTATTGTATAACCAAAAATTTTTCCCCATGCTATCATTGTCTCCTTCATTTGTTCCTCTTCTAATTTAATGCCCAACAGGTAACTATACAATATTTTATCAATGTTTCTTCTGTCCCAATGCATTTTGATTGCTTACTTTGATGATGTCATCAAATAAAGTTACGAACTGCCAGAATCTTCTGTTGGGCCTAGTTCTTTCTTCTGCTGTCGGCCTGCTCTCCAGCTGATTGTCAGCCGGCTGCTTCTTCGTTGTCTACCTCCCACACTGTGAGTCTACTGTTTTTCATTATCCCTGTAAGCCTCCCCCATCTCCCCACCCCAAATGGCAACCCCAAAATGGTTCACTGGAGGTTCACTGTTTTGAGGGTTGACATACTATGGAATATAACTACAATAGACCTCTGTTGCTTGTAAAGTTTAGACACTAAAACTCTTCAGGAAGTAACCAAATTAAAAAGTGTATAAAGTTTGAATCCAGCAAATTGCAGTTCTTAAGAATGCCTGTGCTGTGTATAATTGTGGCCTGAAAGCTTGGGAAGTTGCTAATATAGGGAAAAGTTAATTAACAGCAGTTAATGCGTATAAAGATTCTCTCCCTATATATATCACTTCTCAATAGCAACTAAATGCTCTTAGGAAACCTGGCACAAAGTTTTCTCTTGAGATATTTAGAGGGCCTCTGAGCGTAGTGATTCTGTTGAATTGCCACAGCTAATAGGGTCCCTAACCTCTGTGAATTTTGTTGTCTTTTTAATTAAAGCCAGCTAATAAACTAGATTCCATGCAACAATGGTATGTTGTACAAATAGTTGTGCATGCTTCCTGCAAATTTTCAGTGTTCGTTAGCTAATTCCAGATAGTATGATTCTCAGTTATGTTGCTGTACTGTACTTACTGGCTGAACACATTCCTCACATATAGATGGTCTGAAAGTGTGCCTTGGCAGCTTTTGCCAACATATGTCAAATAGCAAAGCTGAGAACTTCACTTTAGGCTCTCAGGGAGTAGTTTCCACTCAAAATAGAGAATGCTGGCTAGATGGTTTGATTGTCTGACTCTATGAGATTGCTTTGTATTTTCAGTGTTAGGTTCTTCAATTTCCATTTGATTTAGCAATACACTAATAGATATCCATTTTAAATGTGTAATATTTTCCAGTCAGATACTGATTTTCCAGTCTTGGAGTCAAATCACTCCACATTTTCCATGAATTACTTTGATTTCTGGCAGTTCTCATGCTTGAACTTGAGTGTGAACTTGTCTTCCCTGTAACAGTAATGGTATATTTTATACTAAATCTTTCTTAGCACTAAATTCAGCCATCAGTTTTAGATATTACAGACTGAATCACCATGTAAAGAAAAAGTAAGCATCATCCCATTACCATATGTAGCGCAATAAGAAAAACATGGTGTCTGTTTAATTCATATGAAAGTGTGTTAAATCATCTAATTAATTCTAGCACAGATGTTCTGGGATGAAATTCAACTCATCAATGCAAGAACATCCTTGTGTCACACCCAGTAATTGTTTTGTTGATGGCTACTATCAGTTGTTATCACTGTTTCTAATCTGTCATATTATTGTTCTCTTTCCCTTTTCCCAACAATGGGTAGTGTATCTATAATATGCCTCTCCAGGACAGCGCTTTATGTATCTGATAGAGTGGACTGTGATCCATGAAAGTTAATGTTATATTTGTTTTTCTTGGAACAATAGACTAACAAGGCTATTTTCTGGAAACTGTTCATGTGTAATTTTGATCCTCATAGTGGAACAAAGGCAAAAGGGCAAATATACAGAAAATACAATAATAAGCTCCTTGGGTTTGAACGTTTAACCTGAAGAATTCCTGCTTATCTTGCAGGAAGATAAATGTAGATTTGTCCTTAGTACAATAATCCCCTGGTAAGATAATAGCAGAAAATGAGGACATGTTTCATTGTGATAGTAGTAGCAATGGCTGTTAGATTAATTCATTTAAAAGTTTATATCAATTAAATCAGAAGAATACTAATTTCTTTTCAGTCTAAAGGCCACACTTGCTTGTTGAAGATATACTAGGTAATTACACTGACTGACTGACTGACTGACTGAGCCAGGATAAAACTAAATTTTATTTGCTTTTATTTGCTCAATGTAAGTCATATTACATTAATTAGAAGCATTTATTATAAATAATACTTTTTTCCTTGGTCATATTACATTCAGTGACACCTTTTGGTAGATCTCTGGGAAGCACACTCAATGGTTTTGAGTTGCATGTCAATATAAGGTTGTATTCTCCTGAAATAAATATTTCCATTTAATGAAGGAAAACATATTCTCATACTATTACCCCGCAGCCTTGACTGAAGTGTTCCTATGCCGCTGATATAACTTCTGTGTGGCAACATGCACATTTGTCATTATAGCTACACAATGTGGGTGTTAATACAATATTGCTAAGGAATCCCATAGCCCAGGGAATTGGAATCAGCTTAAACTGCAATGCCTCAACCAGACCTTTTATAATTAATTTATTATAGAAGACTAGTGAAAGTGAGGTTGGATGAATCTGAGATTTGGGCTTTTTTGTCTTAGCAACTGTATACAAATAACCCAAACATATGTTTTGCTCCAGAGAATTGGTGTTTATAAGACAAAACAACACAACAACAGTTTGATAAAATAAACAGATGGAAAGGGAGCAAAAGGTAACCAGGAGGCAATTATGATTAACTTTCTAGGCAGTCACAAGTTAACAGATGCTGAGACATCACTCTTACAGATGAAGCAGCAAAAGAATGGTACAAGGACAGCCAGTAATGTAGCATGATTCTCTCCTCTAAACCTCCGTTATATTACTGATACTGAGTGCATGGACAAGATAGGATGGATTGGACACATCCTTTTTGTGGTCCCTCTTAAACTGACTCTTGACTCACTGTATCACCTATAAGTCTCTTGGATGTCACCCCTATACTTACAATTTCCATATCTCTCATCCTGAGGAAAGAAGGATTTAGAGATACTCTGAATAAAGTATTTACTTTATTCATTGATTCACTTGAACTTTTAAAACATTTACCAGTCAGCAGAATGAGGGCCAGAAAGACTAAGGTCATACACAAGAGCCTGAAGCCAGATATCTTCATTATAGTAAAAACACAGATATTAAACACTCCACCCACTGAGAGACAATCTGTTGTTAGTCTGATACGGTAGGCAGGTTGCAAAAAAACATATAGATTGTACCTCAGGACCGTGGCCTATGAGTGTTAGAATTGCTGGTTTTCTGCTGTACTATGACTTTTCCAGTATTTCAAAGAGCTTAGGGTGTGATGCTAATTCGCCTCCTCGTGATGCACCCTGGATAGCACAGTAGTATGAACCAAATGACTAGCAACATTTGGCAGCCAGACTACACTGAAGAATTGGCAGTTAGCGACAGTTGGCAGCCAGACATCTTTGTAGAACTTCTGGCTCTCTAAATACATGGCAACGGATATCAGGGGCTGAGCCTAACAGGACATATTGAGGCTGGTTTCCAGCAAGGCTTAAAAACCACAGCTGTGTTCATCAACCTTATATAGCACATGATACTGTGTGGAAGAAGGTTGTGCTTTTCAAACTGAGTCACGTCATCCTCTGTAAAATCCTCTATCACCTAATAAACAACATGCTCAGCAACAGATCCTTTCAGATCTTTATGGGGGACAACTCTGAGCAGGATCCATACCCAACATGGTATCTGCCAGGACTCATTGTTAAGTGGGGTCTTGTCTCTACCTTTCAGCGTGACTGTGGTGCTCCTCGACAAAATATCCATCACATTGTGTCTGAATATCGATCAAGAGCTTACACGAGCCCAATGTCTGATTGAAATTATTATAAGTACATGTATTTGCCATACGCTAAATATAATAAAAATCAAAGAACTTGAATCTAGCTTTTGACTTTGAGCAACAGCTTAGATCAGGGGGTGTCAAAACTGGCAGTATGCAAGCTGGAAGTGTAATGTGCAGGCCATGCCCACCCCAGCTCCGCAGTGGGGAAAAATGATGCAAAACGTGACATGAGTTTGACACCTGTGGCTTACATGAAGCTGGACAAAAACCTGTTCTCCCCATTTTTCTTAATCCCATTTTGGATAAAATTTACCTCAGTGCTAGAGAGGTGAATTATCACAAAGTCATACTTAGCAAAGAACAATAGGGTTAAACTCTCTGATGTAAGAGATTCAGTGATATGGTCCTTCTGGTTAGATCATTTCTAACAGGCTTTGGGTTATGCTAAATGCAGTATGCTATATTTGAAAATAAGAACCAGCTATAACAAAATATTTACCATTTTAAACTTTCTTCTTTACAGTGTATTTCATTTGTCCACAGCAATAGCAACATGATCTGAGTGGCTATGACTCAGCAGGATGTCTCTTCTGGAGGAATACAAGCATAAGGAAGAAAAACAATCTTGACCTGTCCCATTAGTCATGGGATAGCTATCCACTTCTAAAGTCTCAAATGGGAAATGTGGCTAAGGGGAAAAAGCCATTAAAGTGAATCTATGTAGTTTGAAAGAAGTTGTTCAACCAGCCATTTTTGTTAGTTCTTTTTTCAAAAGTTTTATTTGTTTTATTAATATAATATATAAAAATTCCATTTCAGTCAAACAGTGTGTGGTCTGGATACAATTATTTTTAAGCAATCATAATCAAGGTGTTTACAATAACACGCATCACAATAACATTAATACTGTAGGAGCAATAATATTTTGTTTTTCCATTTTAACAAATTTCCATTTTAACACTTATCCTTTTTATGTTCCTTTCTTTTTAACTTCTGTTTTTATTGTCTCGCCATTGATAAAATAAGTCATATGTCAAAATTGTTGTAAATAAGTTTTCAATTTGCTCCGCAAAAGAAGGGGGGAAATAGCACGACTGCTGATTGGCTACCGCATCTGACAGCGTGCTCTAAAAGGAGTGCTGTCAGATGGAATCAGCTGTCGCCTCTCAGCCACATTGTTAGCGTGCAGTTTGACTTTAGAAACCTTGTGAGCTCTAAATAAAAAGGTTATCCTTATTACTTGGTTGTCTTGGTCATTCCCTACCTATTTAGTTTCTTCTTTGTCCTTAATAGTAAGCATTAGTCTATCTATTTCTGCACATTCTAATATTTTCTTAATTACCTTCTCATCTGTTGGGATCTTTTTAGCACTGTACACCAGAGGTGGTATTCAGCAGGTTCTAAACAGTTCTGGAGAACCGGTAGCGGAAATTTTGAGTAGCTTGGAGAATCGGCAAATGCCACCTTTGATGGGAGATTTTATAGTATCCTTCCCCTGCCATGCCCACCAAGCCATGCTCTCAGAACCGGTAGTAAAAAAAAATTGAATCCCACCACTGTTGCACACATAGATGCACCACCATGAATATACAGTAGCTACACAGCCCAGCTGTGCTTCACTTATCCACACATCTTTGAAGAAAATAAGATTCAAAAGCAGGAGAGATCAAGTAAGGAGGCAGCAAACTGATTCTTACTTTCCTCTGTACAAAATAGCTGCTGTAATGGACCTGCAAGCAAATTCTGCCCTGGACTATTTATCATGAAGTGCTATCAGTAAGGGACTACCTGATACACAGATGTTCCCAACAAGCCCATATGTGATGACAATTTTTAAATGGTTAGATCCGCCTTGCCAGGGATTTTTTAAAATATAAAGCAGAAGGAACCACAGTCTTGACAAAGGAAACACAGATAATTCAAACTGGTGGTTTTAAAAGGCCTTATTAGGCAAAAGTGAAGTTTCTTTGAGTTGACCTCAGTTCTTGATGACAGCATGGGCAATACATTTACTTTTTTGACAACCATATACTGATAGTTTGTCACCATCTCCATCTTTTTCTTTAACTTCCTAGCCTAGCAAATAGCCCACAGATTTCTTGGTGGTATGTCATCCAATTATTAACTTAATCCATTCGTGCTTATTTTGTGCACAGAAGAAAATGGCATTTAAATAGGCAAACAAAATTACCCCTAAGTATTCACCCAGTTCCAACATGCCCTTTCTCTAAGAAAAATAAATTGCTAATTCAGCCACGAAATATTACAACATCCTAACATATATTTTGTCATAACCCAATCATATTTTGTTACATTCATTAAATGTATGATGTAATTTGAATAAGTTTATGCATATTTAGTGTATTTCATCTTTGGTGAAATCAATCGATCAATCAATCAGTTTATGCTTTGGTTGAATTGTGTGCTGGTGTCCAGTCTAAACAATTTCCTAAAAAATTGTCTTCCATAGATTAGCTAGCTGGTTTTTCTTCTTTTCTTTAGACTAGCCAAACCCAAATCCTACAAATGTTCTCCAGGTCTTTAATCATTTTACTTGCTCTTTTTGCACTTTTTCCAAAGTCTTTTTTGTAATGTGGTAAACAAACCAGATGCTGTATTCCAGATGTGGTCTTTCTAAGGCTTTTTAAGTGGTACTAATACTTCATATGATTTTGATTCTGTGCTTCTGTTTATACAACCAAGGATTATATTAACTTGTTCGGCTGCTGCCACATACTGCTGACTCAGGTTTAAGTGATCATCCACTACGTGACTCCAAGGTCCCTCTCACAGTTAGTTTTTGAGCCAGGTTTTTGCTTAATTTGTACTTGTACTTTTGGTTTTCTCTGCCCAGGTGTAAAACCTTGCTTTTCTCCACATTAAATTTCATTTTGTTGAATGGGGCCTATTGTTCAGTCAATAAATCAGGTACTTTCTCTTGTCAGCTTCCACAACGCTGGATGTAATACTTTGAGTCCCATTATGCCAAAAAAGCTACATGTCTCAATATCTGTACTGGGTTGGAAAATCACATCCTCTTTTCTGTAAATGCTAAATGCCCGAAGAGTATGAGAAGTACTGATTACTGATTTACTTCCACTTGCTTTGAGTTTTTGAAAATAAAGTTGAGTAAGAGACCCAATCTATTTCCTCATCACAACACAAATGCGACAATTCTCTTTAACAGGGATGTGTCTGTAACTCTAATATTCTTTGGTGAAAATACTCATAGAAGAAGAAGAAAAAAATGAATGAAACCTCAGCAGATAATAATTTATCTTTGAATCCAGTTCTCAAATAATTAACACTTGCCCTTTGGGCTATGGACAAAGGGATTTCATATTTATTTTGTTGAGACTGATTTGAGATCAACCAGGCAAAGCTGTTTGACAAGTCCCCCCCTCCTCAACTTTGTTCTGCAGAGGAAGTGATTCTGCTATCTGCCTAATCAATTATGCAGGCAAAATGAATTTCATCATAATTCTGTCAACAATAGGCTAACTTGCTCTAAATTATACGTTCAGCAAAATAAATTAACTTGAAATCCTTTTGTCTACAGAACAGATTTAAGCATTTAGGGCAGTCTTGTAAATAGCTTCCACTGTTAGTTTAGCATGTGCAATACATGCCTTAACTGATCTTCAGCCTTTCTGAATGGAAAGATAGGCTTTAGAAAGGATGCAGGCCCAAGCAAAGGTAGTGAGAGCAATGAGCAGTTGGACCTTGCGTATACCCGTTCCCCCCTCAGAGCCCACTTCTCTTCCCCCCTTTTTTTATTTAATCACAGGCAATTGGCAAGCAGAGCTTGACATGGGTTATAATTGTAGCATTCCCTGGCAGATCAGCCTGTCAGTCATTCAAATAGCCGTGCTTGATCCTTCGAGTACAAGCCTGACAAAAACAAAGCTGAGCATGAAAGAGCAGCTTAATGAGGGACTGTCGTGTGAATGTGCTTGTGAGCTTTAAGTTAAGGTTAAAAAAAACCCACAATGTTTCTCTCCTTTTAAATCACTTCCCTATTGAAATAGATTTGGGGCAGGATTTGTTTTTAAGGTTGTTGTTTTTTTCCAGAGAGATGCAGACATTCTTCAGCTGTAGTAGCCTGCACGATTCACATGAAATCTTTCTGCACTGCAAACTGAAGGAAAGAAAGGACAGGCCCTGAAGATAGAAAGTTAAAAAGACAAGGTAGAGACTGATGTCAAGCATCAGGAAGAAATCATTTATTGAACAGAAGTACAGTGCATTTCAGCCAGTTCTTTCATCAAAGGTGTATGATAGCTTATTCAGTTTTGTCCATGTAAAAATCCATAGCTGAAATGATGTAAAATTCAGCATGATCTATAGTTTGAATCTACAAACAAAAGTGATACCTGTTCAGATTAATATTTTATAAAATTAGTAACTTTATCTCTAAAATATTGAAAGAAGCCTATTTGTCACATTTCTATAGTTGCCCATGTCACAATAAAGCAACTCCAGGCAGCTTACAATAAAAACAATCATAAAACCAGAATTAAGTCTTCAACAATGTTATTAAGGGTGGAGAGAACTGATGTAAAAAACAATGCAACCATCTCATCAAATTGCCCTTGCCCTCAAATGTCCAGGCCTGCTGAGACAGCCATGTTTTAAGAGACTTACAGAATGATGTCAAGTATGTGGCCAATCTCACCTTGAAGAAGACAATGTTCCACGGAGCAGGTGCCACAGATAAAACTTTTTTGCTGATCTCTTCTGGTGGACTTGATGGGAAAGGCAGATATAATTAGGTGGAGATGGTCCTTCACATTACCTGGTCCCATGCCGTGTAGGACTTTAAATGTCAAAATGAGCATCTTGAATTGTAACCATAAGCAAATTGACAACCAATGCAGCTCATAGATCAATGGTGTAATTAATACTATACTAAGGCACACATAAATGCCTGTGTTGCTACTTTTTGCACCAGCTGAAGCTTCTAAATACTCTTCAAGAGCAGCCTCACATAGGGTGCATTACAGTAGTTCTTTAGAGGATTATGCAGGAGCAGTTATAAACAAAATCTGTCAGTCCAGGAATGGGTGCAACTGGTGCACAATACAAACTGTACAAAAGCCCTGCTAGCTACCTATTCTTTAAACAGGAGTCATGAATCTAGGAGACACAGAATTGGACATCAATAGCATTGCTTAAGTTGCCAAGAAATTTATAGATGGATATCATCAGTATATTTATAATGCATCGTCTTATGGTGACAGATATTCTCATCCAGTGGTTTCACATAAATGTTGAATAGGAAAAGGGAAAACACTGAGGGAAGAACATTTCAAATAATCTGAAGTCAATACAAGGAACAATGGTCTGCTCAAGTATGTTCCCTGTGAGGCAGAAAATGCTAAAGTAATTAAATCCATGTTTTAAAAACATCTTGACTACTTTAATTCCCTTGGACACAGATATTTAGATAATATAGTGTAACTTATTTAAATGGTTCTATTTTATGGTATCCCTCATGAAGAAATTGTCAAAAACCATTGAGGTTGTATACAGTGCAAGATTTCCTGCCAGCTCTTGAGTTAGCATCATCTCTCCCCTTCCTTCCTGTCTATCTGCACTCAGAGTAACTAGTTTACCCATTCAGTAAGAGGGATTAAAAGCTCATGTTTCCAAATATGCATGTGGATCAGAATATTCAACTGGTTTGCACTGGCTTGGGCGAACCGGTAGTGGAGATTTGGTGTAGGTTGCCGAACCGGTGGTGACCCCTGGCTGGCCATGCCCCCGACCTGGTCACCTGGTCGCCCAGTCACCCACTTGTCCCAGTCATTCTCCTAGCTTTCCCGACCACGTGGCGGCGGTGGCACAGCTCGAGCAGATGTCCTAGGGTTGCTACACATGAACATTGCATGTGCAGCCGCTACACATGCAGTGCACATGTGCAGCAGCCCTGGACATCTGCCTGCCTGCCTGTCCTCCCAGAGCACATTTTCTTCCTTCTCCTGGTGGACATGCCTCTTCCAGCCCGGCCCGGCCTGGCCAACCAGCACGTGGGTGGGTGAATGTCCCAGAGCTTCTCACCCCCCCCCCCCTTGTCGCGAGATGCCTGCAGCTGCTGCGTTCTTTTTTCAGTGTGGCTGCAGTCCAGCAACCACACCGAAAAAAGCATGCCCTGTTCTATGTGCCGGGCCCAGCAAGTCCGTGCAGCCAGCGCATAGAACAGGGCAGCACCAGACCTTTAGAGAAGCAGAGCAAAGCTGGAGATCAGTAGCCGCCTCTTGCAGCGCAAGAAACCTCCCCCAACTGGCTGGGAGGACTCCTCTTTCTCTGTCTGTTTGTTCTGTATGGCCATGAAGGAGGAGACCAGCCGGCCTTTGGGGGAGGCTTTCTGCACCAAAAGAGGTGGCTGGAGACTGAAAAAGAGTAGTTTCCATCAGCGGCCCTTTGGCCAGCTGGTCTCCTCCTCCTCGGTCATACAGAACAAACAGGCAGAGAAAAAGGAGACCAGCCAGTCAGTTGGGGGAGGCTTCTTTGCACTGCAAAAGAGGTGGCTACTTTGCTCCACTTCTCCAATGGTCCAGCACTGTTCTATGCACCAGCTGCTCGGACTTTCCAGGCCTGGTACATAGAACAGGTTATGCTTTTTTTGGTGTGGCTGCTGGGCTGCAGGTGGAGGGTGGGGGGCAACCAGGGAGCATGGCTCTTTGCTGCCCACATGGCCCCTTTGCCTGCCATCCCTTCCTTCTCCCACCTGCAGCCCCTTTGTTGGAACAATGGCCCCTGGTTGGCTCCACCATGCCCAGTTGCACCCATATTGGCAACAGGCACCGTCATTTCGAAGTTGAGGGAGAAGTTGGGGAAGGAAGTGGAGGGCTCTGCAGTGGCCACTGAGAAGCAAGGAAGTGGCCTTTTAGTGGTCTGACCTGGCATTCAGGCCAGTGGGCCACAGGAAGTCAGAGCACCGAGGGAAAGGGGGATTGCTGGGGGAGCTGTCCTCTCCACACCAAATTGGGACCATTCAGGGTAGTCCTAGGAATTGGGTGAGTCGAACCGCAGGTCCTCGCCTTCTTAGCTCAGGGAATGGCCATTTTCTGCAGGAGGACTGCGGAGTGGGGAGGTCTACCTGATTGACTCCTCCGGTGTCTTTGCCGGATTATGTGGACACTTACAAGCGAGTGCAGCTGAAGGTGCTGCTGTCACATGTCAGCCCAGGCCTCACACTGTGGCTCCATAAAGCCAACACCAAAGAAGTGGGCGTTCAGGTGAACCCTGAGTGCAATGCTCACTCAGATCTCAGTCACTCCAGGCCATCCAAACTCAAAGGCCCTCGGGCCAGCTGAGCTGGGAGCCACAGTTCCCAGGCTTCTACTCACCAGTGCTTGGTCGCTGTCTCTTCACCTTGCCTGAAGCAGCTGGTCCTGCCCCTCATGCTCCCCTTCCTCGCCTGGCCTGAGAAGGTAAGGGTGACGGCAGGAGATAGTGAAGCGTCTGGGTCCCTATCTTCCCTCTGTCTCCCCTACTGTGTGTGTGTGTGTCTGTCTGTGTCTATGTCTCCCTCAAAGCTGCAACTGGGCCAAGCCAGCAAGCTTTCCTTGGAGCTCTTCGCTACTTCTTTCATTTCTTCTTTTTGGAATCCAGACTGGCTGAACAATGATCACCAGCCATGGTGGAAGCATCCCTTCAGGTGACCCTCCTCCTCCTCCTCCTCCTCCTCCTCTCATGACCATTGGCCGTGGCAGGGCCAGGAGGGTGCACATGTGAGGAGAGATGCTCTTCAAGCAAGTGCCCAAGCACAGCAAAACTGGGTGTGGGGCGGGCAGCTGCTCACTTGAGGAGGGTCTCCCCTCACATGTGCACCCTCCCAACCCCATCATGGCCACCAGTCGTGAGAGGAGGAGGAGGGGGAGGAGGAGAAGGGTCACCTGAAGGGATGCTTCCATCACCGCTGGTGATTGTTGTTCAGCCAGTCTGGATTCCAAAAAGAAGAAATGAAAGAAGTAGCGAAGAGCGCCAATAAAAGCCATGGCTTTGACACACACACACACAAACACACACACACACAAACACACACAGAGAGAGAGACAGAGATAGAGACAGAGACAGAGATTGGGGAGAGAGAGGGGAAGATAGGGAGAGGGGCAGAGTGAGAAAGAGATAGAGAGCCATAGAGAGAGAGCCATAGAGCCATAGAGACAGAGACACAGAGAGGGGAGGGAGAGAGAGGGAAATAGAAGGAAAAGGAGAGGGAAAGAAAGAAAAGGAGGGAATGAGAGAGGAAGAGTGAGAGAGAGACAAGAAAGAAAAGAAAGAGAAAAGAGAAAAAAGGAAAAAGAGAAAGGAAGCAAAAAGAAGAAAAGGGATAGACAAAGAGTGAGATGAAAGGAAGGGACAAAGAAAGAAAAAGAAAGAGAGGGAGGAAGGGATGAGAAAGTGAATGACATATATGAATTGATAGATAAATACATGGAGGGAGGGAGAGAAAAGGAGAGGAAGGAAGGACTCAAACCCTGGCTTCAGAAGATTCTGAAACAGCACAGCAATCTAGGGCTGGAAGGGATCTCTGAGGTCATCTTCTAATCCAACCCCCTGCTCCAGCAGGAGATCCTTACAGAATCATAGAATAGCAGGGTTAGAAGGGAGTGTGTGTGTGTCTGTGTGTGTGTGTTTCAGGTGGGTCTCCTAGCTTTAGAAGGAGAGAGGGAAGGAGGAAGGGAGGGACAGAAAGAGAGAGAGAAAGAGAAAGAGAGAGGGAGGAAGGGAGAGAAAGAGAAAGAGAGAGGGGAGATAGAGAAAGAGGGAGAGAAAGAGAAAAAGAGGGAAAGAGCAAGAAAGAGAGGGGAAGGGAGAGAAAGAAAGAAAAAGAGAAAGGAAGAGTAAGAAAGAAAGGAAGGGAGAAAGAGAGAAAGAAAGAGCAAGAAAGAAAAAGGAAGGGAGAGAAAGAAAGAAAGAGAGAGGGAGAGAGAAAGAGAAAGAAAGAGAGGGAGAGAGGAGAAAGTGAATGAGATATATGAATGGATAAATACATGGAAGGAGGGAGGGAGAGAGAAAAAAAGGAGAGGAAGGAAGGACACAAATTCTGGCTTCAGAAGACTCTTTGAAGCAGCACAGCAATCTAGAGCTGGCCTGCAAGGGATCTTGGAGGTCATCTAGTCCAATTTCCCTCCTCCAGTAGAGATCCTTACAGAATCATAGAATAGCAGGGATAGAAGTGTGTGTGTGTGCATGCGTGTATGGCTGTCAAAACTCCAAAAACAGGTTAAGTAGCTCTGGGGAGATCTGTCATAAATTAGAACACTTGCTAAGGAACCGGCCATTAAGCGAGGACCACTTGTATTTGGTTTGCCAGTCACATGGCCACCTGGCCATGCCCACCCAGTCACAGGGCCACAAAGCCAAGCCCTTTCGGTCATGTGACCACAAAGCCATACCCATCTGGTAACGTGACAAAGCCACACCTACCCAGTCATATGACCATCAAGCCACACCCACAAATTAAGCCACGCCCACAGAACCAATAGTAAAAATAATTGTATCCCACCATTGATGTGGATGTATATGTACATATACACACATAACTCCCCACTTCCAATACCTATTTTAAAATCTCAAAAGTTTATAATAAAGGAGGAAATCCTTAGAACTAGTAGGTTTTATTGCTACAGAAATGGATGATTACAAATATATATCTTGTTATTGTATGTTTTCTTTTTGGTCAGTAATGGTGGAGAGATGGGCAGATTTAACTGAAAATTTCCAATTTCTGACTATTGTTTCTTTTTTTAAAAAAAAATGGTTCTCTGAAATTAGATTTTAAGCAAGTTGGAGTTACCAGTTTGTACTGCAAAAATCCAGTTGACTGCTAAATGTCAGGAAAGGGATTTAGAATAGTTATAGGGCCAGCCAACACAAATAAGATGACCCTATAATATGCAAACCCATAATCATTAAAAATACAGATGCAAAATAACACATTCTATTAGAAATCAACCAAGACAATAAAACAATGACCATAATTAAAAGATACTATTTAATTCATCCAACTGAAAATACTGATTTTTGACTGAAGTCCCTGGACTAAGCCATGCCTTAGCTAACTTTCTAAAGGCCTCCATACTTTGGGCCAATCAATTGTTAGGAAGGGCAGGAGCCATCTACAAGAAGCCATGACTGCTGGGTCCATCAAGGTGAGATTGTTTCAGCAAAGGGACTCAGAGCTGGACCCTCCCTGTTGGAATATTTGGGAGAAAATAATCCCACAAAGACAGAAGACATTCTTTGCCATTACTTAATAGCTGTCTCTGTAGCTCAGATCTCGTAACCCTGAATTTGTACATGTAGAGTTGATTATCTATGTGAGCACTAGAATTCCCACTACAGCAATGCTGAATGTGGCAGTAATCAGCTGCCACCTTGCATTAAGCAGCAGAAAAACAAGCAGGGGGAAAGGCAAGAGAAAGAGAAGTTGAATTTAAATAGAAGAGGTTTGAAGTCACAGCCGCACCTCAGGTTTGTCAGAGGGCAATCAAATGTGCTTCGTGGCTTCAGTTTAGCATGTCATAAAAATTTTTAACCAGAAATACCACATCAAATGCTGGGAAGTTTCAGCCCGTTTCAAGCCTACTGAAGGGTGCCTGATAGTTTAAGCAGCCTAGTGATCAGTCACATATAAAGGAAATTGCATGTCACAAGCTATCAGGGGAGACGTACAATTGTGCAGTTCCTCATCAGTGATGTCATACTCGTTATCAAGCAATTGTTGAAAAACTTGGTATTCCCAATGTGATGGGACTCTTGCATGAACCTACACATACCACGTCCCATCTGCAAGGCAGGTGAGCTCTGGGCACTTGTAGTGAGATCCAGAAAGATCAGGTAGTGCTTGCTGGTCACCCACCTCCCTTCTGCAGGCTGGTATGGTTTATTCCACTGGGAATAAGATTTGCTCTGATGCTCTAAGCAGCATTTGGCAGCTAGATTTAATTTAATTTTAATTTTAATAGTATCCTTGATGTAATTTCACTCTGGAAAGCTTGGAATATGCAAATTGTTTGTAGCACAGCCATTAACAGGAAAAAGTGCTCATAGAAAAAAAAATGCCTTAGCTTTACCACTTTCTAAAATTAAAGACAATAGTTCATCATTATATAGAATTTAATTATGTAAAGCTATAATAACAGAGAGCCATTTTTGTATTTTTAACATATTCATATGGAAGTATGGACATCACTGTTGAAATAAATATATGGTTACCAGATATGGGTTGCAAAAACTAGGTGACCACCAGGCTGGAGCAAATAGAGATAATAAAAAAAAAATGGACTCCTGATTGTGTGGGTTTTTATCCCAGATGTAGTATACCTAGTGAGGGTTACAAAAGTTAACTTAATGTTAATTTAATACGGTTTGTTTTTGTTTGGATTTATGAATCATATGCAAACTTATTCATGTGGTCTGGGCTTATAAACTGTTTATTCAGACAAAGAAAATTACACACACACACACGAATATATATATATATACACATACATGCATACACATACATACATATATATATATATACATATATATATGAATATATATATATATATATATATATATATATATATATATATATATGTATATGTATATGTATATGTATGTATGTATGTATGTATGTATGTATGTATATATATATATATATATATATGTATATATATGGTATTGAGCTTTGTTTGGGTATTTTCCCACGTCATTATAGTTGTGCTTTTAAAGTTGTAGCGACATTTCGGCAGAATGTCATCTGCCATCATCAGGCATATATATATGATTAATAAAGAGTTCTAAGGAGAAAATCTTTTGATTCAAAAACATTCTGATCCCAAGATACTTAGGAATTCCACACAGAGAGAATGAAAGGGGATATCGTTAAGTGAAAACACATATAGAAATGATCATCACTGTGTGTATGAGAAAAGGAGGAGAAATGGTGATTCATTATTGTTCCTGAGCTAGCAATAACATATTCATGAATTCCAAGGCAATGTATAATATTTTTCTCTATTGCTTAGTTAATAAATCATTGCTTCATTACAAAGGATGAGAGAGCAGCAGCCTTGTGGGAAGTGGCTGTGACCAGCTGAACAACAGATTTGGGAACAATTCTGTCTCTGACCATTTTTTCTTTTGAAAAAAAAAAAAAAAAAAGGAGCGGGAGCAGAAGGAAGCCTGGCTGGTGGAAGCAGCTAAGCTTTGCTGACCATCCTAGCAGCAGATAAGTATCCCTGATGGATTGAGGTTGTAGGTCTTTGCTTGGCTTCATTTTCATTATCTTTCCTGGACAGCCAGCAGAATGTCTATTAACAAGTGCAAAAGAGGTAATGAAACAGACATGCAAACCATACTGGCCTTGCACTGGTTGGACTATCTGAACAATCTATGAAAAATGCACACCTGCACTGACATTTAGAGCTATCCAATCTATCAGACAGATCCTTCAAGGGTCATTGCTCCAGAAAAGCATAACAGGTTTTAAGAAGGGGTGGGGGAATGGGGATTTTTTTTAAAGATTCGGTCCTAATTTGCCTGACCTCTACCTGGCTCCTTTTCATCCTAAGAGTCTTTTCTGCCCTCCTTTTACTTTCCATACTCTGTTCTGAAAACAAATCTTCCTGACTCTCCGTTGCCTGCACTAGCTCATTCTTCATTGTTTCTTATTAGTCCCATAAAGAACCTGCCATTGAAAAAGTTGAAAATGCTCTCATTCAGATAAACTGCTTCAAATGGAACTATATAAGAATGCAATCTGTTACCTAACATAGCAACCACTGAGATCTCAGAGAAAGGAAAGGCTTTCTTCCATGTAGGGCGGGCTAAGGAAATGAATTGTGAGGAAATGTTTTCAGGGATATTATAAGCAGAATGTAAACTGGGCTGAAAGAATATAAATAAATTAATATTTACTCAATAAATCAATTCAGAATTTTTTTATCAATGATCCAAAACAAAACAACCAGTCAACCATCCCTCCCAAAAAAATTCCAAAGGGGGAAAATGACATTTAAATATCAACAATGTAAAAAATAAGGCCTAAAGAGATCCATAGTGTAGAAAGTTAGCACCCACCCCTCTCCTAGAAGAATGAAATATTCTAGGAAATATTAAAAAGGCAGAATATTATATTTTCCTGGATGAAGAAAAGGAGAAACATGTTTTAAAGACAGAGCAACTCCCTGCAACTCCCTGCAGCTCCAGGTAGATGGGATTAAGACATGGCCCTCAGGAAATGATAGGATTACCCATCTCACTACATGGCACCTGGGAAGTTTGCATTAGCCAGCACTCAGATGAAGCTATGTGGTCCAGACAAAGTCTACAAAGTTAGCTAAGACCCCCACCCCTGGGAATCTGACAGCCAATGGAATACATTTCTTACACAGGAACAGGAAACACTAGAATGGAGCCCAACAGAGGGTATGAAACCAAGGGATTATCAGCACCCCTTCCCTTTTCACCCAGGAACTCTAAGGTGTGGTCCTGTCCACCATTAAACCATCTTTCTAAACAGCCTCTATGTTTCCAGTGTTTTTTTCCCCACTTGGAACTGAACCCAGAAGGATATTTCTCCCAACAATAGGATCATATCACTCAGTAGACATTTCATCATCTGTTTGCGGACATTGATTGCTCTTGTGCAAAACTATGTAACAATATAGATTACAATCTAATAAAACAAAGGGAAGGTGAAGTTTTTTCATCTACCATTATAAAAGGAATAATGTAGCAATACACGAAGGATGGATTCAACAGTGCTGAGATAGATTTGGAGACATACAGGAACTCCAAAATATTTCCCAATAAAAAATTTTAAGGTTAAGATGTTACACCTAGCTATAAAGAAAAATCTTTATTGGAATAGTGAAGTGATGGAATATAACCAGCCAATCATCACCCATAATGCTCTATTCATTCTCGGATGTACTCTGAGATCAATTTCTTTTTGGTATTCAATATCTAAAATCCTTTCTCTAAATTATTTTCTTGGCCTGAAAGAACACAAATAGCTGTAGAATATTTACAGAAAAGCTTTATGACAAACATTTTCCCAAACTATGAGGACCAACATTTAAACCAAAAATCAAAAAGATAATAAAGCAGAGGATTTGTGAGCATCTAGAAATGAATAAAACATGAAGGAAGTGATTACTAGAAGCCAGGGTGGATTTATTAAAAACAAATCATGCCAGAGAAATCTGACTGCCTTTTAAAAATAAAGTTAATTAGTAGACTGGTGAAGAGCTATAGACATAATATACTTAGGCTTCAGTAGGGCATTTGACAAAGTTGACAACAGCATACTCCTTGCTAAGATTGAACAATCTGGGATAGACAGTATTACCACCAAGTGGATTTAAAATTGGCTGAACAACCACACTCAGCCCATGTAGTCCTCAATGGAAGTACATCTACATGGATGAAGCATGCAGTGGGTACCTCAAGATAGTATCTAGGGCCCAGTAACCTTCAATGTTCTAATAAACAATCTCGATGAGGTAATAGAAGGGGAAACCATGAAATTTACAGATGACATCAAGCTGGGGGGGGATTGCTAACACTTTGGAAGACAGGTTTGAGATCCAGAAGGATCTTGACAACCTTGAACACTTATCTAACAAGATGCAGTTCAATGGTGAGAAAAGTAAGGTCCTGTACTTATGCAGAAAAAAAGAAACAAGGACAGAATAGATGGTATCCGGCTCAACAGTAGTAGCTGTGAGAGATATCTAAGTGTCCTAATGAACCATCACAAGTATCAGCCAGCAATATGCTATAGCTGCCAAAAAAGCCAATTGCTGTCTTGAGCTGCTTCAACAGCATCAAGTTGATAAGAAGTGATAATACTGCTTTATACTGGACTGGTAAGACCACACTTGGAATGCTACATCCAGTTCTGGTTATCATAATGCAAAAAAGATTTTGATCCCTGGAAAATGTTCAGAAAAGAGCAATAAAGTTGATAAAGGGTCTGGAAGCTAAATCATATGATGAATGGTTGAAGGAAATAGATAGGTTGTCTAGCCTATTGAAGAGAAGGATTGGTGGAGAGGGACATAATAACTGTCTTCTAGTATTTTGAAGTGCTATCACAGAGAAGAGGGGATTGGCTTTTTCTCCAAAGCATCTGGAGGAGGGGCAGGACAAGAAGAGATGGGTGGAAGCTTGTTAAAGAGAGATCCAACTTAGAAGTGGGGAGAAACTTTCTGTCAGTGAGAACAATTAATCAATGGAATAGCATGCCTCCTGGAGTTGTGGTGTTTCATCACTGTAGGTTTTCAAGAAACGGTTGGACAGTCATTGGCCCCAGATAGTATAAGGCTCCTATCTTGAGCAGGAGATTGGGGTATGAGACCTCTGAAGTCCCTTGCAGCCCTATGATTCTGTGTTCTACGCTCATACTCAATCCAGCAGCAGCCGCAGGAGAAGTAAAAAAAAGAAATTAGGATTGCATTTATTCATTTATTTAAGGAGTTTAAAAGGCTTCCCAATTCATAGTTTATACTGGGTTTGCCCCAATTAAAAACAACAATCAAAATAAAACTAATGTAACAAAGCATCACCACAAACTTATCCAAGGATGGGCAAGCACTGATTCTCCCAGCAGAACTGTCTCAATTGTCATCCTGACTCGATGCATGGAAGAAAGGTCATGGCTCTTCCATTGCTATAGGTTTGGAACATCTATACCTCAAAGGAGATCTTTTTCTAAAGAATAAGCACCAGCAACAGAAAATTCTATACCCCATCAGATGACACTAGCTCAGAGGGGACCTGGAGCATGTCCAACCTGTGCAACCTAGCGGGACAGGCAAAAGACAATGGTGGTCACAATAGCATAAAGCCCCACCCCTTTGTACATTCATGTTTCACATGTATCAAAGGCTCTGGGCTTCAATCATGCTGCTATGACCACCAATTAAACCATTTTAACCTACCCTCCCTCCCCTTGCAGATGTCTCTCTATCTCAGTCTTCAATCTCCATGACTCTAATACTGAAATACTACATCAAGATATTTAAAACTTATTTGCTTTATCTCCTACTTTTCTATTATTAAACTTAGTTTTCTATTTTTTTTTGAAAACCTATCATTTTAGTCTTTTGAATATTAATTACCAGCTAATTTTTCTGATGGCATTGCCCTAGGTTTGTGTGGGCTCATCTAAGGCTAGCTGGAATCCTCATGATACTAGCTGCATCATCTGCATACACACGGAGCAAATATTTGCATCCTCTATTTTGGAGGGCAGAAATTCAAATCTGGAACTTTCTTTGCAGGTCGAACAAGAAAGTCACTAAAATGCAACTGTTAGGAATGTAAGTCACCTAACAGCTATTTGGGTTGGACAATATATAAACCAGGATAGACATTTTAATACTGTCTCTTTAAGAGAATCCTAAAAGTGTAATTGGGTGTGGTTTCTCAACCTGGGCTGTTTAGTCTTAGTCTTAGTCTCAGAAGAGAGTATGAGTCTCTGTTTCCTTCTGTTGGAGAATATTGCCATTCCTCCTAATTGACTGCTATTTTTGGATTTGATATAAGTCTGATACTGAACTGTTTTTGACACTGGACTTTGTTATTGGATTATCCCTGGATGAAAACTGACTGATTTTACCTGTGAATGACTTTGGACTGCTTATCTTTGAACTTTGCTTAAACCTTTATTGAAAGTAAAAAACCTACATTTGCTGTACAGTGTATCTGTGTGCTGTGTGTGTATTATTCAAACACTACTTTCAAATACGTCTCCCTGTATGCGCTCATTCTCCTAACAGGGAATTACCTCAACAGCAACCCTGTGTGTCTCCCTGATTTATATAGAATTGATCTGATAATGAATCATATTACTCTGATTCTGATGTTTCCTTATGTTTTTTGAATAAGACGAAGTACACATCAAACTCAACATTCCTGAGTTTATCCCATAAATGAGGTTCCAAAGCCAGATGCTTACTTAAAATGGCTAAAGTGGTGGTATGGATTTTCATTGATCTGCCTATGTACAATGTGCCAAAATAAAGGGAGTTTGCTTAGAACAGGCATTATTGCTCTTCCAAAAAAAAAAGTCTTTTTTTAATTGCCAGAATGGGTTGGTTCTGGTTTTCATCTTTCACTACTTTAGATTTTTTGTAACCAAAGATGCATTTAATTACTAAGGGGAGGAGGGAGGGATGCTGATTTGGTTAATGATGGTTCCTAGGCATTTTTAAAGTTTTTATGGGATTGTATGTGTATTGACAGCATGTGGTTGGGTGGGGAACAGAGTCCTTATGCATTTTAATATATATTTCACCTATTTTAAGTTACAATTGACATGATCAGAATGGGATATTTAAGTGTCCACCATTAGTTGCCCCCTTTTCACCCCCAGCCACCCGCCTCAGCCAATTCTTAGCCAGCTTTCCTCCTCTGCTGCCCCTCCCCCAGTAATTTTCCACAGCCAATGGCACCCTGGCTCTTTACCCCTTGCCCTTTGTCCCTGCCCATTCGCCCAGACCTTATTTGATCCAGTCCTTTGGTTGCACGGGACAAGAAGCCACCAGCCAAATTGGAGCAGGGGCAGTGAGCAATCTGTGGCAGACTGTGGGAAGACAGTACACCATCATGGTGGCCAGCTGGGGGTTTTCACCAGAAAACTGGTGGCAGTGCATGCAGAAGCAATCTTGGAGATGTATGTGGGGTCTGTTGGGCAACTGGTGGTAGTGGCAGCAGCCTGCAAAAGTGATCAGAGGGGTGCACCAGGCAAGCAGCAGAGGTTTTTGAGCAATAACTATAGGTTGGAAGCATGAGATTCAGCTCTGGCCTTGTCTTCTGGAGACAGAACTGTGTTAGGAGAGCTTTCCTACTGTTAAGTTTGAGTAATGAGAGGCTGAACCAGAGCATGAGTGCAACAATACTTTATTATAACAATAAAGGGCTGACTGTGCTTGCCACGCCTGGAACTGGCTCGCAGCAATCAGCAACTGGTTGGACCCCGCAGCCTGCTTTTATAGCTGGCTGCTGGAGAGAACCAACCAATGAGGAAAGGGGGAAGAACGCCCACACAAAGTGAGTGGACCTGAGTGAGAACTCCTAGAGTCCTCAGGACATAACACCTACCATTAAAATGGGACAAGCCATTGCTTCTGCATTTGGAGATCTGTGTGGCACCCATGCAGCTGAGGGAGAGCATAGCCACAGACAGGCAGGTAGTGTGGCATGGCAGGCTTCAGCTTAATTTTCTACCCAGAAGCAATTCAGAGGCTTCATTTAGATTTCCCACTACCACCACTGGCGTGCACAGCAGAAGGAGTAAAATGCAGCTGCTTATCTGCTCCAGGGAGATAACCTGTCCTGTGGTAAACCCTGTGCCATGGGTCCTTTTGCCCATCACCACCGTTGCCACTGATCACCGCTGCCCATCACTGCCGTTGCTACTGATTGCCGCCACCTGTCGCCGCCTTCACACATTCTGTTTTCAGCCTCCATGCGCCCCATTCTTGGTTTCCACGTGTCCCAATTTTGGCCCATTCCAGGCGGGAGAGATTGCTGTTGCTGCCACTGTCTATCTCCATCACCACTGTTCATCATTGCCTATTGCCACCGAACAGCAGCGGTGATTGGCAATGATAGGCATGGAATGGGCAAAAATGGGACATGCGGAGGGGACATGGGACACAGGGGGTGTGGAGGCCAGTGGATGGGTGGGGCTTTGGCAACATTTGCTCTATAAGACACATAGACATTTCCACCCACTTTTTTTGTGGGGGAAAGTGTGACTTTTAGTGTGAAAAATACAGTATATTGTTTCTTGCTTTCTGGAGTGATCGAGGTTTTTTTTTTTCTGTGTGACATTGTTTCAGTCATTTGAAGAACATTATCAAATTCCTATACAGCATTCTTTCCCCAGAACTAGAAATGCTCTGTTTTTCAGTCTCTATTCATTGTCCATTGATCATCTCCACTGTTCCTTTAGGATCCCATTTCAATTTTAGTATGTTGCATGGCCACCGTGGTTGCTTTTAGATTGCTACTAATTTTGTTAAAGGAAAAATCCTTATTGACTTCAGCAGGATAGCAAAAGGCAAGATGCTGATTTTGTTTAAATCATTGCTAGATTAAGTGTCTGTCTTCAGGGCGGAGGAATGTGCCCATTGCTCTGGAGACGGCTCTGGCAGGAGGAATTTTTACGACCCTGTTACTTGGATACCAGATTGTAAACAGGCTGGAGAGGGCCTCTTTTTATGGCTTTGCCTCCCTTCCAGATGAGCAGAAGAAGATCAGCTTTTGTTTTACTTATAAGGACACAGGCATGATTCCTCAGACTCTCTCACTGCATTTGTAGAAGGTTTTAAGACAGAGGTTTGATTTTCCTTTGCGAGCTGGGAAATTTCTGACTCTCCTTGTTATACAAATGGAGTCTTTGAGATAGCAGGAAAACAAATTGAGCAGAGGAGAGGTGGGGTGGGTTCTTGTAATTCAAACTGGCTTTGCAACTCTGTGGCTCAGAAAGAGCTCTCTTTGTCTCTAGCATGTGGGGGAATTCCAGCTCCTCCCACCATCCAAACAGCATGTAAAAGGTTCCGTTGCACACAGAGAGAAAGACGATGAGAATTCAGGCTTAGATTAGCATTGCATATTCACTCCTGGCTTCAATATTACTTTGCTTTATCACAAATCCAAATTAACTGTCTTTATACTGATGGGCTTCAGGACTTCAAATTAACCATCTTTTTACTGTTCTGTATTCTGTACAGTGGTAGATTTTGTCTTCTGTACAGATGCAGATAGATAGACTCAACAAAACATTCATACAAAGTCTTTATTATTGGTTCATCAGGTATCCTCATAACTCACATTTGTGATGAAGTTCTTCTTAACGTCCAATCCTTTGTATATCTGTCTTGTAGGTAAAAAGATGGTTATCTCCTTATCCCTTTCCTCCCATCTCATAGCGGTAGAGGTAGAGCAGTTACCACGAGTCCGTGAGTTCAGACAAGAGTGAAGAAACCTCCCCCAACCCATCGAGGGTTAATTTAGTGACCAATCAGGATTACAGATGTGGTCACATGACATGCACTACATTTCCCAGGATACCTTAACTACATTTACCATGATACATTCCCTTAAGGGGACAGCTCACAATTGCTAACTAACTATCCAATTCCCATACACTGGCCGGACAGCACAATTTCTCTCTGTCTTTCTTAAAGTGAGATCATAAGCATCTTCATGAAGTAAGGATGCAAGCAACAGGATTTATGTCCTTGTACCAATGTTGGGGCACAAATTCAAAAAAAAGCAGAGTCATGATGTTATTGTTGTCACATGCTTATGAATGTGATGCCTAGAACTGGACATAATATAGGGCTGTATGACCAATATTCCTTGATAAATAGTTGCATCTTGAATGGGTAACCGTATACATTAAATAACAGTGATACAAACTGTAAAAACTGTTGATACAATTAAAAATTGCTCTTTTTTGCAACTATATCACATTATTCCTTCAAATATGGTTTCCAATAACTTTTTAACAAGTACTACATATTACAAAGCAGGATATCTTTTATCCCATACCTGCTTGTTTGATTTTTGTTTACAATTTAATAACTGTTACATTTTCCTCTATTCACTTCATTCTGTTATTTCATTACATTTGTCTAACTTACTGTCATTGTTCGGAAATTCCATTTCTGTCTCCTTGGGTGTGACATAGGTCACTCAGTTCTGTGTTATTTGCATATCTAATTAGCTTTCCCTCCATCTCAGAATACATCAAAAGGTCCAAAGCCTGTGATTCAACTTTGTACCACTCCCTGCAGTCCTCCATTGCAATTTGATGAGGAATCACTCACATTTGCAAATTTGCAGATCACCCTAAGTTAGCAGGAATAGCCAATACTCCAGAAAACAAGTTCAGGATCCAAAGCAATCTTGACATACTTGAACAATGGGCCTATCCAACAAAATGAAATTTAATAAGCAGAAAAGCAAGTTTTTACACTTATGCAGGAAAAACCAAAGGTACAAGTACAGATTAAGCAAAAACATGGCTCCAAAACAGTAACTGTGAGAGGGACCTTGGAGTCTTAGTGGATGATCACTTAAACCTGAGTCAGCAGTATGCGGCAGCAGCCAAACAAGTTAATATAATCCTTGGTTGTATAAACAGAGGCATAGATCAAAATCACATGAAGTATTAGTACCCCCTTATAAAGCCTTAGTAAGACCACATCTGGAACACTGCATCCAGTTTTGTTCACCACATTACAAAAAAGATGTTGAGACTCTGGAAAAAGTGCAAAAAGAGCAACTAAGATGATGAAAGGCCTGGAGACTAAAACATATAAAGAACAGTTGCAGGATTTGGGTTTGGCTAATCTAGAGAAAAGAAGGACTAGGGGGGATATGATAGCAGTATTCCAGTATTTGAGAGACTGCCACAAACAGGAGGATGTCAATTATTTTCCAAAGCAATAGAGGGGAGAAGAAAAAACAATGGATGGAAACTAATCAAAAAGCAAAGCAACCTGGAATTAAGGAGAAACTTCCTAACAACCAGTTGAACAACTAGCCGTCAGAAGTTGTGGGTGCTTCATCATTGGAGGTTCTAAGAAGAGACTGGACAGTCAGTTGTCTGAAATGGTATAGGGCTGTGATGGTGTACCTATGGCACACGTACCCAAAGTGGAATGCAAAGCCATGTCACCTGGCACATATGGCCTTGCCTGTTTGTCTTCCAGGTTTCTGGCATGCATGCGCATGTGATGATCAGCTGTCCTTCACGTGTGTAGCAGTGCCGAAAACCAGTGTGCACATGCATGTCAGCCAGATGATTGTTGGGTGCGTATGCATGCCAGAACCCAGAAGTTTGGCTTTTCCAGAGCATGGCCCCAACGAGCGTGCATGCGACATTTCCGCACCACCTTTTTGGCACTTGGTGCCGAAAAGGTTCATCATCACTGGTATAGGGTCTCCTGCCTTTTGATTGATTGATTGAAGTATGATTTTTTGAACCAACTATTTCTTTAGTTGTCATTCTTTCAGTCCACATACAATTTATTTGGTAACAAGTTCTATTCTCAAAATCAACAAATAACTTTCTTATTCTGATACTGCTGTTAGTAAGAGTGGGGAATCTGATGCACCCAGGTTTTTGGATGAATATATTTTAAATTACAATTTTGAATCCCTCAGAGATAATAATGAAATCACAACACATACAATAATCTCCACTTTTCAAATGTTACAATATCGCTCAGAACTAAAGCTATCTGCAAAAAATGCAGCATATCTGAGAAACAACTATGTAATTGCATTCACAAAGTTGCACACATATAAAGTACATATTCAGAGGTAGAAGAAAACAGGTATGAAAAATTTTGGTGGATTCAGAAGCTGAAGCATATTTGTACAGGGCAATGAAACTCACAGAACTACTATTCTTAATTAGGCATATCTGTTCAAATAATTTGATTCATGACTTAAAGAAGACAGCCCTGTTATAACTCAGCATGAAAGTACCTTCCACTGAGGCTTTTTATTCAGCTTCTTTTCCATTATAGGATCATCAGTGAAGTTAGTACAGCTGGTTGCCAAGGATTACTGTAATATAATGTAGCTTGTCAGTCAACAAGCTATATACAATGTGATCTCCAAAGGAAAAACACCAATTTCGTTGCTTTAAAAGTTAAACAGCTGTTAACCAGAGAAAAAACTGTCAAAATTCATTTATCTAATTATTTAGGTAGACAGAAACATGTGCATACTGTATTATAAAGCATCTTTAACACAGTATTATTCAGTTCTTCAATGCACTGTGAAAATAGACATTTGTCACAAAAAGTGAGTCAGACAAAATTATTTCATCCCTATAAACACTTTCAGTCTATCACACTAACCTGACATCAGTACAGGTATTACCACCAATGAGAAAGTACTTAAAGTATTACCAATGCAATAGCAATGAAGTATTTCAATAATAGTTTAGTAGAAAGACAGGCATTAAAGTGAATGAATACATACATAAATCTAGACACCAAATATATCCATGTAGGTGTATGAGGTTCTTCTAGAAGCAAAGGCAGTTGGAAGAATACACGGGGCTTTAGCACAAAATGACAGTAGCTCCTACTGAAACAGAGGTGACTGAACCCAGGTGGCTTTCTTTAGGGTCAGCCCAATTATACTGTTATTTTCAGAAGGCTACAAAATACTCTGCAATAATGCTCTGTTACAGTCCTACTTAGAAACAAATTTTGATGGATTGTGTATGTTTTTCAAAATGGTGAATATACTTCATCTGAACTTACATTTTAGAGATGTCCCTTTGCAATTATTTTTTTCATTGATGCCAAAGTATGATGGCATGAAAATAGTCTTCATAAAGGACTAGATTTTATAAAAGAAGCCAACTTATAAATCACCTTGTACTAGAATTATAATTTCCTTCCTTTATTTCATATATGTTAGAAACAGTACAGATTATACAATGAAAAAATTGTAATTATTAATAGCTATTTTTTTCATAGTACTGTGATTTTTTGAATGTTAAATCAATTTACTTAAGTCTAAATAGAGATGGATGCCATAAAAATTCTCAACATTTTTGCTGCTGTTATTTCAGATTTGTGGAATGGGGATATGTTCCCTCATGTAATTTTGTATGAATTTGCCCTTTTGCTAACACTTGCCCTAAACAAAATAACACAAATTAAAAACATTTTAGTTTCTTTCTGAAATGAAATTTGTTTCCTTTCCCCTCTTTTACTGTAATAGCATTCTTCCTAAAGTCAGAGTGAAGTCAGGACTATGAAACAATGCTCCCTACCCTGGGGTTTTTCTCTTAACCTTGAAAAGTTGAAAAAGGGTGGTAATTTACGTCAGTTTTCAGGCATGTAGCAGAGATATTAGCTGAGAAGTCTTGGCATAATTTTAAAAGAACAGAACATTCTTCTCAGAAAAAATCCTAATAGCTGCACAATTGACCAGAAAAACCTTCTATTGTCATTGAAAACATTGCTTAATTTGAGAAGAGTAATTACAGCTTTGCTTCTGCTCTTTAAATGTGTTCATTTTAAGGCCTGTTATTTTAATGATTTTTTTTTTAGTTCAAGCTAACTAACTGTTCAAGTAACAAATTGCACTATATATTAAATTACAGTAAAAACCTTTCAGTGAAAATGATGCTCCCAGAAATCCCAGGCATCTGGCTGGGTGGTTGTAGATGTTTCTCCCATGCATTCAGCTTTTTCCTGCTTGCTGCTTTGTTCAGACTTGATTTGCAGGATTCCCACAGTAGGGCAAAAGTTTGCTTCTCCAGGTTACCACTTTTGCAGAGTTTGCTTTATTTAGGCTCTGCCTCTCCTCCTTACTCAAGAAAGTAAAAACTCTTGAAACTTGGTATTTCAAAAGGAATCTTTTATTGAGCAGAAGTGATAGCAGAACAAGAGCAAAGCAGACTCTGAATTCCCTCAGGCAATACAGTTAGAATTAAGGCATTAGAGACCCCTCCTATAAACCCAATGTGGATTCAGCCAATCCGCAGGTGTGAAGATATTATTGTAAAGGCCATTCTGAGAACCAGATAAGCAAGCATTCCCAGGGTCATCTTCTGCTAGCTTATGGTCATTAACCATTATAAAACAACGGTTGTCAAAAGTAGGAATAAAGGAATGGCAGTATCACTTTACGGATCTGACAGCAATGCTGTACCCCATGTCAGGGGCCTGGACTGTACTTATTGCTTTTTCCTTGCCTGCTAATAACATTTTGAACTCTTAGGGTGCTTGGTATTTGACCTAAGCATAGAACAAACCACAGGAAAGAAATTTCTTCTAACATGTTTCCCTCAACATTCTGCTAGGCTGGTGAGGTTTTTTTCAAAGTTTGTGTGTGTATGTGTGAAGAGATTGAAGCATATAACTTTGCCCTAAAGAGAGGGGTTTTTTTGTAAAAAGTTTTTTATTTTTTCACATTTCAAAAACATCTTTTTTTAGTAAATGGCATGATTCCAGGTTTTCACATGTCCATCCAAACATGACCTTAGTTACACATTCATTTTTCACATTTGATTTCATATCCTATCATTACATTACACATTTTCTATAATTTTTCTCAAATACTTTTCTCAGACGTACATATATTTTCTGTTCATTTCTTAACCTATTTCTTTTTACTTTAAATAATTCTTATATCTTCATATTCATTATACTTTATACTTTTATCTGTTTGCAATTTCATCACATATTCTTATTTCATCATTTCAAAAATTCCATCCCAATTCAAACAATTAAAAAAATTTTCCCCACAATTACCAATTTGAGTGTACCACCCCTTTACCTTATACATCATTTAACTAACTCCTTTAATTTCCAATAATAATTGACTTTTTAATTATCACCTAAAAAAAAAAATAAATACATAACACATGTGCATTTTAGGCTGGATTCCACATGGCACTTTCCCCTTCAGTTACATCAAATCATTAATAATTTCAATTAAATTAATCTATTCAATTAATCATAAAAACTGACCTCTTTACAACAATCCTTACAATTCATTTCAACTATATTCTTAGAATTCATTAAACATAGTTAATACACTTAATCATAGTTTCTCTTTTTCACATTTATTCCATTTATCTCTATGTATAATTTAACAAAAAACAGAATTCTAATAACAAAAAACATCAGTTCCAATCTTTTCATTTTAAAAGTCTATATTTTCCTACCTTCTAAGTAATTTATTACTTCAAATACATTTATAATACACCACATTACCTTACAGAATCCCCTTTCTTAATCCTTATCTAACCATTATCTCTGTCTTTTAAATAAACAATTTCTTTTCATTTTTGTTCGATTTCCATACCTCTTTACTTCCTGATTCTTTTTCTTATTACTTCTTTTTTCCTTCATTTTTTCCCTCCTTTTCTTACTCCAGTTTTTATCCCCCTCCCTCTTTAAAGCTTTCTTCTGTAATTCCCTTTTCTGCTGTTTCCTTTTACTTTGTTTGGCTTTCAAAACATTCTTTTCCCCCTTCGCTTTAATATTCATTGCTCCAATTGTTTGTTATAGATGGCCTCTTCTTTAATCAGCTCCTCCCCTTGTGGAACTCCTTGTTGTTCTTCATACTCCAGAATCACCATTTCTAATGATTGTAAGGCAAGACAGCACAACTCACCTCTTTCATGTAGCATTTCTTTTATGTTTCTTAGTTCCATTTTTAATTCCAGAAAAAGTTCTGCCATTTTTTAAACACTTCTATTATATTTTCTTTATCGGCCCTAAAGAGAGTTTTATGTACCAGCTTTATATGGGAAATGCTTCTAAGGGTAGCTACTTCAGTAAATGGATTATGATCAAGAAATCATTTTAGTTAATATTTTTTGTAAAAGTATATCTGACAAGTTTTTAAAATTCAGCTTTGACCCACCGATAGCTATATTGAGTTAATGTCAAAAGAACTATGAGAATTAAGATAAAATTTCCCTAACTGGCTGATTTGAAAGATAGATCATTAAACATCATGTCACTGATTGCAATTACCAATTGACGTTTTAAACATTTATGATTGTTCCTGAGAATCAGGAGTTGGTAGCAGTCATTATTTTCCCATTCAGGAGCTCAAAAAGGTACTTCTTTGTCCTGTTCTATAAGGTATATTAGCTTGAGAGATAGTGATTGGTGCAAAGTTATCTAATGACTTTATATGGCTAGAGGGGACTTGAACCTGAGTCTTTCTATAACTTCTCTAACGCCCCCAAAACTACTAAAAAGGTCCTCTCCCTAATTTTTTTTTCAGATGAAGTGACATTGTTCTCTAAAGATGACAGAAGTTCACAACCTAAGGGGAAAGCTGTTATCTCAAATCAGTTGGGGCCCATTCCAAGGAACCACATTTCCTCCAGCCCCAGGTTTTCCGCCTTATTCAAATTCAGTTTTAACCTGCTGTACCTCATATAGTTTACAATTTGGCTCAGGCAGGAGCATACTAGAACACACAAAAAAAATGTGGGTATCATCCACATATAGATCACCCCACATTCTCTGACAATCACTCCCAGAAGCATCATATATAGTAAGAATACAGGGGTCAAAATGGAATTGTGCTACACTCCATAATCTGTGTGGCAGAACAATTATCTCTGAAGACTAATCTAGACATGCAACCATCTCTAAAATGAATCCCTTCCCACTTTCAACAAATATATTCTATAACCAGCTACTGGCATTACCAGAACCCCCATTATAAGTGCCATTGTTTATTTTTCATTAATTGTAGTTACACATCACAGTTCCATTTTTACCAGAAGGTGGAACAGAAAAATATTGGTAAAGTAGCTTTATTACACCCTTCTTCTTATATATAAAATCTTAATCTAAGAAATAGTTACTTGGCTCTCTACTCCCTAAAGTGCTTTCAAGCATCAAAACAATACATTTTAATATGTCCAGAAAGAATATGACCTGGTCTGTCTTCAGGCAGAGAATTACTAATAGAAGGAAGTTCATGTCTAAAAATGTACAAATTAATATTATCTCTATTATAGAAATCCAATGTTTTTTTTTTCTAATTACACGTAATAACCTGTTGTTCTGGATAAAATAAGTGACTTCTCTCAGCTGGATAATAGACTCTGATCGTAAAATGGACCTTCCTAACTTCTCTCCTGCAGCCCTTTTTTCCCTCACAGGTCTATTCTGAACAGTGATGGGATTCAAAAAAATTTACTACCGGTTCTGTGGGCATGGCTTGGTGGGCTTGGTGAGTGTGGCTTGGTGGGAGTGGCAGGGGAAGGATACTACAAAATTCCCATTCCCTCCCCACTCCTGTGGGAAGATTACTGCAAAGTCTCATTCCCTCCCTACCCCACTAACCTGATTTCCAGCTCTATTCTTCTGTGCAGGGCAACAAAAGAAGACCCAGCCAATTAGCTGGGACTCAGGAGTCAGAGAATAGATGGAGGCCGGGCCAGACAGAGGTGGTATTTGCCGGTTCTCTGGACTACTCAAAATTTCCACTACTGGTTCTCCAGAACTGGTCAGAACCTGCTGAATATCACCTCTGATTCTTAAGGATGAATGAGGAATTCCCCTAACATAAGCCATTCAGTCATAGAAAAAGTTAATTTGATGCCAGATTACATTTTCACTAGCCATATTACTTCCAATGCCTGTTGGTATAACCTCTAAATTATTTTGGATTAGGTAAGTATGGGTAATAAATGCAAACAGTTTATGTCTACAGAGTACAGCATTCAATCAGAAACAAAAAAGAATAACAGATGAAGCATGAAAGATCTAGTTTGACCTTGGTTCATCATAGTCAAGGATTTCTATACAATTTTTCTATACAATAAGCAATCAAGAATAGCTTAATATAGTTGAATTCTATTCTTATTCTGCAGACAGGCAACTGATTTTTGGCATATAATAATGGGAGTTCAATGAGGTTTCTTTTTTAACATTTACCAATCATACAATTCCAGAGAGAGTAATTATGTGAAATAGACATTAGTTTTCTGTCAGTAATTTGCTGAATTTGCCATCACAGAACATTTGAAGTTGTCACATACTTTCTGTATTGTACTCAGCCTGACAACTATTTAGAAGCAAATGTCAAAATCTCTAAGAAAACAAAGGCAGTTTGGGGCCATTCGCTATATAAATATAATGAAACATAATGAAATAACCTAGCATAAAAGCAAATTAATAGGAATGAAATCAATAGTGACATCAACAAGCAAGACTGGCCTATGATAAAAGACCAAAACTCAAACACCAAATAGAATACAACAAGAGAATCAGAGTCATAGCAAGTGGTCCAGTCTAACCTCCTGCTTAGACAGCACCCATTAGAGTATCTCTCACAAATGACTATCCAGCTTCCTTTTGAAGATTTCCAATGAAGAAGAACAATTAATCAATGGAACAGTTTGCCTCCCAGAGTTGTGGGTGCTCCATTGCTGGAGGTCTTTAAGAAAATATTGGACAGCTATTTGTTTGTAATGGAATACAGTTTCCTGCCTTGGGCGGTAGGTTGGACTAGGTGACTTCCAAAGTCTCTCCCAGCCCTATGATTTGAGAATTTTAAGAATTCACTACTTAATATGATTCATCAACCAACAGCTCATATATTCAAGATGTTTCTTCTGATGGTTATCATGAACCAGCTTTTTTGTAATTTTAACTCTGGTACTAGTTCTGCCTCTGGAGCAAAATAGTCTACACTTTCTTATATGTGACAGCCCTTTAGATACACTATTTGAAGACTGCTATCATACCACCCCTCAATCATCTATTTTATAGGCACTTCCTTTTAACTGTCCATGGGAGGGGTTCATGATAAGAGTTTCCAGATCTTTTATTATGTAGATAGTTGTCTTCTAAATTTGCTCAGATTGTCATTAACTTTTTTGAACTGTGATGCCTAGCAGTGATATAGGGATTGAACCAGGACAGAATTATTATTATTGTTGTTTATTTATTTTGTCAAACAATTATTAGATAACAGGTATAAGTATAAACATGGTTATAAATACATGAAATGGATACGAATAAGAAAAAAAAAGAAACAATAGGACAGGGATGGTAGGCACCTTATGGTGCGCGTATGCATGCCCCCTACACATCTCTTAGGAAAGGGGTGAGGTCAATAGTAGACAGTCTAATGTTGAAGATTTTGGGGTTTGGAGAAGAAACCACAGAGTCAGGTAGAGTATTCCAGACATTGACTACTCTGTTGCTGAAGTCGTATTTCCTGCAATCAAGTTTGGTGCGGTTTATCTTTAGTTTGTATCTATTTTGTGCTCTTGTATTGTATTGGTTGAAGTTGAAGTATTCATTGATAGGTAGGACATTGCAATATATAATTTTATATACTATACTTAGATCAGACCAAAGGCGGCGTAGTTCTAGGTTGTCTAGGTCTAAAATTTCAAAAATTTCAAGTCTGGTGGCATAAAGTATTCTGCTATGAGTAGAGGAGTGGAGGATTCTTCTCATAAAATATTTCTGGACTTTTTCAATTGTATTAATATCAGATATGTAATGTGGGTGCCAGACTGATGACCTGTATTCAAGTATTGGTGTAGCAAATATTTTATATGCCCTAGTTAGAGTAATATTACCAGAGAAAAAGCTATGCAGGATTAAGTTAACAACACTTAATGCCTTTTTGACTATGTAGTTAATGTGGGCTCTAGCACTTAGATCATTTGAGATGAGTACTCCAAGGTCCTTGACAAAGTTTTTGTCATCAACAAGGTCTTGACTATTCAGCTTGTATTTTATTTTTTGATATTTTTTGCCAATATGTAAGGTAAAGCATTTATTTGTTGAGATTTGAAGTTGCCATTTGTTTGACCATTCTGACACATAGTCAAGGTCTTTTTGAAGGGTAGTAGCATTGTCAGTGGTGTTGAATTTTACATCATCAGCAAAAAGAATGCAGTTGCTCTTAATATAATCACAGAGGTCGTTAATATAGAGTATGAAGAGAGTTGGTCCTAGAACACTACCTTGGGGGACACCACTGTTGACAGGTACAGGATTTGATAGGACACTCCCAATTTTGACCATTTGTTGCCTGTTTGACAGGAATGCTTCTATCCAGTTATGTAGGTGTCCAGAGATACCATAAGATCTTAGTTTTAGGATTAGTTTGTTGTGTACCACTGAATCAAAGGCTTTACAGAAGTCTGTGTAAATTGCGTCAATTGCTTTGCCCTGATCAAGTTGTGTAGTCCATATGTTTTTACAGTGCAAGAGTTGCAAGTTACAGGACAGTTTCCTTCTGAAATCAAACTGTTTGTTAGAGAGTAGGTTTTTTGTCTCTAAGTAGAGGATAATGGATTGGTTAATAATTGATTCCATGACTTTACAGGTGATGCAGCATAAGGAGATTGGTCTGTAATTTTCAACTAGGCTGGGGTCTCCCTTTTTGAAGATGGGGATGACCGTGGCTAGTGACCATAGTTTTGGCAAGGAGCTGATCCTGAAAGATTTTTCAAAGATTATGCTTAGAGGTTCAGCTATGGCAGTGGATAACTTTTTTAAGAAGTAGACACATAGTCCGTCCGGTCCAATAGATAGAGATGGTTTTAGATTGCATAGTGCTTTTGCAACATTGTCGTCTGTAAAATCGATATGTATTAGATTATTGTAGTTGTCTGTGGTTCGGCTAGGAAATATTGGGCATGATCCATTGCTGTTTACAAATACTGAGCCAAAGAATTTGTTAAAGAGGTTGGCTTTATTAGTGTCATCATTGCAGTCTTTACCATTAGGTCTTTTCAGGGGTGGGATGGACCTTGAGTCTTTTAGTTTATTGTTTACAAAATTGTAGAAAGCGCGGGTGCATAGAAGGTTTTCTTCTTGTTTAGTGTGATGATTGGTACATTCAGTCTTTATCTGGTGGCTTAAATTTTTGTATCGGCTTTTGAAGTTGGCAATGTGACCAGATTTGTTTTTCCACCAAAGGGATCTCTTTTTGGATTGAAGCTTCCTTATTGTTATGGGTAATTTGTTTTTTTTGTTTATTTTGGGAGTTGTTATTGGTACATATAGTTTGATGACTCTTTTGACTTCAAGTAAAAATATGTTGTAATGGTCTTCTACAGTATTGCATCCAGTGAATAGAAATTGCCAATCAAGGGATGAGAGATCATTGTTTATAAGATCATAGTTGCCTTTTTTGAAGTTATAATTGGGGATTCCATCATTGTGATGATTTTTGTGTGGACATATGTTGAGACAAAGTCAATCATGTTGTGGTCACTGTTGGAAAAGGGTTCTTTAATTTGTATTCCGTAAATTGAATTCAAACTATTGCAGAAGACAAGAACAAGGCAGTTGTTAAGTCTAGTGTTGTTGGTTACTAGTTGTTCTAGTCCCAGATTTATTACTGCATTGTAGAAGGTTGCATGTGTGGGTTCAGTTGTACATTCGTTAAGGGCCCAGTTAATATGAGATAGATTGAAGTCACCAAGAAAGTTAAATGCTTGTGGGCAGGATGCTGCCCATGTTAGTAGTGTATTTAGCTTGTTTGTATGTTCGATGTCATAATCAGGGGCTCTGTAACATAGTAAGAACCGAAATGTGATATTTAAGGATAGTTCACAGATGATGGTCTCAGGAATAGGAAGCTCCTGGGTAACTTGTATGTTTTTTAGATGTAGGGACTTTTTATAGAAGATAGCAACACTACCTCCTCTACGGATTTCATGATCTGATCAGTAAACATGATAGTCTATTACTGTGGTAATGGAGTCAGGGAGAGATGCGTTGAGCCATGTTTCACAGACAAATATAATGTCGAATTTAGCTGTGTTTAATAAGAGGAGAAATTCAGGTATTTTATTTACAAGGCTTCTTCCATTGATTAGCTTGCATTTAAGGCCAGTTGTGGTTGGAATAGAGTTAGTTAGGGGTGTGTGTGCCTAGTTTTGAGTGATGTTGGATTGGATGGGGTGGGGTTGGATGTGGAGTTGTGGGTTGTGTGCTTTTCTTTTGATGCAATCAGCATGATAGTCAATGTATAGATCCTTTTCTCCATTGTCTAGATGGTTTTTGAGTTCTGCGCAGAGTTCACAGGAGTGGATTCTTTGCAGTATGGATAAGTCTGGTTTTGAGCGAAGTTTTTTGTGGTTGGGATTGGTTTTTGCAATAGTGTTTATTGTATGAATGAATATGCGTTTTCTGGACTCATTTTTGCATACAACTCTACAAAATCTTGGGGCCACAGAGCTGTCATTGTATTTGAACTCAGGGCCATCTCTGGTTATTTCAATTATATCTTCAGGAGAGATGTTTGTTGTATTTGAGTTGCTTATGATATCGTGAACTTTGGTGATGTTGTCTGATTCGTTGGTGTCTTCAAGACCAAATAAGATGGCATTTGGACATTTCTGTTCACATTCCATGATGTCTTTGATGAGTAAGGGAATATTATTTGTGGAATTATTTGATGGGATAGTAATTGTTTGTGGCTGTGGTTTGGTGGTTATTTTTGGTTGTTGTTGTGACTGTAGTTGAGGTGGTTGTGGTTGTTATGGGATTTGATTTTGAGGTGATAGGTACTCACTTATCTGTGCTGTATTGTTTTTTTTTCAAGAGAGATTAGGCTTAGTTGTATAGTTGTTTCAAAACGTGTTGCTAAGCGTTCTTCTATTGAGTGAATGAATGATTCTATGCTTTCAACTCTGTCAGGTAGGGTATTCAGTTTGTTTAGCTTAGGAGAACATGATGGACATAGATAAAAGAATGTATCTTAATTTTTAACCATATCAGCTAGGCTTTTGTTTGCGTTTAAGCAGGCAGGGTGAACTTGATTGTTGCATAGGCGGCATTTGATGTAAATTTCGCTTTCATTGATGGTTTCAAGACATCTGAAACATGTGCAGGAGTCTGGGAGGTCATTGGTAGAGATATTTTTCTTTTGTTTTGGTCTGGAGTTTTTGTCTGGCATGGTCAATGGCAATAGTACACTAAACAATTACAATAGCTAGTTAATGTGATAGGTAGACAGTTACTTAATGAATGTTGGTAATTAATAATTGTTAATTGATATGTTAGAGAACAAATCAAAAGTAAGGTTACTTATTACTAAAAATGAATCGATTATTCAAATCACTCTAATCAAATAATTTTGCTAAGCAACAAACAGCCTAATTAATTACATTAATCACTAAACACACCAGTCAATTAAATTCACCAAATCACTGATTTTACTAATCAGATATTCACCAATCACACTATGTGCAGTAAACACTCAATCACACTAATCAATAAAAATAATAAATCAATTAATCATTTGATAAAAAATAATTATTTTAAAGAAATTGATTTGGAGACATCATTATCTAATCTTTGATATAGGTCTTGAGGTAGAAAGTTATAAGTTTTGAGATAATGAAAGTAATGAAGTAGTATTGAGAGTCAGCAAGTAAAGGGTTATTGCTTGGCTAGTTGTTGATATCTGAGAATAGGTTTATAACCCCTAATATACTGGCAGGAGGCCTCTTTTCCTGGGCTGGAGAAACAACAGTTTCTTTGTGACAAACAGGTTTTAAAACATGAACAGAGGAAACATTTTCAAGTCCTACTCAAGCTGTTTTCCTCTTTCCTCTTGAAAACAATCAGTGAGTGAGGGTTTACACTCTCTTTCTTGTTTTGTAGATTGAGTTTTTGAGATAGTAAAGATGCAAAGATGCTGAAGGGGGCGATCTCCGGCCCCTTCTCTTTGAATTTTAAAAAAGTTTGTGGCTCTGAGAGAGAAAATAATTCAGGGAGAGGATTTGGGCAATCTAATTACTTATAACCTTGCTTTGATTTATTGCTGCTGTTATCTGATCCGCTGGGGTCACTCGTAAAAACTGTTGGTTTTGAACATGCTGAAATAAGAGCAATACATGCAGCTGACTCTGATCAAGAAAGGACTGAAAAATTCCTTAAAGATTTGGTCTCTCTATCCTCCCTCCTTGTTTCTCCCTGCCAGTTGTCCAATGTGGCTCCAGGGAAATTGTGTGGGGGATATTAATGGAGACACATTGTCTGGCGTGGAAGATACTTCGATCAGCTGTGTGGGGAATTTAAATGAAGGTACGTTGTTTGAGCTCCGCTGGCTCCAAGTGATCCAATTCAAGACCAGTGCGGTTAATAGGGCTCGATGGAAAGAACGTCTCTGGGGAAGGAGAGGAGGGCTCCAGATCAGTTAGCAGGAGCTCTGCCAACGTGATTAGGGCTCCAGGGCTTCGGAATCCAGCGTTTTTTGGGCTTGTTTTTTGGGCTCCAGTTTACTCACAGTTACTGGAGCAGGCAGTAGCTTTAAAGGTGATTTCTGGTGCAGGCAGCAGCTTTAAAGGTGATTTCTAGTGCAGTCGGTGGCTTTATAGGGAGATAGTGCTCAAGGAGCTAGAGCTTCACCTTCCTAGTTGGGCACCGCCATCATTGCATTATCTACTGTAAAATCAATATGTAGTAAATCATTACAATTTGTTGTGGCATGACTAGCAAATGGGGGGAGGGGGGGCAGCAGCCATTGCTGTCAACAAAGACTGAACTGAAGAATGTATTAAAAAGACTGGCCTTAACAGCTTCATCATTACAGTCTTCCCTGTTAGGCCCTTTTAGGGGCGGGATAGTTTTTAAGTCTTTAAGTTTGGTGTTTACAAAACTATAGAAGGATTGGGTGGATTTTGAGTTTAATACACTTCCTATACAGTTTCTTCAATGTCAGTTTTCATCAATACCTGAGAAGATACTGGAAAAGATAATAAAAAAAACAGATCTGTGAACATCTAGAAACAAATAAAATAATAATTAGAAGTCAGCATGGATATGTTAAAAACAGATCATGCCAAACGAATCATATTTAATTCTTTGACAAAGGAATTAAATTAATACGCCAGTGAAATAATGTGGACATAGTATACTTAAACTTCAGAAAATCATTTGACAAAGTAAACTGCAACCTACTTCTTAGCAAGCTAGAAAAAAGTGGGATAGATAGCACAACCACCAGACAGATTTGTAACTGGCTGACAAACCCTACTCAAGGGCAGAGGGGAGGGGGAAAGGCACATAAGAATTCTCCCTGTCTCTGCAGCATTGGTCATGTGACTGAATGGGCATGGCCAACTCAAAGTTACTCACAGCAAGGTGCTGCCTCACCTTGCCATGAGTGATGTTGAGTTGGCCATGCCCACTCAGTCACACGCCCACCCAGCCACACCCACAGAACCGGTAGTGAAAATTTTTGAATTCTACCACTGGACCACACCTAGAATACTTCATCCAGTTTGGTCACCACATTATAAAAAAGGATGTTGAGTCTCTAGAAAGAGTGCAGAGAAGAGCACAAAGATGATTAGGGGACTGGAGGCTGAAACATATGAAGAACATTTACAGGAATTGGGCATGGCTAATCTAGTGAAGAGAAGGACCAGGGGAGACATGATAGTAGTGTTCCAATATTTGAGGGGCTGTCATGAGAGGAGGGGGTCAACCTATTTTCCAAGGCACCTGAAGGCCAGACAAGGAATAATGGATAGAAAGTGATCAAGGATAATCTAGAAATAAGGAGAAATTTTCTGACAGTGAGAACAATCAACCAATGCAACAGCTTGCCTTCAGAAGTTGTACGAGATTGTCCGGTTTTGAGCTTCTTGGGAGACAGACAGAAATCCGCGATCGTGCGTGGTTTCGATCTGGGCTTGCCACTGGAGTGCCCCGAGCCGCCTGATTTCAGGGCTAAGTCACCCCGTAGAGGTGGTGAAGAGGGGGGAGACTGCCAGCAGGGTTGAGGAGAGCTGCATCTCTCCTCCCCAGCTGGCCATTACTCCCTTTCCTGAAGGCGGTTGCAGCGGTGGTCAAAGAAGAACTCAACTGGAAAAGAATGTGCAGGAGGAAGATAAGAAGTGAAAGTTTTGGCTGACCGGGTTAAATTGCAAAAGCAACAACTAAGGTACCCTGGAATTTAAACTTACAGAAAAATAACATCTTTCCCAAAGAAGAGTCTGAAGCAGCGAAGGAAAGTGAAAAGGGAAAAGTTTGTTTTTTTCTTTCTTCTCTCCCTTTCCCTAAACTGACAACTAAGACTTCAATAAGAAATTGGAAAAATCCGCTTTGACATCAACAGGCAATTAAGCTGAAAATAAAACAAAATGTCAAAGGGATAACAAAGATTTCTGGACACTAATTTTTTTTTTTCATAAGCAGGAAAGGAGAGAAAAAGAATAAAAGGGCAGGATCTGGAAAGAGGGAAGTCTACAGATCTGGAGTCTACAGTAAAACTTTAACAAGACTTCTAAAAGATACATTTTAACTGAAACTTTGTAACTAAACAGAAGAGAAAGTGAAAAAAAAAGCAAAAAAAGCAGCTTGCGTGGATTACTTGGTGATCTTTGGATTCTTGGTTATTGCACTTGAATGACTAAAATTAATCAGGTGGTTGTTTAAAAATTTATATAATGGCACTACTTCTGGATGAATTGAAAATGGAACTTAAAAAGTACAAAGAAGATGCACAAGAAGGGAGGGGTTCTTTTGGCTTCGTTTTTCAATTCTTAGAAATGGAGATTTGGAACTATGAGAAACAAAAGAAACATCTGCAAAACAAGAAGACTGGGACAAAGAAGAAGCCATCTTTAATGAACAAGTAATTCTATGTGGGGAAGAAAAAGGAAAAGAGGGAAAGAGAATGGAGAATTTAAGACTTAAAAAAACAACCAAAGAAAAGAAAAATAATTTGAAAAATAAGTATAATATTGGAAAGCAACAGAAGAGGGGAATACAGAAGAGAGAATTGGAGGTAGAGAGACAAGGGGGTAAAAGGGGAAGAGAGAAGGAGAGAGGGAAAAAGGAAAGGAAAAGAAGTTACAAAGGACCGAAACAAGATATAGAGAAACAGGGCCTATTTAGAGATAATGGGTGAAAATGTAACTGAAAAAGGGATTCTGTAAAGGTACATAAGATTGTATTGTTATATTAGTAATAGAAATAATTTTAGAAAATTGGAAATAATGTATGATTAAAATGAGGGATAAAATAGTGTAATTTAATGAAATGTTTGTTAATAAAATAAATGAAATAAAATAAATGAGAAAATTGAATTAGGAAGGGACAGGAACATTTCAATTAGTTAATGCTTTATAAAATATAAGTGGGAGGGAATTAATCAAGGTAAGCTTATAACTGTTCCCATAGAAATATGATATTTAATTGAAAAGTAATGTTAAAGAAGTTAAGATTTTAATGAATATTAACATTAATGATAGAATTGAATTGGAATGGAATGTGTTGTTTTAATTACATATATTTATAATCTTTTTTTTAAAGAATATAGTATGTATTTTAAGAATGTACCAAGCAGAACCTGAATGGAAGTTATGTATTATATTGAATGTTAAAACTTTAAGGTATATATTGAAGCCTAAATAAGAGTTAAATGGATAAACCTAAAAGATATAAAGGTGTCAAACTCCAATTAGCAACTACAGGAGAAACTTTGTTTAATGAGAAAAGATAATATGAAATTGAAACAGGACAGACAAAAAATACAAATATAATGGTTTGAATTGAGATGAGATAATTAAAATAAAATTGAGAAAATTAAAAGAGGGGAGAAGCTATGTAGAAAATATAAAACAGTAATAAGATATGGAATAGAACATAAAAATGAGCATCAAATTGAATTTGTGTCTGTACGAAGAAATGCAACCCGGGATCACGCTACTTTCAAAAAAGATGTTTTATTTGTATTTGGGGGGGGGTAAAAACTCAAATAAAATTTACAAAAAAAGAAGACAAAGTTTTAGGAGATTCATTACTTGAGACTTTCAAAAAGAGATTGAACTGCCATCTGTACCTTCTGTTATTTCTATTCTATTCTGTTTCATTTCTGAGTTGGCTCTCTCTTTAACAAGCTTCCACTGTCTTTAACAAGGTGTCCTGCCCTCTGGTGTTTTGGAAAATAGGTTGACTCCCTCATCTCTATGGCAGCTCCTCAAGTACTGAAAGATAGCTATCATGTCACCCCTAATCCTTCTCTTCATTAGGCTAGACTTACTAGTTCCCTCATCATACAGCTGAGCCTCCAGACCCCTTATCATCTTTGTTGTTTTTCTCTGTACTCTTTTGCAGAGGGTCTCAGCATCTTTTGCATTGTGGTGACCAGAACTAGATGCAGTATTGCAAGTCTGGCCTCCTTAGTGCAGTATAGAGCAGTACTATAGCTCTTCTCGTCATCTTGGTTCTATCCTTTGATGTAAAGGAGAAATTAAGCAATTTTGCTTCCTCCCTCCTGCCCAACTTGCCATCTTCTCCCATTAGTAGACCTATCATTTCCTTGACTTTCTTATCCTTACATATTAAAAACACACTTTATTTGTTTGTTTATTTTTAGCATTTGTTGCAAGTTTTAATTTATTCTGAGCCTTAGCTTTCCTGATTCCATCCTTACAGATTTGGACTATTGCTGTTATTCTGTTCCAGTTATGAGCCCACTTTTCTATTTTTTTAATACTTTATGCAACTATGCTGGTTTTGTCTTTTATTTCTCTATGGGTGTTGTATTTGATTGGGCTTTAATAATCTAGTTTTTCAGCATTTCCAAGCATCTTGAATTGCTTTTTCCTTTAGGATTTCAATCCATTAAATCCTTTCTAATCTCTCTCTTAGTATGTTGAAGTCAGCTCACTTGAAGTCTAGAATACTAATTTGATTTTGTTCAATTGGTTGTGCCTGCCTTATGTTGAATTCTAGCATGACATGGTCAGTCTACCCCAAAGCTCCTACAACTTCCACCCCTTCTATAATTTCATCCTTATTAGGAAGAATAAAGTCCCGTATAGCTGGCTCTCTAGTTCCTTTCTGTACATTTTGGATAACAACGTTGTTACCTAGGCATGTCAAGAAATCTTTTATTATTCCCAGGCTCTTGGATGTATCATTTATCCCAACATAAAAGAGGAGAAAGGGATAATAATCAGAGGGCATGATTATTAGTATTTAGTTTCCTTGTATTCACATCTAACAGTAGCGAGAAGATCTACCTGTTTCATTAATAAAAGACTAAGAACAGGATTATTGGAAATTTTAATATATTCTTTTATCTATCAAATACTCTGATAGTTTGAAAGAATACTATATTTAATTAAAAAGTTGTAGGCAGCCTATATTAATTAGATGACAATGTGACAAAATTTCTGTAAGGAAATAGGCAGTGGAGAAAAAGTAAAAGGATATTTAAAATCCAAGTGTAGCTAGCCAGCCAATTGTCCACTTTGACAGAAAAGGGAAGTGAGAACAGGAAAGCAAAGGAGTGTATTACTGATATGAAATGTGCACACACAAAGTAATGAAACAAATTGATATTGTTCTGAGAATATGATTCAAGAGGATATTACCTCTCCTATGAATAGAAATGAAAGTAATTGAGAGGTTTCAAGTTGCTATTATTATAAATGACTGTTTTGTAGATTTTTAAAAATACAAACACTTCATTTAAATACTTCATCTAAAAGCAATAGCTGGGCAGAACCTTTCTTAGATTGAACAAAAATCATGCACAAAATGTGCTCAAGCTTTCTAGTTTTCCAGAATACTTGGTAGGGCACTCTTTTGTGAATATGAACTGAAGGAAAAAATCCATTCCAAGATTCTTTTCTGCCTCTCAGGAAGTCCCTAAAAGGGGACATAGTAAGGTGGGAGAAGCTGAAAGTCAGTTTGGATTTACTATACATGGCAGAAATTAGCAATTTCAAAATCCCTTCACAAGGAGAAAGACTATGTAAAACCTACAGCAACTTTAAGATACGGGAGCAAAAATGTCCTTGTCTTCATTTCAACTGCTTGCAAGGCATATGAAATATGGGAACACTGTGCCCCAACAAACAACAAATTATTTTAAATTTGAAACCAAGCCTTTATCAACTGCTACAAAAGAAAGAAAGAGAAAAAGGCTGCAATTTGAAAGAGGAGCCTGGCTATTTCTAAATAGTATTCAGTTCAGTATCCCTTTTCTCAAATTAAACTTTTTTTTGCTTCTATTAATTGCTGGGCTAATTTGATTTTCTGGTTTCCTTAAAAAGATGACACTGATCTAAAAAAAATTAACTGATGCTTAGGAGTTAGAAAGTTGATTGAAAGTCCATCACCAGTACTAACAAATCAATGAAAGTGCTTGAATTATGTCATAGTAACTCAAGCAGAGTGATTATTTAAAACAAGGCTGTTTTTAACCAGTCTTATTTGAAAAGGTAATTCCCTACTTAATTTCACCTTCCAAAAATCACAGAACAGTAGTTGCTTTCAGCAATGTCTTGCCTTAATACTTTTTTTTAATCCTCTGAGGCATGGGAAGGGTCCTTAGAGAGAGTGAGAGTGAGATAAACTGATTTCTATCTTCACCCACCCACTGAGGGACAGACCCAAAGACCATTCATATCTGTTCCAGGACAGAACAAGAACTTGGATCACATTCCAATATATAGGTTGAAGAATTTTTTAACTTATGCATTTTATCTTGTGACTGTGCATAACAACATTCTCTTCAAAACCAAATAGTTCATAATTGTACACAAAAATCAAAATGTTCCAATGACAGTATTTGGGGAAATTAACAAGCAAATTGTAATGCATAATTAATTAGCTCACACAGAATACAAGATTAAAAGACAAATGAAAAGAAGGCCCAAGACAGTAAATGCAAGCAATATAGGTGAGAAATGGAGAAAAAACATGGGTTTGAGAATGTAGGCAGTTATTTCATGAGCCTGACTGAAACTTTCAGCAAATTGAGCAAAAATTACTAGAGAGATTAGGATTAGCCAGATATGCAAATTAACGCATGCTTCCCTACATGGAAGAGCAATTTAGACTACTTTTCAAACCATCTTATTAAATAAGGAAATGCTTGAAACAATATAATGAATAACTTCCATAATTCCTCTGACAGCTTCAGCAAATGCTAATTTCTCTTGCTCCTTTCAGAAATTAAGTAGAGTTTGTCATACATTTAAATCAGAATCTCAGAAATTAAGTTGTGGGAAATTACATCCATATACATAGAACAACAACAAAAAAAAATTTGAACATTTCACCTATTGCAACAGTGATTAACATTATTTTTTTCTTCAAATTCTCAACTTATTTTGATTTAGTTCAATTATTGTCAGTCAGCTTGGATTCTTCAAAGAGAACATATGACAAATAAGAATGTAAGTTATAAGTATGGGTTTGAACCCAGCCTTTCGAAGGCAAGATCCAATTGTTCTCATAGACTATATTCCAGTATCCCAGTTTTGAAGCATGGCTACAATTTTGTAAATGCAAACACATGAAATGAAATTGTTGGGTTTTTTTCTTTTGCTATCTCTTTCACTATTTTATTGCCTTTATGGATTTGAATGAATATCATTTATTCTCTAGGACATCTTTTATTCATGATGAACCGAGTAGCTGTTTGAATACAATCCACATATTATATCTTCAAAAGTGTCACAATAATACCTTGAATTCATAATAGACTGTTGCCATCTCTACTACCTTCCTCACAGGTAGAATTTCAAAATTCACACAGACCACTATTGCTGCTGTTGTAGCCTTGTTTTGTTTTTAGCAAATACCAGCATCTGGCTAATGAGATTTTCAAAATCTGAAAACTGAGTCCAACATGGTTGTAATTCTGTCAGTTTCAGATAGTCTGTTGAAAATCCTACATTCTGAAATTGATCCCCGTGGATTGCACATTGCATGATGTGCTTGCTAATTTGAACTGACCACAGCAGCTCAAGAAATGCGTCTTTGAGCATCACCTGTGTGAGTTGCTGAGCAAGAGAGGAGATCCAGTGTTCTTATCAGAAGGCCTTGCAAGAAAGAAGGCAAAAGCATGAACATGCTGAGCTCAGCAGGGGCAGAAGTAGGGGCAGAGTGGCTGGTGTACCTGGAGCAGATCAGTGATCTCACAGACAGACTATAGTTTTGAGCAAAGAGGCAGAAATAGAGGACATTCTGAAACATACAATCCTCATAAGCCAATTCTCCAGAGGTTATTTGAGTTCACCATTATGCCCTGCTGTGTAGAAGAGAGAACTTGTGTAATCTCAGCACTTTTGAGGGGAGGGATAGCTATTCTGTGCTAGCAGTGGCATTTATCTAAAATAACTGCTAAATTAAATAGCATAACTTAGCATAACAGCACTTAGCTGATCAGTGCTAGTAGTGGCATTCAGCAGCATTAGGAATGGATCACAAACTAGGAAAAAGAGAGTTGCAGGTGCCATTATTCTTATGCTATCAGCCAAGTATAAATGCAATCCATACCTGATTATTTTAAAATGGAAATTGAAAGAGGCTTTCCCCAAGCTTTGATTAAATTGCTGATCAGTTGGGTAATAAGGTGATTTTTCTACTCCAAAGTTGTTAAGATTCTTCAAATTGCCAGAGGTGGGAGATGCTTAAAATCCTAACATTACCTTATGGATAAGCAGAAAAGAATGGAAATGTACATATCTGAATATGTTTGATGATAAATCTATCTCTCCTTCCTATAACCTTGACTAAAGTTTAAAATAAGTTCCTCATCATAGTAGAGAAAGAAATATGCCTATAGGGAAAAATAGGCTATATAAGTATAAAAAAGAAAGTAGACTCAAGGCAGCTTTGGTTATCACTAGCCCTTAACATCATCTTTTCTAATCATTACAAGAGCTATATATTAAAGATTTCCAGGGGAGCTTCTATCAATAGTCATCCAGGTATTCATTGTGATTATCCAACTATAACAATCATATCACCGACAGATATTGCGTGCCTGAGTCCAGAGAAGAGTATATTACACTGCAGGCTTTCAAAATCCCATAAATCTTGATGACCTCCACTGGCCATAAGCATAATGATGATGAAAGCTCATTCCTCTGCATGCCTGCACTAGCAGAACCCTAGGAGAATAGAGCTGTCACTCATGCTCTTTCCCAAAATGCAACCCCAGAGAGAAATATCCTTTTTCAGGTAATTACAAAAAATGAAATAGGCAAGTGCTTCGTTCTTTTTTATATTTTGTGTTAACATCCATTAATACAAAAATTACAAGAGATTTGTTTAGCCAGTATAACCATTTGTTCGAAGAGAAGAAATAGCAATCCTTGGCAAGTGGTAAAACATGGGTTATATGTGGTGATTGAAATCAAATGGAGAATCAGTTTCAGAAGCCCCAGTTCTTCCCTTTAAACTTTAGCTTTTGTTTAAAGAAAACAACATCTCTAGCACTGATGGTGTTACCTAGTTTGGTCTGCAAGAAAACAACCAAGTTTAGAGAGTACCATGTACTCCAGATTTTATAATATGTGGCATTTTAATACTGATTTTTCCCAAGTGTCTTACTATACAAAGGATAGCCCGCTATTTAACTTCTGAAAGTCCAAAGAGGAGACCAGAAATAGTCCTCAAGTTTGTCATCAAGACATAGCATCTGCATCATAGAGGTCCAAGGAAAATCCCTGCCAGTTTATTTAAGCTTTATTCATTTCCCCAACATACCTGCAAATCCTGAGACATTGACATACAATGGCTTAGATGCCCACTGTTTTGAAGTAATATCCAATTTGAAGTGAAGCTCCTACTTTTTCTTTTTTTTTTCTTTTCTTTTTTCTTTTGAATGGTGCAGGAGTATGAATGGTTTTCCAGGGTTTGCAGACTACAGGAATCATTTGCGCTTTGGTTTGGGATGCAGATGGCGCAGACTCATCCCAGTGGTCTGCACCTGTGTTCAGCAATGTGGGGGATGCAGGGACAGGGAGCATCCTGCAGAGAGCACAACTCCATAACACAGTCCTTTCAGCAGTTCCAAGAAGGCTCCATACCCATTTGCACTATTCAGGTGACCCTAAGGATACCGACAAATCTCCAAGTCCCAGGAGCCTCAAAGACTCTAAAAGAATCAAAATCACCATTTGTCTGCAAGAAGTATATATCCTTCCATTCCCCACCATCTAGTCAGAACTGAAGAAGTTTCTTGGATGAGAAGCAAAACATCTTAAAAGAAAAACAAGAAAGTCCAGTTGCCTCTTGAAAAAGCACCTTTGGGACAACCATGACCTGGATGAATGAGAATCTCCATAGACTTTAAGCTCCTACCCATTTGTACAATATAACTTTCACTCTCCCTGCCCCATAGATGCTCATTATGTGCTGAAGGAGCTGGTGTAGTAGAGCATAATGCTTTATTTTATTTTTTTAAAATTTATTTATTTGTCAAGCGATTATAAGATAACAGATATAAGTATAAACATAGTTATGAATACATGAAATGGATACATATAAGAAAAATAAAAAGAAACAATAGGACAGGGATGGTAGGCACATTGGTCCTCTGTTAATATATAATAATAATAGGTAATGCTGTTAGTTCAGCTGAACTTTACAGGGGTTGCTTGGAAATTATGACAGTTGTTCCAGCCTTTCCCCAAAGATCTATGAAGTTGATGACTTCTCCTGAGATAGTATCTTATAACTAGCAATCTTACATGATTTCAAGTTTATTTTATTTTATTTATTTTATTTTAGGAGTGTTAAGTACTCTATCCTTGGGTTTATAATTTTTGGTTTTTTGGTATTTTGGGGGACATGATTTATCTACCAAAAAGGAAAAAAAAGCAGGAGGGACTGTTTTCCTACATACTTCAGAATCATATTTCTAGGAAATGTCCAGCTGATGTCGCAGTGCTAGCGGATGTGAGGAGCGGGTCTCTGAGCTCTCATACCAAGTTCTCCCTTTTGGAGGGCTCTGAGAGGAGCTAAAGCCACCCTGTAGGGATGGCGAAGAAAAGAGGGGCACCCTACAGTTCAAGGAGAGCACCAACTCTCCTGCTGGACCCAGGGCTTTTTCCCTCCCATCCATGATGAGGAGAAGAGGCAACCATCAATGAAGCTGGGACAGCCAAGGTAACAGAGAAATGTGCAGAAGAGGTGTAGATGAACAATGATTGGAGCTGGGTGAGAAAGTTCTTTTTTATTTAGACCCTAACTTTAAAGAAAAAAAGAAAGAGGAAAATCCAGGAAAAGAGACTCTTAGAACTATTTTTTAAAGTGGTGAACAACCATAGAAAAATCCTAGACCCGAAAGAAAGGAACTAAGGGGAGAAAAGCTAAAGACCTTTTAAAACATAGAAAATTGGACTTTTAAATTGGGTAGGCATTGTTTTGGAAAGGCATTATAAAAAGTTGGACTATCTATTTGAATCTACTTGATTATACACAGACACGCACACACACTTTTTTCTAATATAATGATGGCCTGATTAGAAATAGAGGTAAAAATAAGAATACACACCTTTATATGAAGTAATAGTTAGATGGAAAGGTTAAAAGGTTAGATGGAGGTTGAAAGAGGGTATTATAAGGTATGTTTAAATATTAGGAAGACTGGTACTTGAATAGCATATTGTGACTTTAAAAAAACCAAATAATGAAGGGCAATGCCTTATATAAACATGTGTATTAATATTAGGATTAGCAATGGTGACCTGATTTAGACTAGAGGTAGAAATAAGAAATAGGGGGAATATTAGCAGATATAATTTTTATAATAGAATATAAGTATAATTTGATGGGAAAGATTAGAGGTTGAAAGATGGTATTACCATGTATGCTTATAACATCATTGGCATTAAAATGGAATATTGAAATATTGAATAACTATTTTTTAAAAAAACATGTATACTAGGATTATATAAGTTTGATTAATATAACAAGTATTATGATTATCATTACTGATGTTTGTATCAAAACGAATTATACCCAGGGACTACACTGTTCATGTATTGATATTGATGTATACTTAAAAGTAAAAATCTAGTAAAACTGAAAAAAAAGAATCATGTTTCTTCTTTCACTAGGTTCTCATATGGAAGAAAAACTAAGGTTAGTAATAATATTAAATTGAACAAGGCAGCAGTTTTAATATTTTCACTGCATCAGCTTTAGTAATGATGATGCTGACTGAAGAGTTAATGCAAAATGCCAATTTGATAATCTAGGAAGTTGGATCAATGCCTGGAAAGAAAATGATGATCTATTTGCCTTCATGTAATATTCAGTTGGCAAACTATAAAACTTCTGAGGTTTTCATAAAATTACTTTTTGTAGCCAAAATGATATAGAGGTGTTTTTTAAAAAAAAACCTTTCTTGTTTTTTTTAATGAATGATAAAGTTTTCAAAATTATGAATTTTGTCATTTTCATTAGTGTTTTAATTTCACAATGTTGATTTCACTTCCAAAACAGGTAGAAAGAATTCCTGAAAATATGTATTCCAGAAATCTATTTTTTATTTATATTCTAACAAAAAAAGTTACATATGCCAATTCATGTTTAGCAATAAGATTACTGATTATTGGTCTTACTAAATAATATTCAGTATGTAAATGTATTCATGTATACTATGTATAAATGTATACTATGTAGTACCATTATATGGGGTAGAATTTTATAAACTTTTAATGTTTACAGAAAGGTGCTACAAAATGTGTAAATAATAATTAACTATGAAATCCAACCATTATTAATAATAGCTGCAGGTTTACTTCAATATTTAAAGGGAATGAGATAATGGGTATCCATAAAGAAGGCTGTGAGGGGCAAATACGACAGTCTGTAAAATCTGTGTATTAGATGTTAGGACACATTCATAACAGCAGAATTGAATGATAATGTCACAGCTTGAATGGTATCATGTTGACACAATCTTAATTTGCCACTTTTATCTGTGAATGAGATGTACAAGAAATGTCATAATGACCATAATAGTCAAAAAAAAGAAAAAAAATCACTTCTCCTCAAGCCAAGTGGAGTATTATTTTTTATAAAATTTGAAATGCACATGGATGGATCAATGGATGGACAGGCAGACAGACAGACTGATAAACCGATTGATGTCCAGTGAAGTTTCATTTACCCTGATAGTGTAGTCTTCAGACAATGTATTATGTTCTTGAGTCAAAGAACACATCGAATAATGAAATATACAGCAAGGGCCTTGTACAGAGTTATTCAATGTAATCTGAATGCTTGACCAGGAAGAATGTTCCCCTGCTTCATGCTCATACATGTTAATATGTTAAAAGATCAAAACAATGATGCTTCTGGAGCTGCATATTCCTGCCTATGTTTCTAATTTGGGCAAAATGGGAACTCCATTCTTCTCCATGCTGCATCGAGAGCCCAGGATGGGTTGACTCCTTCCTATGATGTCATTTAGCTGAGTCTGTACTAAGATATAAAAGCCAGCTCCTGGGAGAGACCCTAGCTTTTGACTCAGCTCCTTTCAGTCAGTAGCTGTGTCTCTGAAAGCGTTCTGTTGGATAGCAATCAACAGCGATCTTCAGTACTTTTTTCCTCTCTTCAAGCAGCTCCCAGGGATCTGGGCAGCTGCTCTTCTAGAGAGCAGGTCTCTCTCTCTCTCTCTCCCTCTCCCTCTCTCTCCTGCAATGTTGGGAGCAGCGTTACAGAGCTCTGTGCAGGCAAGCTGGGCAGCGTCTGCAGACCTCCCCCACGCCTGCAGTTTGAAGCAATCGTAAAAATGATCAGCAAACTGATAAGAGCACAAGCCAGTTGATCATGTGGCTGGTTGCTGCGTTTTTCCCTTGCTGACTTCGCTCGGGGCTCTGTATAGCCTAAGGAGCGATTCTTCGATCTTGGAGCCTGTTTTCCTGTAGTCAGTGGCCATCTTGGATTCAAGCCTTCCACCACAAGGTGAGCGGCCATTTTGTAAGTAATAGAAAAATTTCTAAACAGCTTCTTTCCAACACAAGAGCCTTTATTCTACAAATGGAGCAAGATAAGGCTCAGGCAGAGCTTTCCACCCCAAAGGAACAGTCTCTTAAGCCCAATAAGAGAAAAAGACGTAGGCAATGCACCCAATCAGTCCAGAGGGAGGTGGCTGCTAAAATCAATGCTAAGGCTCTAGCCCCTAAGAAGCCAACTCAGGCTGAATTGAGGGCAGAGAAGCGCAGACATGCAGCTCTAGAGAGGCAGTTCAACAGAAGGGAGTGCAACTACAGCATGTTTCAGGTGATACTCATGGGCCCCAACCAAGCTCTCCCAGGTGAGGAGAAGTTATCTATGAGCCTTTCCATCCTCCATCCTGGTCTCCTGAGGCTCTTGCTGTACAATCAGATCCTCAGGATCTAAGCAGACCTGGGCCTTATTTCCAACAGGCTTCTGTGCCCTATGCTCCTTCCCCTCCCTCCAGGCCTCGAACCTCTCCTCAGTCTAGACCCGAAGCCACCTTCACTCCCACAGCAGCGGGCCTTCTGCCTTCTGCCTCTACCTTTGAGCATAGACCAAGGGATATCCAAGATGTTGTCTCATTAGCCATTAGGCAGAGATTGGCTGAAAGCTTCAAGCAAATTCTTCAACTTCTGGAAAGGGTTCAGGCCCTTCTCCCTTCTCAATCCATAAGTTCCTTGCCTCATCATCCTGATTTACATAGGCCCCAGGACCTCGGGGTCCATTCTTCTCTACCAGAATGGAAGGAGGTTGATGAGGAAAGAAGGCCTTCACCATCTGAACACAGTTAAACTTCTCATTCAGAGTGTGAAGAGGGTGAGATTTTTGACCAAAATCTTTCAGAGGAAGAGGATTCTTGCCTAGAGCAGACATCCTCTGCATTGGTCTTCAAACCTACTCTCTTCAGGCCATTACTCAGCAAAGCCTTGGTCACTGCCAAGCTGTCACCAGAGGAAGTGGCTCCTGAGCCACAAGGAAATCCCTCTAGCCAAGGGGATTTGCTCTTCTCCAAGCCTGTAATGCATGCAGAGACTTTACCTTCTCCCATTTTGTTCCTGGACATGGTCAAGGAACAGTGCGCTTCTCCTTCGGCAGGTCCTCTCCCATCTTCTCTGGATAAGCATTTCTACAATGTCAGCTCAGCTCTGGACAATGCCCTGGAAGTGCCTTCTGTTGACATTCCGGCTCTGGCCTCATTCTCATCTTCTGGCACTCCCACGGAGCCAGAAGATATCCTGAAACTGGATGATAAACGCTCCAAACAGACCCTCAAGCACAATCACCAGGCCGCTGCTTCGGCTGTTCGGGCTTCAACAGCAGCATCCTTCTTCACCAGGGCATCCATACAGTGGCTGCGCCAACTCCAGAATAGATTGCCTGCTTCTGACCTTCGGTCTCACCAAGACCTTAATAAGATTATTGCAGCGGCAGAATTCACTGCGGATGCCACTCTCAATTCCGCCAAATTTGCATCCAAGGCCATGGCATCTTCTGTAGCAGCAAGAAGACTTTTATGGCTCCAAAATTGGCAGGCGGAGTCACGCCGAAAATGGAAGCTGGCTTCAGTTCCTTTTGCAGGCGATAAGCTTTTTGGCGATGCTCTGGAACCTTATCTCATCGAAACCAGAGATAAACGTAAAATTCTCTCTTCCTCTGGGAAGAAAGCCGACTATCGCCCTGCTCCTTATAGCCCTCCTGCCTTCCAAGCGGAGACCTCATCTCACTTTCCCCGCTCTCACAGGCCATACTCCCAACACCAAGACCAATGGGCGGAAACATCTGGCAGGCAACAACCTTCTACTGGTAAACAGCCCTTTCGGGCGGGAGGGGTTCGTTCCTTCCATCGCTCTAAGTAATCCCTCTTTCTCCCCACCCATTGGAGGTCGCCAAATGGGAGGAGTCAACGATGGACGCCTGGGTGCTCAGCACAATTAGGTCAGGGTTACAATTGGGCTTCCTAACACCACCCCCCAAAATTTTTTTGATCTGTCCTGTCTCCAAGCCCTCATGAATCAGGCCATTCAGCACCTTCTTGAAATCAGGGCTATTCAACCTGTTTCCCCCTCTCAACGGGGACGTAGGCTTTACTCTTGCCTTTTCATCATTCCCAAAGCCTCGGGGGGGTGGTGAGCCATCCTTGATCTAAAATTTCTCAACCAATTTGTAAAATACAGGCTATTTAAAATGCAGACTCTGCATTCTATTTTAGAGAGCGTTCAGGAGGGCGACCTCCTCTCTTCCATTGATCTCACTGAGGCTTACTTCCACATCCCAATTTGGCCTCATCATCGCCAGTTTCTCCATTTCTGTTATCAGAATACCCATTACCAGTATCGAGCACTTCCCTTCGGCCTCTCATCGGCTCCAAGGGTCTTCACAAAGGTTCTGGCAGCATTGATGGTATCTCTGCATTCTATTCCAGTGAGGATCCAATGCTACTTGGACAACATTTTGATTCTTTCCTCTTCCATCCTTGCGGCCCATCAGGATCTGCAAATTACCCTGTCATGTCTCCAGAGCCATGGATTTTCCATCAACACCAAAAAGAGCCATCTCTCTCCCACAGCCAAATTGCAACACTTGGGAGCTGTCATTGATACCATGTCGTGCCAGGTTTTCCTGTCCCCAGCTCGTGGAAAGAGCCTTGCAGAGATCATCAGCCAGATCCAGCAATATCAAATCCCCCTGTCACTGCTGTCCAAACTTCTGGGGAAGATGGTCTCCTGTATTGGCATCGTCCCATGGGCTTGGCTCCACTCCCAACCCCTCCAATGGTTCCTGCTTCCCTACCAATGAGCAGGAACCAGCCACTCATCCATCAAGGTTCCACTTTTGCCACAAATCCGGAGATCTCTCAATTGGTGGCATTCCCCGTCAATCTGGAGGGGACTCCTGTTCAGGGACCCAGTCAGGCTAGTGATAACCACCGATGCCAGCCTCCTGAGTTGGGATTCCCATATGCAGGGCCAGATAGCTCAGAGAGTTTGGTCCAGATCGGAGCAGACCCTTCCCATAAATTGACTAGAGCTCAGAGCCATTTTTCTGGCTCTCAAGCATTTCAGGCAATCAGTGATCGGCTCTCATGTTCTAGTCCTTATGGACAACATGGCCGCAAAGGCTCATGTCAACTGGCAAGGGAGGATGAGGTCCAAAGGCCTCATGAGAGAGGCTCTACGGTTGGGGTTATGGGCAGAGAAACACTTGTCAATCTCGGCGGACCACATCTCCAGGGTCGACAACTCCCAGGCTGACTGGCTCAGCAGGAGCCTAGTCGACCAGGCAGAATGGTCCATTCTTCCATCTCTATTCAGGGATCTTTCCCTCAGATTTGGAACACCGGAGGTGGATCTCTTCTCCACTCCTCAAAATGCCCAAGTCATCAGATTCTTCACCAGGTTTCCTTGCCAGGGAGCAGAGGGGACCAATGCTCTTCAATGCAGATGGCCCAAGGGTCTCCTCTATGCCTTTCCCCCACTTCCCATCATTCCGGTAGTAATTTGGAAGATGTTGGAGGAATGTGCGGAGCTCCTTCTCCTGGCACCCTATTGGCCAAGGAGGCCCTGGTTTGTGGACCTGGTCAACCTATTGGTGGCTTCTCCTTGGAGGATCCCAGCCCATCTAAACTTCCTTCATTAGGGGGCCCTGCTCCACCCAGAGCCCCAGTGGTTCAAGCTGACCATGTGACACTTGAGTGGCAGCGGCTAGAGGAGGCTGATCTTCCAGAAAGGGTCATCCTCACTATCCTGGTGTCTCACAAACCTTCTACGAGGCGCATCTATGATGCCACCTGGAAGGCTTTTTCCCGATGGTGCCTCAGGGAGGGTCTTTCTCCTGCTTCAGCCTAGTTGGCAGAAGTTCTTAGCTTCCCTCAGCATGGGCTGGAGAAAGGTTTGGCCCCCAACACCTTACGCAGGCAGGTTGCGGCCCTCTCCTTGGTCCTTTCATGGAGTTCACTTCCTTCCTTATCCCATCACACTTCAGTCAGGAGGTTTTTGAAAGGCGCTTCCAACCTGCACCCTCCAGTGGATCACAGGTATCCTTCCTGGGACCTTCATATGGTCCTTAATGCCCTTACAAAGCCCCCCTTAGAACAGTGTCTCTCCATTTCCTGACTCTGAAGGTAGTGTTCCTTGTTGCCATCACTTGTGCCAGGAGGGTTTCTGAGCTTGCTGCACTTTCCATCAGACAGGACCTTTGTTCCTTTCATGATGATAGGGTTGTTCTTCGTCTGGACCCCTCATTTATTCCAAAGGTTAACACCTGGTTTCACAGGTCCCAGGACATTGTTTTGCCTGACTTCTGTCCTCTCCCGCACCATGACTTAGAGCAGCAGTGGCACACGCTAGATGTAAGAAGGGCTCTTAGAATATACATTAAGCACACTTCCTCCTTCAGGAAGTCAGAAGCCATGTTTGTTTCCTTTTTCCCTTCTCACTTGGGGCACAAGGCCTCTTTTCCTACTATTAGCAGGTGGGTCAGCTTGCATTGAGCAAGCCTACAAAACTGTGGCCCTTCCAGTTCCCCGAGGTCTGACGGCATACTCTACCAGAAGCGCGGCCACTTCTGCTGCCTGGGCAACCCAAGTATCTTTGGAAGAGATTTGTCGTGCAGCCACGTGGACATCCCCGACTCCTTTCATCAGACACTACTGTCTGGATGCTTTTGCCTTGGCGACTGCAGCCTTTGGCAGACAGGTGCTTCAACGAGTGGTTCCACAGTCGGTGTGATGAGCTGGACAAGGACCTGCTTGTGGACATGCAAGCTTTGGTATGTCCTATCCTGGGCTCTCAATGCAGCATGGAGGAGAATGGGTGTTGGTAGAAGTTACTGTGAATGCCCTTTCTATCTATGCTGCGAGAGAGCCCAGCCCCTCCCTTGATTCGTCCGGAGAGGGTAAGACATATTTATGTATTTATTTTGGGCTTTCAGAGACACCTTTCAGTCTGTCAAGTATCTTCGCCAAAGCTGGGGTCTCTCCCAGGGGCTGGCTTTTATATCTTAGTACAGACTCAGCTAAATGACGTCATAGGAAGGAGTCAACACATCCTGGGCTCTCTCACAGCATAGATAGAAAGGGCGTTCACGGTAACTTTAACCAACGCCCATTTTCTTCACCTGTAGCCTTATGGTTTTTGTACCATCCTTAACAACTAATCAGTAAATTGGATGAGTTGGTTGAATGAGAAATAGAAGTCGGTAGAACTGCAATTTGTTAGATATATTTTCTATGCCACTTATTCCCAAATAATTCCTTGGAACTAGTGATCCAATATAAGAAATACCTTCAGATAAAAGTAAAACAAAAACAAGAAATCCCTCAACCTTGTCAGCATCACAGAAACATCAATTTAGTGTCTTTCCTTACCATGGTCTTTAGTCCAAAATCTCCACCTTGTAGACATTTCAGCCACTCAAATGGCAGATTAGAAAACTCTCCCTTAATAGTTCTGGTGGGAACATAGTAACTAGTTAATGATTCTATGATTCTATAAGAGACTGGGCATCCATTTTTCTGCAATGGTATAGGATGTCCTGCCTAAGCAGGGGGTTGGACTAGAAGACTTCAAAAGTCCATCCCACCCTATTATTGTTCTGACCCAAACCTGGTTCCAAAAGAGCAAACACAAGACAAAGGCAGTAGTATAATCTTTTTAAGTTTCAGCCAAGAATCCTGTTTCTTCACAGATAAAAGGCTGTTTTCAACTAATTAGCTCCAACAAGAAAGAGCCTTGCCAAATTTTTTCAAGTCTGACAAAAAAGCAATAGATAAGAAATAGTTTACAAGAATCTTCAAATACCAACTGTAATGTCCACGAGGCTGAGTTCAAAACTTCTTTGCCTTTTGCTAAGTGCATTCGTTCACAGCTGGCTTTTATCTTCTTGAAGGAGTGGCCATTACCTTGCAGCCTTACTCCTGAGTCACCCATGCTATTGTAACTGTTCTTTCCTCTGAGCAATCCTTCGTGCACGTGTAATTGGCATAGGCTCCTCAGGAACCTCCTCATCACTGCTGCCAGCCCCCACAATCTCTGAAGGCAGCAGTCCACTCCCTAATGGTCCTGGCCCCTCATCTGAGTCCTTGCTCTCCTCAGCCGTCTACACCTGCTGCTGGCTAACCACAACAATTCTTGTATGTTCAAACATAAGAAAAGAGTTTGTGGGAATGCCATGTTGAAGCTAGAATCATGGTCACCTTGTACAACCTGGGTTTGCATTCCATATGATATTTTGTTTTAATTCTTGTTTGCTAACATAAAGAATTTCATATATTACCTATTATGTTATTGTAGAACCTCTGTAAGCACTGAGTACCTAAGATTGGTCTAAGATTACTATTCCACCATTAACCCTTCAATTGTTAATAAACTCTAAACTATCCATGACAGACTCATGAAATATTATAATATGCACAACTTTAGAGAAACTGCAACAGTAGGTGGCTAAAAACAAGTCTGAAAAAAAATAAAATCAAAGCTTGTCTTTGTTTATGGAAGGAAACTATTTTGTGCCAGGTAGCATAACTTGTTTGGGTTGAAGAGCAATACTGTTTAAATTAATTAGAAAATTTTTGTTTTCTATCTTACTATTTTTTATCACTAGCAAGAAAACCCCAAATGCTTTCTGATTGTTTAGGTTTTGTACAATATGCACTTTTTAAAAAAAGGAATGAAGTAATTTTCCCAATAATCAAGTGAGCATTTTAAATCTAAATTCATCCTTCCTTTTGAAAAATAACACCTTAATCCCCTCTGATGTAGCTGTCCTAATATCTGTCCTAATTTTGTAATGAGCTTTCTTCAATTGATATATTACTTCATGCCTATTCCATAGGAGGTGAACTGGTATATATGGTACAGAAAGGCTAATTTGTTGGCAATAGTTATAGATTGTATACGTAATACATCATTCCTTAATTGTGACATCTAGACAGGGTGTTTCCCAACATCAAGCTTTTTAAAAGGTGAAATCATCAAGCTGTTTTGCTATGATAATTAGATATAATTTCTTGATGTTCAAACTTGGTCAAACTGCAGTTAGTTTTATGATCTGGGTGAATAATCAATGTATAAACTGAGTGCCAATTTAGTCTACATACAAAAAAACTGCAGTTAGTTGAAAGCAAAAACAAATAGTTCTCATCACTAGAAGTGAGAACATTCTCCAGTGTGCCGACAAGAGTATCCAAGAATGGGTTGGTATTTCCTTTTCTGCCCAGAGACTGAGTCTGTCAAAGTTCAACCATGCCTCCTCTGCTTGTCTGAGTCCCAGTTTTTGACTCAGTCTTGTCCTAGAGCAGCGGTCACCAACCGGTGGGCCATGAGAAAATTTTGGTGGGCTGCAGAGAAATCTCACCCCCAGAGCACCCCCACAATGCAATTAATCCAGGCTGCACAGAAACGCAAGGCTGCGCCACCTACATGGCCCGCAGGAACCCTCCCCACCCACTCACTCCTTACCCGGTAAACTTGCCTGCTAAATTGCTATTTTTCCTTTTTCTGACCATCATCTGTTCTGCTGTGCCGGGAGATTTAGATTAGCTAGGAAGCAGGAAATGGTTGGATTTCTTGCTTTCTAGCTAGTCTTTAGATCTTCAGCCCAGCACAGCCGAATCTCCCTTGGGACTGAAGGTTTGCTTGCAAGCAAATTCAGTGCAGACTCATGGCAAGCAAATTTGAGAGACTGAGCTAGCCGATGGCAGATAGATAGATCACTGAATGATTCTGTGAGCAACTCAATCTGCCTGCTTTGCCTGATTTTGGGTAAAAGTTGCTCTTTTTTTAATAAAAAATTCAATATTTACATGCATGGTGTATTGTGAGTTAATTTTGTGAGTTTGCTTGCTAGCAAATTTTATGAGTTTGCTTGCAAGCAAATTTTATGTGACAGACTGAGCTAGCCAATGGCAGATAGATAGATCTCGAATGAATCTGTGATTCTGTGAGACACTCAATCTTCCTGCTTTGTTTGATTTTGGGTAAAAGTTGCTCTTTTTATAAAAAATTCAGTATTTATATAAATATTTATAGTATTTACATACAAGCCATGCCCAGTCACATGACCACCAAGCCACAACCACAAATTAGGCCACACCCACAGAACCGGTTAGTGGTCCTTGGGATCTAAAATTATGAGTTTGGTGATCCCTGAGGCCCAAAAGGTTGGCGACCCCTGTCCTAGAGAGACGTTGAAAAATTGGCTCTTTTGAGACACAGTCTGGACAGAACGGATTCTTGGATTTTTTTATTTGACAGTTTATTATTCTCAAGAGCAGTGAATAAGTTGTCTTGCTGCTGCACAACAAGCAGCTTCCAGATTGTCCAGTGTAGCCATCTTCAATCTGGCTGACTTCCCAGCCATGTGTGTGTGTGCTGGCACCACCGGTCTATCTGGCATTGCTGCCATCACCCTAAACCTTATGACTGCAAGCCGCTTGACTGCTGGTGAGTGTGCTGGCTCCACCAGTCCATCTGGCATAGCCGCCATCACCCTGAGCTGCTCATTCGGCCCACAAACAACAGAGAGCAATCGGAGTCATTGCCCAGTTGATTCTGAGGCATACTCTGCTGCAATAAATAATGAGCAGGCACGGCAGCAGTGTTCCTTTCAGGAACAAGCCTTCCTGTCAAAGGGGACTGGAGTGTTCAAAATGGCTGAGAGCAATGCAACAGGAGACAATAGGGAGGCTGCATGGTCCTTTATACATCAAAAGCCTGTCAAGAAATGCCCCATAAAAGCTGAATCGGCTAATAAGGGAGCATCTGACAAGATAAGGGCAAAAGCCCTTTATTCCAATAAGGCCTCCAAGACCTAGGAGAGAGACCCCAGAAGGCATCAAAAGGCACTGGAGAAATATATCTCCAAAGCTGAGAAACAAACAGAGTGGGACAGGCATCCAAATTTCTCTCAGGAAGATCCTGTCATTTCCTGCTCTCTACAGCCTGAACAGTTGGCCCATTTAAACAATGTAATGCAGCAAGCCTGGTCACCAGATGGTGCCAGAGAGCAGTCATCTCAACTGCCTTTCCCATCAGGCAGCAATGAGGACTTTTTTGCTCCATTTTCCTGCCTAGCAACAGCAGAATGGGAGCCACCCTCTAAATGCAGAGTCTCTGCTCCTGAGGCAACATTCACTCTGACAGCGGCAGGGCTCTGCCCAAGGAAGAATCAGGCCCTAAAATATCCGAAGAGATAAAAAGCCTTATTTCAGAGGCCATAATGCAGGGAAGAGATGCAGGTTTCCAGCAGAGCCACCAAACTGCATCACTGACACCTGATACCTCACTGCATCTGTGCCAGCAACCTCAGATTCCAGTAGATTTGACAATCTTTCTGGAACCTCAATCTCCCAATCTGTCCATGCACAGTAGGAATTGCTCCTGGGAGATGAAGACCAGAGGGACCAGGCACTATCAGAGGATGAAGGTCTGATTCCGGAACCCCTTGCATTTGCAGGGCTCTTTCGTCCAGCCCTCTTCAAAGCCCTCCTGTACAAAGCCAAGACCACGGCTCACATGGCAATGGAGTTACACTCAGCTGTGGCAGCACTGGGTCTACAGGACCCAAGTGAGTGACTATTTTTGGAACCAACTGCAGAACAGGAGGAGATTCCCTCACCCAAGTTGTTCCTGGACGAAGTCCAGAGGCAATGGGCTCAACCAGGGTCATTTTCCACTCCAAGTGGAAATGACAAGAGGTTCTATAACATGGGCCCAAACCTCACTGAGGCACTCCAATTACCAACAGTGAATGGACCTGTGGCGGTCTTAACTTACTTTGCCATCCTATCTAGCACTAGTGGATGGCCTGAAAACGAAGAATAGGAAGGTGGAGCTGACCTTCCGCAAGACACACCAGGTGGTGACCTGGGCAATCAAGGCAGCGATGGCTGCCTCCTTTTTTAATAGGACCTCCTTGCTCTGGCTTTGCCAGATGCAAGTGAGAGTGCCACCCGAGGACCTCTGGCTCCACCAGGACATCAACAAGCTGGTGGTGGCAACAGAGTTTTCAACTGATGCTACTCTGAATGCAGGTAAGTTTGACTCCAGGGCCATTACCTCTTCAATAGCATCACACCACCTGCTGTGGCTTCGCCACTGGCAGGCAGACATGAGGTCCAAATGGAGGCTAGCCTCTGCTCCCTTCAGGGGTAGCAAGCTATTTGGAGAGGCCCTGGAGCCCATCCTCATGGAAAACAAGGATAGGAGGAAGGTTTTACCTTCCATGTACAGGTGAATGGACCGCCATCCCTTGCCTTATTTTTGTAGATTGTCCTTTTGGTCAGCAGACACTGGCTTTGTCACCCCTCAACATCAGCAGTCCTATTTGCAAAAGCCCAGCAGCTAAACAGACAGAACTGGTTTTTGAAACAGAAGCAGGCAACGATTTCAGGCCAAGCAGCCATTTTGTGGGTCCGGAAGTCGCTCCTTCTGTTGCTCATTGGCGGCCATCTAGGTCTATTTGCGACCCAATGAGAAGTGACCACGACAGATTCTTGGGTCCTAAATATGGTAAATTACTTGAATTCCTCTCCACACCCCAGACACACTTCATCCGTTGCCCTGTCTCCAAGAATAACATAAGGAAAGGCCTCATGGAGACTGCAATCCAACATCTGTTGGACATTCAGGCTATTGAGCCGCTTCCAGAGGACCAACAGGGGCATGGATGCTATTCCATTCTTTTCATAGTCCCAAGGAACTCAAGGGGGTGGGGTGGAAAGCAATTCTGGATCTCAAGAAATTAAATATCCACCTGATCTACAAATGATTCAAGATGCAGTCCCTACAGTCCATCCTGGAGAGCATCAGAGAGGGCGACTTCCTAACATCCATAAACCTGACAGAGGCATACCTACACATGCCTATCCTCCCATTCCATCAAAGGTTCCTGAGATTCTATTATGCAGGGTGACACTTCCAGTACAGAGCCCTACCATTTGGTCTATCCTCAGCACCCAAGATCTTTACCGAATTGCTGGTGGCACTGGTGGCACATCTTGGGACAATTCCTGTGCCCAGCCAGTGTTACCTTGATGTTATTCTGATACAGTCATCCTCTCACCTTTGGGTAAAAGAGAATCTGCAGGTCATGATCCGGGTCCTCCAGGACCATGGATTTTCAGTCAACTTCAAGAAGAGCCACCTGGTTCCCACCAATCGACTGTTACACCATGGAGCAGTGATAGATACCAGGTTGTGCGAGGTCTCCCTTTCCCAGGAGCATCAGGCCAGTATAGAGAGCTTAGTGAGTCAGATCCAAGCAGAACAAACAGTATACTTGGCACTTCTCTCACAGCTCCTGGGCAAGATGGTGTCCTGCATATCAATCATTCCTTGGGCACACCTGCATGCCCAAACCTTACAGTGGTTTCTTTTACCATACCAAAGGCCTGGCAGTAGCAACTCAAATGCCAGAGTTTGGGTTCCACCAAAGGTTCTTCGATCCTTTCACTGGTGGATGTCATGAGCCATAATCAAGTACATCAAGGAGCCCAGCTACTTGACTATCTCCTCAGATGCCAGCCTGTTCAGCTGGGATGCCCACCTCGAGTACCAGATGACAGAGAGGCGGTGGACTCAGGCAGATCTGAGGACCATATCAACTGGCTGGAGCTCAGGGCAGCACACTTGGCCCTCTGGCATTTCCAGGACACTGTTTCAGGTCACCATGTCCTACTTCTGATGGACAATGTGGCCACCAAGGCACACATCAATCAACAAGAGGGCACACATTCCAGGTCCCTCATGGGAGAGGTTGGATAATTAGGATTCTGGGCAGAGAGGAATCTCTATCAGAGTGGATCACATCTCCAGGAAAACAAATGTGCAGGTGGACTGGCTTAACAGGGCAACAGTAGACCACTCAGAGTGGTGCCTGCATCGGGACCTCTTCAGGGAGCTATCCGAAAGATTCGGCCATCCAATCCTGGACTTGTTCGTCATTCTGGTGAACACCCAGCTGCCAAGGTTCTACATCGGATTTACTACACCAGGAGTGGAGGGGGTCAATGCACTCCACAGCCCATGGCCTCGAGGGCTACTATACACCTTCCCTCCTCTTCCCCTTATTCCAGGAGTAATCAGGAAGGTGTTAGTGGAGAGGGCAGAAGTCCTGCTATTAGCTCCCCACTAGCCCAGACACCCATGATACGCAGATCTGGCGAGTCCATCAGTATTCACAGACAAGTGGCAGGTCTATCCATGGTGTTTGCATGCAGGGATCTGGAGTCTCTCACTCACCACCCGATTGTGCACTACTTTATTAGAGGTGCAGCTAACCTGCTGTGATGCACAGGTACCCCACCTGGGACCTGCCCAAGGTACTACAAGCCCTCACCTCTATGCCTTTCAAGTCATTACAAGCAGCCAGTCTGCACTTCCTCACCTTCAAGGTAGCCTTCCTCATCGCCATCACTTTAGCCAGATGAATTTCCAAACTGGCAGCCCTCTCTACCTTTGCATATTTCATTTGAACAGGGTGATCCTGGGGTTGAACCCCTCCTTTCTTCCCAAGGTGAATTCCTGGTTCCATAGGGCACAGGGGTAATCTTGTCAGACTTTTGTCTAGGGTTGACCCATGCCCTGAGAAGAAGTGGCACACCTTGGACATTAAGAGGGCCCTCTATACTTACATCAAGAGGACAGCCTCTCTTCGAAAGACTGAATCTTTGTTTATATCTTTCCAATCTTCTATGCTAGGTAACAAGGCTACACCATCGACCATAGGCCAGTGGATATGGGCATGTATCACCAAGGGTTATGTGCTTCAAGCTCTTCCAGTTACCCGGGCAAGTGACAGCCCATTCCACAGGAGCACAGCCACGATAGCTGCATGGGTAGCACAGGCCTCTATCGAAGAGATCTGTAGGGCGGCAACGTGGTCCTCCCCATCACTGTTCATCTGGCACTACAAACTGGATGCCTTCACTTTGGCTAAAGCAGCCTTCGGCAGGCAGGTACTTCAGAAGGTGCATATGGACTTGGGAATTCAAGACCAGACTGCTACCCACCCTTAGGACAGCTGGCTTTAGTATGTCCCATTCTTGGATTTTCTTGTCAGCACACTGGAGAAGGGACGTTGGTCTACCTGATACTCTCCTTCTCAGTGTGCTGAGAGAGAATCCAACTCCATCCTTGCAACCATCTGGTCCAAAGTCCAGGAGTGGCCAGAATCAGCGCCAAAATTAGATCTGGTAAATGGCTGCTATTTTGTCAAAAACTGGGACTCAGACAGGCAGAGGAGGCATGGCTGAACTTTGACAGTCTCAGTCGCTTGGATTCTTCTCTCAGCACACCAAGGAGTATATCAGATAAGACCAACGCCCTTTTTTGTAGCGAGCAAATTAAAGCCTGGTTCTTTTTTTTCTTTTTTTGCATTTTTATCTATCCTGTTTTAAGAGGGCCTAGAGTGTCAGTTCTCTTTTCCAAATGAAATCATTTCATATCATTAGCCAAAATTTGATATAGAATCTTCTCCATTGCACATTGAACACTTCAGACAAACCATTTTCAATGAACCTTCAAAATATTGTGATATTATCAGCCAGTTGACAGTTTCTTCCTTTTAACCCACATTAGTTTCTCAAGTAGAACATATTTTTTTCCTTTAGGAGAATCTACTTCATTTCTTCAAAAAGAAAAAAGAAAAAAAACCAAGTATCAAATAGTAAAAAAGATTATGAACTATAATCACAATAGAAATTAAACGTTCTTTCATGAAAGCTTTAGAATTTTTATGACAATCCCTAAGTAATATCCAAGCCATTATTGAGTTAACAGACTCATGATGGTGCAGAATTCATAATGCAGCATTTTAAAGGTCAGAAAGCCTCCGTTAGTTTAAAATTCACATGGCATTTTGATTTGAATGAAGTTCTGAAATTGTGTACCGACCAGCTGAAAAGCTGGCCCTAAGGCAGAAGAGGAGAACTTATTTCAACCACCAAATCATTTTCAAGGGCTTATTGTTGGATGGATGCCAGGGAAGAGAGGACCCCTGAAAATGAGATTATAATTATAAGCATTGTTTTACTCGTATGCAAGGTGACATTCAAGCAATGGGCACATGTCCGCCCCGGGACATTGCCACTCAAACAAAAGCCAGGTTGGTGAACTACATTAAGCATCTTCTGCCATGCAGCAACTTAGAAGAACATGGGATAGAAGCTCCACCTTGCATCTGACTTGCTAAGCAAGGCCTATCATCACATGCATTTTCCCTTTAGCAGTTGTAGCGTAAAGAAGATAGAAAAGCTTGGCTTCATAATATGTCCACTTTAAAAAACAAAAATTATGGGGGTCATCCAACCACCTCCTTTCTTCTTCATATTTCCAAACCCTATTGAACAATAGAGGTGTAAGGATGGGTAGGAGATTTACTTCAAGATCCCCTTGAAATTAGCATGTTAAGTATGGTCGGTGGGTCCCATAAGAACGAGGCTTGAGTAGTGAACAAACAGCTCTTTATTAAGCAGGAAGAATTCTGAGACTAAACCCTAGCCGCGGCAGCTCTTTTTATAGCGCTGGCCGCAGCTAGGCAGCCAATGACAGTTCTTTGAGTTTGCCGCGCTTGGTTGTAGCCAATCGTGGCAAACCCCATACGAACCAATCAGGGTTGTCTTTAAGCGTCCAATGACAGTCCGGCTTTTCAGGACCAATAGGAATGCAGGTCTTCAAGCCAGCTTAATACAGAACACCCCTCCCCTCTTGGTCTCATCCAAGGGGTGGGGTAACGTAGTCAGGTAAGTAGGCGGGTCTATGGACCTGCCTACTTGACTTGCATGGTTCATAATGTCTTTGGTCGTCATCTGGTTTGGACGGGCTCTGCGTCGCTCTCAAGCTTCTTGCTGGAACTGCCTGGAAGGGTGAGCCGGGCCTATAGCTGCGACTCCTGCCTGGTGTATCTGGGTTGGTCGAGTCGTTCGCTCTGTCACTCCCACCAGGATTCTCTGGGCTGGTTGAGCTTGTCTGGCTGCTACTTCCAGGTGAAGCACCCGTCCGCCCCGGTCCCCTGTTTGTAGGTGAGTATTGCTGGTTTAATGTTTGATTTTTATTTAATGTCTGTGGGGGGTGTTCTGCTTGTGCCGATGTTGGTTCTTTTTCTACGTTTGAGGTTTCCCCCGCCCCTCTGAATTCTTGGTTAGGGTCTGTGAGTGGCCAGCCTGGACCTTAGTTGGTCAATGTGCCATTTCCAGCACTTACCATCAGTGGTCTTGAGCCGGTAGGAGCGAGGGCCAGTGATTTGAGTAATTTTTGCAGGAAACCATAGTGGGTCTCTGGTAAAGTTTTTTGTGAAAACAGTGTCTCCTTTATTAAAGGTGTGGATTTTGCTGCTGGAGCCCAGGGGTTTCTCTGGGGTGTAAGCAGGGTGCAGGCGATCTAGAGGTGACCGGAGTCTTCTGCCCATGAGCAGTTCTGCTGGGCTTTTGTTGGTAGTAGTGTTGGGTGTGATGTGTTGTAGGAGAAGCATTTTGGTGATTTTCTCGTGGATGTTGCCATGTTCAATTTTTTGAAGAAGTTTTTTTTGTAAATTGAACCATGCATTCAGCTCTCCCATTTGCCACCGAGTGAGCTGGCGATGTCAATGCGTGTCAGATGCCACGGTCTGCCAAGTACTGTTCGAATGCCAATGCGGTAAATTGGGGGCCATTGTCTGATACTATCCCATCTGGCAGACCGTGCGTGGCAAAGAGTTTGTTCAGTTTCTTGGTGACAGCTTCTGTGGTGGTGGTTTTCATCTTGCTTACTTCAAGCCAATTGGAATAGGCATCAACAGTGATCAAAAAGGTATGTCCCTTTGTTGGCCCAGCTCAAGTCACCACACAGAGCCAAGCCTGGAGTCAAGACAACAAAAAGGAGGATGCAATTACTGTGGCACTTAGGTCCGCACTCCCCATGGATCCATAGTTTAAGGACAACCCAAACACGCTAACCCTATGAGATGGATTAGTATGGAAAGAGTCAAAACTGTATGTCCCAGCCAGACTAAGGCTACAGGTACTGCAGCACAGGCATGACTCTCGGCTGGCTGGTCACTTTGGATTTTTAAAAAACCCTCCATTTAGCAAGGAGGCAATTTTGGTGGCCAAAAATGAAGGCAGACGTGGAAGACTATATAAAAAGCTGTTCCATCTGCGTGGCTAGGAAAATGAGGCCAGGAAATTCACCTGGTCTACTCCAAGCAGTGGCCAAACTTAACTGGCCATGGGAAGAGATAGCTATGGACTTCATAGCTGAACTTCCAGAGAGCAGGGGAAACACCATAATTTGGATGATGGTGGATCTATTCTCTAAGCAAGCTCATTTCCCCGTTTGCCCTGGATTACCCTCAGCTAAAAAACTGGTGAGAATATTCATCAAGAGGATTTACTCCACTGGATGGAGTGCCTTGCTGGGTCATTTCCGACTGGGGAGTCCAATTTACAGCAAAGTTCTGGAGAGAGTTCCGACGATCCATTGGATCCTCTCAAGGACTGAGTTCTGCTTTTCATCCAAGCAGGAACAGGGCCATGAAACGAGCAAACACTCTGGTGGAGTGAGATGTTACATTGACTACCAACAAGATAGATCTTCTGCTGTTCGCAGAAATGGCGTACAACAATGCAGTCTATAGAAGCACCGGATTGAGTCCTTTCCAAATCACTAGCGGGATGGATTTTTTGCCCATGCCTGAATTGCCTTGAGAGCCTCCATCTTCAATGACCTTAACCAAATGGATGGACTCACTAAAGCAGGGGTGGGAGAATACCAAACGTGCCCAAGCCCAAGCCACACAGAGAGATATAAACGATAGGCAGATAAACACAGCTTGCTTCAAGTCCCTTTTAAAATGGGAGTCTGGGTCCACTAAATATCTTAAATTAAGGTTACCCACCAAAAACTAGGTCTGAAATTCTTAGGACCATTCCCCATTGTGAAAGTAATAAATCCAGTAATGGTAAAGCTAAGCCTTTCCCGCTTATTAGGAAAAGTATATCCTGTGTTTCAGGATATACAGCAGCTTGTTAAAGCTAGCCACTCACTTCCAAATATAGCTAAGGTATCAACTTGCTCTTAAGCCAATTGCAGTATAAGGGGAAACCCATTATAAAGTAAAGAAAATATTGGACTCTAGGTTACATATGGGTCATTTACAGTATCTAATACATTGGAAGGGTTACCCTTTGTCCAAAGCCACTTGGGTAAAAAGCTGGAATGTGAAAGTGGATAGGTTGATGAAGGAGTTTCATGAAAAATTCCCTGATAAGCCAAAGGGTCTCCATGGGGGGAGGTTGTTAGATTATTAACCCCTAACTTCCTGTCACTTGTCTCATTTCAGGATGTTCTTTTCGCTTGAGGGGAGGCAGCCTGACAGCCCTGGATCCATCTTGAGACAGACTAAACAGGGCTGCCACAGTGGGGGATGGGAGAGCTGTGGGAAAGGGAGAGTAGCAAAGGAAGCATAGTAACATATTTCACATGAGATCAAGGACGGGTTGCTGGCACCTGGAAGGGGAGAAACCATAGTGTCGTATCGCCAATACGGACAAAAGACGCGAGGCAGTGACTTGGTTCAGCTCATTTATTAGTGGGAAAACAAAAGTGAAGTGAGTGGGGAAAATCCGCGGCTTAAATGGATCTGGTGCCAGGCGCGGCAGCCAATGACAACCGTTCAAATCGCCCGCGATCAGCTCGGCCAATCGCGGTCAATTCCGAACGGCCAATCAATGCCGCGCGCTCGACCAATCCGGTGGCTGCGCGCTTTGACCAATCCGGGCTGCCGGATTTTGAGAATGGAAATGTTCATACAGAACACCCCTCCCCTCTTGGTCTGGTCCTACGTGACGTAGTCCCGTAAGTAGGCAGGGCTCCGTACTTGCCGACTGGACCTGCGCAGATCAGTTGTTTCCTGGCTGCCGGCTGGTTCGGTTGGGATCTTTGTCGCTCTCCGCCTCGATGATGGAACCGCCTGGAAGGGTGAGTCAGGTCTCTCGCTGTAGCTCCCTCCTGGTCTACCCGGGCTGGTCGAGCTGCTGGCTTCGCTGCTCCCGCTCGGGCTTTCCGGGCTGGTTGAGCTGGCTTGGCTGCTCCCGCCTGGGCTTCCCGGGCCAGTTGAGCTGGCTTGGCTGCTCCCGCTTGGGCTTCCCGGGCTGGTTGAGCTGGCTCGGCTGCTCCTTCCAGGCAAGGCTTCGAGTGGGTCATTCCCTGGTGCTTCGGACGGTGAGTACTGCTGGTTCCTTTTTGGGTGGGTTTGTCTTTCTTGCTCTTTGGGGCTTTCCCTCCCCTCTTGGTTGGTGCCTTGGGGGTTCCTCTCTGTTTCTGGTGCTTGCGTGTCGGTTGTATTTCCCGCGGTGGTTCTCGAACTTAATTGGTCGATGTGATGTTTCCATGCTCGCCCGTCAGTTGTTAGAAGGCGGTATGAATGTGGACCCGTTGCCTGGGTTATCGTTGCCGGTATCCATAGAGAGTCCCCGGTGAGGTTTTTTGCGTAGACCCTGTCTCCTAGTGCGAATGTTCGGTGCTTGCTGGTGGAGTCGGGGGGCTTCTCTGGGTTGTATGTGGGGTGCAGGCGGTCGAGTGGTGATCGCAGCTTCCTCCCCATTAGCAGCTCCGCTGGGCTCTTGTTTGTTGTTGTGTTCGGGGTTATGTGCTGTATGAGTAGCATCCTGTTGATCTTGTCTTGTATGTCCCTGGTTTCGATTTTTTGAATGGTCCTTTTCGTGAATTGGACCATTTTCTCCGCCCTTCCGTTCGCCGCCGGGTGCGCTGGTGCCGTTAACGCGTGTCGGATCCCTCGTTCCGCTAGGAATCTTTCGAAGGGTAGTGCGGTGAACTGGGGGCCGTTGTCCGATACGATGACATCAGGGAGGCCGTGGGTTGCGAAAAGCTTGCTGAGCTCCTTGATGACGGCTTCTGTGGTGGTTGTCCTCATGTTGCTTACCTCCAGCCAGTTGGAGTAAGCGTCTACGGTCACCAGGAAGGTGTGCCCCCTGGTAGGTCCCGCGAAATCTATATGAATCCGGGACCATGGCCCTCTGGGGGTTTCCCATTCTAGAACCGGGGCGGCGGGGGGGCTTGGTCTGGATTCTTGGCACTGCTTGCAGGAGGCCACCCAGGCTTCGATCTCTTTGTCCATCCCTGGCCACCAGGCGTGACTTCTGGCCAGGGCTTCTGTCCTAACGATGCCAGGGTGCCCCTCGTGCAGCATGCCCAGGACTTTTTTCTGCAGTTTCTCCGGAACTATGACTCTATCCCCCCACAGTAAACAGCCCTTTTGCGTGAAGAGTTCTGTTTGGCGATTCCGGAAAGCTCTGAATTGTTCATCCTCGTCCCTTTCCAGCCACCCTTTTTCCACCCATCTTAGGACCCGCGCCAGACGTTTGTCTTTATTTGTTGCCAGGGCAATGTCTGACGCGGTTAGGGGGAGGTTGGGTAGTCTCTATGCTCAAGGTGGATGTGGTGGGTGCTGGGTGAGCGTCCAGGGTGGGCAATGGCGTGCGGCTCAGTGCATCCGCGTGTGGGATTGACTTACCGGGGCGGTGGTTTAGCCTGTAATTGTAGGCGGCGAGGAATTTGGACCACCTTGTCATCCTTGGAGATAGGATGTTTGGGGTGGCCCTGTCCCCCACCAGTATTCCGAGCAGCGGCTTGTGATCTGTGATGATGGAGAAGGTCCTGCCGTAAAGATATTCATGGAATTTCTTTACGGCTGCGACGATTGCCAGGGCCTCTTTATCCAGTTGGCTGTAATTCCTTTCGGGTTTTGAGAGGGTCCTTGAAAAGAAAGCGATGGGGGCTTCTTTTCCATTGGCGAGGGTGTGGCTGATGACGGCTCCGACGCCGAAGGGGGATGCGTCGCAAGTTACCGTGATGGGTAGTGTTTCGCTGTACTGGATGAGAACAGCGTCCGATGTGAGCAGGTCTTTTGTTTTGTTGCGTCTTCTTCTCGTCTTCCCCAAGTCCAAGTGGCTGCCTTATCGAGCAGCCTATGCAACGGTTCCGCCGCGGTTGCCTTTTGGGGCAGGAAAACATTATAGAAGTTAATCAACCCCAGGAACGCTTGTAATTCGGTTTTGTTTCTGGGTCTTGGGGCTTCCTTGATGGCTTTGACTTTCCCCTCGGTTGGGTGGATTCCGTGCTGGTCTAGGAGGTACCCTAGGAATTCTACTCATGTTGTGCGTAGTTGGCATTTCTCTCTCTTGACTTTTAGCCCTGCGTCTTGGAACCTTTGCAGTACCTCCCTCAGGCGGCTTTCCAATTGTTTTTGGTCGGCCGCGGATACCAGCACATTGTCAAAGTAGGGTACTATCCCTCTTATGCCCCAGAGAAGCCTCTCCATTAAACTTTGGAACACCCCCGGGGCTATGCTGACTCCGAACTGGAGTCTCTTGCAGAGAAATGCCCCGCGGTGTGTGACTATGGTCTGCGCTTCCACGGTTTCCTCGTCGACCGGCAGTTGCTGGTAAGCTTGGGCCAGGTCGAGTTTGGCAAAAACCTTGCCCCCAGTGAGTGTAGGAGGTGCTGCACTACTGGGACGGGGTAGGCGCTTTGTTGCAGCGCACGGTTGAGGGTGGCCTTATAGTCCCTGCAGATTCTCACTGACCCGTCTGGTTTCACTGGGGTGACTATAGGGGTCTCCCATCTAGCATGGTTCGTTGGCTTGAGTACTCCCTGTTCGATGAGCTTGTTTAATTGCTCATTGATTTTGGGCCGGAGGGCAAAGGGTACTCGCCGGGGCTTGAGGCGGATTGGGGCAATGGTGGGGTCTAGGCTGAAGGTTATTGGGGGCCCTCGGTACTTGCCTAGGCTGCCGTCGAAGACCTCTTGGAATTCCCGCACGAGCTGCTCCTCCCAGTCTGCCTCGGCAACGTGGTTGGTGCCAGTCACCTCTATTCCTAATGGCGCGAACCATTGGAGTCCCAGGAGGCTGGGGCGGTCCTTCTCAACAACAGTCAGGGGAAGTTTTTCGGTGTGCCCTTTAAACGTGACTTTGAAATGTCCGATTCCTACCATGGGGATGCGATTCCCCTGGTAGTCCTTGAGGATTAGTTTCTGGCTTTCTAGCTCGCGCCGTTGTATGGAGGGCACTAGACGCTTGATTTCCCGCCATGCGACCATGGATAGGTAGGACCCGGAGTCCACTTCCATCTTGCAGGGGCGGTCTTCAATGGCGACCTCCACGTGGACCTTTCGGCCATCCCAGTTGGAAGAATGGCCGACGATGATCGTTTGGTGTGTTTCCTCGCGTTGGCGGTTCTCGTTAAAACGTCGGCTCCTTGCTTCCCGGCTCCATCGGCTCTCGAGGTTTCAGTTGCGGTTCCTCGGGGGGGTGCTGTCGCGTCTCCTTGGGCTGCCGTCTCGGCGCCGGGGGCTGTAGTTTCATTTGAAATGGCAGACCTTGGCGATGTGGCCCCGCTTGTCGCAATGCCGGCATATCGCATCAAAGAACCAGCATTCCGACCGCGGGTGTTCGCCACCGCAACCGGCACACTGGAACTTCGATTTGCGGCTCCGTTGCTCGTGCCGGTCGCGCCCTGTCTGCAGTCGGTGGATGTCTTCCTCGTCGTCCTCGGATTCGGAGGGGGATTCGAGATCGCTGTGGTGGGTAGATGCGGTCGCTCTGTGGTCGGTCTCGGGCCGTCTCTCGGGGGTTGCAGTCGTCTCGGTCATGGCGGGGCGCTCCGTGGTGCTGGTTTGACGCATTCGGGCCGCTGATCTCCGGGTCGCTTCTGCTGCGGTGGCCTCGGCGAGGGCGTCGGTGAGGGATATGTCGCCCCTTGCCATGATCCGGCTCTGTAGGATGGGGTCCTTGAGACCGAGGACGACGCGGTCCCGCAGGGCTTCGTCGAGGTCGGTGAACCCGCACAGGCCCCCGAGATCCCTGAGATCAGCCATGAAGTCGCTGATACTCTCGCTCTCTTTTTGATCGCGTCGGTAGATCTCGTGCCGGCGGATGAGGGTGGGCACGGCGGGCGCGTAGTGACTTCGCAGCAGGGGTTCGAGATCGGCCCAGTCCATGGTCTTCACGTCGAGGGGCTTGGCGAGGGCTTTTGCCATTTTAAACACTGCGGGCCCGCAGTGAGTCAGGAAGACGGCCCGTTTCCTCTGCCCATTCGCGTCTTTGAGGTTGCTGCTCTCCAAGAACATGAGGAATCTATCAATGTAGGATTCCCAGTCCTCAGCAGCTTGGTTGAAGGGAGCGGATGGCACATTGCCGCTGGCCATGCTGCCGGTTCCAGTTCCGTGAGGCACGTGCGGTGTGGGACTTGTTTCAAAATCCCACCTTCGTCGCCAGTGTCGTATCGCCGATACGAACAAAAGACGCGAGGCAGTGACTTGGTTCAGCTCATTTATTAGTGGGAAAACACAAGTGAAGTGAGTGGGGAAAAACCGCGGCTTAAATGGATCTGGTGCCAGGCGCGGCGGCCAATGACAACTGTTCGAATCGCCCGCGATCGGCTCGGCCAATCGCGGTCAATTCCGAACGGCCAATCAGTGCCGCGCGCTCGACCAATCCGGTGGCTGCGCGCTTTGACCAATCCGGGCTGCCGGATTTCGAGAATGGAAATGTCCATACAGAACACATAGTTTGGTGGCAGCAGAGAATGCAGATTGGTTGGATCTCATAATGTGCTTGTCATTGAACAGGGCAGGGTGTGAGTTTAATGTGTGTGAGGGAAAATGTGGGATCTCAGATTTGGTTTTTCCCAGATATGCCAAGATGACTGCTCTAATAAATTCTTACTTTGATGGACTTTGTCTCGGAGATCTTAATTGTTTTGAGAGTTTCCTTGGAATGCTGACAGCTGCTTCATTTTGCCTCTCCGCTCATCTCGCTTCAATGGGCCTGCAGCCTTTTGGGTAGGCCTCTCGAGTGCAGCTGGGCTTCTCTCAGCAGACCAAGTTCACTATGGATCATTTTCCTCCTATTTCTCCAATCTTTCCTATCCTTTTCCTTTCTCCACTTTTTTCTTTCTCTGTGATTTATTCTATGATTTATCTTTCCCCCTCCACCTCTCCTCCTATCATTTATTTTAGTTTAATAGCAACTTTTCTCTCTGCAATGTAACTATACTTCCTTTGTTGCCGTCATCTTGCAGAGATCTTGCTGCAAGGCACCTGCTCTTTCTTCAGACATGTCCCCAGTTGCTGATTCTGAAGAAGTCCACACCTTTTAAGGGAATGGATACAAGGGGATATTTGGTGCTGCCTGTACAGATGACAGTTTCTGTACCAAAATTGGTTTTTGACTAATGAAAAAGTATGCTTGCCAAAGGCTCAGTGGCAGTCAGTGATTAAGTCAACAAAAGAAGCAGGAAAAGATTTTGCATTTGAAAGATCCACTTTATGAGAGTGTAATTTCCTGTTTATCTTTTTTTTCCAGGAAAAAAATAGTCATCTATTTGGCATGATTCCAAAGTAAGTCTTTAAATCATAATTACAGTAAATTTAATAGACAATGTTATTGCTGTTTTGTACAGCAAAGCTGTACATCACTAAGTAATTGGCAACAGATGTGGATCCCTTCCCCCACAACACCAATTAAAAAAGTCTAATTTTAAAAAGATGTATTTCTGAAGAAGCCTTCTTTAAGATTATACATTCAAGAGATCTATCTCTCCCTACTTAAACATCTCGATAGCTGATATATGGTTTCCCTTTGTGGCATTCACTTTCTATCAGCATGAAGTAGGTCTGGTCTATCTTTGTAACATAAAACTGTGCCTCCAAGAAAATGTGAGACAACTGTTATGATTGGAAAAAAGAGCCGCACATTTATTAACTATAAAAACCTGCAGTTAGCATAAAGCAATGTACAGTATAGGCACCCAATAAGTAATCCCTTTCTCACTAACTGCTAAGCAAAAACTGCTTGGCCTAGTGCCCTAAGTCATATGCAGGGCTGAACTGCTGGGGGTCGCAGGGGTTCGTGAGAGCCCCTAGCTAAGATTCTGTGCAGTTCAGAGAACTCCCAAATCCCACTCCTGGCTGGCCCCTCCCAGCCCCTTCCAAGAGTCCCCACATGGCCCGTTTGGATGCAGGTAAGTGCAGGATGTGCGCAGAGGCTCGGGGAGAGCAAAAAATGGGCCTCCCAAAGTTCAGGAAGGCCAGAAATGGGCTTGTTTCTGGCTTCCATAGAGCCTCCAGAGTCCAGGGAGGCCATTTTCATCCTCCTGGAGGCTCAAGGAAAGCCTCCGGAGCTCGGTGAGAGCAAAAACACCCCCATCATGGTGCAGGAGGCTGACTAGGCCACACCCACTATGACCACTCCCACCATGGCCATGCTCACCTAGCAACCAGGCAGAGAGCCCTTTCCTAAAATTTTTGAAGCCTGGTCATATGTCTTTAAATTGGATTGTTCTTAAGCAACCCTTCCTGAAGGCCAGACGAGGGTCCCAGTTTATTCTACTCAGCCTCATGAATCAGGTTTGATTACAAGCAACCTGGCGGAGGACAAGTGAAATGTCACTTGCCTCATGAAGGCAGGCAATAATCTACCTGGGTTCTTGTGCCACCAGACACTGAGATTCTTGCCCCACCTGTAGCAAATAGTTCAGGGAAGGCTGCTGCTTCTAAAGACAAAGCTGAAGAGTTTGGAGGCATTTTCAAAGCTCCATATTCTCATATCTACATTCAGGCAGAAACAAGTTGAAATATTTTTGTTTGGACAACCTTTTAAACGAAGTGAGCAACCAAACACAGGGGTTCAGTCTTCCATCCTTGCCCATCTCAAGAGCAGCCACCTGAAAGTTTGAAAGTCAAGAAACATCTTCATTTGAAGGCTGAGTGCACTTGCTTGATCTGGTACATTATTTCTATAGAGCATGTGATGACACATTTTTGGATATGCAAATATTTTTTAAACTGCCCAAAAAGAAAATATGCAAATTTGGACTAAACCCCACAAATGGAATACTAATAGCAATAAAAATACAACAACCCAACTGAGCATATGTAATCACCTTCCTCCAGTACTGTAGCTTTGCCCACTGGAAAATTAATTCTGATTATCAAGAACTGGGGAGGAGCAAATTCACTTCAAGCACAAAGATAACCAAGTCAGCCTAAAGAGGCTGTCTTTATGTAGCAATAGCGACAAGCACTTAGACCAGAGGTCTCCAAACTTGGCAACTTTAAGACTTGTGGACTTCAAGTCCCGGAATTCTCCAGCCAGCATAGCTTAAAGTTGCCAAGTTTGGGGACCCCTGACTTACATTTATATACTGCTTCACAGTGTTTTAGAGCCCTCACTAAGAGGTTTGCAGAGTCAGCATATTGCCCCCAACAATCTGGGTCCTCATTTTACCTACCTTGGAAGCATGAGTGGCTGAGTCAACCTTGAGCCTGGTGATAATCGAACTGCCAAATTGCAGGCAGCTGGCAGGCAGCAGAAGAATTCTGCAATACTGCATTCTAACCACTATGCCACCATGGCTCATTGTAGACCCTGAGCCTAAAATAAGGCCTGATTCTCAACATCTTTAAAGCAATGCAGTATCCTCCCCAGAAGGAAGCTATTCAAATGTTAGTCCAAGGGGGTTCAAATGCAGTTGTTCTTATTGAAAAAGTCCCTTCTCTGTCCTGTATAGTCAGTGCAAATTGCTGGATGCTGCAGCCAGTAGTTGACCTCCTTTGCTTGCTGTGTGTCTTTCTGCTGCTCTGTTAAGAAGTTACAATCCACAAAGCAGAGCAACCAAGCAATGCCATACCCCCCCCCAAAAAAAATCAACAATTGTTATGTTATATGTTACTTCATTTTCAAAGCTTTCAGAAGAATATTCAGAAGCTTAATGTCAAAGAACATTAAAAACATTGAATACTCACTTGAATCAGAATATTATTTCTTGCAGTGCTTCATTAGTTATGCTTACTTTCAAGATATGCAAAAGAATATCTTATACTTTTTCAGTAAACAGGTTTTATCGAACAAATATAGTTTATCTATCTTTATTGCTCTACTGGGTGAGTCAGGTAAAGTATGGAGATACTTGCTTTTTGCAGCATTTACCTGGAGGGTGATTTTGCCAGCTTCACTTGTTATATGACTAATGGTTTCTTGTAGGTCTTCCTGAGTATGGCCATATCAGCAGCAAAGGTTAAATCTATTGTTATTGAATCATATGACCCTGTAACATTGGTCTTTCTATCCAATGCTTTTTTCGGAATATGATTCATGCATATATAGTGGCAAAAGGTTATCACCTTAATGAACTCCAGTTGAAATGAAGGAGCATTGACTGTCTGTACTCCCATAATGGGCTTGGATGATTCAGCATATTTTGAGTGATAGTACATCTAGAGTTTGATGTTGTTAAAATACCAAATACCAAATTGGAACAAAGAGATTGTGAATTCCATCCTCTGAAGCATAATGGCAGCTGGATAATTTTGGAGCAGTCACCCTCTTTCAGTTTTAGGAATGGAGCAAGGGCGAACCACTTCTGAAAAGGGGGGGGGGGTTGAAGCCTTGCCCAAATGGTATAATGGTGCATTAGCAAAAGCTAATCAATAAAGATATTAATACATTAATAAATGTTATGTGTACTTTTTTGACAAAACACAAAATATAGTTTCAGTAGATGCTAATTTGTGAATATTTGATCAAAGCAGTTATGCCCAGGTTTAAATCCAGCTTGTTTTTCTGTAGTTCTTTTATTTATTTCAGATAGGAGGCAATTGAGAAATATTCTTTCCATAATTTTGTATTCAATATTCAGCAGGGAAATATCTCCATATTTGCTCCATGAGGTTTATTTCCTCTCTTGTGTAATAAAACGATAACTGACTGCTATTTCAGTTCCCATATTTTCCTAATAAAACTTCAAGTTTAAGAACTAAGGGAATCCTGGGAGTCTTATATATTTCTGGCTCCAGCTAATTTCATCCTGGCAACTTCCTATTCTTCAAGGACTTTTGTATTTCATCCAGTCCTGAAAGGACTTTATCCATGGAGTATATTGATTTTTTTTAAAAAAAATATCTGAACTATATTTAATAATACTAGTATCCAAAGTTACTAGAGTTGGGTGGTTTACAAGTTCCATGAAATATTTCTTCCATTGTTCTACATCCCTACCTTTCTTTTTTCTTGTTACACAAAATTCTGTCATTTTCATCTGTGATAATATAATTAACAGGTGCTTTATATTTTCTTGCCAGTTCTTTCATAAGATGAAATAGTTTTTTCAAGCTATCCTTTTCTCTTGTTTTCCTTTGATTTGACAATTGTTTAACCACATCAAGACTTTGTGTATTTTCTTGGTGTTCCTACTCACCTTGATGGTAGTACTATGAATAACAATTCTCACTTTAGATGAGTAGGTCTAAAATTATAGAGTGCTGTTATCTACTTGTTTTTGTATTTCTTTTGAAATTATCAAGAGTATCTGATGGATATTGTTTTTTATTCCATCCAATAAAGGGCTTTAAGCTTGCTTATTATTCGTTATAATTAGTTGTTTAATTTGTTATGACCAACATTTACTATTTAATTGAATCAATTTTTATTCTAGCACATTTTAAGAAAGCCAGTTTGATCTAGTGGTTAAGGCACCAATCTAGAAACCAGAGGACTGTGAGTTCTAGTCCTATTTTAGGCATGAAAGCCAACTGGATGACTCTGGGCCAGTCACTCTCTCTCAGCCCAAGTATCTCACAGAGTAGCTGTTGTTGTGGGAAAAACAGGAGGCGGAAGAGTTACTGCACATGACCAGTGCCTTGATTTATTTATAAAAATAATAAAGGTGAGATAAAAAGAAAATAAAGAGATAACATTAACATTTACTCTGACCACCAGAAAAAAAAAATTAAAAAAAGTTTTATTTGGGTTTTCATAAAACATAATACAAATATTATTTTTTTGAGAACAGCATGATTCCAGGTTATCACTTCTCCATACAGACATAAACTCGGTTACATATTCATCTTTATATTCTATTCCATATCTTATAATTATTTTAGCATTTTCAATTATATATTTTTTTCTAAGTTTCAATTACTAATCATTATATTTATACTTTAGTCTGTCCTGTTTCAATTTCAAATTCTCTTTCTCATAAAGCAAGTTTTTCCCTGTAGTTACTAACTGAAGTATAACACCTTTGTATCTTTTAATTTTTATCCATTCAAATCTTATTTAAAATTGGATTTATACCTTTACAATTATAATATTCAATATCTAATCTCTATTTTATAACGCATAATTCTTGCCATAATTCTTGCCGATTCTGCTTGGTACATTCCATTAAAAATACACACGAAGTTCATATATGTATGTATGTATAGACAGACAGACAGACAGACAGACAGACAGACAGACAGACAGACAGACAGACAGACAGACACACACACACACACACACACACACATATATATATATATATATATATATATATATATATTCGTAGATTTTCATGGGTACAGGTATGTAGGTCTAGGTGTGTTTGGGTCTTTTCCCATGTAAGATTAAGAGTATCTTGGCAACGTTTCGGTGAGGTCCCACTTGCCATCCTCAGGCTGGTGCTTTCGGCTTTGTGCCAATGCAAGCAGTGTGTGATTAGAGCTGCTGACTCTCTCTATATACTGGTGGTGGGGGCTGGTGTGCTGGGCTGGTTGGCTGTGCTGCTGCCTCTTGATTGGTTGATGGATGATTCCTTCAAAATTACTTTCATGTCCTGTGGCTTTAAGGTGCTGGAAGAGGGAGGAAGTATTTTCTTCTCTTCTGACTGCGTTTTTGTGTTCTGCAATGCGTGCATTTATTCTCCTGTTGGTTTGTCCAATGTATGTGGCTGGGCAATTGTTGCATGGTATTTCATAAACTCCTTGGTTTTCTAGCTGGATCTTGTCTTTGGGGTTTCTTAGGATGTTGGCTATTTTTTGGTCAGTGCCGAAGGCTGTCCTGATATTGTGTTTGTGGAGAATTTTGCTGATTTTGTCTGTGGTGCCTTTGATGTAGGGGAGGAGTGCGATACCGATGTCTTGTTCTGTGTCTTGGAGTTTGAGGGGTATCTCTTTTCAGATTAGATTGGTGATAGTGTTTCTTTGGAATCTGTTGGAAATTAATATGTTAGTGAGGGTGTGTAGTTCTGTCTCAGGTGGTCTTTGTCAGCTAGGCATTTGGTTCTGAAGATGGGGGTCTTGGCTACGGAGTTGAACCAAATTAATATCCAACACTGAACACTCCAGCAAGAGAATAATCAGGGAAGCCATCGAGATAGAGAAACACCCCCATAACATGAATAGACGGGACGATACCTCCCACCTACCAGACATCTGGAAGCTAGCCTTCACCAACATACGAGTCCCAGCCACGAAAACCAACACCAGACCCAAAACAACGTGGGATACCACCGCCAATTCCCCTCATCAGACCCAGGCCCAAGCCCATCCTATAAATGAAGGACAGCTACCATCCAGAAAACAGACCACGGCTGCTTCGCCAGCTGTCGCACCCCCGACCCCAAAACCAAACAAGCTGACACACACCAAGAACACCGACCCCGCCCCAAACTCGAAGCCAGACTAAAACCCAGAATGCTACATCACACCAGCCCCCACCACCAATATATATAGAGAGATGGTACTCCGATCACACACTGCACTGGCACAAAGCCGAAAGCACCAGCCTGAGGATGGCGAGTGGGACCTCACCGAAACGTCGCCAAGATACTCTTAATCTTACATGGGAAAAGACCCGAACACACCTAGACCTACACACACACACACACACACACACACATACACAATAGTATTTAAAATACTTATTCTTTTCAATTGAGTTTTATAATTCATTAAAGAGAATAAAAATATTTTCATCTTTCCGTGCTTTTATTCCCTTTCTCTCTTTATTTCATTTAATTATTAACAAACGTTCCATTACTTAATAGTATCAGTTGCCATTCACTTTAATCACCTGTATTTCATATTTTCTGGCTCGTTACTGTTTTTAATTAAACAATATAGTCAATAATATATTCAAATTCATCCTGTCAACTGATATTAATTCAATGAATAGTCTTTCATATTTCTTTTCCATTATATTTTTATAAATCATAGAAAGCAGTTAAAATATTTCCATCCTTTCCTATCTTTGTTCTCTTATTCATTTATTTATTAACAAAAATTCCATTACATAACAATGCCAATTATATCTATCACTTTAATCATCTATATTTTACATTTTCTAACTCTTTACTATTTCTAATATGACACTATCTCATGTACCCTTATAGAATCCTCTCTTTCAGTTAAATTTTTAACCATTGTCTCTGTGTCTTTTAAGTAAGCTTAAACCTTTAATCATTATACATTTTCCCTGCTTCTCTATATCCTGTTTCTGTCCTTTATAACTTCTTATCCTTTCCGTCTTCCCCCTCTTCTTCTCCCTCTCCTTTTTGTCCCCCTTTCTCTCTGATTTTCCCTTCTGTAGTCCTCTCTTCTGCTTCTTCCTAATGTTATAATTACTTTTCAAACTACTCTTCTTTTTGATTGTTGTTTCAGATATTAAGTTTTTAACTCCTTTCCTCCCTTTCCCTTTTTTTTTTACCTCACTTAAAGTTGTTTGATCATTGAAGATGGCTTCTTCTTTGTCCCACCCTTCTTGTTCTATGAGTGTTTCTTGTTGTTCAGAATCTCCATTTCTAAAAATTGAAATACAAAGCCAAAAATTCCTCTTCCCTCTTGTGTGTCTTTTTTCTGTTTTTAAGTATCATTTTCAGCTCTTCAAGGAGTGATGCCATTTTAAACACTTTTAAACAACCCCCCAATTGATTTTAGTTCATATCCTTAAAATCCAGTATCCAAAATTCCAAAGATCACCAAATAATCCAAAGCTGTTTCTTCTTGCTTCTTTTTTCACTTTCTCTTTCCAGCGGCTGTGTTATCTTGTAACAAAGTTTCAGCTACAATGTATCTTTTAGGAGTCTTGTTCAAATTCCACTGTTCATTCGCTTTACTTGCAGGTGGTCTCCTCCATTTTTCCAGATCCCACCCTTTTCCCCCTCTGCTTTCCTTCTTTTATAAATTTTAAAATATCCAAAAGTCTTTATTATCCCTTTGACACTTAATTTTCAGCTTAAAATTGTCTATTAATGACAAAGTGGATCGATATCAATTTCTTGCTTGGATCTCTTCTTCTTAACATTCAAAGTCAATTTAGAACTATCAATGTGAGAGGAAAAAAACCCAAGTTTTTTCCCTTTCCCCTTCTCCTTCGCTGCTTAAAAATCTTCTTTAGGAATAATATTAATCTTTATGGTTCAAATTCCAGGGTACCTTACATAGATGTTTTCTCAGTTCAACCCGGTCAGTCAAAACTTTCTCCTTTTAACTTCCTCCTGCACAATCTTGTCTGGCTGGGTTCTTCTTTGAGGTGGCCATTTCTGACCACTGCTGCAACCGCCTTTGGGAAAGGGAGTAATGGCCAGCCAAGGAGGAGAGATGCGGTTCTCCTCGACCCCACTGGCAGTCTTCCCCTTCTTCACCACCTCTACGGGGTGGCTTCAGCCCCAAATCCAAACAGCTCGGGGCGCTCCAGCAGCAAACATGGATCAAAACCGCACATGATCATGGATTTCGGTCCATCGCCAAAAAAGCCCAAACCAGAAGACTGACCACCATAAAATTTTATGTAAACAGAAATAATGGTTTTTTTAAAAAAAATTACCTGGGCTGCCCCATGTTGGTAAATGTTGAGTTGGAGGACTAAAAAGATGTTTGTTAATATTAAACTGTGAAGAACAGTTGCCACATCATTGAAGTCATCCAGTCCTATACATTTGGTTTAGGATGTTTGTGTTCATTGTACCTTTATTCTCACAATGGCAAGTTTGGGTGCTGAAGTCACTGGCAACTATGAGATAGTCAACTTTTTGGAAATGCTGTGATTTCCCATGCAGAGCACTCTGCACTATTACTTTGTACATGGGCAGATATAGTTTGCAGCTACAGATGAAGCACAGGTAGGTGTTCATTTACTCATTCATATATGATTGCATTCAAAAATTCAGCTGGTACTTTTACTCCATGGTACCATGTTAATTTGTGGATCTACTATGGTAGCAATAGCACTATAGCAATAGCACTTAGACTTATATACCATTTTATAGTGCTTTACAGCCCTCTCTAAGAGTTTTACAGAGTCAGCATATTTCCCCAACAATCTGGGTCCTCATTTTACCCACCTCAGAAGGATGGAAGGCTGAGTCAACCTTAAGCTTGGTGGGGTTTGAACTGCCAAATTGCCAGACAGCCAATAGTTTATAGAAGTGGCATTCTAACTGTTGAGGTAATTCTCCGTTAGGAGAATGAGCGCATACAGGGAGATGTATTTGAGAGTAGTGTTTGAATAATACACACACAGCACACAGATACACAGTACAGTAAATGTAGGTTTTTACTGTAGGTTTAAGCCAAGTTCAAACAAGCAGTCCAAAAGTCATTCACAGGTAAAATCAGTCAGTTTTTCAGTCCAGTGATAATCCAATAACAAAGTCCAGTGTCAAAAACAGTTCAGTATCAGACTTACATCAAATCCAGGAATAACAGTCAATAGGAGGAAAGGCAATACTCTCCAACAGAAGGAAACAGAGACTCACTAAGATTTCTTCTGAGACTAAGACTAAGACTAAACAACCCAGGTTTCTGGCTCCATCTTATGGCCACTTGAGAAACCACACCCAACTACAGTTTTGCATTTCTTAAAGATACAGTATTAAAATGTCTATCCTGGTTTATATATTGTCCAATCGAAATAGCTGTTAGGTAGCTTACATTCCTAACACTAACTACTGTGTCACCGAGGCTTTGATACAATGTAAAGCTGGTATTTTAATTAAGGTAATAAATAGCTAAAATTAGGACTGACTCAAATATTGCAATATTTTGGTATACATTATTTTGGGGGAAAATATTGAGAGATTTAGGAGAAACTTAATAGTCATTTGAATAAAGAAGTAGGGGAAGAGCTAGTAGTTGCAGAACCAGAAACAAAATTAACTATTAATAAGTTAGAAAAGCAGATGTAAGACCCATGTTTTTAAAACCTGTCTTCTTAAAGATCTCAATATATTATTTGCTTATTTGCTTCTCAATAGAAGAGAATATAATTATATGAATTAGAATTTATAGGAATATAAAATACTCTATATCACCATTATTTTATGTATTTATTTAACAATGAGTGTATATATGCCCATCTTATGCAGCATAATACTAGGCAACTCACAAATAATTATAAACATGCCAAATTTAATATAAATTAATCCAATGGTTTTCAAATTATACATCATTAACATCTCATTTAAAAAATATCAGTAACTATAACCTTTTTGTTTTGAATCAGCACCCTTAAATTTACTGTTAAAATTTGCCAAGATATTTACAGTGGTATATTTCAGACCTACAGATAGAAATGTTTTAGTTCAAAGGAAATAATGTTTATAAGAAACAATAAGGCTATATAAACTTTCAAAGGGGTGATTCATTCATTCATTTTGAAAGTTTTGATCAAATTACCCGTCTGAATCTTCAGATCTTATTTCCCAGGTGATCTGCCACATCAAATCAAATTAGGCACTTTCAAATTGCTTTGAAAAGATTCAGAGATAATTTAGAGATTAGATGGGGTTTTCTGATGTTTTCTGATTTATGGAATTTGAACAGCATTTGGATAAAGCTGGAAGAGGCAAGTTGAATACTGCCACATGGCTCTTCACTAGCCAAGGAGCCTTATCATCTTCTCTACCTCATCTTCCCCCACCCCGCTTAGAATTTTTCAGAGTTTATAACTGGGCCCAATTAAGGAGTTGGTTAATATTGAGCTCTAGTTCAACATCTTCATAAATTATTTAGATGAAGAAACAGGAAACGTATCAAATTTACAGATGACATGAAACTGGTAAGAATAGCCTACACTCTAGAAAATAGGGCTCAAGATCCAGAAGGATCTCCACAGACTTGAATACTGGGCCCTAGCCAACAAAATGAAATTCAGTGTAGAAAAAAGTAATCACTTAGGCAAAAAAATATATCAAATGCACAGGTACAGATTACGTGAAACCTGGCTCAAAAGCAATAACTGTGAGAGGGATTTTGGAGTTCAAATGGACAGTCAATCGGTCAATCAGAATAGAGCTGGAAGGGATCTTGGAGGTCTTCTAGTGATCTAGTCCAATCCTGTGCTCAAGCAAGAAACCCTATACCATTTCAGATAGGTAGCTGTCCAATCTTTTCTTTAAAATCTCCAGTGATGAAGCACCTACAACTTCTGAAGACAAACTGTTCCACTGGTTAATTATCCTCACTGTTAGAAAGTTTCTCCTTAATTCCAGGTTGGTTATCTCCTTGATTAGTTTCCATTCTAATTGTCTTGCCTTCTGGTGCTTTGGAAAATAAGTTGACTTGACAACCTCTTCTTTGAGGCACCCTCCCAAATACTGGAATACTGCTACCATGTCACCCCTAGTTCTTTTCTCTAGACTGGCCATACCCAATTCCTGCAACTGTTCTTCATATGTTTTAGTCTCCATGCCTTTAATTGTCTTAGTTGCTCTTCTTTGTATTTTTTCCAAAGTCTCAACATCTTTTTTGTAATGTGGTGACCAAAACTGGTTACTGTATTCCAGTGATGGGATTCAATTTTTTTTACTACCGGTTCTGTGGGTGTGGCTTGGTGGGCATGGCAGGAGCAAGATACTGTAAAATCTCCAGTGACTGGAGGTGGTATTTGCTGGTTCTCCGAACTACTCAAAATTTCTGCTACCGGTTCTCCAGAACTGATCAGAACCTGCTGAATACCACCTCTGCTGTATTCCAAGTGAGGCCTTATTAAAGATTTATAAAGTGGTACTAATACTTCACGTGATTTTGATTCTATGCTTCTGTTTATACAACCAAGGATTGTAATAGCTTTTTGGCTGCTTCTGCATACTGCTGGCTCATGTTTAAGTGACTGTTCACTAGGATTCCAATGTTCCTCTCACGGTTACTGTTTTTGAGCCAGTTTGTTTTTAATTGTACCTTTTCCTGCCTATGTTTAAAACTTTGCTTTTCTCCACATTAAATTTCATGTTATTGGATAGGTTCAAGTCTCAAGATTTTTTTGGATTGAGTCTTTTTGGATTTGAGGTTGTTTTCTGGGGTGTTGGCTATTCGTGCCAGCTTATTGTCATCTGCAAATATGATGAGTTCCCCTTCTATTCCTTCATCCAAGTTGTTTATGAAGATATTGAAGAGTATTGGGCTTAATGCAGAATCTTGTGGTACCCCACTGCTTACTTCTCTCCATGTAGATGTAGGACTACTCATTGAATATGGTTTGTCAGCCAATTACAAATCCATCTGGTGGTGATGCTGTCTATCCTACATTTTTCTAGTTTACCAAGAAGTAGGTTGTGGCCTACTTTGTTGAATGTTTTTCTGAAGTCTAAGTATACCATGTTCCACAGCATTTCACTTGTTTACTAATTTAATCACTTTGTCAAAGAATGAAATAATGGTTTGATATGATATGTTTTTAACAAACCTGTGCTGGCTTTTAGTTACCATTTTATTATTTATTTGTTTCTAGTTGTTCGCAGTTCTGGTTTTTGATTATTTTTTCCAGTATCTTCCCAGGTATTGGTGTTAGGCTGACTGGTCTCCTGGGTCTGTTTTTTCCCCTTTTTTGAAGGTGGGTACCACAACAGCCCTTTTCTAGACCTCTGGTAGTTCCTGGGTAACCCAGGATTTTTTAAAGATAAAGAACAATGGTTCTGAGATAACATCACTTAAATATAATCACTTAAATATAAGCCAGCAGTGTGCAGAAGCAGCCCCAAAAGCCAATGCAATCCTAGATTGCATTAACACAAGGGTGGGATTCAAATTTTTTAACAACCAGTCCTGTGAGCATGGCTTAGTTAGAAGGTGTGTCTTGGTGGTCATGTGACTGGGTGGGCATGGCCAACTCAATGTCATTCATGACAAGGGGTACTTCTTGCCTGGCCTCTCATGACAGTGGGGATGTTGCAATGGTAGTGTGAAAAATGGTCATAAGTCACTTTTTTCAGTGCCATTGTAACTTTGAATGGTCACTAAATGAACTGTTGTAAGTCAAGAATTACCTGTACAAAAATACAAAAAGCTTCTTTGCTTGCAAAAAGCTGCCCTAAATGCCAATCATTAGATTAAAAATACCTGCAAGCTGGAGCTACAAATCAGGCATGGTGCCAGAGCACCTTGAGGAATTAAAACAGTTAAAATGCATGATAACTATCAGCAGCCAACTCTTGCTCATAAAGTGAAACTCTTTAGCAGAGAGGTCATGTAAGCTCTTAAGGTCAGGAAAAGCAATCCTTAGATCCATTTGCACCACTTAAAGACTCCAGCTGGTCTCACTCACCTCACAAGATATCCTAAGGAAATCATCCCGATTCAAGGAAAGGTCACTTGCCTCCCCAAAAAGCAGTAACAAAAACAGTGCCAAGCTTGCATCCTGCCTCTTGGAAGTACACCCCAAAAGGACAGTGCTAGGAACTACTAAAGCAGTGAAGGAAGACCCCCTCCCCAGATAGAAAAAGAAACCATGAGGCAGGAAAAAAATCAAACACAATACAAAAAATTCAATCACAACAGTAGCTGTTGCTACGTCTTTTTCCTCCCAAACAAAGCTGAATAGGGAAAATTATCTCCTCAATAAACACAGGATTAAACATCACCAAGCACGGAATTAAACTTAACCAAAAACCAGTTTTATACCAAAACTCAGAAAGGGTATGTAAACTCATGTTTGAATGTCAATCTTTCTAGTTAGCCAAGAAGCCTTGCTGAATGTCACTTATCTTGGTTCCTTGTCATTAAAAAGCTTCTTTCCACAGCTCTGCTTCTTATTCAATTATTTCTTCAAAGTGCTGATCATTACATGCAGGCTGGAAGTATTTCCAGGGGAGTATTTCCTCCCAACAGCCGTGTAAAAAGCTTAAAACAACCCTTCCACTTTAAGAAAGTATCAAGAAAGAATGAAAAATCTCCTTCGGAGACAGTAAGTCTAGGCATACTGCCAAGAATGTAATAAGGGTGGGAAAAAAATAAAAGGAGATTTCTTGTAACTACCAGTTCTCCAAACTGCTTGGAAAGTTAATAAGGGGTTCTATAGAACCAGTAGAATCCCACCCCTGCATTAACAGAGGGATAGATCCAAGATCACATGAAGTATTAGTTTCACTTTATAAAGCCTTAGTAAGACCACACTTAGAATACTACATCCAGTTTTTGTCACCATAATCATAAAAAAGTTGTAGAGTGCAGAAAAGAGCAACAAAAATGAATAAGGGCCTCACAAAGAACAGTTGCAGGAATTGAGTATGTCTAGTTTTGTGAAAGTAAGGACTAGGGCTGATATAATAGCAGTGTTCCAATATTTGAAGGGCTGCCACAAATAAGAGGGGGCTCAGCCTAGTTTTCAAAGCACCAAAAGGCCAGACAAGAAGCAAGGGATAGAAACTAACTAAAAAGAGAAACAACCTATAACTAAGGATAAATTTCCTGACAGTGAGATCAACCACTGGAACAGCTTGCCTTCAGAAATTGTGGGTGCTCCATCACTGTAGGCTTTTAAAAAGAGATTGGACAGCCATTGCCTCAAATGGTATATGATCTCCTTCTTGAGCAGTGGATTGGATTAGCACACCTCCAAAATCCCTTCAAAGTCTCATGTTTGTTATTCTGTTAGTTTGGAGTCAAGCAAGTCTTCTTGTATATCCTCCTAAACCAATCTTCCTAAAGGATTGTTGCTGGTATATTTTGAAATTTTATAATGTTTTATAGTTTAAATTTTTTAAATTTGAAATTATTCCATTTTTAATGCTTCATTTCATTGATTAAATTATAGACTGTCCAGAATCCTTGAGGGAGGTGGGCAATAAGTAAGTAAGTAAGTGAATGAATGAATGAATGAATGAATAAATAAATAAAATAGACTGTATTAATTGAATGGGAAATTATCAGATAGCAAAGTAAGATGGAATTCTTGGTTTAGGATATGTCTAGTTTTGCTAGTAAAGCCTTAGTAAGACCACACCTAGAATACTGAATCCAGTTTTGGTCCCCACACTATACAAAGATCTTGAGACTCTAGAAAAAGTGCAGAGAAGAGCTATCAAGATGATTAGGGGGCTGGAGACTAAAACATATGAAGAACGGTTACAAGAACTGGGCATGGCTAGTCTAGACTAGTGAAGAGAAGGACCAGGGGAGACATGGTAGCAGTGTTCCAATATTTGAGGGGCTGCTACAGAGAGGAAGGGGTCAAGCTATTTTCTAAAGCACCTGTAGGCCAGACAAGGAATAATGGATGGAAACTGAACAAGGAGAGATTTAACCTGGAAATAAGGAGAAATTTTCTGACAGTGAGAACTATCAACCAATGGAACAGCTTGCCCTCGGAAGTTGTGGGAGCTTCATCACTGGAGACTTTCAAGAAGAGCATCAGTTTTCTCATCCCTCTTGGCGCTCTGCTCTGCTGCACCCCCCACCCCCATTCGCTGCTCAGGGAAGGCACAGGAAAAGCAAGCAGAAATATAGTCTCGCTGGGGTGAAAGAGCTGAGATTGAGGAAGGCACAGGCAACAGAAGACCGAAGCTGCCACCTTTGAAAAGTGCTGCTTTTTGTTGCCTGTGCCTTATCTGATCTCTGCTCTTTCGCCCCAGCGAGAGCTATGTTTCTGCTCGCTTTCTTTTCCTGTGCTTTCCCTGGGGCAGCAATGGCTGGGGCAGTGAGGTCCAAAAGGTTGGCGACCCCTGCACTAGATGACCTACAAGGTCCCTTCCAATTTTGTTCATATGTTAAATCTATTAAAGCTCCAACTGGATTTCATTCTCTGCTTTCCACAACTTTTAATAATTGAGAAAATTGCATTTTCATAACTGCTTTTATATAACTTATTGTTATTTGACTAAAATATATTAGTAAAGTAATATGAAATATTTTAAATACAGAGAATCTTCACTTGGTTTAATAGCACAGTGGCTGAGAGTATTATGACAATAGGATCCAACTTTGAAATCCCAATTTTCTCGATATTATGACAAGATATATATATATATATTGTCATATATATTCAGCTCTAACTGAAAAGAGTTTTGGGTCAGTAGTATATTTCCAACTTTCTAAATTAACGATAAATCTTCCAAATGAAAAAAAACAAATCTTCCAAATCTTCCAAAATGAAGAAATGTAGGAACAGTAGTGGAACAGAAAGTAAACATGAGAGTTTAAGGAAATTGGAAATCTGATTTCTCATCTTAGTGATGGCACGCACATTTTGGTGACTTTTTGAAGGCACTCAGAAAGATACAAAATATTCATGGAGAATTGCTATATACCTATCATCCAGAGTTGGTATTCAGCAGGTTCTGACCAGTTCTGGAGAACCAGTAGCGGAAATTTTGAGTAGTTCAGAGAAGCAGAAAATACCACTTTTGACTGGAGATTTTACAGTATACTTCCCCTGCCACGCCCACCAAGCCATGCCCACAAAAACGTTAGTAAAAAAAATTGAATTCCACTACTGCTATCAGCACATTAAAAATAATGTCTTGGCAGTATATAAAAAGCTATGAAATATATTTAAAGCCAATGTGCTGTATTCAGTGAAACTTATTTCCATGCCAATATATACAGCAATAGAACCAATTTTTATTGTAACATGCTTTGGTGAAAGTGTTTAAAAATTTTGACATTATTGGTGAGACCACTAATTATGTATTTTCAATCATATAAAAGAGCTTGTGTGTATGTGTGTGTGTTTTTATGTAAAAGAGATGGTACAATTTAGGATCCATTTAACTGATAAATTATTGAAGGTATTCAATCTATATTAGTAATTATTTCTTATGCCACAGATGCAACCATTCTTAGCTAGTGGTGTTTTCTTAAATAAAAGATTTATGTGTTGGATAGATAGATAGATAGATAGATAGATAGAGAGAGAGAGAGAGAGAGAGAGAGAGAGAGAGAGAGATGGTATAGATATAGGTATAGATCTATCTATCTATCTATCTATCTATCTATCTATCTATCTATCTATCTATCTATCTATATCAATTTATATATCTGTCTGATCCGTGTATCTGCCATTCTTCAGAGGAAAAAAAGGGTGTGTGTGGATTTGATACATTTAGTTCTTTTCCTCTCTATGTATCCTATGTATCCTATTTCTTGCCTTGTTTTTTGCATAACCTTTTACCTGATTTATAACTGTTGCCTGGAACCTCAAAACCCCAGAAAATTCTCACCTTTTGAGGAATGCGAGGGGAAGAGGGGGCCATGTGGATTGCAATCCCGGAAGATAGCCTGAGAAACTTTTCTTATCTGCTTTCTCAGAGATGCTGGTACAATAACATCTTCACACCTGCAGATTGGTGGAATCCACATCGGACTGTTGGGAAGGATTTCTAATTTCCTATATCCTAGTTCTATGCCCTGAGGGACCGCAGAGCCTACTTTGAATTTTGACTTGCTTTCACCCCTTTTCAATAAAAGATTCCTTTTGAAATACAAAGCTTTCAAGAGTCTATACTTGTTTTGAAGGGGGGGGGGGAGAAGTTGGTCCTTACAATATCTAGATATAGATATATAGATATAGATATATTTTAAAAAGCAATAAATTGGGCTCCATTTGGATTCATTTGTCATGGTGGTATGTTGCATTTATTCTTGTATCAGGCAGCTTGTGCAGCAGGCCTAAGAAATTTATTGGTTGGACAGAAAATAGTGTAGCATCCAATGATTTGAAAATTATTATAGTAGCACATTTTATATTTCAGAGCCACATTTTTTTAAACCACCTAATTAAAATATCCTCCTTCAATCTTTTGAAAGCATTCTAAGCTATTTTCCTGTTTTAAACATTTGGAAAACTACTACGGGCCTCCAAAGGAAAAATGCAAGTTAAATTCTTTTGAAGCAAAGTTCTTTTAAGCTTCCATTACCTACTGTGGTATTTCATAAAGCTCAGGCTGCAGTCCAAGGTTGTTGGGAGGTTTTTGCTTAAGGGAGAAAATGATCAAGACAAAGGTATTACTTGCTTCATTTCATTCACCAGCCTAGTGAAGTATTCAGGAGTCTTACCTGAATCCTAGCCAGATGGAGAATCTATCATATTTCATACAAAGTGTAACAGTGGATGCTCATGTAAGATTTTCTGTTAACTGATAGAAAAATATCAACTTTTTTCTGCTAAAAAATGAGCAGAAATATACAAAATTCCTTAATCAAAATAGCAAAACCTGTGGTCTTTGTACCCCATGGTCTTGGTGCTAAATATCTACTGAGCCAAATAAATCCAAATCGTTTTAAAAACACAAAGATCATTCCAGTGACTAAAATCATGATTAACTTTATAAGCTTAGAATTACCAATTGGTTTATGTAACTTGTTTCTTCCTCTCAATTTGCTTTGCAGATTGTAGAGATTGCTTTGCATCTCTACAGATAATATTCATTTTTAGGCCAAGAAAATGTGATATTCTGGATTTCAGAAAATCAAGACAATGTTAAAATCATAGGAGTGGGACTTGCAGCTTGTAATCTTTGATGGGCCCAAATCTGTGGTGGGATTCAAATTTTTTTACTACCAGTTCTGTGGGTGTGGCTTCATGGGCATGGCAGAGGAAGGATAGTGTAAAATCTCCAGTCAGAGATGGCATTTGTTGGTTCTCTAAACTACTCAAAATTTCTACTACCGGTTCCCCAGAACTGGTCAGAACCTGTTGAATACTACCTCTGGCCCAAATGTCCCAATTGTTGATAAAATAGGCTCCTCAATAAATTACCAAAGGACAGCAGCACATTTACATCTTTAAAAAAGAGTTGTGTTAACCAAAAGTAATAAGAGACCCTTCTAGTAGCATTTTGAATCATTTCCTCATTATTTGTAGCTGATTTATCTTACAATTTTCTTCGCATATTCACACATCCTAGAAGAAGGGCTTTTAAATATGTTTTTAACTCCTTTATGATGTTTTGCTCTAATGGCCAGGATGATATGGACCTCTGCTAAATGGTTTCTGGCAAATTTAATGGAATGATCTTTGTGCCCTGCAGCAAATTTACAAGCATGCCATCTCAGTATTGCAAAAAATAGTTATTTCTTTATTCTGTTTTCCGACTTTTGTGTATGTATATACTTTTACTAAGTTTCTTCTCTGAAAAGTCAGAGCAGGTTTTATATAACAGATTTCCCTCATTCCAAATTCCTGCCCTTAATGTCAGTATTTTTTTTAGATATTTATCTCACTTTTTAAAAAAATTTGCAAGTCAAGATGACGAACATAGCAATACTCTTTCCTCCAATTTTCCCCACAACAACTCTGTGAGGTACGTTGGAAGACAAGATTTGCACTTACAGTAGGCAATTTTTCCCCTAGCACAATTTCTGCATCATTCTATATTCCAAATTTTTCTGGACTATTTAAATGAGATAATGAAGACACCACCATAATTAATTATTGTGGCTTCAATAGTATAGATTTATAGTCCATCTAGGATTAGATTGTCGCAATATTATGACAATTGTTGATCATAATAATTTTCCAGTTGAAGTTGTGTTATAGAAACATCAAAACAACTACACATTAAATTGTATAATAGAGGATTTTCAGATAAATTAGTAAAAGGAATGAAATTCAACATTTATTGATTGTCTATATTCAGAAAAATGTTCTACTTATCTATCATTATATCTCCTCTTACCAGTTTGTGATTCTACTAATATGCATCCTTCCACTACAGTAACAGGTTTCTCCTGTCAAGAAATCATGCTTATTATTTTTCCAACTGTATTAAAATATGCTTTTCTGAAATCCAGGATATATATGTTAATTTTATCCTACATTAATATAGGTAGTCCTCGATTTATGACAATTGAACCTAAAATTGGTGTTGCTAAGCAAGACAGTTATTAAGTGAGTTTTGCCCCATTTTATGACCTTTCTTGCCACTGTTGTTAAGTGAATCACTGCAGTTGTTAAACTAGTAACAGGGTTGTTAAGTGAAACTGGCTTCCCCATTGACTTTGCTTATCAAAAGGTTGCAAGGGACACTGCAATTATTATAAATATGAGCCAGCTGCCAAGAAGAAGAAGAAGAAGAAGAAGAAGAAGAAGAAGAAGAAGAAGAAGAAGAAGAAGAATAACAATAACAATAACAATAACAATAACAATAACAATAACAACAACAACAACTTTATTGTCATTGTATAAGTACGAAACTGACTTCCGGTTTGAGCTTCTTCAGCGACAAACCGAAACCTCATCTCTGCGAGGCTTTGATCCGTGCTTGCCACTGGAGTGCCCCAAGCCGGCTGGTTTCGGGGCTAAGCCACCCCATAGAGGTGGTGAAGAGGGGGGAGACTGCCAGCAGGGTTGAGGAGAGCCACATCTCTCCTCCTCAGCTGGCCATGACTCCCTTTCCTGAAGGCGGTTGCGGCAGTGGTCAGAAGAACTCGACTGGGAAAGAATATGCAGGAGGAAGATAAGAAGAGAAAGTTTTGGTTGACCGGGTTAAACTGCAAAAGCAATAAATAAGGTACCCTGGAATTGAAACTATTAAAAAACAATAACATTGTTCCCTAAGAAGATTTTTAAGCTGCGAAGGAGAGAGAAAAGGGAAAAGATTTGGGTTTTTTTCCTCCTTTTTCCTATACTGACAGCTAAGAGACTTAAGTAAGAAATTGGAAAAAAAATCCACTTTGACATCAATAGGCATTTAATGCTGAAAATAAAAAGTCAAAGGGATAATAAAGATTTCTGGATAATTAAAAGCTTTTGAAAACAGGAAAGGGGAGGAAAAGAATAAAAGGGCAGGATCTGGAAGGGAGGAGACTGCCTGGAATTAAAAAAGAACTTATAGCAAAATCTCAACAAGACTTCCAAAAGATACATTCTAACTGAAATATCGCAACAAAAACCCCAGGAAGAGAAAGTTGAAAAAGAAATAAGAAGATATAGCTCGGGACTATCTGGATTACTTGATGATTTCTGGATTCTTGGTTATTGTTTTGAATGACTAAAATCAATCGGGTGGTTGTTTAAAACTGTTTAAAATGGCTCCACTTTTAGAAGAACTGAAAATGGAACTTAAAAAGTACAAAGAAGATGCACAAGAAGGGAAAGGTTCTTTCGGCTTCGTATTTCAGTTTTTAGAAATGGAGATTTGGAATTATGAGAAATAACAAGAAATGCCTGCAGAACAAGAAGATTGCAACAAAGAAGAAGCCATCTTTAATGAACAAGTAATCTTAGATTGGGGGGGGAAGGAAAGTGGGGGAGAGAATGGAAAGTTTAAGATTGGAAAAAACAACTCCCCCTCCCCCCCAAAATAGAGTGAAAAATAAGTACAAAATCAGAAAGCAACAGAAGAGGGAAATGCAGAAGAGAGAATTAGAACTAGATAGACAAGGGGGTAAAAAGGGGAGGGGGAAGATGAGAGGGAAGAAAGAAAGGAAAAAAAGTCATAAAGGACAGAAACAAAATACAGAGAAACAGGGCCTATTTAGAGATAATGGGTAAAAATTTAATGGAAAATGTACCTCTGCAAAGGTACATAAGATAGTATGGTTATATTAGAAACAGAAATAATTTTAGAAAATACGAAACAATGTATGATTAAAATGTCTGATAAAATAGCTATCGTAATTCAGTGGAATGTTTGTCAATAAATAAATGTAATAAAAGGTATATTTAATGATTTATAAAACATATGTGAAGAAAAATAAGGGAAAAATTAATTATGGAGATTATATATGTTTTTAAGGAAGTATGATATTTAATTGAAAAGAAGTGTTAAAGATGTTAAGATTTTAATGATTATTAATGATAGAACTGAACTGGAATGGAATGAGGATTTATAATTACATATATTTACAATCTTTTTTTAAAAAAAGAATATAGTGTGTATTTTAAGAATGTACCAAGTAGAATTCTATTGGAAGTTATGTATTATGTATTATATTGAAGGTCATAACCTTAAGGTATATATTGAAGTTTAAATAAGAGTCGAATGGATGTAATTAAAAGATATAAAGGTGTCATACTCCAATTAGTAACTACAGGAGAAAACTTGTTTAATGAGAATAGATAATATGAAATTGAAACAGAACAGACAAAAGTATAAATATAATTATTTGAATTGAGATGAGATAATCAAAATAAAATTGAGAAAATTAAAAGAGGGGAAAAACTATACAGAAAATGTAAAATAGTATAAGATATGGAATAGAATACAAAAAGAAGCATGAAATTGAGTTTTGTGTCTGTATAAAGAAGTTCAACCCAGGACCATGCTATTTTCAAAAAAGATGTTTTACTTGTATTTTGTATGTGTGAAAACCCAAATAAAACTCTATTTTTAAAAAAATACACCGAAACTGTGGATGCACCCCAGAAACTATTCGCAATACAATAAAACCAGAGCACTTAAAAATGAAGATAAGAAAAAGAGTACCCATGTCTCCATTTGCAATTAGAGAGTGCAATATCTACAATATAATATACACAAAATATACATCCAACACTGACTGTGACGCTTTGCCGAGTATAATACATAAGAGGTGGATTGTACTGTAATATGTTATTATACATCTGAATAAGGTATTCTTAATAAGGTAGTGACTTTGTGTTTATTTGTGGTTCGGGTGGCCCAGGGAAAGAAACTATTTGTTAGTCTCGTGGTGGGGGATTTTATTGACCTAAAGCGCTGTCCAGATGACAACAGGTTAAAAAGATAATTGCCAAGGTGTGAGGGGTCTTCTATGATGGCCTTGATTCTGCTTTGGCAGGAGGACTTGGCTAAGTCTTCCAGGGAGGGCAGAGGGCAACCAATGATCTTTTGAGCTGTATTTATCACCCTCTGTACTGTTTCCCTGTCCTCAACTGTGGAACCTGCATACCACACACCCAGACAGTATGTCAGAGTGCTCTCCACAGAGGCTTTATAGAAAGCCAGCAACAGCTTCTTATCCAGATTGTTTTTCCTGAGAACCCACAGGAAGTGCAGCCACTGCTGAGCCTTCTTCACTATGGCCTTGGTGTTATGGGACCAGGAGATATCAGCTGAAATATGGATGCCAAGGCAACTGATCATAAGGACAGTTTCCACTCGCTCTCTGTTGATGATGAGTGGGGCGTGGTCCTGTCCATGTTTCCTGAAGTCCATAATCAGTTCTTTGGTTTTATGGACATTCAGTGACAGATTGTTCTGTGAACACCAGACAGACAGGTTCTCTACTTCTGCCTATATGCCATCTCATCCTCTCCAGAGATGAGACCAATCATGGTTGTGTCGTCCGCAAACTTTATGATAGTATTTGTTGGTGAGCAATCAAAGGTGTACAAGGCATATAGCAGGGGACTCAGGACCCAACCCTGAGGGGAACCAGTACTGAGTGTAATAGTGGAAGAAAGGTGGAGGCCAATCTAACAGACTGTGGTCGGTTTGTCAAAAAGTTCTTAATCCAGGAGCACGTGGGGTGGATTATACAGTTTGGTTACTAGTATATCTGGGATGATAGTGTTAAACACAGAGCTGTAGCCCACAAAGAGCAGCCTCACATAGCTCTGTTTGTTCTCCAGATGACTCAGCACTCTATGAAGTGTGATGGCCACAGCATCCTCGGTAGATTGGTTTGCTCTATAAGCAAACTGATGTTGATCAAAGGAGGGTGGGAGGCAGTCTCTGATGTGCTGTGAAACTAGTCGCTCAAAAACCTTCATAATGGAGCTTGTTAATGCTATGGGCCTATAGTCCCCTTCTCTTACCAGAGGCTATATTGCGATCTTGACAGTGCAAGGTCTGATCCTGTTGATCCCAGGGATACTGCAAAGTCCCTGGTAGATCCTGGAGAAGCTCTTTTTGCCAATGGCAAAGAGGCAGCCATTAAAGCTGCTGAAATTGGGACAGCTCCGAAAAAAAAGAGAATGGAAAGAGAGAGTGTGCCGGTTTGGTGAGAACTTTTTCTTTATTTTAAGATTTGAAAGGACACCCTAAGGAAAAGAAAGAATCTGTAAAAGTTTTGACAGAAGTGATTAAGTGGCGATTTTAAACAGGAATGTCAAAGTAATATTTTTAGTTTTTTTTCTCATTGCTTGATTTTCTACACATGATCTTATATTTTGAAACTGGACTGTTTTTTTCTCTTCTTTTTTTCTCTTCTTTTCTGGTTTATTTTTATGCATCTTTTTATATTTGAGACCTCCTAATTGGATTAGGGTGTTGGAGAACCTGAAGAATTCTTTCTTTCTTTTTTTAGCTTTTTATTCTTCACTTTTTCACCTTTTAGGATTTTACAACTTTTTCTTTTTTGTGTGTGTTTATGGTCTTTTCTTTCATTTTTGAATTTTTACTGTTATCTAACCAACAAATTGGATTAAGGTATACAAGAACCTGAAGAATTTTTTTTCTTTTTTTATTATTATTACTATTTGGCTTCTTTTTTCCTACTATTTTTTATTTGGAACTGCAATTGGTTATTTTACAATTGGATTAAGGTCTAGAAGAACCTGAAGGTTTTGAATTGCTCAAAATGAGTAGGAAATTAACAGCTCCTGGTCCCTCAACTTCTACTTCTTCCTCTCCACCATCTGGAGGACAACGTTCAATACAGACAATGTTAAGGCAAGAAAAAGAAAAAGTGACCCTGCAGATGATTATGCAAGGAATTCAAAATATTCAAACAAGATCACAGAATATTGAAAAGAGAATAGAGAACATTGAACAAAGAACAGGGAAAACCGATGAAAATGTGGAGAATATCCAACAAATGATGATGAAGTATGATGAGAGACTCCAAAAAATTGAAGAAGATAAACAAAGAGACAAGAAGATTAGAGACATTGAAAACAGATTAACAGTGGTTGAACAAGATAAAAGTGGTATGCTGAGATGGGAGATGGACAGATCAGAATTTTATCTTAGATTTCAAAAAATAGAAGAAGAAAAAGGACAAAATCTAGCTGAGATAATGATAGAAATATTGGCTGAAGCTTTGGAAATAAGAGAAGAGAAGATGATGGATGGAACAGATGAGCTTTATCGAGTCTTCACAAGATATGCAATGAGAAATAGCTTACCAAGAGAAGTTCACATCAGATTTACAAAGAAAGCCATTAAAACGCAAATATTGCAAGTGGCAAGAGAGAAAACATTGAAATACAAAGATAAGGAGATTGTGGTTCTGAAACAAGTACCCAGAAGAGTGAGAGAGATGAGAAGAGAATACTGATTCTTGATCAAATTGCTACTTTAAAAAGAGATGAATTATAGATGGCTGATTCCAGAAGGTTTAATGTTCACATGGCAAGAACAGAGATACAGAATTGACTCAATTGAGAAAGCTGAATCATTTTACACAGAATTTTTCAGGGGGGAGGAAGAGGCAGAAAAAGAAATTTCACTAATTGAATTCCAAGAGGACTGCCAAATGACGACTGAAAAAGAAGAAAGTGCAGTAGGTGGAAAGGTGGAAGCCAAAGAACAACGTGAACCAAGATCCATGAGAGCTGTCAAACCTAACTACAAAATGTAACCATGGAAGAGAAAAAATTGATTACAATTAATATAAATGCACTTAACTCAGCCGTTAAAAGAAGGAAAACCTTCCATAAATTAGAGAAATTAAAATTTGATATAATCTTCCTACAAGAAGTACATATTAAAAAAACAATATGAACAATTGTTGATACAGCCAAAATTAGGGAAAATATTTACTTCCTTGACACAATGTAAGAAAAGAGGAGTGGTTTTATATATTAAAGAGACCATCCCAGCGAAATTGATTTATACTGATGACGACGGAAGAATATTAATGGTGGAAATAATGGACAATAATACGAAAACACTCCTGATTGCAATCTATGCCCCGAATGACAATCAAGAAGAATTCTATTAAAAAATTACATATCAAAATAATTGAACTGGACTATGCTAATATAGTTATGTTGGGAGATTTTAATGGAATTGTAGACAATAAACTGGACTATATAGCACAGAAAACAATAAAACAAAATAGAAAGACTCTCCTTAAGTCCTTTTTAAAAATGGTAAATGAAATAAATCTAAAAGATACATGGAGAGAAAGAAATGCTAAAACTAAACAATATACCTTCTACTCAAATAGACATTTATCATGGTCCAGAATAGATATGATATGGATGTCAACAGAACTGTTATCTAATATTCAAGAAATAAATATTGAAACAAGTACTTGAGCAGATCACAATCCAATGACAATTAAATGGAAAGGACAAAGAAGAAGATCTAGATGGACGTTAAATAATACTATTTTAAAGGAAAAAGACTTCACACAGTGGATGGAGAAAAAACTGGCTTTTTTCTTTAGAGAAAACAAAAAAGAAGATACATCCATCCAGAATTTATGAGATACAATGAAGGCATATGCCAGAGGCTTGATAATAGACTATACAAGGAAAAGAAATACCATGAAAAGATTAGTCTCTAAGGCATTAGATGATGAGTATAAAGGACTTGAAAAAGAGCTACAGAAAATGCCACAAAAAAAGGACATTAAGTTAAAAATGGACATAACCAAACATAAAATGGGTCTAATAGAAAAAGAAGAATTAGCACAGAAAATTAGAGGTGCTAAACAGAACTACTGTGAAGATGCAAATAAACCAGGTAGATGGTTAGCATATAAATTGAGAAAGGAGAAAGAATCAAGGAAAATATTGCAATTAATAGATGACCAAGGCCAAGTTTGCTATAGTAGTAAAGAGAAGAAGGAAATCATACGAGACTATTTTGGGAAACTATACACACAAGAGAATATTGATGAGGAAAGAGTTAAACAGTATTTACAGAATGCTAATTTACCCCAGATACCTAAAGAGATTGAAACAATGTTAAAAAGCAATATAATGATGATGGAGTTAATTGAAGCACTCAAGAAGCAAAATCATGGAAAGACACCAGGCCCAGATGGACTTCCCGCAGAATTTTACAAAACATTACAAGAATCATTGAATTTTCCATTGCTAGAAGTTTTGAATGAAATTATGTTAAAGAAGAAGATACCTAAATCATGGTCAGAAGCTTATATCACACTTGTTCCAAAAGAGGAGACCAATCCAGTACAAATCAAGAACTATAGACCTATTTCCCTACTAAACACAGATTATAAAATTTTTGCTTCAATATTGGCAGAAAGACTCAAAAAAATATTTAAATAATTTTATCCATCCTGATCAAAATGGATTTCTGCCAAAGAGACAAATTAAAGACAATATGAGAGTAATCTTGGACACTTTGGAATACTACAAGGCACATCCTGAAAAACAAATGGCTCTGATATTTCTTGATGCACAGAAGGCATTTGATAATGTGAATTGGAGATTCATGTTATTACTGCTGGAACAGATGGGCTTTGCTAGAAAATTTATTCAAGCAATAGAAGCTATATATCATAAGCAAACGGCAAAGGTAATGATAGAGGGAGAACTGACAGACTCTATCGATATAAGAAAAGGAACAAGACAAGGGTGCCCACTATCACCTTTGTTGTTTGTGTTAACTTTGAAAGTGCTAAATAGAAATATCAGAGATGAAAAGAATATAAAAGGGATGAAAATTAAAAAGGAAGAATTTAAGTTGCAAGCATTTGTAGATGATCTGGTTTTCATCTTAGAAGACCCACCAGAAACAGCATCAAAATTAATAGAAAAGATTGAGACTTATGGAAAGGTGGCTGGTTTGAAAATAAATAAAGATAAGACAAAGATCTTGACAAAGAATATGCTATCAAGACAAAAGGAAGAACTGGCAGACCTATTAAAAATTCAGGTTACGAATAAGAACAAGTACTTGGGGATATACTTGACAGCAAGATGCAGTACATTAAAAGAGAATAATTATATCAAACTTAAACAGCAGATAGCGCTAGATTTGGCAAAATGGGAAAACTTACAACTGTCACTAATAGGGAGAATTTCAACAATCAAGATGAATATATTACCCAGAATTTTATATTTGTTCCAAACAATTCCAATTAGGCTTGGAAAAGACTACTTTGAAGATTTAAACAAAATTTTGTTGAAATATATATGGCAAGGTAAGAAAGTGAGAATAAAGTTAAAACTTTTGCAAGATGCTAGAATAAGAGGAGGATTTGGTTTGCCTAATTGGGAGTTGTATTACCAAGCTACAAATTTGATGTGGGTTAAGGAATGGATAACATTAAGAAATACTAGATTGTTGCCATTAGAAGGACATGATCTGTTGTTGGGGTGGCATGCTTTTTTATGGTATAAAGTAGGCTTGTCCAACCCACGGCCCACGGGCTGCATGCGGCCCAGGTCGCCTCGTAATGCAGCCCAGTGCCCACCCCAACCTTCGTGCCAGAGCCAGCGAGGAGGAGGAGGAGAGGCAGGCGTGAGGCGGGGCGAGGCGAGTGCCAGGCCAAGCAGCAAGAGAAAAGGCGGGCGCCTTCAGAGCGCCGCTACCTGCTGTTGCCGCCGCCGGCACCGCCGCCGCTTCTTCCCCCGCCGCTTCTTCCCCCGCCGCTGCCGCCGCTTCTGCCCCCACCACCACTGCTGCTTCTGCCCCTGCTGCCGCTTCTGCCCCCGCCGCTTCTTCCCCCGCCACCGCTGCTGCTTCTGCCCCTGCTGCCACCCCCGCCGCTTCTTCCCCCGCCACCGCTGCTGCTTCTGCCTCCGCCGCCGCTTCTGCCCTCACCGCCGCTTCCTCCCCCGCCACCACTGCTGCTTCTGCCCCTGCTGCCGCTTCTGCCCCCGCTGCTTCTGCCCCCGCCGCCGCTTCCTCCCCCGCCATCACTGCTGCTTCTGCCCCCGCCGCCGCTGCCCCTGCGGTGGGGGCAGAAGCGGTGGCGGGGGTGGGGGAAGAAGCGGCGGCGGCGGCGGTGGGGGCAGAAGTGGCAGTGGGGCAGAAGCGGTGGTGGGGAAGCAAGGCGGCAGGCAGAAGTGGCAGCGGGGCAGAAGCAGCAGCGGTGGCGGGGAAGAAGCAGCGGGGGTGGCGCAGGGCAGAAGCAGCAGCGGTGGTGGGGAAGATGCGGCGGCGGGGAAAAGCGGCAGTGGCGGCGGGGAAGAAGCGGCAGGACAGAAGCAGCAGCGGGTGGGGCAGAAGCGGCGGTGGCGATGGGGAAGAAGCGGTGGGGGCAGAAGCGGCGGCAGGGGCAGAAGTGGTGGCAGGGGCAGCAGGGGCAGAAGCAGCAGCGGCGGCGGGGGCAGAAGGGGCGGCGGCGGCCGGGGCAGCGGGGGCAGAAGCAGCAGCGGTGGCGGGGGAAGGCTTCTGCCCCCGCCGCTGCTGCTGCTGCTTCTGCCTCCCAGTCCTGCCTCATCCAGCCGGGCCATTTGCAGGAGGAGAGGTAGGCGTGAGGCGGGCAAGCTTTCTTCACCCCACTCCCCCCCCCCGCAAAATTTGGCCAGAAAATAAACTGTGATAAAAAAACTGTGATAAAAAACGTGATATAAAATAAATAATTTTTAATAAATAATAAAAACATCTCACTAATTTCATTTCCAAATAAATTTAATATGTTAACTATGTTTTCTATGGTTTTTTGGGATGATCAGGTATCGTTACTGTTATTTTATTTTATGTGCGGCCCAAACCGAATTTTCATCTTCTAATGTGGCCCAGGGAAGGTGACAGGTTGGACACCCCTGGTATAAAGGAACTAAAACACAGGGGTATTTTAGAAGACATTATATACGGGAGTCTCTGTGGTTAAACTGGGAAAAGATTAAAAGACAATGTTATTTGAAAATTCCAGTCTGGCTATCAACTATTGAAGCATTTTCTTATGCTATAATACACAAAAAGGAACAAACAGTTAGATATGGTGAAATAGTGAATGAAAAGGGTGAACTTAAATCTATACAAAAACTAGAGGAACAAGGTATAAAGATGAATTGGTTTTCATACACGCAAATACATTCAAGGTATGATAAAGATTCTAAAACAGGTTTCTATGATAAATTGACTGACAGATAAGATTTTGACAGGTACTGATGAAAAGGTTATTAAAAAATTGTATGGATATTTATTAGAAATTAAACTAGAAGAAGAACAAGTTAAAGAAACTATGATTGCTTGGGGGAAGAATTTTGGATATGGGATTGATCTAGAGAAATGGCAAAAATTGTGGTCTCAAAATTATAAAATGACAATGTCAACAGCATATAAAGAAAATTTGTATAAGATGTTTTACAGGTGGCATTTTCCCCTGACAAGAATAGCAAGAATATTCAAGAATAAATCTGAAAAATGTTGGAAATGTCATCAGACACCTGGCTCATATTACCATAAGTGGTGGACTTGTGCGGATGCTAAAAAATACTGGACTAAAATCCACACGTGGTTGGAAAAAATGACAAAAAAGCATATAGACTTGAAACCAGAGATATTTTTATTGGGAATTTTACCTGAAATATATAGTAAAGACTTGAAATACCTGATTGTAAATGTATTAACAGCGGCTAGGATTGTATTTGCTAAAAACTGGAAAAATGAGAAAATACCATCACAGGAGGAAATTATTAAGAAAATATTGGAATGTGCTGAAATGAGCAGATTGACATTTGAAATTAGAGAACAGGATGATAAACAATTTTATAAAGTTTGGGATCTATTCTATCAATGATTAGACAATAAAGTATAGTAACAAAATATGTAGACTTTTAGAAAATACTAAATATATAAAGATGTATTCTCAATTGTAATTGAAGACTATGAAATGGAAGCACAAAACAATTTGTAAACCAACAGGCACACTGCATGTATATGGAAGATGACTTGATGTTTTTATGTTTTCTTTGTTTATGTTTGTTTTAAAAACCAATAAAAAAAATTTTAAAAAAGAAAAGAAAATTTTATGGTAAGTAACATCTTTATCATTATTACTTTACCTCTTTTCAATAAATCTACAGTTAGCTCTTGGAAAACATCATCCACAACTTCTTGGTAGGCAGGGGAAACCAACAACAGTGCTACTTTTATTCATGCTTCCTTATTTTTAACCCAGAAACTCTCGACAATATTTCCAAATATTTTTTTTCACAAAAGTAGACATTGTTAACAAACATTGGAACATTTTCCTCTGAGCTATATTTTTCGATGATCCATTTGTATGTTTTCTTGGCAGTGCACTGTATACTCAGGAGCCTTCTTCAATACCAAATTTCAAAAGTGTCAATCCTCTTATCTTGTTTCTTCAACAGAAATAGTTGGGACTGACCAGATCTACTGGCTCAAAGAAAATACTGTCTCTGGAGGATAAAAGAATAAGCTGCTAAGTCTCACCTAGACTTTTCTTACTCGGTCCTATGCTTTGTGACTGCATTACTTCATAGTTTGAAATTTTAGGAAGGAAGCTGTACAGAACAACTACAGCAAGATAACAGAATAATTAATCAGGGGGCTATTACATGACTCAAAATTAGAAACAATGTTCACAAACTTTAGGGACCATTATTGTTGACAAACTTTAGGGACCATTTATTACAAATCAAAATATGAGAAATAGAGGATAGGCCAGGGGTGGGATTCTACCAGTTCACACCGATTCTCTAGAACTGGTTGTTAACATTCTAAGCAGCTCGGAGAACTGGTTGTTAGAAGAAATTACTGGCCTAATCCTGTAAGGAAGGCAGTAATTGCCACTCGGTTAATCCTTATTACATTCTTGGCAGGACTAGACTTCCTGTCTCTGAAACTTCTCTGGAGTTTTTCCCCCTCCTTTGCTGGTACTTTGCTTTTGTGGAGTGACCATTCAAAGTTACAATGGCACTGAAAAAAATGACTTATGACCATTTTTCACAATTACAACTTTTACAGCATCCCCACATTCATGAGAGGCCAGGCAAGGAGAAACGTGCCTCAATATGAGTGATATTGAGTTGGACACGCCCAGCCAATAACATGACCACCAAGCCATGCCCACCAACTAAGCCATGCCCACAGAACTGGTTGTTAAAAAAATTGAATCCCACCCCTGGGATAGGCTTCAACTCTTAGTAAAGAAAGGAAGATATAATGGAGAAGACTCTAATGCTGGAAAAGATGGAGGGAATGAGAAGGATAATCAGCAGCAAGATGGATATACTCAGTTATGGTGCCAGTGGGTGTATCATTGGGAGATTTGAAAGAATTGGTTAGAGATAGATTATCATAGACCAAATCTATCTACAGTTATGTGATCCATAGAAGTCAAAATGACTTCATGACACATAACCAATCAATCAGCCTTAAAGAATTGTCATATTGGTCTTACTAAAAATATGTTGTTGTCTGTTCAGCCCAGTCTTTTGTTCTTTCATATCAGAACTAAATCCATTTTCTTTAGTATAGGACTGAAAGCAAATTCTTTGTTTTTGTGCTACAGAATATTTTCTATCTCTTATTTCTGGCTTTCACTCTCAATCATTGGCTTTGCTTCTTTGTGAGACTTTTTCCTTTTCAAAGGCAGTTTTTTGATCAGCTCTTACTGAAGTGATTTGTTTATTCAGTCTAATAAATGTGTCCACCTTCTCTTAAGAAACGAAGTGTGGCCTCTTGGTTCTCCAAGCCTTTTAATTTTACCTTTTCTAGCAGGCATTTGTTTTCAGGCACAAACAAAACCATACTATACACATCACAGGTTATGACCATTTATATTTACTTATGTTTCTTAAATCAGAGTCAGTACAAAAGCTTTTTATTTTTTCATGTTTCTTTCTCATATTTTTCAGGTTAGCCAAGTGTACTTTGTCAACCTAAAGAGGAAATTTGTTTGGGACCTCTTCCTTGAACTCCCTCTTCAAACTGCCATTTGTTCTCTCTGTTCACCCCCTCTGCCTTTTTATTTGCTCAGCATGGATAAATTACACAATCACTCACAAAGAGCAATGAGCAGATCTCAGGATATGCCTTTTGTAATCAGCAGTTATTCAGAAGATGACCATTCACTCAATATAGCTTAGCTCTCAGTCCCTTAAATCATATAGCATCCCTCTTCTTTACTGAACTCCACTGTCAAATTCATATCGATACTGTGTTCAGTCACTTAGGCATTGTGGTTTGTAAATTCAGAATGTTGGCATCAGGATTTATAATTTATAATCGTATAAATCCAGCCAATTTTGACTTATTCAATAAATCAAATTTAAACAAATACGGTTCAACATGTTTTGTGAATTCACCTTTGCCAGGGTTATAAAAGGTTTGCTTTCAATGTCTATGTTCAAGAATGTTTTGTCCTTCTGGATTTGCTATATTCCTTGAATATTAAAAAAAACTGAAAATTATAGTAACTTTTAAAAATACTTTATTTTTTCAAAATAAAACTAGATATACACACACAAATATATATGCCCACGTACAATCACACTCAGTCTTTGTGTGTGTTTGAGAGAGAGAATGTAAACAATGGATTGTAAAATAAAACAACAATCAACTGCTATTAATCAGGTGAAGATTTATGTTTCTGTATTGTACAATAATTCAATTGGTCTGATGCATAAAGTCTTCAATTCTTTATGTCTTGATTGATGCTGAACATTAGCAATATAGTCAGAAGAACTTATGCATTTTGACATGCAATAATAAATCTAAAATCATTTTAAGAACACTAAATTTCAGAGAAAACTGTAGCACTTATACTGACAGATTACATAAATTTGTGGAAAGTTTAATCATTAAATAAATAAGATTTTTGTTGGGATATAACCTTATTTTAAAATCAAAGAGGACCAATTTAACATTCTTTAAAACAAGTGTCCATTGATTTGCACATACAAACCATTCAAGTTTGTTATTCCAAGTTTGCATACATAATTAATACCTATTTCATCTGATTCATTCTGCTTCTTTTATTAATGGATTACTGGCTTTGGAGATTCCTATTGATTCCACAAAATCTCTAATTGATATGGAATGTCCCATTTGTAATACCAGAGGGATGAAATAAACCAAATAACAAATATTTCTGCCAAGAAACACCTGTGATTTCAATCTCTAGAAACATGTTTAAAACTGTCTTATCAAAGCTATATTGATTTAAGTAGTATTATTATGACAGGTCAATTGATTTGAGGAAATGATTTTTCAGATATTTTTTAATTGGAGAGTATCCTATAATGAAAGCTTTTCACAGTAAAAGAATCAAAATTATATATATTACATGTCAGATTCTTTCCAGCATTAAGTATATGTATATTAAAACTGATCCCCAAATCAGCAATGGTCCAAATTTTTGTCAATCTTCAATGGAGTGAAAAAAGAGATTAATTATTTCATTCCTTACACCAGCTATTAATTGACATGTAAATAAACCACGAATGTTTAGCAAATTGAATCCAGCTTTCTTAAGGCACTTGTAATTTATGCAATAAAATTTTTGATGAATACCCTATTGTAAATATATATTCAATCTCATAAAAATAGTGTGAATGTAAATAGCAATTCAATTTAAAATACTGTATAAATCAGCCTTGAAGTTAAATCATAATTATATTAAAATGCAACTAACTACTAACTCACCCAGGAGTCTGCAACCTTAAACACTCAAAGAGCATTTGGACCTGTTTCCCACAGAAAAGAAAACACTGGGAGCCACAAAACCTGGGTGAGAGTGGCTAATTAAATGTCACTCACTCCCACCCAGTCACATAAACTGGGCCTACCCAGGTTTTGTGGCTCCAGGTATTTTCTTTTCTCTGGGAAACAAGTATCTCTCTGTGTGAGTGTCTCTCTCTGTCTCTCTTTCTCTTTCTCCCTCCCTCCCTCTTGTGTGTGTGTGTGTGTGTTCCCTCTTGAACCATTTCCAAAAAAAACAGGTGAGGGTTAGGGGTTTTTGTTTTTGTTTTTTTACTGATGTTGTTCTTTCTGCTTCTTTGGGGGTACTTTTTACCATATGATTTAAATCAAGAGCGTTGTTTCTAGCCTAATCTTTATTTTCCTGCTTACAGAAACTGCCTCTCACGTTAACCCTTACAACAGCTAAAGTTCTTGGCAGTATGCCCAGACTTACTGTCGCCTGAGCTCCTGAGTTTTTTTTCCCCCTTGCTGATATTTTGCTGGGGCTTGACTTTCTTAAAGAGAAAGAGTTGTTTTAAGCTTTTTACACTGCTGTTGGGGGGAAATACTCCCCTGTTGGAGTTCTTCTAGCTGGGATGCAACATCAGCACTTTGAAGAAATAATTGAATAGCGAAGCCAGAAAGAAGCTTTTTAAAAAAATAATTTTATTAATGAACAACAAACAGAAAAAAAACATTAAAAACAATGAACCTGGTGCATACATAACAAAAAATACAAATTTACATATCTACATAAATGTTAATCATCTTTGCTAGAGTTACTCCTTTCCTTTTTAAAACCAGTGGTAAAACTTCTCCCAAATTATGTAATAATCAGATTCAGTCTTATCTTTTAATTCTTGAGTTATTCTATCCATTTCAGTGCACGACCAAATTTTTCTAATTATTTCCATCTCTTCTGGCACATCATTTCCTTTCCATCTTTGGGCAAGAGCTAGTCTCGCGGCAGTGGTGTGACATGGATTATTAAATATATTATTTCTTTATTATATTTCCCCACATTGATTCCCAATAAGAAAATTTCAGGTCTGAACTCTATTTTAATTTTACACATCTCTTCTAACCAGTTTCTGATTTTCAGCCAATATATTTGGGCTTTTTCACATTTCCACCATACATGGTAATATGTTCCAATTTCTTTATTGCATTTCCAGCATTTAGGAGATAATTTTGGATACATTTTTGCTAGTTTTGATGGTGGGATGTGCCATTGATAAAACATTTTTAGTAAATTTTCTTTATATGATGCCACCAGGGTAATTTTCCTATTCCTGTCCCATAAAATTTCCCAATCTTCCACATTTATACTGTATCCAAAATCTTTCATTGTTTCAGCATCGTTTCTTTCACCTTTTCTTCTTCCAATTTACATTCCAATAGTACTTTATAAAAAAATTTAATCACTTTCTTATCTGCTCCTAATAATATTTTATCTAATTCTGTTTTCCGTTTACTAACTCCATTCTTTCATATCTTTACTATACCTTAATTGTAATTGTAAGTAGGCCCACCATTCTATCTCAAATCCCAAATCATTCAGCTCCTGTCTTGTTTTTAAGTTTCCCTTCTCATCGAATATGTCCTCATATGTAATAACCTGTCCTCGTCGCAATAAACGTGGATACATTAACGCTTCCAATGTAGATAGCCAAATTGGTATTTCAATGTAGAATTGAGATTTAGTTTTGTTCCATGCACTAATAAGGTCTGCCTAATTTTGTGCCTTTGGAAATAACCATGAATTTGGTGTTTATCCTGCCACAACAAAGCATGCCACTGTATCTGTAAGTTATATCCTAATGTTAATATTTTTTTTGTTTTTAACACTTATCCAATCTTTAATCCAGGTCAGAGTGGCCGCTCTATAGTATATTTCCCAGTCCAGTAAACCAAATCCTCTTTTTCAGTAGCATCCTGTAACAGTTTCAGTCTAATTCTGGGCTTTTTTCCCTGCCAAATAAATTTTGATACTAACTTATACAATTGATTATACAAAATGTCTAATTTTACTGGAGCATTTTGGAATAGAAACAGTAATTTTGGTAATATGTTCATTTTTATTGATGCAATTCTCCCCATAAGAGAAAGGCTTAGATTGCTCCATTTTCTGAAGTCTTCCGCTATTTTTTTTTAATTAGTGGGGTATAGTTATCCTCTTTAAGCATTGTACCTTTTGTTGAAATTACAATTCTCAAATATTTAATTTTGTTTGTCATCTGGATGTCCATTATTATTGTTAAGTTTTCTTTCTTGTATATTTGTCATATTTTAGTAAGTATTTTAGTTTTTTCCTTATTAATTTTTAGCCCCACTACTTCACCAAATTCTACTAATTTCTCTATTAGTTTTAGTCCCGAATTTTGCGGATCTTCTAAAATAAAAACCAAATCATCAGCGAAGGCTTGTAATTTGTATTCTTCTTTCTTTATTTTTAGTCCTTTTATTTCCGGTTCTTTTCTAATTATTCTCGTTAGTGTCTCTAAAGTCAAAATAAATAATAATGGTGATAATAGACATCCCTGACTCGTTCCTTTTTGTATTTCAAATTTGTATGGTCATTTATCAATATCTTAGCTTGTTGTTTATCATATATGGCAGCTACTACATTTAGAAACTTTTGCCCAAAATCCATATACTTAATTTGTTGCAGAACGAAACTCCATTTTACATTATCAAAGGCCTTTTTAGCATCCAGGAATAATAATGCTACCTGTTCTCCACTACAGTCTTCATAATTCTCTATGGTATCTAAAATTGTCCTAATGTTATTGCTAAGATGTCTATGTGGAGGGAAGCCATTTTGGTCTGTGTGTATAAATTTCTTTAGTCTTGAGTCTTTCCGCTATTATAGCTATAAAAATTTTATAGTCCACGTTTAGTGAGACATTGGCCTATAATTTCCTATCTTTGTTTGATCTTTTTTTTTTCTTTTGGGATGATCGTAATTGCTGCGTCCTTCCATGAGTTCGGAATTTTTGCCTTATCCAGGACTTCATTAAATAATTTGAGTAATCTGTTGGGATTTGTATAGTTCAGCAGTGAGTGCATCTGGACCAGCCGTCTTATTATGATTTTTGTTTATTTATTGCCCAGATCACGTCTTCCAAATTTATGCTTCTATTCAATAAACTTTTTTCCTCTTTCGATATTCTTGGAAGATTCACTTTCTTAAAATATTTTATTGCTTTTTCTTCTGTTACAAATTCTTCTTCTTTATATAGATCCCCATAGAATTTCTGGGCTATATTCCTTTTTGTTTCTTCTTGATAACATATTTCCCCCTGTTCATTTTGTAGCTTAGTGATCCATCTTTTTTCCGCTTGCTTTTTCAATTTCCAGGCTAGCCATCTTCCTGGTTTATTGGTGTTCTCAAATACATTTTGTTTTATTCTTTTCATTTTGGGGGCTAAATCTTCTTTTTCCAGCAGATTTATTTCATGTTTTATTAAGTCCATGCTTGTTTTTATCTTTTTCTGTTTTTGGTTCTTCTTGTAGTTTCATCTCTAGGTTTCTATATTCCATTTCTAATGATTTTCACTGTATCTTCTTTTTCTTATTTTTATTCATTATATAATTTATCACTATTCCTCTCATAACTGCTTTAGCTATATCCCAGTTGTTTTGTAAGGATGTATCTTCTTTATTTTCTTCAAAGAAGTGTTTCATTTCCTTTTTCAATTTAATTTTAAATTCCTCCTCTTTTAATATTGTTCTTTGGAGGGTCCATCTTGGAGTTTTGAGTTGGCCTTCCAGCTAAACCTAATGTAACTATGATCTGCCCACAAGCTCAGTTCACTTTCTATTTCCATTATTTCAGAGATGAGCCTCTTAGGCATTCATACCATATCCAGTCTCGACCAGGACTGATGTCTGTTTGAGTAAAATGTGAATTGTTTCTTGTTTGGGTGATGTTCTCTCCATGCATCATAGATTTTAGCCTCGTTTGCCAACTCATGACAATTTTTGGTATTACCTTTCTTCTTGTTATTTTCTTATTTTTGACTTTATAATACTTTTTAATCTATAATTGCATTGAAATCAACTAAGATGCAAATCTCTTCATAATGACAAGGGACAGTGGTGGGATTCAATTTTTTTTACTACTGGTTTTGTGGGTGTGGCTTGGTGGGTGTGGCAGGGGAAAGATACTGTAAAATCTCCAGTCAGAGGTGGTATTTGCCAGTTTTCCAAACTACTCAAAATTTCTGCTACCAGCAGAACTCTCCTTCACTGATCAGAACCTGCTGAATACCACCTCTGACAAGGAACCAAGATGAGTGACATTCAGCAAGTCTTCTTGGCTAGCTAGAAAGATTGACATTCAAACATGAGTTTACAAACCCTTTCTCAGTTTTACTCTAAAACTGGTTTTTGGTGAAGGTTAATTCTGTGCTTGGTGAGGTTTAATCCTGTGTTTATTGATGGGATAATTCCCTATTGAGGAAGGAAAAGGGTTAATCTCTGTTCCTGAAAAGAAGCAGAGTTCAGAAATCTGGCTAGTTCCTGTATCTATTTGTTCTGGTAATTGGTTTAATAAGCAACAGCTACTGTGTTTGCTCTTTTGCTACATTCTAGCACTAATTGCTTTCTTTGTAATTAGGTTTATCTCAAGTGTTTACACTTGAACTTGCCTGGGGTGTGAGCTATGGCAATGAGCCAGACATAGCTTGTGTTTTAGTTTTAAAAGTATTTAAACTCTTGTGATATAATTATTTGTATTTCTTTGAATTTTTTCCTGCCTCGTGGTTTCTTTTCCTATCTGGGGAGGGGAATCTTCCTTCATTGTTTTAGTGGTTCCTGGCACTGTCTTTTGGGGGTGTACTTCCAAGAGGCAGGATGCAAGCTTGGCACTGATTTTTTTACTGCCTTTCTGAGGGGCTTATGATCTTTCCTTAAATCTGATTTCCTTAGGATATCTTGTGAGGTAAGTGAAACCAGCTGGTATCTTTAAGTGGTGCAAATGGATCTAAGGATTGCTTCTCCTGGGTGTGCTCTTTCTGGAGAGCTTAAATGACCTCTTTGCTAAAGGGCTTCACTTTATGAGCAAGAATTGGCTGCTGATAGTTATCAATGTATTTTAACTATTTTAATTCCTCAAGGTGCTCTGGCACCCTGCCTGATTTGTAGCTTCAGCTTGCAGGTATTTCTAATCTAATGATTGGTATTTAGGGCAGCTTTTTGCAAGCAAATAAGCTTTTTGTATTTTTATACAGGTAATCTTTGACTTACACAGTTCATTTAGTGACCATTCAAAGTTACAATGGCACTGAAAAAAGTGACTTATGACTGTTTTTCACACTTACAACAGTTGCAGCATCCCCATGGTCACAAGAGATCAGGAGTGGTGAAGCACTCCTCGACGTGAGTGACATTGAGTTGGCCACAGCCACCCAGTCACATGACCACCCAGCCATACCTACCCAGCTAGTCATTAGGGCAGAGAACCAGTTGTTAAATTATTTGAATCCCACTATCCTGATGGATTTCTGGTAGCGTAAAGATAATGTACATGAGAAATGATACATAATAAGCAATATACTGTAAACAAAGAGTATTCCATAAGAAACACAGAATAATGTTCAACCAAACCAACTCAAATAAAGATGAAGTCAAAACCCAAACTGAGCAGCTTCTGGAAGGCAGACTGGATGTGAGCCAATTGAAAAGCCACTAAGAAGCTATTCCCCCCCCCCCAAATGGTGAAGTCATTGAAAAGCAGCACTGCTAAGCTTCATCCCCCACATCTCTCTAAAGTTGGGTACCGCTAATCGCTTTTCCCAAATAGCTTGAACTGGCTGGGCTGCTTCAATTGGGAGGATACAATCATGCAGAAAGCTAACCATCAAGCTATGTAGGATTTTATAGGGGTTACTACCAGTATTTTGAATTCTTCTTGGAAGCTTGCTGGAAAGCAATGCAGGGCATTAACTTTAGTGTAATATACACCCAATAGTAAATGTCAGTAAGCACATTGCACTCTAACCAACTCCGTTTCTGAATGAACTTCAATGGCAGCCCTATGCAGCACTCTAGGCAGGTGGTGTTGAAAGCATGAGTAACTGTAGCAAGACCCTACCACATCTTGCTCTAGGTTGAACTGCAACTGGCACACCAACTGAAGTTGGACAACTATCCATCTGGCCCCAACCAGTGACGAGACACCCACATACACCCCCCCACACACAAGCTGAGAAATAGTGTTGTACCTATCAGAACAATCTAGGAAATTCTGAGAGAGAGCATTGCCAGGTACATAACACGTTTCCACTAACTCCATCTAATGAATCCTTCAAAGTATTGGGGATAAGTTTGAAATTAGCTCTTTTTCTTGGGTTCTCAGTATAGAACAGTAAACATCATTGGGAGTATTCTATTTGTTAACAATTATTGGGTTTGAGAGAGAACATATTATTCAAAGACATTGCTGTAATAGTTTAAAAGAGGATTGAAATTGATTAAATCCTGAGATACCAGTTTATCTTTTAACTTTCAGAAAATTGGTGACAACAAAACTGTTCAAGTAGTCCAGATTACAGGGGAAACGTCATCTCTTACAAATATCTTGCTGGCAGCTAAACATAAGTGCTAACAAGTGTTTTAGAGGTGCTTTTGAAATAAGTACAGTTATGAATTAATCTTCCACCCTTTGAATAAAGTACTGCTGTGTGAAATAAGTACATTTATGAAAGAATCCTCTACCCTTTGAATAAAGTACTGCTGTAATCAGCTAAAACACTCTGTAACACTCAGTCTCCCCAAAGTAATACTGACAAGGAGCATAGCATCAGTTTCTGTGACAGGTACTGAATTTTTGACATGACTTGTCTGCAATGTGTAAGGATACCACACTATAAACCTATTCCTATAAAACCCTTGTCAAATGTAATAAACTACCAGGACTTTTACTTTCCAAACAAATTTAAATCTCATAAACTTGGCACTCTTCTGTAGATTGCATGATTTATAAATGCACTTAAAGAAAGCAGGCAGGTCTCTGTTAGCACTGAGTTTTAAATAACAGAGTTTATGGCGAGAGAAAAGAAAGGAAAAGTTTTCTAATACTATTCACCAAAATATTCTCTTTGCTTAAGTGAAGCCAACTGTGAAAAATTATTCAGGTATTATGAAAAGCTTCTATAGATTAGTTATTTTTTAAATCTCTTTCTTTATAGATTATAATCCTACTAGCATCTTAACACAATTTCCAAATAATTGCAAAATGAAGATACTGAAGAACTAGAATGCCATATAGAAATACAAAAAGGATTTTGTTTATTTCAGTAGATCAATGGCCCCCAACCTTTTGGGCACCAGGGACTAGTTCCATGGAGATTTTTCTGAGGACTGGAGGGGGAGTGGTTTTGCATGCTGCCTCCATCCCATAGATGCAGGGGTGGGATTCAAATTTCTTAACAACTGGTTCTGTGGGCGTGGCTTAATTTGTGGGTGTGGCTTGGTGGTCATGTGACTGGGGTGGATGTGGCTAGGTGGTCATGTGACTGGACAGGCCTGGGCAGGTGGTCATGTGAATGGCAAACCAAATTTAAGTGGTCCTTGCTTAATGGCCAGGTCCTCTCTTAGTGGCCAGTTGCTTAGCAAGTGTTTTTTGCCAGTTTCCAAGCCCTGGGGAGCCCTGGAGAGGGCAAGGCAAGGCGTGGGCAGCTACAAGGAGCTATGGGGAGGGCAAGGCAAGGCTCGGGCAGCTACGGGGAGCTACGAAGAACTCAAAGTAGATTTGAAAATGACGGTCTATCAAAAAGATGTTGCACTGTGTATATAAAAGAATGGCTGATATTTTCATAATTACAATTCATTAATTGAAAAAGAAACACTTAAAATGGAAATAATATTTCCATTTTATACTACTATACTAATACTACTGTACTAATACTACAGTTGGCTTCACTTAAGCAAAGAGAATATTTTGGTGAATAGTATTAGAAAACTTTTTTTTTCTTTTCTCTCCCAATAAACTAAGGGAGTTTGTTATTTTGTGCCAGTAATGGCACAAAAATCTTTCCTAGCCAAGACTACTTACCTGGACCAACAGTCCCTAATGGAATGCTCTCTCTATAGCAGAGAGAGAGAAGCCAGGGGAAGTCATGTTTGGTCACCTAACCTTTTTAGAATGCAGCTTAAAAATGTACTGAAGCTTTTTACAGCCTTATGCAGATATATATAGTTAAAAAAAAAAGATAATAGTACAAAATCATCTAAGAAGTTAGATTAAGAATGGAATTGATAGGTACATTCACAGAGCAATACTGAATTCTTTTTCTGAAATTTATTCCTCAGTTTAAAAAACTGGAATATATGAATTCAGTATTGGGCTCTGCTAGTGTAGCTATTCAAGAGGATGTAGTGTCAAGGTTAGCAAAAATGATAAAGCAACATATAGATTTAAATTTTAAAACCAGAAATATTTTTGTTGGTACCCACATAAATAAAGGGTGTACAATACATATTTAATGTTACACATGTAAACAGCGGCTAGAATTATGTTTGCACAACAGTGGAGAAATGAAACGATCCCCATAGATGAAAATGAAATTAAAAAATTACAATGTGCAGAAATGGATAGAGATAAGAGGTAGAAATTAGGCGGAGAATGACCATTGCTATGTATGAATTAAATACAGAAGATTGATAATTATTAACATGTTGATATAATTAACAAAATTAGAAATAAGCCAATACAAAGAAATTTAAATAATTTTTCTGTTACACTGCTGTACTTATTGACATTTGTTTCTGCTTTGCTTTTTCATTTATGAAATATTTTATAATACTTAATAATATACATAATTTAAGAATAATACAATTACAGAGGTAAGTAAGGATATATTGTTATAGACTAGATTGGTGATGATGAAATGAACATTATAAAGTAGATTAAGTAAAAATGGTGATTTGCTCACATAAAATGATGTAATATTAGTAAAGTTTAGTAAGTAATTAATAATAGTAATAATATAAATATATATAGGGGATTTATGATATAAGGATTAATGCAAATTAGAAGGGTAAGAGTGCAGAGATTGTGCACAAGTGATTTGTACCAACCAACACACTGTATGTAAGATGGTGGTTTATGTTGTATGGTTTGTTTTGTTTATGTTTGTGTTTAAAAAAACTAAAAATCTTTTATTTAAAAAAAAATTCAATTTATGTATGCAAGCAACTTCTTGCTACATTGATGTTGCTATATATTGATTTAAGCAGAAACAGATAATGTATAACAACAATGTAACAAGAAGGTGCCTGCCTCATTTTTGGTAAGTTGCTTTATTTATTTATTTATTTGTTTGTTTGTTTGTTTGTTTGTTTGTTTGTTTGTTTATTTACCATGTTTCTCCAACAATACGCCCCCCCCCCCCCAATAGGAAGACCCAGCATGTTTTCTAGGCATAAAATGAAATTAAGCCCCTCCCCCCAAATTTAGGCCTAGTTTAAAACATGCAAAATTGGGGAGGGGGAAGGCGGGGGGGAAACTTGCCATTAGGAGTGCCCCGTGGGTGTCTACGCCTCACCATCAGCTGCTCCTAACACCATGGTGGAGCATGGAGGGCTCCCTTACCCCTCCCTTACCCGGGTAAGCAGGCGGGCGGTGTCGGCGTGGATGTCCGGCAGCATTTCAGCTGCTTCTCAGGCCTCCGTAGCTTCCACGGATCCCACTGGTGCTGGCGCCTCTCTCACCAGCACCATCTCCAACAACAGTGTCTGAGTTGCTCCCATTTTCCCCCCGTCCCAGTAACAACAGGAAAAAAAAATATTTTGAGGTAGCTGGGAGTGCCGCCCACTGCATTTTGGTTTAATCCTGAGCGGCTGGGTGGGCGTGAGAAGAGCCGAGCGAGTGTCTCTGCTGCTGCTGCTACCCTTGGTGCTCCAGCCTTGGGCTCTGCAAGTTTGCAAAAGTCCCGGTGTACAGCCCGTTCCTGCATTCCAAGCACCCAGGCCGAGCTGCAGCTGTCCCTCTCTTGCCAGCACTGTCTCCAATAACAGCGGCAGCAGTGGCAGAAACTATGGAAGTTACGGAGGCGGCTCCCCCTTCCGAGAAGCAGCTAAAATGCTTCTACAGTTCCCGCCACTGCTGCCGCTGTTATTGGAGATGGCGCTGGCAAGAGAGGGACAGCTGCAGCTCGGCCTGGGTGCTTGGAATGTAGGAACAGGCTGCACACCGGGACTTTTGCAAACTTACAGAGCCTGAGGCTGGAGCACCAAGGGTATCAGCAGCAGAGATGCTCACTCGGCTCTTCTCACGCCCATCCAGCCACTCAGGATTAAGCCAAAATGAAGTGGGTGCTCCCAGGTACCTCAAAATCTTTTTTTTCCTGTTTTTACGGGGATGGGGAAAAAGCAGGAGCGACTCTGACACTGTTGTTGGAGACAGCGCTGGTGCGTGGGGGGGAAAGAAATTAATTCACCCCCGAAAAGATGTCCTAGCCGTTTTTTCGGGGCTCAAAAAAAAATAAGGCCCGGTCTTATTTTGTGAGAAACACGGTAGTATTTACATTGATGGCAGGGGGGATGATGGTGTCTAGTACCTCCTCCCATTCACATTTGTACTGGGGCATATGGGAGAGGGCATCAGCTAGGAAATTCCTACCCTGAGGATGTGTTTTAGCATGAAATTGAATTGGTTGAAATATTGATTAATCTCATAGTTCCATCATTTTTTTCTTTGAACAGGATTGGGGCTACGACCTATGGCTTGGCTGTCTTGATAGGTTGCTAGGTTTTTGTCTATGTATTTGTGCATTTCTTGCATTTCCCAGGGTGTCATGGCGGGTTTGGGTAGTTTTGCCCTGGGGATGATTTCGATGGTGCAGTCTGTCTCATGGTGGGGGATAGCATGTCATATTTAGCCTCGCTGAACAATTCCACAAAGTCCTGATATTCTTTGGGGATCTGGGGTTTTGTCAGAGGTGGCTGCTAATAGCTCTTGGGGGGGCGGGTTCCTGTGTGGGTGATGCTTCTATTTTCTGGTGTGGAAGGGGTTCAGGGTCTAATATTATGTATTGCTTTTAGAAATTTTAATATTTCTAAGATTGTTTTTTGTTAGTTTGTTGTATTTTATTTATTGTGAACTGCCAAGAGTCTTCTATGATTAAGTCACAACACAAATGAGAAAGGGAGAGAGATTTCAGTTTTAAATTAAACTTGAGAGAATGAGGAATTCTTTAATTATATCTAATTATATCTAAAATGAAGACTGACTGATGCACACAACTCATAAGTTGATGTTGTCAACAGTAAGAATCACTTTGTATGCATATAAGAATAAACCATTCATATGCATTTGCATAATACAAAATCAGACTAACTACACAATCTTGATATCTGAAAATAAAATGGAACTTGGGCCAAGTAGCCTGGCACAGATTACATCCTATGTGTAAAGAAAGCATTCCCTCTTTTAAAGAACTAATTGTCTTTGTATAAAGATAGTTTTATTATCTTCATTAAATGTATTCGAGCTTATGAATAAAGCCATGTATTCCTCTATGAGCCAACTGTTTCGTGGCCAGCCTCTGTCAAATGAAGGGCTTGGTGCCAACTTACAGTATTAAGCTTTCTACTCACCAGTCCCACAGCTCATAAGCACATTATGTCTGCAAGCTCATAGAGACTGTCAGCCTCCTAAGCCTGCAAACCAGCTTTATTAAGGACTCAAAGTTGGCGTATGCAGCAGAACATATGTGCTGCATGTGATGCTTTACAATGTTTTAAAGTTGATTAAATGAAGTTTGTTTTCAACACTACTTAGTTGAAAACAATACCCTATGAGGAAAGTATCAACACAATGTTAGTACAATATTAAGTCTCTGTGCAATATTGAGTATTGAGTTTCCCTGTCAGTATTTACAAATCCTTTGATGTGCTCTCCTTATGTCCTCATGTCAATGCAAGTGTAAGGACCGGCCTCTTCCCCCTTTTGAACAAGTATAGATTCTTGAAAACTTTATATTTCAAAAGGAACCTTTTATTGAAAAAGGGTGAAAGCAAGTCAGAATTCAAAGCAGGCTCTGAGGTCTCTCAGGGCATACAACTAGGACAAAGGAAATTAGAAACTCCTCCCAACAGTCCAATGTGGATTCCACCAATCCGCAGATGTGAAGATGTTGTTATCCTGGCCTCTCTGAGAAGCAGATAAGAAGACTTTCTCAGGACCATCTTCCGGCAATCCACTGAGATCCACATGGCCCTCCCTCCCTCAACATTCTCCAAGAGGTGAAAATTTTCCAGCCATCCGAGGTGCCAAGCAACAGTTATAAATCAGGTGAAAGGTTATACAAAAAGACAAGGCAAGAAATAGGATACTTTGGATACATGGAGAGAAAAAGGAATCAAGTGTAACCAATTCAACCCCCCCTTCTTCCAGTGAAGAATGGCAGATACACAGATCTGACATATTGCCCTCTTCAGAAAAATGGAAAATCCACCTGGAAAGACATAAAACATACAATACATTAAGAATTAGGATGGTTTGTGAGGGTATTTCAGGTGGAATTTCTGTAATAGTGTGGGGGCTTCGATATGTTTTTTGGCTACCCATTTGTTTTGGGAGGAGGGTAGATGTTTCCATGCTACTAAATATTATGTGGAGCCATGGTGGATGCGTAAGTCAAGGATATCTTTAATTTCAAAGTGTTGCTCCCCTTCCACCATAATGGGGGTTGGAGGTGTGAGTACAGGGGGCTTGATCTTTGAAGTGATTTCTGGTTTGAGCAGGCTGCAGTGAAATACTGGATGAACCTATCTAAGTGTCTTAGGAAGTAGGAGTTCCACAGTGACAGGCTTAGTGATTCTGGTGGTGGGAAATGGGCCAATGAATTTTGGTCCCAGTTTCTTATAAGGTTGTAGTGATTGTAAGAACTTTGTGAACACATGGTCCCCAACCTTGAATGGTTTGGGTTCAGTGTGCTTTTTATCAGCTTGAATTTTAAAAGCTGTTCTAGCCTCTTGTAGTCTGACTACTGGCCAAGTGGTTTGTAAATCGTTTATCCACTCCTTAAGGGAGGGGATGTCAGATTCCGTAGTGGGTAGCTCTGGTATGGGGTTGAATTCTTGTCCTGTGGCTACCTGGAATGGGGTGAAACCAGTGCTTACTGTGCACAGAGTTATTGTAAGCTACCTCAGCAAAAGGCAAAATGTCAGTCCTGTTGTCTTGTTGGTAGTTAATAAAACATCTTAAATATTGTTCTAACACCCCATTGGTTCTCTTAATCCTTCCATTCTTCTAGGGTGATGCGAAGAGCTGAACCCCTGGGTGGAGCCTAACAGGTTTTTAAAAGTCCACAAAAATTTAGAAGTGAATTGAACACAAGTGAATTCATTGGGGAGCTCCATGTAGGCAATAAATGTGTATTAAAACATTTTTGCTAGTGCCTTGGCTATTGGGATCTTCTGGCAGGGTATAAAATGGACTTTTTTTGAAAAGAGGTCCATTACAACCCAAATGACTGTGTTTCCTCTGCTTTCAGGCACTTCCACTATAAATTCCATAGAAATTTCACTCCAAGGTACTAAAGGTTCTGCTTACAGTTTGTAGAAGTCCTGGGGATTTTCCTTGCCATCTTTTTGCACCTGCGCAGGTGGGGCAGCTAGCAATGTAGCTGTCAATGTCTTTTTAAAGGGAGGGCCACCAGAATTGTCTTTTGATGAGGCGTAGTTTTTACAAATCCAAAATATCCAGCAATTTTGAAGTTGTGGCATCATTTCATGAGGTCCAGTCTTTGGCTGGCAGAGATGTAAAGTTTGTTCTCTACCCAGGCTAAACCATCCTTAAGTGAGCAAATATTTTTGTGAGCCTGGAACCAGTCATCCTTAAGTAGTGGCTCCTTAAATTTGGAAACCACTGCATTGTCAGCAAGTGATTCTCTTTTGGCTTACGCTCGGGTGATTACTTTGGCAGCTAGCTGTGGTGTTTGGAGCATGGGTTTAACAATTTCAATGTTTTTGCCTTTTTTATTGGGTTTTTTTAGACAGGGCATCTGTTAAGAAGTTCCTCCCTCCTGGGAGATACTTGAGAGTGAAATTAAAACATTTACAGTATTGCACCCAACTTACTTGTTTGGAGGAGAGTTTTCATGGAGTTTGCAGAGCTTCTAAATTTTTATGATCAGTCCAGACTTCAAAGGGGATTTTGTTCCCTTCTAGGAAATGTCTTCAGGTGAGGAGCACCTGGAGACATCTTTTTCTCCCATATGGTGCATCTTTGCTCACTTTCTGTTAATTTCTTAGAAGTATATGCACATGGTTGCAATTGTCCATGTTCGTTCTTTTGGAGTAGGACTGCTCTTACTGCAACATCATTGGCATCTGCTTGACAAATGGTTGTTCTGTGTCTGGGTATATTAGGATTGGTTCGGCTGAGTTTAGTTGTTTATGTTTTTTGAATGCCACTTGGCATTCCATGATTCAGTTAAGAGGTTGCCTTGGTTTTGGTCCCCCCCCCCATTTGTTTTTAACAAGTTTGTAATTGGGAGGGTGATTTTTGCAAAAGCCAGAATGAACCAATGGTAAAAGTTTGCAAAACCCAGGAAATTGTGTAGTTGTTTGCAGGTTTGGGGTGGCTCCCAATCAATGATGGCTTTTTTTGTGGATCCATCTCTATTCCCTTGTGGGATATTCTGTATCCCAGGTAGTCAGTTTTGGTGGAACTCACATTTAGAGAGTTTTGCATAGAGTTTGGCAGCATGGAGTTTGTGAGAACTGCTTAGACTAGTTTTATGTGTTTTTGTTTTGTTGTAAATTAAAATGTCATAAGATAAACTAGGATCCCTTTGTATAAATGTTCATGTAGTACTTTGTTAATTAGTTGCATAAATATGTCAGGGGCTCCTTGTAATTTGAAAGGGAGTACTTTGAATTGGTAGCACCCCAGCTGGGTGTTAAAAGCAGTTTTCCCCTCATCCCCTCTCATGCAGTACTATGCCTCTCGTAAATCTAGTTTTGAAAAGATTTTTCCTTTAGAGAAGTGGGCCAGCATGTCTTTCATAAGGGGGAGCAGCTACATGTTTTCCATGCTGACAGTGTTTAAATTTCTATAATCAATGCAAAGGTGTATTCTTCTCACAGAATAGTACTGGGGCTGCTATTTTCGGTTGGGTAGATTCAATGAAGCCTCTTTTTAAATTTTTGTCAATAAATGCTCTGAGTTTGTCTAGTTCTCTAGGGGATATGCAGTACATTTTCAGTTTTGGAAGTTTAGCCCCCAGCAGGATCTCAATGGCACAATCCATGGCGTGATGAGGTGGAAGTTCATCAGATGCCTCTCGCTAAACACCTCGGCCAAATCCTGGGATTCTTTGGGGATGCTACTAGGCTCAGCAGTGTGACCAGCCATGGTCTTTTCTCTGTTCTCTTTTCCTTCCCCATTTTTCTCTGGTATGTTTGAGAATGTTACATGTCCCTGGAATCTTATGGTTCCTCTCTTCCAGTTTATTTTAGGGTTCCACTTCCATAGTCATGTGAGCCCTAGGACTAGTGCCCATTCCATTCCCAGGGCTACTATGAATGTGAGGGTCTCACTATAGCCCTCCAGGTCTATTTGTAATGGATCTGTGGCAAAGATGGCTGGCTCCCCTCTGCTACAGTTCTGTCTAGTTGGCAGAAAGCGAAGGGGTTTTTATTTTCCTTATATGAATTCCCAATATCCCTATCAGGGTTGGGCTGATTAGGCATCGGATGCACCCCGAGTCCACTAATGCTGCTACTTCCTCCCCTTTCCCTTGGCTGAGGATAAACAGTCTTAGGGGTAGGGTGAGCACTTTTATTGGGTTGCTTACCAGCAGGTCATCTTCTGGATCACTTTCAGACTGGCTCAGGTCTTCTTGGGGTGCCGGAGTTCCTTCCTCTGGGTTTGGAGGGGAACAGAACTCCATGGCCTCTCGGCTTCTCAGCACAGTTTCTTTTCTTCAGGGCAATCAGGCTTTTTGGTGGGAGTTTTTGAATGGCATTCTACTGTGTGGTGCTTCTCCTTCCCATGCTTAAAACAATCTGATGGCTTGGTGCCATGATGGTTTGGGGTTTGAATGGTTCCTGCTTCCCCTGGAGTGGAGATCTTCTCCAAGCTCTGCCGGTGCAGTACTGGTTTCAGGTCATGTCAATATCTGCCTCCTCTGCAACCAGATACTATTTGTGCCAGTAGTTAGGGGCCCTGCAGGCCAGGCAGGCAGTGTACAAGTCATCGTTGAGCCCATCTTTGAACCAACAGACTAGAATATGCTCTGGCCAGTCAACTTGGTCGGCCAGGTCATGGAATTCCTTGGTGTATTCGACAACAGGACAACAGCCCTGCTTTACGCCTCTAATGCAGTCACGGGCTTTGCGATCAGTGAGAGGGTCTTCAAAGCAGTGGCATAGGGATGTCATGAATCAATCAAAGTCTTACAGCTCTTAATTTTTTTCTTGTTATTTATATGTTGAAAGAAACTTTTTTTATTATCTTTGACTTTTGTTGTAAGTCTTTGTTCATTCTGAGCCTTTGCTTTCCTGACTTCGTCTTTGCAGATTCTGGCTATCTGTTGATATTCTGCCTTAGTTGTATGTCTCTCTTTCCATTTTTGTACTTGTCCTTTTTGTCTTTCAATTTGTCAGAGAGATCTTTGTGCAACCATGCTGGTTTCTTATTGGATTCTTTGTTTTTCTTTCAGTGGTATTGTGCTGGTCTGGGCTTTTATGATTGTACTTTTCAGAGTTTCCCAATATTCTTGAGTTGTTTCCCCTTTAGGATTTTCATCCAAGGAATTGTTCCCAAATTCTCTCTAAGTTTATTGAAAGCAGCTCTTTTAAAATCTAAGACGCTGGCCTCATTATGTTCTATTGCTTGTGTTTGTGTTATGTTGAATTCTAGTATGACATGGTCACTCTCACCCAAGGTTCCTGCAGTTTCAACTCCCTCTATAATTTCTTTATTTGTAACTATTAAGTCCAGTATGGCTGTCCCTCTAGTTCCCTCCTCTACCTTTTAGATGAAGTTGTCAGCTGGGTTGGTTAGGAACCTACAGTATTTGATTTCTCACTTGGTGCAGTTTTCCAATTGATATCAGGATAATTGAAGTCCCCCATTACTATTGTAGTGTATTTCCTACATATATTTGTTAGTTAGTTGGCAAAAAGGACACCTATTTTTTTCTGTTTGATTGGGTGGCCTATAGTATACATCTATGGCCATGTGATTCTTTTTTTCTTTTATATTGACCCATATACATTCTAAGTTTTCATCTTGGGTCTGCTTTTGTGAACAGTTTGTATCCTTCTATCAGTATGTTCCCATCATAGGTTTCATCCCACCAAGTTTCAGTTATTCCAATTACAGTATATCATATCTGCCTTCATGTATTAGTAGTTTGAGTTTACCCTGTTTGTTCCCCAGATTTTGCACATTTGTTTATAGACACTTGAGATCTTTATGTCTGACACTGGCTATGCTTCTATGTCTCTTATTTGGTATTTGAATTTGTCTTCCTTCCCATCCCTCTTTACTTCATTATTTGATTTGCTTTTTAGGTGTTTTTACTTGGAATTAGGTCCTAGAGATCCTAAAGATTGGCCTCCCTCCCCACCTCAATTTTAGTTCAAAGCCCTCCTAAGTTGAGCCAATCATTTTCCAAAAACATTCTTCCCAATCTTTATGAGGTGCAACCCATTCCTTGACAAAAGTCCATCATGGAGACAGTAAAGACCATGGTCCCAGAATCCAAAGCTTTTTTGGTGACACCAACCCTTTAGCCAGTGGTTCACTTCTAGAATTCTTTGTTCTCTTACCGGATGTTATCCTTTCGTTGGCAGTACAGATGAAAAAACTACTTGTCCACCTATAGTATGTCCCTGACTTTCTTGCCTAGTTGCTCATAATCATTCAATATTGTTTTCAAGTCCTTTTTTATGTCATTCATCCCTACATGTAGTAATAGAAAGGGGTACTAGTCTGTGGGTTTTATTATTTTGGTTAGGTTCTCAGCCACATCTTTGATTTTGGCTCCAAGGAGATAACATACCTCTCTGGATAAACTGTCTGATCTACAGATGGCAGGTTCTGTTCCCTTAAGAATTGAATCTCCTATCACCAGTGCTCACCTTTTTTTTTTCCTAGGGAGGTTTGGGGTATTTTTCTATTTGTCACAGAAGCATTTGATGGTGTTATGCTTTTAGGGACATTTGATGGTGCTTCTTTTCTATGTGTCTGCATGTTTTCTTCTAGTGAGGATCCATGAAATCGATTGCTTAGCACCAGTGGAGCTGCATTAGAGTGGGTTGGTTTGGACAGAGGTTTTATATTAGGTTTGTGGTTTTTTTCTTTTTTTGAAAATTTTATTTGGGTTTTCACAAAGAAAAAAACATAATACAAATAAAACATCTTTTTTTGAAAATAGCATGGTCCCAGGTTACACTTGTTCATACAGACACAAACTCAATTTCATGCTCACTTTTATGTTCTATTCCATATCTTATTACTGTTTTACATTTTGTACATAGTTTTTCTCCTCTCTTAATTTTCTCAATTTTATTTTAATTATCTCATCTCAATTCAAATCATTATATTTATACTTTTGTCTGTCCTGTTTCAATTTCATATTTTCTTTTCTCATTAAACAAATTTTCTCCTGTAGTTACTAATTGGAGTATGACACCTTTATATCTTTTAATTTTATCCATTTAACTCTTATTTAAGCTTCAATATATACCTTGAGGTTATAACATTCAATATAATACATAACTTCCAATCGAATTCTGCTTGGTACATTCTTAAAATACACACTATATTCTTAAAAAGTGATTATAAAACACTCATTCCATTCCAGTTCAGTTCTATCATTAATATTCATTAAAATCTTAACATCTTTAACATTTCTTTTCAATTAAATATCATACTTCCTTGGGAACACTTTTAAGCTTTCCGTAATTAATTTTCCCCCCTATTTCTCTTCCCTTATATTTTAAAAAACATTAATTAAAATGTTCCCATTCTTTCCTAATTCAATTCCCTCATTCGTTTTATTTCCTTTATTTATTAACAAACATTTCACTAGATTACAATAACTATTTTATCCATCATTTTAATCAAACATTGTTTCATATTTCCTAAATTTATTTATATTTCTAATATAACCATACTATCTTATGTACCTTTGCAGAATCCCTTTTTCAATTAAATTTTCACCCATTATCTCTAAATAGGCCCTGTTTCTCCATATCTTGTTTCTGTCCTTTATAACTTCTTTTCCTTTCCTTCTTCCCTCTCTTCTTCTCCCTCCCCTTTTTACCCCCTTGTCTCTCTACTTCTAATTCTCTCTTCTGCATTTCCCTCTTCTGTTGCTTTCTGATTTTATACTTATTTTTCACTCTATTTTTTGTGGGGGGGAGTTGTTTTTCCCAATCTTCAACTTTCCATTCTCTTTCTCCCCTTTCCTTTTTTCCCCCGATCTAAGATTACTTGTTCATTAAAGATGGCTTCTTCTTTGTCACAATCTTCTTGTCCCTGCAGGCATTTCTTGTTGTTTCTCATAGTTCCAGATCTCCATTTCTAAGAATTGAAATACGAAGCCAAAAGAACCTCTCCCTTCTTCTGAATCGTCTTTGTACTTTTTAAGTTCCATTTTCAGTTCTTCTAAAAATGGTGCCATTTTAAACATTTTAAACAACCACCCGATTGATTTTAGTCATTCAAATGCAATAACCAAAAATCCAGAGATCACCAAATAATCCAAATACTCCCAAGCTGTTTCTTCATGCTTCTTTTTTCACTTTCTCTTCTTGGGGTTCTACTATTTTGTTGCCAAGTTTCAGTTAAAATGTATCTTTTAGAAGTCTTGTTGAGGTTTTACTGTAAATTCCTTTTAATTCCAGGCAGTCTCCTCCCTTTTTTCCAGATCCTGCCAGATCCTTTCCAGATCCTTTCCAGATTCTTTTTCTCTCCTTTCCTGCTTTTAAAAGCCTTTAAGTATCCAGAAATCTTTATTATCTCTTTGACATTTTATTTTCAGCTTAAATGCCTATTGATGTCAAAGTGGATTTTTTTTTCAATTTCTTATTTAAATCTCTTAGCTGTCGGTATAGGGAAAGGGAGAGAAGAAAAAAACCCAAATCCTTTCCCTTTTCTCTCTCCTTCACTGCTTCAAAGTCTTCTTTGGGAACAATGTTACATTTTTAAGGTTAAATTCCAGGATACCTTAGTTGTTGCTTTTGCAGTTTAACCTGGTCAACCAAAACTTTCTCTTCTTATCTTCCTCCTGCACATTTTTTTCCGGCCGAGTTCTTCTTTGAGGTGGCCATTTCTGACCACTGCTGCAACCACCTTCGGGAAAGGGAGTAATGGCCAGGTGAGGAGGAGAGATGTGGCTCTCCTCAACCCTGCTGGCAGTCTACCCCTTCTTCACCACCTCTACAGGGTGGCTTAGCCCCGAAATCAGCCGGCTTGGGGCGCTCCAGTGGCAAGCATGGAACGAAATCACGCATGATTGCGGTTTCAGTCTGTCTGTGAAGAGGCTCAGACCGAAACTCCGGTTTTTGTTTTTTTTTCCTATGGGTGACATGTTTCCGTCTGTCTTCTTCCTCTAAAGTAGTGATGGCTAACCTTTTCCTTGTCGCGTGCCGAAAGTGCATGCGCATAATACAGTGCATGCATGAACATCCACCCCCTGCACATGTGCACATGACCTCTGCATGTGCCCTGCCCCCTGTGCATGTGCATGCATCTTCCATGCATGTCTTTCCCCATGCATGCACGGCAGATACCTGACAATCAGCTGGCTGGCGGGGGACGCGCATGCATGCACAGTGGGTCTGTTCTGGGTGACCTCTCATGAGCCAGCAGAAATGTCTCTGCATGCCAGTTCTGGCACGCATGCCATAGGTTCACCATCACAGTTCTAAGGGGTCAATTCTTTTAGAAGTTGTTTGATCATTGTTATGTTCAATTTGGGCATATTCTTTTTGCAAGGTTTGGGGTTTCTCGTTTTGTGGCTTGAGTTTCAGAGTGGTTAGTTTCCTCTAGATGCCTTTACTTTTCTTCTAGTAACTTGATTAGTTTACATTTAGTACATATATAGTTTGGGTATTCTATGGGCATAAGTGCATACATGGAACACATTCTGCAGATCACCATAGTATCAGTTTCTTCTTCCATGAGTGGATTTTAAAAAATTGGAAGAAGTGTAGAAGGTTTTACCACAGATTTTTAAAAGGGAAAAATGTCCAATTTGGAATATAGATATTCTAATAGATCATTTAAGTTTCAAATTTGGAGAGGAAAGTATAAGGTTCCAGGAGTTAAAGAATGTCTAGTTTAAGGATTTAAAGTCCTATAGTTCGAAATTGTCTTGTTTATAAATTTGAAGTTCTAGCAGATCATTTAGATTGTGCAATTTTAAAATTTAAGTGTTGAGTGGGCTTAAGATTCATTCTTAGCCTATACTGGAATGTTCTGATTGTCCCTTACTCCCTTCCTTCTTACAATACTTTCCCTCCCTGCCTTCTGGTGGGCTTATTTTATCTCTTTCTTTTCTGCCTTTGTATATTCCTTGCTTGCTATTGTTATTGTCTACTTGCCTTTTATTTTTTTAGCCTTGTGTCCTGTGTTTTTATCCTCCCTTCCTACTTGCTTTTCTCCTGCCACAACCGGGTATTCAGCTCTCCCTGCTTTTCTCAGTTCATGACATTCCCCCGCCCCTCATCTGTCAGTCTCCCATGCTGCTCTGTTGCCATTCTTAGCCACCAGTTCACTGATCCTCTTTGCTGAAATGCTCCACCAACACCGGCAGCCTCTGGTTGCACCTATGCTCTCCTGTTGCTTTCCACACTCCTCTTATGATCTGCTTTGCTGTGTTGCCCCTCACTGCTGGCCTCTCCTATCTGCCATACCACCACTGTTCCTGGCTCCCCAGACACACGGCTCCCATTTGCACTGCTTTTCCCGGCAAACAGGACCGCCTGGATAGCCTACAGTGAGTTCACCTCTTGTCTCCTCTCCACAGCCAGTTTTCCTCCTCCTCCCTGCTCCTCTCTCTCACTGGCTCAACTTTTTCTTCTCTGCTGGTCATTGCTTTGCCCTCAGTTGGCTCTCCTCTCTGCCCCATGGATGATTTTCCTCCCTGCTACACAGCTGGGCTCCACTTGCTCACTGGCTCTCCTTGTTGTTATCCACTGGTTTGTTTTGCCTCTCCACTCACCTCGCTTCAATGGGCCTCCAGGCTCCTGGGTAGGCCTCTTGGGTGCAGCTAGACTTCTCTCAGCAGGCCAAGTTCTCTGTGGGTCATTTTCCTTCTATTTCTCCAATGTTTCCTCTTCTTTTCCTTTCTTCACTTTTTTCTTTCTCTATGATTTATTCTATGGTTTATCTTTCCTCTCCACCTTTTCTCCTATTGTTTATCTTAGTGTAATAGCAACTTTTCTGTTCTTCTAACTCCCTGCAATGTAACTATGCTTCCTCCATTGCCGCCATCTTGGGGCAGGATAGACAGATTAAAGTCCCGCCAAACAGTAAGGAATTCTACCACCAATCTGGGAATGGTGTCAATGAGCTCAGGCAGGGAGACTGGTTTTCGTAGGCAGCCTTGTTACAGATTGAATAGTAGCAGCAATCATAGACCTGCTAACCTGACAGGCTATCAGGGCTAAGATTAAGGAGCTGGAACATGGAACCATTATAAGATCATGATTTTTCAGTCCCCAAGAGTGGCCTCCTCCTTATCTCCCACCATATTTTCCCATATCTATCACCACCATAATACTGGCCTGCCTCCATACCCAGAACAGTAATCCCATCCCCATAAATAAGCACCACAATTTCCAGGCCCAGGATCCATCCTTGGTCCTTGACAGTCATCCTTGGAGGGGAGGCCTGAACCTTGAAGCATTGTAGGTCTACCAACTCTCAATGCCAACAGGGCACCCAGCAACCACTGGTAGGATTCAGCCAGTTTTTACCAGTTTGAGTGAACCAATTAAATCCCCCCCCCCATCAAAGTTGATCCCGGGTGCTGCACTGCAATGGAAAAACTGGCAACAGCATGGCCAGCGCAAGGGAAGGAGAAGGCCACTTTCCCTCTTTTTTCTCCCTGCTTCTCCTTCCCTCATGCTGACTGCTCTGTTGCCCTTTTCTCATTGCAGCACAGCACCCAGGATCCATTTTGATGGGGGTGGGTAATTTAACTGGTTTGCTCAGGGTCAGGTTAAGCCACACCTCCCATGACAGCCAGCCTGACCCTGGGTGAACCATTTGTTAAATTCTTTGAATTCCACCACTGCCAACATCTACCTCCCTACTTTACCATGCCACACTTCCATATATTTTATGAAAAGAAACCCCTTATTTGCTGCTCCCACCAGCAAGCAGAGGCTCCCTGCCTCATTTTCTCCCCCTCCACCCCATCCACAGCATGTGGTTGTTATTACTCTTTGCCACAAGATTTGGAATGCAGATATATTCCAAGCACATGAATGTCCTCCTTCCCATTAACAACTATCCTGTCTTGTGAATACCTGAAATTCTGCTTAGAGTGACAGGGGCACTCAGATAAAATACCAGCAGCTTCTCTCACCTCCTTAATGGATTTCTAAGTGATGTTTACCTCTGAGATTCTACTGCTTTGCCCCTTTTAAGAGTTCTTTTGTCATCACACATTGAGATGTATTAGTGTGGGAGAGGTATTGGTAGATTCTTCCTCCTCCTCCTCCTTTCTCCACCCCACCTTCAGCAATGGCTATCATGTACATGTGAAACTCGAAAAATTAGAATATCATGCAAAAGTTCATTTATTTCAGTAATGCAACTTAAAAGGTGAAACTAATATATGAGATAGACTCCTTACATGCAAAGCAAGATAGTTCAAGCCATGATTGTCATAATTGATGTGATTACAATCTCAGAAAATTAGAATATTACATGCAATCAATAAAACAAGGATTGTACATAGAACAATATTAGACCTCTGAAAGTATAAGCACGCTTGGTTTGGGCCCCTTTTGTAGGAATTACTGCCTCAATGTGTCGTGGCATGGAAGCTATCAGCCTGTGGCACTGCTGAGGTGTTATGGAAGACCAGGATGCTTCAATAGTGGCCTTCAGCTCTTCTGCATTGTTCGGTCTCATGTCTCTCATCTTTCTCTTGGCAATGTCCCATAGATTCTTTATGGGGTTCAGGTCAGGCGAGTTTGCTGGCCAACCAAGCACAGTAATCCCGCGGTCATTGAATCAGGTTTTGGTGCTTTTGGCAGTGTGGCCAGGTGCCAAGTCCTGCTGGAAACTGAAGTCAGCATCCCCATAAAGCTCATCTGCAGAAGGAAGCATGAAGTGGCTCCCCAAATCAGGACAGGGCGAACGGAGGTGAAGAAGACTGTTGCAGTCTTTGAACACCTTTTCTGGCGCCAGGAGCGATCCCCCAGGGATACACGAACCCCGGAGAGGTTCGTGTCAACGTGGAGAACCTCGAGCGGCAGAGTGGGGAAGGCAACCCCCCGACAGCGAAGAGGGAAGCTCCCAAGCCCGGCGCAAAAGAGTAAGCTGTCATTCTATGGCGGCTTCAAGTCCGGTCTGCCACTTGAGTGAATAAGCAAAGCAGTGACAGCCTGCAAGGTCGAGAGTAACAGGAACAGAGAAACGGTTTATAACTTGGAACCTTTGAAGACTGAAGATAGCAGAATGACGGAAGAATGACAGCGTAAATTCTTCTCTCCTGGTTGTGATTAGCACCTTTCAGAAGTCGGGTGGAAAGCGGCCAGAAAAGCAGTTGGGAAAATGAAAGGACTATAATGGAGAGCGGAAAAGCCTAAGCACAAAAGTGAAAGTGCAGATTTTACCCTGTGAAAGGGAAGCTCTGGGGAAAGAGGGAGATTGCTAAAACCAGGAGATCAGAGGTCCGGAATTGGTGAGGGGCTTCATCTGATTTTTGGACTTTTCTTTTTGACTTTACTTGAGAAAAGGGAGGCGACGGAGGTGAAAGAATACTGGCATTGATCGAGTCTGATGAATCCTCAGATCTGAGCACAACATGACTATCACATCTATTTAATATTGTGGAGAAGACAAACTGAGCATTATACTGGACTTTGGAAGATTTGTATGTTGATTTAAAAGTTGGAAAGCAAAGAAAGAAGAAGAAGCAAGAGGAAGAAGGCAGAGACAAACAGAAGGCTGGGAAAGACGGTTTTGGGACTGCAGATTAGTCAGCACATTACACCATTTGCTGATTGGAAGGCTGAAAAGAATCCTCTAGCTGGAAGATGGACTTTTAGCTCACCCAAATTGCTTTCTTTATTACATGGTATTACTTAATATTTCTAGTTTGGCACTACTTTCTCCTTAAGATGACTTCCTTGCTTTTTGTTTGTTGATTCTCTGAAGCTGTGGTAATCTCTCTCCTACCCTTTCTCTTATTGTTTTGCCCCCTGCCTCCCTATAGTATCTCCTAAATAGCTTACATAATTCTACTTATTTGGGGGGGGAAAGAGGGGGGTATACTATTATTATAGAGTTAAGAGATTACTGTTGTAAGTATTAATAGTAAAGAAGGATAAACTCTGTTGATATAAACTATTTATAAATTATTGAGACTATTTAAGACATTTTAGATTAATTTCTTAAAGTGTTAATTGATGTACTATTGCTGACCAATTTTCTTATTACATAGACTAGAATACTGCAGTAGATATCTATTTATGATATAGGGGAAAAGATTGTGGAGTGAGATATTAAATTGAAATACGTGAATAGACTTTCAAATACAAGACCCAAACACTGAATGGTGATTTGGGATAATATATCTAAAATTGTGCATCAACAAAAACAAATACTTAGAGAGATGACATCCATGACAACTATGGCCTTAAAAACAGGAAGGAAGGCTACCCCGACCCTATCGACTACGTTGACATCCACCCCACCAACAACTCAAAAAACTATTGAGGAGTCCTTAACAGGGGAAAAGCAGCCTAATGTCCCCAACATTAATATACAAACTTCCTTATTATCCTTGCAGGAAGCTACATCTACAAAAATGCAAGAAATGATGATTAAAAATCACAATGAAACTAGAGCAGATATAAGCGAATTGAAAGATGAGATGGGGAAACTGAAGGCTGAAATGAAAGCGGATATATCGAAGGTGGAGGGTAAGATAGGGTCTCTACAGCAGGCCATGGAGAAAAATGAAGTGAAAATAAAAGATATAGAGAGTAGAACAACACGCATGGAGACTAACTTTGAAAGGATGGATGAGGAATTTAAAAATGTACTTAGAGAAACGGAAGACTCACTGGTTCACCTTGAGATGGACAAAGCAATGGCGTATTTAAAGTTCCAGAATGTGGCTGAAGCAAAAAATGAAGAATTGGAACATTTGATGGCAGAAATATTGGCTGAATGGTTAGGAAAAGAAAAAGATGACCTAATTAAAGAGTTTGATGAGGTATATAGGGTTAGCACAAGCTACGCCAGACGCAACAACTGTCCAAGAGAAATCCATATCCGCTTCTCTAGGAGATGTCTGAGAGATTTAATTTTGAAAATGTCTAGGGAGGAAACGATATCATATAAAGGCAGAGAAATTATGATTTTAAAACAAATTCCAAAGAAAGTGAGGATGATAAGACAAGATTATAAATTTCTAGCTAATGATTTAAATAAAAAAGGAATCCAATTTAAATGGTTAATCCCGGAAGGGATGTTAATTACGTGGAAAGAGAGGAAAATCAAAATAGAATCGATAGAACAGGCCCAAAACTTTTATCAACAGCTCACGGATACGAATGGTCAATCCACTAAAGAAGAACTCAAAAGGAGACCACAGGAGGACCGATATCATCACAGAGGATGAGATAACTAAAGAACAAATAGACTATAAACCAGAGTTCTTCCTGTTAGGGATCTCTGATAGATATTTATCCAAAAAGACAAAATATGTAATAATCCATATTCTAACTGCGGCTAGATTAGCGTTTGCTCAATGTTGGAAATCACCTCATACACCTTCAGAGCAAATGGTTATTCAGAAAATTTGTGACTGTGCTGAAATGGATAAACTAATGATAGCATTAAAAAACAAAGAGTCCTCAACATTTTACGACAACTGGGACTCATGGTATAATTGGCTTACACAGAGACAAATTATGTAAATGATAAAAAGTAACCTAAACATAATGGAAAAGAGGAGTAGATTGGATATGACGAAGAGAAATGATCCTTACAGACTGTCACAAAAAGATATCATTCGTTTTTAATTGTATTTTCTACCCTATTCTCCCTCCCCTTCCCTTCTCTCCCTCTATATCTTTTTTCTTCCCCCCAACCGGCCTTTATCCGGTGTGTTAGGCCGGGTGTTTTCCTTCTTTCCCACTAGCCGTTTTCTTTCTATTTTGTAAATGTATTGTCAATGTGTTTTTAAATTGTAAATTCAATAAAATCTATTTTTAAAAAAAAAAGCTCATCTGCAGAAGGAAGCATGAAGTGCTCCAAAATCTCCTGGTAGACGGCTGCATTGACCTTGGACTTAATGAAGCACAGTGGACCAATACCAGCAGATGACATGGCTCCCCAAATCAACACAGACTGTGGAAACTTCACACTGGACTTCAAGCATCTTGCAGTGTGTGCCTCTCCATTCTTCCTCCAGACTCTGGGTCCTTGGTTTCCAAATGAGATGCAAAAGTTGCTCTCATCAGAAAAGAGGACTTTGGACCATTGAGCAACAGACCAGTTCTGTTTTTCTTTAGCCCAGGTAAGACGCTTGTGACATTTGTTGTTCAGAAGTGGTTTGACAAGAGGAATATGAAATTTGAAGCCCATGTCCAGGATCCGTCTGTGTTTGGTGGCTCTTGATGCACTGACTTCAGCCTCAGTCCACTCCTTGTGAAAGTCCCCAACACTTTTGAATGGCCTTTTCCTGACAATCCTCTCCAGGCTGCGGTCATCCCTGCTGCTTGTGCATCTTTTTCTTCCCCACTTTTCCCTTCCACATAACTTTCTATTTATGTGCTTTGATACAGCACTTTGGGAACATCCAACTTCTTTTGCAATTACCTTTTGAGGCTTTTCCTCCTTATGGAGGGTGTCAATGATGGTTTTCTGCACAACTGTCAGGTCAGCGGTCTTTCCCATGATTGTGCTTCCCACTGAACCAGACTGAAAGACCATTTAAAGGCTCGGGAACCCTTTGGCTTAATTAGCTGATTAGAGTGGGACACTTTGAGCCTAGAATATTGAACCTTTTCACAACATTCTAATTTTCTGAGATTGTGGATTTGGGGTTTTCATGAGCTGTAAGCCATAATCATCTCAATTATGACACATCACGGCTTGAACTATCTTGCTTTGCATGTAATGAGTCAATCTCATATATTAGGTTCACCTTTTAAGTTGCATTGCTGAAATAAATGAACTTTTACACGATATTCTAATTTTTTGAGTTTCACCTGTAAGTCTGACATCAAGTTATCTCTCCTGCTGACTGACTTTTGCAGACATCAAGAAGTTGCAAAGAAATATTTTTATACCTTATTGAAAAATTTTGCTGAATTACTTTTGACTGATTCAAATCAAATAAACGGTGTCTCTTCTATGTTCTTCCTCTTGCTTTCAGAAGGCTGTTCATGCATTGTTTATTCATTTTCATTGGTCCATCTGAAGGCTGCATGCACACCAACAGACCCACAAAACAAAAAATCCAGAGAAACACAACATTGATCATTCCTTTTCTCCTTTTCTCCCTCCCACCCTCTATCTCTCTCTCCCCTCCCTCCCTCCCTCCCTCTCATTCTCTCTCCTTTCCCACCACAGAGACTTTGTCAGATTTGTTGGTTTATGACTGAAAAACAATTACAATAAGTAATTTTATTTCTGTAGAAGATAATAAAATGTGATGCCATAACTATCCACAGAACCTCAAAAGTATTTATATTCAGTCTAATAATCTGGTGCTATTCTGTTAATTTTAATAAGGGGCCTGGCAGACACTATGACACTGAATCTTCATGTAGGAAGGCCCTTGCCTCCCCAGAATAAAATATTCTTTATTCTTAATATTTAAAAGAGGCAGAATGGAATATTTCCCCTGAAGGAAAGGAGGAGAGACATCTTAAAGGTAGAAAGCTTCCTGCTAAAGGAAAACCACTTCAAGCAGAAAACGGAACCTCCAAATCCCCAACTGAGATGGCTGAATAGGAAAACAACAACAAAAAATTGGAGTCTTCTTCATGTACATAACCAGGCTTTACTCATTTTATACGATCATTTGCTTACAGTGGTACTTACTTCTTAGGTGAAAATAATTAAAGATTTTGGCCATCAAAATGTTGTCAATTCCTCAAACAATATATGCTTTGACATGATAAAAAAAAGAGCCAGATTCTATACCAGTAATAGTTTTTAGTTAAGTTAGTTTTCTCTAAGAAAAATATGGAATAGTGTTTATTTTAACAAAGTAAAAACAGAAACATAGAAGGCTTAATGGATTTCTGATCTATTCTGCTATTAAAGTTCCATTTGAAGATTAATTGTTCTCACTGTCAAGGAATTTTTCCTTAATCTTAGGTTGATTGGAGGATTATCTTTAATAATCTTCCATCCATTACTTCTTGTCCTGCTCTCAGGTGCTTTGGAAAATAATCAACCTCCTCTTTTCTGACAGCTCCAAATATCATTTCTATATAGCACCTATGAATATAGGCAGGACTTATCCAAATATCTAATAGATAAAGTGAAATCATGTAGAGATCTGAACTCATAAACAATATGATGTTTGCTGTTAAAGAGCCATAGAAGAGAAGTCTGGGAAATATCAACCTGTGGCTGCCTAGAGCACTGTTTTAGCTACTTGCTGCTAACAGATATCTTCACAGACTTTTGAATTTAAAGGTCATTTATTATTATCTTTCAGCTGTTCACTTCACCAGGGAATCATTCCATTTTGAGGGCTCTGAATGGTGTCTTCAGCAACATACTCACAAAAGATGGGGATTCCAAAAGTTCAAATGTGTGAGTATAGCTCTTCTAAGTATCTAGCTAAAGCCCGCATGGGAAATGTCTCATATAATCTCTCAACTTTCTCATTTGTTTGTGATAAAAAGCAGCTACAACTGCTTTGTAATATAAGAATATAGAAGAGGAGAGGCCTCTCTCCTTACCCTATAGGGATTTTAAACAACAACAGCAACAATGAAAGTCAGAAATAAAAAATATTGAGCAAGCTACTGTCATTGCCTTTAATGGTGGCTTAAAGTGATACACAACCTAAGGGAACTGCATCAGCTGCTCCCCAACTCTCCACCCAATGCCTTGTTTTGAGGAATCTGTTGTCAAAGTCCAGCATCTTGGGCAATGGGTTTGTGGAGATTGCATTCACAGGGAGGGCCATTTTACAGCTTTCCCATCAGAGACAAGCATTTCAGCTGAATCTGCTGTCTCACTTTGATTCCTCTGAGAGAGAGACACACCTGGGTGGATGAGTGGCCCATATTTTCAGACACAGAGATCATTTTTTCATCTCTGAAAATAGTAACATACAAACAATTTCATCCTGAAGTACAAAACAATATAAATGGTTTCCATATTTATATAATTATATATTTAGGAGCAATAGTTAGAATGTAGTATTGCAGCTAACTCTGCCACAGTAAGGACTTCAATCCTGACCAGATCAAAGTTGACTCAGACTTCCATCCTTCCAAGGTCAGTAAAATGAGGGCTCAGATTGCTGGGGGCAATAGGCTGACTCTGTAAACTGCTCAGAGTGTGCTGTAAATCACTATGCTGTAGGCACTATTGCTATTGTGGAACCATCTCACCCCAATGGGACTGGCCTGCCCCACCCATACCAGTATAGGAGGCAGGCTGCAGACCCCTTCAGTCAGGAAATTCTGGCTGGCAGGGTCAAGTACAAGAGCCTTCTCTGCCATGGCTCAAGTCCTTTAGAATATCTTTTCCCCCTGAGTTGAGATTGGCTCCCATCCTTCTGACCTTCCTCAAGAGACTAAAGGCCTGACTCTGCCATTTTGCCTGGGGCTCTGCACTGGAAGTGGTTGATGGACCAGTAGCAAATTCCACCTCCCCAACACACAATGTTTGTTTTGGCTTTCCTGTTGAAAATAGAAATGGTCCATCTTTGAATCTACTCTGAACATCTTTTTGAATTATTATTACTCACATTCTGCTGCCAGCTATAGTTTAGAGAAGGTTTTAAATGTTAGACTGGGCCTTTTTTTGCAAGCTAGCTGGGTGTACTTTCTTTAGGCACTTATTCAAATATTTTTACAATGAACAAGTTGGGAGATGATTATTTCATAGTTAAAGGTGTTTTTTTTTAGTTCTTTTGATCATTCTCAGATTTTATAACAGTATTTGCCCATTGGGCTGGTGCCTGGCCTTCTAGAGAAAGAAATCCTGCATAGTTCAGAATATAATATAATATTCCTATACATGTAAAAATTATACTGTGAAAGTTCAGTTGTTAAAAGGGTGAAATCAAGTGAGTAAAAGGATTCTATAGTTTCTTTAAATATACAGAAATTATTTGAATATTAATCAGCAGATATGTATATGTGTATTCTTTTTCTAGCAGAAATTGTTGAATGTTGTTTGAAGTAGCTGTGCAGAGTTAATCACGACATATCAGTGACTTACAATTGATTTGTACCCACATATCTTTAATCTTTGCTGATATATACACACACAACCTTCTACCAATCTTTTCTAATGTCTCTCCATTAGTCTCCATAAGAAGAGTTGTAAGCTCCAGACTTTTCCCCTTCAACTGAAAAGAATGAACTTCTGAAAGCTAGGTACTTCAAAGGGAATTCTTTATTGAAAGGAAGTGATCCTGGTACTAGTCAAAGCAGAATCTAAGTGCTCCAGGCATACAGTAATAGATAAAGGGAGTTAGAACCCCTCCCCTTATTCTGATGTGGATTTAGTCAAACAAAGAACCAACATGTTAATCCCCCCCCCCACTTTCTGGGAACATATCTTAGAAAAGTTTCCCAGGGAGTATCTTTCAGAGCTGGAATTTTTATGGTCCCTTCTCCTCTTGCTATCTCTCCAAGAGGTGACAAGTTTCTAGACATCTGGTTCCAGTCCTCCAGTTGTATATCATGTGCAAAGATACAGATTCAATATAAGATTTAAGATATTCAGGTTATATAAAAAAGGATTACTTGTACCACCTCCCCTCCCCTTCTTCTTCCATTGAAGAATGGCAGATACACGGATTTGACAAGAGTTCTTGTTTAAAATGAATAGTATTAATTAAACTTTACAATTTGTTGGTATCACTGTATGATATCTTTAGCCTTTGCTGAACCATGTATGATTTGATCACAAATGCATGTTTAAAGCAACTTGCCAAAGTGTCTCACCCCTTATAAATACTGAATACCTAAATACTTGGGGGAGGGGGAGTGGTTAGAACAGGTTCCTTACAAAAACCCCACCTGTATATCTGAATCTGTTAGATTGGAGTGTTAACAGGGAAAGGGAGAGATGATAAAGAAGTATAAAGTCACATACAGTGTGGAAGGGTATGGAATCCCTCATCCCTTCATAATGTTACAACTTAGTATACATTAACATTAAATGAGGAAAATTTAGAATAGATACAAAACAGTAATTACATACATACAATGCAGTTCAGTATCATTTTAGAAGGGGACCAGACTAATTCATATAGGACTGAGCTATTAAGGCTATGTCTTGTCTGTTGATTATTTCCAACATTACAGACATTTCATATCTGTACAATATATACAATATCAGTTGTCTTCCATATTTGTAAGCTGCCTAGAAACATCTTTGTGTCCTGGGAGGGCGGAGCTGGTGTCACAGCAGTTGGACGGGAGATCTTGATCCTCCAAGATCACTGTTGATATCTCAGCTGCTGGTCGGTCCCCATAGACCTAAACCATCCTGTAGAGACAGTGATTGACAAGTGCATGTCCTGTTGATCCCAGGGGCATCACAAAGTCCCTGGTTGATTCAGGGAAAGCCCTTTTTGCGGCGGTGGAGAGGCAGTCTTCCAAGCTGCTGAAGCTGGGACAGCTCCGGAACGGAAGAGATTGGAAGAAAGTGTGTCAGTTTGGTGAGATGAACTTTTACTTATTATTTCTTGGAGAGAACACCCTGAAAAAATTAAAATGGACTAAACGTGAAGAGGAAAGAGTTTAAGCGGTGTGATTAATTATCAAAGTGAAAGGTTTTTTTTCTGTTTTTCCCTTTTTATTGGAATTTTGAACTTGGCAAAGCTGTTTAACTTTAAGCTGAACTGGTACTTTTTAATCTTTTTATTTCTGTTTGTATTTCTTTCTCCTTTTTTAAATAATCCTTTTGAAAATTCTTTTTTGATTAAGACTTCTGCTTGATTTAAGATTTATTTTTCTTTCTTTAAAAAAAAGGGGGGGGGAGATTTTACTTTTTTTTCTTTTAGTTCCTGGCTGTAGATTGAGGAGGGGAAAGTGAAAGTGAAGGAAAGTAAGTAGCACTGCCACCCAGAGGCTTGGATACATTGTTTCTTTTTTCTTTCACTTCTTTCACAAGGCCTCTGAGCTGTGTATTGGAAAAGATAGAGATGAACATGGCAGTTTGTTTATTCAGGTGCTCATTTCTGAAGAGATAGCTGAAGTCTGGAGTTGAAGTTGAAAGAAAGAAGATTGAAGTGACCTTGAAAAACTCTGAGCTGATTTATCAAAGAGCCTTGGATATTTGGCGGCAGAGGCTTGTTTTATATTAGAATTGCTTTTTACCTTTTGCCTCCCTTTCTACCCCACCCCCACTAGTTGGGCTTTTATTTCTCTTTAATTGGATTTTCACTTTTTAAACCAGGAACCAAAATGTAAATCTTTTATTTTTGTTTTCTTTTGTTTATTAAGAGGAACATTTAGAATATTTCTCTTTCTCTTTTTTCCCTTTTTTATCGTTGATTTTTTACTTTTTACATTTACCATTGTAACTAATTGGATTAAGGTATACAGGTGCCTGAAGACTTTCTTTTTCCTTTTTTCCTTTGGAGACGCAACTCTTTGCCTTTGTCTTTTTTTCCCCCTTTTTTCTTTTTTCCTCTTTTTTCTTTCTCTCTCTCTCTCTTTCTTTACAGATAAGCATTATAAGATGAGTAGAAAGACAACAGCACCAACTTCTTCAATACCAACCCCCTCACCATCTGGAGGACAACAATCTATACAGACAATATTACAACAGGAAAAAGAGAAAGAGAAGGAAGTGACATTACAGATGATTATGCAAGGAATCCAGAAGATTGAGCAAAAAATAGAAAAGACAGGTGAAAAAGTGGAAAATATTCAACAGATGATGATGAAATATGAAGACAGATTTTAAAAAATTGAAGAAGATATACAAAGAGATAAGAAAATTGGAGATGATTGACTGATGTCTAGAAGGACAGATGTGAACCATTAGGATGGGAAATAAATAAATCAGAATTTTATCTAAGATTTCAAAGTATAGAAGAAGGAAAAGGTGGGAACCTTGCTGAAATAATGGCAGAAATATTGGCAGAAGCACTGGAAATAACCAAAGAAAAGTTGATGGATGGGATGGATGAAGTGTTTCGTGTCTATACAAGATATGCAACAAGGAATAGACTACCAAGAGAAGTTCACATTAGATTACTAAGAAGATTATTAAGACACAGATACTCCAGGTGATGAAAGAGAAAACACTAAAATATAAAGACAAAGAAATTGTGGTGCTGAAACAGATACCAAGAAGAGTAAGAGAAATAAGAAGAGAATATTTATTCTTGACTACAGAGTTACTTAAAAGAGGTGTAAACTACAGATGGTTGATGCCAGAAGGCCTCTTGTTCACTTGGCAGGAACAAAGACACAGAATTGACACAGTTGAAAAAGCTGAGCTATTCTACTTAGAATACTTTAGAGGAAAGGGGGAAGAAGAAAGAAAGGAAGAGTCACTGATTGAATTTCAAGAGGAGTGTATAGCAGTAATTGAAAAAGAAAAAGAAGAAGGTGCAGTAGGTGGTGAATCCAGAGAACAACGAGAATTGAGATCTACTAGAGCAATAAAACCCTCTTATAAAGCTTAATATGGATGAAAGAAAATTGATTTTGATTAACATAAATGGACTTAATTTGGCTACTAAAAGAAGGAAAGTATTTCACAAATTAGAAAAATTAAAATTTGACATAATCTGCTTACAAGAGGTACATATTAAAAAACAACATGAATATATACTAAAACAAGGAAAACTAGGAAAATTATTTACGTCGCTGGCACAATCCAAAAAAAGAGGTGTGGTATTATATATTAAAGAAACAATTTTGGCAGAACTAATCTACGCAGGTGATGATGGAAGGATTCTGATGGTGGAAATAATGGATAACAGTGTTAAAACACTTCTAATTGCAATTTATGCCCCGAATGATAAACAAGAAGAATTTTACAGAAAGTTACACGTGTAAATAATTGAATTGGACTATGTTAATATTTGCATGATGGGAGATTTTAATGGCATAATTAATGACCGGTTGGATTATAAAACACAGAAAACAACCAAGAAAATTAGAAAGATACTACCAAAATCTTTCCTTTGAATAATAGAAAGATTATTAGAAAGAGATTATTAGAAAGATTATAGAAAGAGAATAATTGAAAGATGCATGGAGAGAGAGAAATGCGGAAAGTAAGCAATATACTTTTTATTCAAACAGGTATACATCCTGGTCTAGAATAGACATGATATGGATGTCAGCAGAATTATTGACTAATGTACAACAGATTGAAACAGAAACAAGCACTTGGGAAGATCATAATCCAGTGTCAGTTATTTGGAAAGGATACAAGAGGAGATCTAGATGGACTTTAAATACTATGATATTAAAAGAAAAAGATTTTAAAAAGAAAATAGAGAAAGAACTTGTTTTCTTCTTCAAAGAAAATAGAAAAGAGGCTACATCTTTACAGAATCTCTGGCACACTATGAAGGCCTACACAAGAGGCTTGATAATAGATTATATTAGGAGAAGAAACATAAAACTGAAAAAGACATTTAAGACATTAGAGGATGACTATAAAAGATTGGAAAAAGACTCACAGAAATCCCCACAAAAAAAGATATTAAAAATAAAATGGATATAATTAAACATAAAATGGGACTAATGGAAAAAAAATTAGCACAAAAAAATTAAAAATGCCAAACAGAATTACTTTGAAGAAGCAAACAAACCAGGCAGATGGCAAGCTTATAAACTGAGAAAGGAAAGAGAAGCAAGAAGGACAAGTCAATTAATAAATAAAGAAGGACAGGTTTGCTATGGAAATGAGGAGAAGAAAAAAATTATACAAGACTACTATGGAAAACTGTACTTTCAAGAGAATATTCAAGAAGAAAAAATTAAGCAATATCTACAGAAAGCGAACTTACCTCAGATACCTAAAAATATTGAAACAATTTTAGAAGGAAATATAACAATGATAACAATAAAAAATAACAGAAGCCTTAAAAAAAACAGAAAGTTGGGAAAGCACCAGGTCCAGATGGTTTGCCAGTGGAATTTTACAAGACTTTTCAGGAAATATTGAATCTTCATCTTGTAGAAGTTATGAATGAAGTTATGTTGAAGAAAAGAATACCAAAAACATGGTCAGAAGCATATATTACACTTATACCGAAGGAAGGTACAGACCTGCAGCAAGTTAAAAATGATAGACCTATATCTCTATTGAATTCAGACTATAAAATCTTTGCTTCAATTTTGGCAGAAAGGCTAAAAAGATACTTAAATAATTTTATTCATACTGTGTGTCCTATAAATAGTAAGACAGTAGCAATACATTTGACTAAACAAAAAAATACAAATATGGCACATGTCTTTTGTTGTCTATAAATACAAAAGGACAAAAAAGAATAAATAAATTCCCCTTGCACTTTTTTTTTAATGACCAAGGCTCTCAGAGATGAAAAGTTCTGGCTTAAGAATACAATTTCCCATACTAGATCAGACATTTCTTGAAGCTTTTAAAGGGCATAGATTCCCAAGAGAGAGAGAGGAAATAAGAGATACACCTTAAATATGTTTCCTATATGAAAACAACTATTTATAACTCACATTAATGTATTATAGACTGCATTAATTAAGAGAAAGCACTACAGGCAAATCTATACCCTTTAGAAATTTATGAAAATTTATGAAAATTTAATTGAGTAGTCCTGTAGAGCGGCATGGTGGCCTAGTGGTGAAGATGCTTGCCTCTCACTCAGAAGATTGAGAATTCAATCCTAGGTAATGACATACGGAATGGGACAACTCACCACAGCCAACTCACGACAGGACAACTCGCCACAGGACAATTCAACAATTCTATTTAATTATTTACAATAATTTAAAAAATATTTTAATTGTTGTCATTCACATTTCATTTTGTCCCCCCTTTCCTTTCTTTAATTATTCTATTCTACTATTTCTTCACTATTAGTGTAAGTTTTGTCCCACAGCTAGCTGGCCCATGGTAAGTTGTCCCACAGTGAGTTGGCCGTGGCAAGTTGTCTCTCCTAGGACTCAATGAAAAAAAATCTGCTACGAACTCCTCATAGGCATTCAGCCAGTAAATGCTCAGCTCCATCCATTTTGTCCTGACTCTATTCCAAATAGAGACTGCAGGGTCATAAAAACAGAGTTTTGCTGAGTGGCCTTGTATATTCGCCATATTTTTACATAGAAAATAATGTTCCTCATTTTTCCATGGAAGTACCAAACAATTTTGATTCTGCCTAACTTTAAGCAATTAGTTAAAGTCAACCAGGTGCTTATCAGCTAGCCAGATATCTTTAATGCTATATAACAAAGCTTTCATGACTCTCAATAACAACAAAAGAGATAAAAGGGCTAATTACAGCCAAGCTTTCATTAGATAATTAGAGATCATAAACAGATAAACAGAACTTTCAAAGAGGGAGAAGAGATATGGTCTCCATAATATTGATGAGGTTTTGTGAATAATACATCTTTCTCAAAAATGACTATTTTCAAACAAATTATCATTCATCTTTGATTCTTCATATTCAAAGAAAATCATGAATTATGTTTAAAGAACATAATATAGAACTTATAGAACGCATGCAATTTTAATGGTTGTTTTAAATGTTCAAAATGTAATGTATGTCTTTGCCCTATTTTCATTCATCTGAAGTCATTGTACTTTACTTTGCATTGACCATCTAGTATGGTTACAGGGTGATGAATTTAAAGTGATTACAATACAGATTTCTTAGACTTAAGGAATATTAAAACTCTAAATTACTTAGGTCTTGGTTGTTTGAGACAGATTCTTCTTCATTTGCTAATGAACTTTTCAATTATTTAATTCAGGAGAACAGGCTTTTCTAAAGATACCCATGTATTTATACCTTCTCCCAGGATTTAGGGAAGAACACACATATTTTTAAAGATTTCAGTTATTTAATGGCATGATATTCTATGGTTTAATTGAATTATATCAATGGTATGATATTTTATAGTCTGATATTTAAATTATTGTAAGCTTTCAGAATTAGCAGGTTATAAATACAATAAATCAATAAGCAAATAAATTAATAAATTAATAAAGCTTGAATAAATAAGATCAAACAACCCTAACCGATGTCATATAGATGATGCCTCCTTTGTGTTGAATCACAGCATAATTGCTCAAATAATTTAGAAACGTCCATTAATATTTAGGAACAGACCAAATTTCCTGTCCTCTGCAAAGGAGAAAACACAAAAATAGTCTCATATTTACTATGTAATGGCATGATTATCATAAGATCTCCCTTTGTGGATCCATGAGAAAAACCACATTAAGAGTATGATCAATTTTTCAGAGGTTTGCATTGTGAAGAAGTACATTGCCCATAAAATGTATTTATTCACAATTACTTTCTTAAATCTAGGAGAAAACTCTTTTTGGAAATAATTGTAGATAATTTCATTATGGATTTTTATTCTGTTTTAAAGCATGATGCCTTAATTCTTTATGCATGTAAGAATATTAATATGAAAGTTAAAGCACATTTTTTTTACCTCAAAATATCAAGTATGTATTTAAATTTCAATGTTAACCCTAACCCTAACCCTTATTTAAAATATGGAAACGTGAATTCTTTATGAATGTGATAAATATTTTTAGCACCTCTAATATCAAACAAACCACAGGCAAAGTACTAGAGTTATATGTGTTAAGACAGTAAATAAGCAATTAAAGAATAGTAAAGGAATGTAACCAGATTATTAGCTATTTAAAGAGACAATGTATCAAAATATCAGTGGAGTATCCCCACTGTTGTTTTAGAGTTGATAAGTCTCACTGGGACCTCACCAAATTCATTGCCCATTTAAATAATCAGGCCATTTCTATAAATGAACATCCCATACATATTCTATCTATTGTGAATTCCTTCATCCCATTATCCAATGAACTTTTTCTTATTTTGCACAGTATTGTACATGATTTACTATGATTACAAGCTGGAAAATGAATAACAGCTTATGTTTGAAACAAAGAACTTAGCTGAAACACTTTTTCATCAATGTGATAGAGCGCTATTATTTACGCAAGACATCAGGTCAGTCCAACAGAACAGTTTCTCTGAATTTGGGATTTGTAACCATTATGTCGAAGGTGGAATTATCAAGAAATATATTGCTTAGGTTGTGGAGAACAAAAAATATCTGGAATTCTCATCTGCCCCAACTTTTGCTGATACCCTATCTAAATGAAAGGTCTAACCTTTCTATGTGCTCAAAAGTCAGTAGCAATGGAAACTCAACTAAATTGCATGGAGAGCATTCATAAGAGTTTTAAAATATTTTATTGAAAAAAAAGTGTGATCAAATCACAGCAGAGATGGAGCAGCAGTTGAATTAGTGGTGTTCTTTAAACAAGAATTATTTTACCGTCACTCAGGAGTGGACAACCTGTAGTCCAAGAAATTCTCCTTTGTAGCCCTCAGAGCCCCTTGCGACCATCCTTATTGAAAATTGAAGGTAGAGCTTTCTCACAGCAAACTTAATAAAGCTGCTTGTTTCCCACGCTGAAACCAGCTGGAAATTAAATGGCTGTAAGACATTTCTGCCTGGATTTAAATCCATTATGTTGTTTTGGCAGCTATATTGGCCTGGTTGCTGTCACTAATATTGAATTGGAACTGGCATCTTTCAGTCTCAAGAGACTATGGTACGTACTCTGAAAAGAAACAGAGCATCTAGTGTGGCTAAAAAGGCCAATTTGAGAGTGGCAATCTCTTCCACGCTGAGGACAGATATAGTCTGTCTCCTGTCCAGCTCCGGGATTTTGCTGGTTCCGGGACTGCCTCTTTGCCTCAGCCTGCCAGATGAGTGTCTCTTCAAATTGAAGAAGGCCATGCTGCATCTTTAACCTCCAAGCTGAATGATCAGAGGTCAAGGTTTCCCAGCTGTTGATGTCCATTCCCAAGGCCTTTAGATCCTTCTTTGAAGATATCCTTATATTGCAGTTGTAGTCTCCCTCTAGGATGCTTTCCCTGCACTAATTCTCCATACAGGAGATCTTTTGGAATCCGACCATCAGCCATCCTCATGACATGCCCAAGCCAGCACAGACCTCACTGTTTCAATAGTATATACATGCTAGAAATTCTAGCACTTTTCAAGACTGTGCTATTTGGAACTTTGTCATGCCAGGTGATGCCAAGAATACGTCAGAGACAGTTGCATATAAAAGGTATTCGACTTTCTCTCCTGCAGTGCATAAAGGGTCCAAGACTCACTGAAGTACAAGAATGTGCTCAAGACATAGGGTCTATAGACCTGAATCTTTGTATATTCCATCAGCTTCTTATTAAGCCATACTCTCTTTGTAAGTTTGGAAAATGTGGTATCTGCTTTACCAATACGTTTATTCAACTCAGTCTAAAAAGAGAGTGTCGGAGGTAGTTGAGCCAAGGTACACAAAGTCATGGATGATCTCCAGTTCTTATGCATAGACAGTAAAACAGGGAAGTGAATCCACATCCTGACCCATGACTTGTGTTTTTTTCAGGCTGATTGTTAGTCCAAAATCTTGGCAGGCCTTCCTAAAATGATCCACAAGTTGTTGAAGGTCTTTGGCAGAGTAAGCAGTTACTGCAGCATCGTCAGCGAAGAGAAAATCCTGCAAGCATATCAGCTGGACTTTGGTCTTTGTTCTCAATCTAGAGAGATAAGAGTTTTCTGTTTGATCTGGTCTGGAGATAAATGCCCTCTGTTGCAGTTCCAAAAGTGTGTTTCAACATGACAGCAAAAAATATCCCAAATAGAGTTGGCATGAGGACACTGCCCTGCTTCACTCCACTTCAAATATTTGATGTTAAGCCATCAAAAACTACTGTGCCCTTCATTTCCTCATGAAAGGACCTGATGACGTTGAGGGGTTGAGGTGGACATCCAATCTTGGGGAGGATTTTATAAAGGTCGTTCCTACTAACCAAGTCAAAAGTCTTCGTAAGATCTAAGAAGGCTACAGAAAGTGGCTGTCTTTGTTCCCTGTATCTCTCCTGCAACTGTCTAAGGGAAAATATCATACCAGTAGTGGACCTGTTGGCTTGGAATCTGCACTGTGATTCTGGATAAACTCTCTCTGCAAGCACCTGGATCCTCTTCAGTATGACACGGACAAGCAGCTTCCCTACAACACTAAGGCGAGAGATGTTCTTACAGTTACCCCTGTCACCTTTGTTCTTATTCAGTGTGATGATATTTGCATCCTTCACATCCTGCGGCACCTTCCCTCCAACAACAATAGAAGATTTCATGCATTCAGTGGGGATGATCTCTTTGCAGCACTTCAGAACTTCAGCAGGGATGTTATGACCTGGGACATGGCACAAAGGCAACATAGTCACATAAGTAAGAAAAGTCCCTTCAACCTCCAACTTTGCCCCCAATATCCAGTTACCTTCAGCTGGAGAAAAAACTCTCCTAAGAACAGTCTTAAAGTGGAAGAAATGCAGTCCGAAAACAAAGTACCTATAAACTGTAAATAAAAAACTATGCTGCAGCAATTAACTGGACAGGATAAGGAATTGCAGATTCAAAGGCCAGCAAAGCACACACAGTTGGGAAGATGCCAGGGAATAAGCCTCAACAATAAAAGATAACTCACAATTTGCTTCCAACAAGTTGCTGTGTGTAAACTCCCTTTTTAAACACTGTGTTCCCAGCTGTAGCTAATGAAGGGAATCAGGGTCCTTTCCTCCCCCATAAGCCATGCAACTCATGTTGCTCCCTTCTCCATTCCTCCCTGCGTGCCCTAGAATGAAGAGGCGGTGGCCTGGACTGTCCTCTGAATTCCCTCTGCCTTGCTCTACCTCTCCCCTGCTCTGCCCAGCCGGACTGTGCCCTTCCCCAGTTTCTTCGACAGCCAACGGAGCCACACTCCCTGTCAGCTGCTCAGCCTCCCCCTCAGAATCAAATCCTGATAGGGGCATGACATTATCTTTCCCAGGTGCCTTGCCAGAGGCAAGGAAATCCAGGGCCCCACTGAGTTCTTCTAAAGTTGGTTCACTGTCAAGTGCCTCTAAAACAGGCAGGCACTCAATGTTATTTAATGCTTCTTCAGTTACAACATTTTCTCTGGAATATAACTCAGACTAGCGTACCATCTGCTGTGCTCGGTCCTGGATGACCTTGCCTGTAACCAATTTCAGGGGGGCAGATTTCTTCTGTTTTGGACCTTTACAAATTCTGCATTACTATTACTATTAATCTTCTCAACACTCCTTATCATCCATCCCCTCGCATTTGTGACTGTATGGCTGTAACTTTGTCGCTTCTATCCTTATGATTTATATTGACTTCCTAGTATGATTTGATTGCTTATTGTACCCTATGACTATTATTAAGTGTGGCACCTGATGATTCTTGACTCTTGATGAATGTATCTTTTATTTTATGTACACTGAAAGCATTTGCACCAAGACAAATTCCTTGTGTGTCCAATCACACTTGGCCAATAAAGAATTCTATTTTATTCTATTCTAAGGCCTGCTTGATGCCATCATACATCCCCTTGATATCACCTCTGTCAGCTGCTATCTGGATCCGAGAGCAAAGCTGCAGCCAGTAATCATTAGCACATCTCCTGGCAGTCTGTTGGACTTTACTACGAGCAGCTTGCAGAACCTGTAGGTTACACTCACTAGAACAGGGTTTATATGAAATTAAAGCCCTCTTCTTTTTCTCGATTGCTGGCATCAGTTCCTCTAAGTGGGCTTCAAACCAATCTGCTGTCTTTCTGGTCTCCTTATCAAATACTGACAAGGTGGTGTTTTAAACAGCATTCTTGAAATGTTCCTATTGTTCAAATGCATTTGTTTCAGCCGGACCTGGGAGAGTTTTCTTGAATGCTTGAGCAAATTCCTCCACTCTATCCTGATTGCGAGTCTTGCTGATGTCTTTTCGTGGACCTCATGATCTACTGACTACAAGGGGGCACTAAGGATTTATTCTATGCCCCCCTCTTTATCACTCTGCTTGCTCTATGTCCCCTCCAAAAAAGATGTTGTGATAGCTGAAATACTGCTTGCCCATAATTAGCAAATCACATAGAAAAGTTGAATTTGCTGGAATCTTTAGATTTGATATAACTAAAAAAATATTGATTATGTACCATTAACTCAGCATCAGAATGTCAAAGCACATAGAAATCACCTTCTCTAGGGTGATTCTGTCTCCAACCAGGCCCTTCAGGTTTTCCAGTGATGTAACCCCTTGCAGCTATAATGAAGTCCATCCATTTTGCTGATGAACCTTCCATCTTTCTCAGCATTAGGAGCTAGGCCTTCACATAACAGGTTCAGGATATAATACTTTGATCCTGGTTAATTTTTACTTCAGTGAGAAAGTTTTTCCTAAGACCTATATACTTGTTTATTGTCTATACATAGTATCCTTAAAAGTCTTTCCCAACACCAAAGTTAAAAATGATATCTTTTTTTATCCTGCTTCTTCAAAGTCAAATTTTATTTCCATAACTTGTCTATGGAAAATCATTGCCTGTGTATTTCTATGCTTTGTAGTTATAAATGCATCCAGCATCAGAATATCATTTTCATGACCTTAATTTGCTACTCTTCCAAATGCTACTTCTTGATTACCAATATCTTTCTTGTGATAGTTGACCCAAAGAGTCAGAATCTATCCACCTGTTCAATAATTACATTATTGATTCTAACATTGTATGCTGTAGTTAATCATTATTTTAATCTTTATACGTGTTTAAATTTAGTCCATTTTTACTTTGTTCTTTGACTTTTATTACTAGTGATTCTAAATCATTTGTATGTTCAGTTATTGACATTTCTTCTAGTTTTAAAACCATATTCATCTTCCAAACCAGTATTCTTCAAAATATATTTGGCAAATACCGAAGGTTGAATAAATAAAGGAAGAGAATACAGACATTTGCTGCCCGGAAGCCAGTCAGTTTTGCTATACACTGCCTGTGCTTTCTGTCCTGTTTGGTAGTTTTGCACAATGACAATAAAATCTTCTGGGATTCCCATTTTCCTAAGGACATTCTATAGAGTGATATGGTTGCCACAATCAAAGGTCTTTCTATAATCAGTGAAGCATGAATTGATCATGATTGGTGTTCTTTGTTTCCCACCCCCACTCAATTATCCAGTATGCTTCTAATCTAAAATTAACTTGATCATCCTTTTCTATATAGCACTCTTTGTTGGATGATACCAAGGATTATTTTGCTAGCATATAAGGTAGGCATACATTGTTAACTCCCCTTTACTTGGCATTTGCTGGCATTGCTTCATTCAATTCCTCTTCTGTTGGTATGCACATTCCTTTAGATATTTAATCAATCCCTGAAGCCTTTCTTCTTGAAAATGATTTAAATGATGATTGAAAATTATTCTAATAATATTTTACTATAAAACTTTTGTAAATAGAGGCTATCTTCTATTCTCCATTTATGAGAAGCTCTGTTTATTGACAGATCATAATTGATACCAAATTCATATAAAGTTCATATAAATTCATATAAAGTTAGAATTGCATTCTATATATTGTTAAAGGTGAAAGTTTTATATGATCTGAAGAGAAATCAGAGTATCACTTCTCAGCCTTTTGGTTTGATCAAATGTAGTATCTATTCTATACATTAAGAATGTCAACATCCAAGATGCCTTTCCTGGGAACTTTCTTTTTGCTTGATTTGGGTACTCTTCTCTTCCTAGAAATTTCCACCACTTCTTCTGACATCCAGTTTGTTTTCTTCTGTTTCTTGGTCCTTTTCTTTTCACATTAATCTTTAGCAACTTATCTGATTTCATTCCACAGTATCTCTATTGGTGAATTTTAGGGCTTCTTTCTTCCATCCCATGTTTCTCCTGAAATTCTGTTTTTGTAGCTGGACAGTTTGAAGGCTTTAATCTACTCATGTCATAACTATTAAAAAAACACTCTTGGGCCTCCCGGAATAATGCTGATCAGCTGTTCCAGGCTGCGGGGATCGCTGCAGCCCATTACCGCCCATCACCACCCATCGCTGCCTTCACACACCCTATTTTTGGCCCTTGCACGTCCCATTTTCAGCCTGTTCCAGGTGTCGGGAATCATCACTGCCTATCGCTATTGGATTGGCTGAAACAGGATGCAGAAAGGCTGAAAATGGAGCATGCAGAGGCCAAAAACGGGATGTGTGCAGACTGAAAACAGGGTGCACGGAGGCCAAAAATGAGGTGCATGGAGGTGGCAATTGGTGGTGATGGGTGGCAGCGATCCCTACAGCCTTGAACAGCTGATCAGCAGTATTCCGGGAGGCCGATCCAACTGCCAATCAGCTGCTCATGCTAAATCAGGCTGTGCTGAAGCTGACCAGGCTGTTTGCTATTTGCTGCAAGGAGGAAAATTGCTGGGAGGCAGAGGCCGAAGGCTGGGGGCTGGCAGGTGGGCGGGGCTTTGGCAGCATTCGCTCTATAAGACACACAGACATTTCCACCCACTTTTCTGAGTGGGGAATGCATCTTATAGTGAGAAAAATACAGGTATTTTTTATCTGATGATAGCTGCCCTGAATCATTGTGGTGAAATGGGTAACCATATAAATCAAATCAATAAATATTCTAGTAAATCTGTTATTATGGAAAACTAGCTTACTCACAAATATTGCTTCAGGTACTTTTGAAGAATAACTGATGGACCTTGCCAGAGAGAACTCTTGGTGATGATACCACTGTGTACAACTGAGACAGCATGCAATATAATGTCACAAAGACACAAGGCATTGCAGTAAAGTTTTCCCCTGAACTCAAGTCAGTTCTTGTTACCTTTTTGAGCTAACATTTCTAACTGTCTTAATGCTGCACTTGTTTAGCTCCTGCCAGGATTAATTCAGTTTGGCTACTCTCTCACACTTGTTTCATACTGAGAGCAAGAAACTTAGCATGCCCACTCACATTTTACATTTTCTTTAGAATGAGAAACTACTACCGGTATTGATCCATCCTTCTTCTGCCCCAACATTAATCCTTGCAGACAACTTGGCTGCCACTAGGTATTAGAGACAGGCTAGCCTACCACTTCAAGTTTTTCTGTCTCAAATTATATAAGGTCTCTTGATTGAGCAGAGGATTGGACTAGAAGACCTCCAAGATCCCTTCCAGCTTTATTATGATTGAACTCTTCTTGCCTTCATCCTGAACTTAGTGAGTTTTCTCTTTGCTTCCCAAATCCTGCTTTTTCCTATCCCTGCTAAGATGGACCTCAAATGGCCTTTTCCTCCCTGTGAGCATTTTATTTTCTTCTCCAAGCCAGTCTGAAGCCTTTTTTTTTTTTTTTGCTAGATAAAATTGGAATGAGAAGGATAAACCAAGTGTGAAAAGAACCAGCCAGGTGATGCTAATCTCCTAACAATTGCTTTTGAATTAACAATTCTTCCATTCTTATTCTATAAGAGGAAAAGAATATGCTAGTCTCCTCTCATACCCTACCACCTCATACCCCACCATCCATAGTGTGATCAACATGGGTCTTCCTAGATTTGTTTGCTGGTTTTTCAAAAGCATACAGAAATATTTCTGATATATTTAGGAGTGATGGTGAGAGGACATTAAATCTACAAAATGGAAAGGAATTCCCCAGATATAACAGAATAATAGAATAATATACAAATTATATAGAATAAGATATAATAGTTCTCATCTGAGGTCAAGGTCTTTTTGAAAGTAACCTTTCAGCAGAGATTATCCTGTATGGAAAAAGCCCTTTGAAATGCTTTGAAGGTGGGGGTGGGGGAATGGAGGAAGAATGAATGCAGATCAATTGTAAGCAAACTACAAGATCCTGGAATCTGCATGCTGGCTAAGTGGGAAAGGGAGAATATTACTGATGAAATTAAAATTGCTAAAATTTGCACAGGCATCTAGAAATTTTGTGATAGTGTGAGAAATCCCTCCTATGGAAAATAGACTGCTGGCTGAAGAGGGATAGAAGTTCCTGACCAAGGAAAATTGATGTTTCATCTTTTGGAAACAAACAAACAAACAAACCAATAAACAAATAAAGGAGAAAGTTATATATGGGAAGAATCTGTGTCACAAAAATACTGTGTAAGAAAGGAGAGTTTTACTTGCAGGCTAAAACTGGTATTTGGAAAATGTGAGGGAAAACTGAATAAGCTCTCCATAGGCTCAATTATTTCATTATCATAAGTCTCAACATCTCCTCATGGTTCTCAGTACTACCTGCTTTTACACACCCGTTGTTTCAGATATTTCTCTCTTTTTCTCATTGCACAGTCCAGTAGGGCCAATGAGAAAAAAAACCTAATGTTTCAAGATTGTTCTTAAATATCTTAATTATCTGATAGAACCAAAGTTCCTAAATAAATTAAAATAGGAACATAGGCCTATCCCCACTGAATGGAATAATAGCTCTGAGGTGGCTACATTTACAGCATTCGTGCAGAATTTAAGACTTCGTGTTTACCACCTTCTAAGCCTATATATTATTTTCAAAAATGCTCTTGGTTGTATCTTGTCATAAAGCTGTCAGCCTGACACCCCTTCCATCTTTCACGTCCTGAATTATAGATTAAATATTCTGGTCTAAAATAAACAGAATAAAGCACCAATATGTTACCAAGCAAGATGGATTTATTTTCAATGTTTGCTTTATTGTTCATCTATATAAAACTGATTAGAAATCCAGACTGCAAGCTGTGAGCTAAGTGATCTGAAGAAATAATATGTTTAGGAAGATCAAGGGTTACTGCGTTCAGTGTTGTCTCACACTTATTTACAAAGCTGATAATGAATCTTAACAACAAAAATACTACATTGGCTTAGCTCAAAAAAGAAAAAAAAGAAAATCCAATATGTATAACTCATTTGATGTAGATGTATTGCGTGGGCATTGTCCTCTAAGGAATGAAAGTTGTTGACAGAAAGAAAAGAGGATCCAGCATCAAATAAATGCAATTAATGTGAAGATGGGAAATGAGTTACCAAAGATGGAACCTGAAAGTGGGAAGGAGGCAGGTTACCTTGGTTTCCATACTTGCAAAATGTAGAGGACGTTTAGATTCTGATGTGATGAAAAAAAAGCAAAAAATACAAGGCTCATCTGAAGAAAAGACTGAACACACACACACACACAGTATCATTATATTTTATAAGAGATAATATATATTATTTTGATACAATGATATTTATACAGTGTTGACTAAAGATGACAATCTAATGTTTAGATAACCTTGACTATTAAAGATAAAAAACAAAAGGTATACTCTGGGTATATCAATATTAATTATAATTTAAAATGTTAGTGTTAATAATCATATTATACTTGACTATTCTGAGTATCTTTTCCTCATATGTTTCTTGATATTCAAAATGCAAGAATGACATGTGGGCAGACTCACAAACACTGATTCTTCCTGTGACCATTTATGTATATTGCTGTACAGTAGAACTTAACAATTGAGATATTAGCTTGGCTGACTGATTTCTTGGTTAAGGTAGGCTGAAAAAGGGTCCATTTAAATCGATTGATTGTGGCTGAATACAGGCAAAGCTAATTCAGTTTACTGTGCAAACATATTCACTACAGTTGTGACAAATAGGGGGAATACTACTCCTAAGGCACTGAATTCCTGTTATATGCTTTGAATGCATTCAGCAAGAGATTTGATTTTAGAGCACTTATCAATTTGTATTTAAGACATAAATGTGGAAAAAATGGCTGTTTTCTCTGTGACAGGCTAAAGTAGCTATGAGAAAACAAAACTGTCTTAGTGTTCAGAATGAAAAGGAAATACCCATCACCAAAATCAAAATGTTCCAATATGGCTACAGCTGCCATAAGCTATATAACATGATAGAAGGTAAAAGCATTAAATTCTCTAACCCTAGATTAAAGGATTTAGAGCATCCTGAAAGGAAAATGAAGCCTGCAGCAACCAGCACAACAGCGATAACCATTACGTGAGCAATAAACCCAACCCTTCTCTGTAGCTTTGCCATCATAATTGCCTCCATGAGGGTAACAATTTATCTGCTTCTTGAACAGGGCATACAGATCTTGACTTGACCCTAATTATTCTCTCAGCCAGCTTCTTCTTCTCAGTGGAAAACAGATCTCTCTTCTCTAAATTAACTACTAACAGTCTTGAACTGGAAACAGAACATAGATATGCATGCAGAAGACACCATTGTCATTTTCTATTGTGTCTAAAATAGCTCCTCATAGCAGAACAACAGAGTTGGAAGGAACTTTGGAGGTCTTCTCCCTATAACAAAAATTATTGACAAAGCTGCAGACTGAAACATGCAATACAAAGAACAGTTACAGGAATTGGGTATGTCTAATCTAGTGAAAAGAAGGACTAGGGGAGACAGGATAGCAGTGTTCCAACATTTGAGGGGCTCCTACAAAGAGAGGAGGTCAAACTATTTTCCGAAGTACCAAAAGGCAAGACAAGAAACAATGGATGGAAACTAACCAAGGAGAGAAACAACCTAGAATTAAGGAGTAAATTCTTAATGGTAATAGCAATCAACTAATGGAATAGCTTGCCCTCAGAAGTTGTGGGTGCTTCATCATTGGAGGCTTTCAAAAAGAGACTGGACGATCAGTCTATTGTTTGAAATGGTATAGGGCAGTGATGGTTAACCTTTTTGTTGTCATGTGCCAAAAATGTGCGTGTGCACATGCAAAAAGCATGTGCGTGTGCCTGCACCCATAATGCAATGCGCACGCAACCCCTTCCTGCTTGCTCTGCCCCCTGCTCATGCGTGCATGACCCCCCCACACACACCCTTTTTGGGCCTAGTAATCCTTCCTGCAGCCTCCTGGGAGCAAAAACGGGGCATGGGAGTATGGCACCCCTCCACGGTCCGTTTTTGCTCCCAGGAGGCTGCAGGGATGCCTACAAGGAGTGCCAAGGGCCATGATACACTCCCCCATGCTCCCTCTGCCCCTGCACATGCCCATGTGACCCCCCCAAAGCTCCCCCTGCCCTTGTGCATGTGCACGCACCTGCCGCATGCACCCGCCCCAGTGCATGCATGACAGAGACCCCAAAATCAGCTAGCCAGTGGGAGGCGCATGCATGCATGCACAGTAGAGCTAAGCTGGAATGACGGTTCGTGTGCCTGCTGAGAGGGCTCTCCGTGCCACCTGTGGCATGCATGCCATAGGTTTGCCATCTGGGGTATAAGGTCTCCTGCTCCTACAGGAGGTTGGATTAGAAGACCTCCAAGATCCCCTCCAACTCTATTATTCTATGTTCTAAGAAAACATGGACATATCTTGTGGCAAATGTAATTCCCAGCCTCCCTTACCAATGTTTATGTCAATGGCCTTGCAGAAACGCATGGAAATCCCTAGCCCTCGGATTAAAATATCTCAGAGAGAGATTGGCCTAGTATTTTAGGCACCAGCCTAGAAAGCAGGAGACTGTGAGTTCTAGTTCTGCCTTAGGCATGAGAGCAGCTGAGTGACTTTGGGCCAGTTACTCTCTCTCAGCCCAACTCACTACACAGAATTGTTGTAAATCGTTTCATGTTCATAACCTTGAGTTATTTGTTAAAATAATAAAGGGATACAATAAATAAGTAAACAACCAACATCAATCAAAGAGTAGAAATATATGCCTATTTCTTCAGGCCCATCCTGATTCTGATTTATTATTTAGAGGTAAGCTTGAGGTTGCCAAGTCTCCTGAAAATGCTACATTACTCGGGATTATTTTTTTTAAGGTTATAAACATAATCACTTACACAATTAAAAATTAAGTAATATTGATCATTCAAGGTTTGCCAGAGAAATGTAGTCATCCTTTTTACCCTGTTCTTTTTTATTTATTTATTTATTTTTCTATTGTAATATATACTTAGCCAGAGGGTGCTTGGTTTTGATCTGAACGTACCACACATGAAAGCCACATTTGAGGGGTCTTCGGTGCTCTCTGAGCTTTAATTGCCTTTTTGCAGATGTTTCATTACCAGAACTAAGTGACATCATCCTCAGTACCCAATGATATTCAGTGATGTTCATTGATAATGACACCTAGTTTGGGTAATGAAATGTCTGCAAGAAAGCAACCAAGCTCTGAGAGCACCAACAACCCCTCTTTTCAACCTTGAGCTACAAATATTCTTCTCTAAAGGCACATTTACACAAATACGATTTCTGCCTGTTTTTTACTTTCTGATTTTTTAGCAAGGTAGATATTAGAAAGGTCATTAGTACTAGTACTAGTTCTAGTTCTGATTCCATTATTTGCTGACTGATGGATTCCTAGAAACATGGGTAGGGTATATTTTATTATCCTGCAAACAAGTAAATAAATAATATTCCCTTGGACTTTATCTTAACAACCACACCCTGTGATTTTCAACTGGGGTTCTTAAATGGAAAAAGAACTATATTATTAACTGTCAACATGGCACCATAAAGCCATTATAAGCAACAGCATGAGGCTGGTGCAGAAGAGCATTATAAACGAAGGAGTTTCCAAACACTGAGTGATTACTGAGAATGTTGGATATTATGCACAGCCTGATTTCTGAATAAGAATCTTGTTACTGAAGTATTTCATACTTTTAATGACTGGAGACACTTTTTTATTTTTCTTAGGAATTCAGTTTGGAAGACTGCTCCACTCTTACAAATACTAACCTTTCCATCTGTAAGACAAATAAGATATGACTGCAGTGCCCACGGTGCAGTCTGCCTCTTTCCATTACTGCTTGAGCTAAATATACCTTCTCTGGAGGTTCAGGAGCCTGCTTAAACTTTATTCAAGCTAAGGTAAATGATCACACTTGCAGCCAAGACACAACAAACCCTTAGTTTGAATCAGAGCTAGAAGAGCAAATGAAAGAGGGGGGGGGCTCTTCATTAGCTGGCACAATTGGCTTATGGACTGCTTAACTTTACAGTTCATGTACTTCTGGTAACATACTCATCAGAGTCCCTAGAAATTAGAATGTTTATATAGCATTAGATTAATGGAAACTGTTTGTAACCTTGCTTATAGCTAACAGTGGACTGCAAACATCAGGCAGCCACTAGCCAGTAGGAAAGAGGTAAGAGTTTTCATGTTAATCTTTGCTACCATCATTTTGGTCATTTTTTCAACCATACCCCAGTTAATCAAACATATTTGATTCTTTCCTGGCTGCTAGTTCCCAATGCATGAAAGCCAATAAACTATATAGTAATTCAGATAAAATGAAGATGCTTATCTACCCATATAAATTGAGGCAAGTAAGAAGGGTAAAGTTGTACTCCCATAAAAAAAAAAAGCAAGCTTGAGCTTGCAAATCAACTAGTTTTACTTGTTCCAAAAGTCAAGATCCCTGCTGAACTAAGAGGATGTCCGCCAAAGGTGGTATTCAGCAGGTTATGACCGGTTCTGGAGAACCGGTAGCGGAAATTTTCAGTAGTTTGGAGAACCGGCAAATCCCACCTCTGATTAGAGATTTTATAGTATCCTTTCCCTGCCACGCCCACCAAGCCATGCCCACAGAACCGGTGGTAAAAAAAATTGAATCCCACAACTGACATCCACCATTATTATGTACTGATTACCTCTGTTAGACTAGTGCAGTGCTTCTGTGTATGAGATTATCTTTGCAGATTTTTAAAAATATTTTTTATTAGCTGAAAACGCTGTGCTATGCAGAGATATCTTGTTGACAATAACTTCTAGCAGGAGAACATATAAACTGCTGCAAGAGAATGGATGACACCTGATTGTGTGCCAGGAGGACCTGGGCATGCAAGAGTTAACAGGTTGGAAGGTTGCTAGAAAGTATTCCACTGCTTATTGCTTCACTGTTCTCTACCATGTTCCTGTTAGAATCTTGGTCTGACATTTGATTACATGTCTGAAATAGTTCTCCAATTTAGTATTTTGGCTCAATATGCTTTTGTAGGTCTCTCAACCCTTGCAGTGTGAACTACTTGAAGGCAAACCTGATTCCTTCTGGGATATTGTTGTTGCTGGTTTTCAATAGGTTTGCATTGCTCAACACCTCACACGTTGCTGGAGAGTTTTATACCCTAACTTGGCAATTTATGATCATATAATTGGTCATAAAATGAAAGACAGCTTGGGGTAGTGGTGAAGGCATCAGGCTGGAAACCAGAAGACCATGAATTCTAGTCCCACTTTGGGCATGAAGCCAGTTGGGTGTCCTTAAGCCAGTTACCCTCTCTCAGCCCTAGAAGGTAGCAGTGGCAAACCATATCTGAAAAACTTTGCCAAGAAAACTGCAGGGATATGTCCACCAGTGCCCAAGAACTGAACATTACTGAATGGAAGAAAAAATGGCCTTAACCAGCCATGTTAGAACAAGGTTGGAAAGTGGCTTGAAAGGCATGCCCAAAAGCAAAGCTCAACTTTTAAAATCACTAAATCATGGCTTGTACAGAAGCTTCAGAAGACGCTCTCAGCTGTTTCCAGGTTCTGTAGAAAGTGATTGGGCTATACATGGGTACACCTACGGTGACAAGATCATTTTTCAGTGGGTTGCCAAAACCCTACTCCTGCTTTTCCCACTCAGTCTACCAGTAAGCCATTCCTTTTCAATTAACATTGAGGAAAAACAGACAGTGAGAAAAAAATAATTCAATTGAACAGCTTAGTTCCAGAAGAGATTGGACAGTCATTTGTACAGAATGGCATAGAGTGTCCTGCTTGAGCAAAGGGCTGGATTAGAAGACCTCCAAGGTCCCTTCCAACCCTAATATTCTATGTTCTAAATAAACTCATGGAAGCAAGAAGCCTAAGACTGCATAAGCAATATAAAGCATCATCTGTAGGAATTTTCTATAACAATGAACAATAATTATTGTAAGTGGTGGAGTTATAGAAGATTTTATGAATTGGATTAAATTAATTGCTCAACATTTGTTGTAAGTTATATGTTTAAACATACAAGCAATATATATAAAATAAATCTATACACATATAAGAAAATAGAGTAACACAGCTTACATAATTCATAATAAATCAAATTCAGTTAAAATTAACATTGCTGGCTGAATAACAGGCAATCCTTTCAACTCATACCTTTTGATCCTTGTGAGAAAAGCCAACCCTTTTTATCCACAGTCAATTAAATTTAACTCTTTATAACTTGGCATATTTTGGGAACTTCTCTTATCTACAGTGGTTGAATTTCTATGCAATAGGAACTTCCCAATTTGCAGCTCAGCCAGATAAAATCCAAGCTGATTCTACAAAGCAGTGAGAACACAGTATTTGTTTACATGTCAACTGATAAAGCATTTCTATGCCTGTTTCCAAGTTGCCATAAGCAGGAGCAGTATGGCAATTAAAAACAGAAGTACATTCCATGTTTATCTTACAAAGATTGTAGCCTAGGCACCGGATATTTATCTTACAAAGATTGTAGCCTAGGCACCGGATATTCTGCCCACGAAAATCCTTCATTGGAGAATGTGATTTATGACAACCAGCCCTTAAATGTGCTTCATTAGAGAATCTGATTTATGACACACCCGGGGGGAGGGGGAAAACAGGGTCACAGATAACCGTAAATTACGTGTGGCAGAGTTGGCTTCATATAGGTCAATGCTGACATGTTGCTCCTAATAAATCTTTTGGATTCTTTTGAAGCTTGGTTCGGGGTTCATGATTTAATTAGGACAATCACAGGAATCCTAACAGCATGCTTCCTCAATAAATACTAAATTTATATTGTAGGTTGCATAAGATAATATATAGTCTTTCCAACTCCTTTACTCATATGGAACCTGTTTGTTTTGAAATTTTGTCAGGATTGTGGTTTCCTGTTGTGGTTTCCTATGATTTATGATTTTGTCACAAGGATGAAGAGATGTTCTGGGATTTCCCATTTCCTAAGCACATTTCACATTTAACAGGTTAGAAAGTTTAACTGCTTAGATTTTTTTTTTTAACATTTAGTCAGAATCTGCCCTCCTGCAATTTAAATGCATTATTTCTCATTTACTTTGTTGACATTTTTGAAATTTTCTTTTAATTTCCAGGATTAAATATTTTTATTTTAGTTCTGAACTCATAGAATTTAATTTTTACTTCCATTATGATGTCTGTTAGATCCATTAAATTTGTTCCAGTTTGTCTCAATCTTTTTAAAGTGTGTCAATAAAACCAAACTAATGAAGAATAACGTGGAATGATTAATTCACAGGATTTACTTTTCTCACTAGAGCCCAATTAGTAAGCAATCAACTAGTATTCCAAATTCTTTTTTACACGTACTATTATCAAGCCACATATTCCATATCCTATTTCTATATATTTTGTTTTTTATTTCCAGAGGAACAAACTTTGCATTTGTCTTTATTAAATTTCAATCTGTTTATTTTCACATTTTTCTAACTTTTGTTCCTGTCTTCTAGATTATTTGCTATCATACATATTTGTATTATATGTAAACTGTATAAACATTCTCTTCACCTCCTCAACTTCATCAGGAATGAACATGTTAAAAAATACTGAAAATGTACTCGTTCAGGATCAGATTCTATGACACCTCTAGTCTAATGAATCATTGATTCTTTTTGTGTTCAGTTGGATCAATCCAATGAAGTGTGGACTCCCTTAATAACATGCTACCTTTCCTATACTATAGTCCAATCTACAAAAACTTTACAGTAAAAGACAGACTAGAAACAAAAATTATAATAAGCAACAAAAAAATGGTTAGAGAACACCTATCTGATCTTAATGAATATAAATCACCAGAACCTGGTGGAAGGAACTGGTGTTATCTCAGAAGCATTGTACCATATCTTTAAAAAATCTTGGAATACCAAGGAATTACCTGAGTTTTGGAAAAGAGCTGGCCTAACATCAATACCTGGGAAGATAATGGAAAAGATAATAACAAATCACATCTGTGAACATCTAGAAGCAAATAAAGTTATAAATAAAAGCCAGCATATCTATAGAGATTTTCAGTCATCCAGGTCATCAAGGCAACTGGACTTTCTTGTTTTTTCCTCATAAGACAAGCAAGAAAAAGTCCAGTTGCCTCCCACAAAAGAAAAAACAAGAAAGCCCAGCTGCCTCTTGAAAAAGCACCTTTGGAAAAAGCCAGCATGGGTTTGTTAAAAAGAGATCATGCAAAACCAATCTTATTTTGTTCTTTGACAAAGAGACTAAATTAGTAGACCAGCAAAATGCTATTGGCATAAATATATTTAAACTTCAGGAAAGCATTTGACAAAGTAGACCACAAACTACTTCTTGGGGAGCTAGAAAAATGTGGGATAGACAGCATCACCATCAAATGGATTTATAACTGGCTGACAAACCATAGTCAACAAATTGTCCTTAATGATGCTACACCTACATGGAGGGAAATAAGCAATGGGGTACCATAAGGTTCTGTCTTAAGCCCAGTAGTCTTCAAGATCTTCGTAAATGACTTAGATAAGGGAATAGAAGGGGAATTCATCAAATTTGCAGATGACGCTAAATTGGCAGGAATAACCAACATCCCAGAAGACAAGCTCAAAATCCAAAAAGATCTTGATAGACTTGAACAATGGGCCCTATCCAACAAAATGAAATTTAATCTGGAGAAAAGCAAAGTTTTACACTTAGGCAGGAAAAAAAATCAAAGGTACAAGTACAGATTAGGCAAAACCTGGTTCAAAAACAGTAACTGTGAGAGAGACCTTGGAGTCCTAGTGAACGATCACTTAAACATGAGCCAGCAGGGTGCAGCAGCCACCAAAAAAAGCTAATACAATCCTCGGTTGTATAAACAGAGTTATAGAATCAAAATCACATCAAGTATTTATAAAGCCTTAGTAAGGGCACACCTGGAATACTGCATCTAGTTTTAGTCACCAGATTACAAAAAAGATGTTGAGACTTTGGAAAAAGTGCACAGAAGAGCAACTAGACCAATCCTAGAGTATTGTTCAACTGTTTGGAATCCCCACCATGTATCTGACATCAGTACAATTGTACAAGTTCAGAAGTATTTCACGAGAAAAGTCTTGCACTCTTCTGTACACAATAGAATCCCCTATGCTACTGGGCTCAAAGCTCTTGGTTTGGATAACTTAGAACTGTGTCACTTGTGGTCAGACCTAGGTATTGCATACAAAACTATACATAGTAATGTTTTACCTGATTTTCTTTGTTTTAATCGCAATAATACATGCGCTAACAACTGCTTTAAATTCAATGTAAACCATTCTAAAATTGACTGTAAAAATATGATTTCTGTAATAGAGTTGTCAAAGTCTGGAAGGCTCTACCTGATTCTGTTGTCTCAGCTACAAATTTTCACAGTTTCAGTCACAAATTGACTTCCGCGAACTTTACATCATACTTAAGTGGTTAGTAGAGGGGGTGTGCATAAATGCACTAATGTACCTATCATCCCTTTCGTTGTATTTTTATTCTCTTATTCTTGTTCTCATTTTTGTTTGACAAATTCTAATAAGTAAATAAACAAACTAAAAGGCCTGGAGATTAAAAGGCCTGGATTCAGGTTTGGCTAGTCTAGTGAAAAAAAGGACTGGGAGGATATGATAGTAGTATTCCAGTATTTGAGAGGCTGCCACAAAGAAAAGGGGTCAACTTATTTTCCAAAGCACCAAGGGGCATGACAAGAAACAATGATGGAAACTAGTCAAGGAGAGAAGCAACTTGGAATTAAGGAGAAACTTCCTAACAGTAGGGACAATTAACCAGTGGAACAGCTTGCTGTCCGAAGTTGTGAGTGCTTCATCATTGGAGGTTTTTAAGAGGAGACTGAACAGTTACTTGTCTAAAATGGGATAAGGTCTCCTGTTTGAGCAAGGGATTGGACTAGAAGGCCCCCAAGGTCCCTTCCAACTCTGTTCTGTTTACTCTTTGCATAACTAGCTGCTGATTCAGAATGAGTTCCTCAACACAGATTTTCCTAAGTTAAAGTATAATGTATTTATCTGCATCCCATCAATGTGTTAAGAGTATCAACCAGTCAAAAATGAAACAAGATTCATTTAACAAGTCAATTGATTTTAACAAATCCATGCCAACTTTTAATAATTACTCAAGAGATTTTACAATTCTTATAGATGGATTGATTGATTTATGAACTGCTCAACAATATTCTCAAGTATTGAAATGAGGTCTTAGATTCCAATTCCTTTTCCACTTCTCTGAATATAGGGAGAATTTTTTTGTTTTGCTATGTTGATGGATGTCAGATGTTTTGGAAGTTCTAGCACCAGAGTACTACTCCATTTCAACTGGATAACTCTTATCAGTCTCTTATTACTCTCATCTCAGATTCTGTGAAGTAGTTATGAGACACATACTATGCATTTAATTGTCCATATTATCAGCTTTACCTTACATCAAATATTTTCATAAAAGTTAAAAAAAAAACCCTGTCTTTCCCTTAAATTGTAATTAAAATGATTCATCTGAAGATTTTTTTTGTCTAAGCCCAAACCAAAAATAAAAACACCTCAGTCATTTGAATTTAGTAAATAAATGGAATGGCAGTGACATTATAAACAAGTGATAGATGTGATTGGTATATACAGTATGCCTGCATTTATTTATGTATTTATTTTATTTGTTTATATTTATTTATTTCAATGAAAGAAAAATCCATATTTCTCTGAATGGTGAATATCAGTTATATTTTTTGTTCAGCTATTTTGCCATGGCAAACAGAGGTGGTTTGCAAGGCTGGATTGACCAATCAGTCAGCTAAATGGCATCCAAAGGGAGCAGTTGCCTAGCAATCATAGCTCATTTCCCAAGGTACCAGTTAAGAGTTCCAAATGTGCTATGGAGAATGAAAAATGAACAAACAAATTGGATTTGCCAGAGCCTATCTTACCAGTCAAGGAACAGCAAGGAGAACAGAGGGAAGGTACAAGCTTGATCATGTCCTTGCTCTATCATTGGAGCCATTTGCTCCAGGAGGGCAAATCTTCATTGATTCTCCAGAGCATGGTGGAAGTCTATTTTTATTCATAAAAATATTTATAAAGGAAATTCCTGCAGTGATTTTATCAGGGCTCCAGGCCTTTGGACTGAACAAGCTTTTCTGATGTTTCCAGTCCTTTTATTGAAAGCATCAAATGAAAGGGCCAAACTGTAATAAGGCTGAAATTCAGATGATTTGCCGAAGATCACCTTTCAGTAACAGACTTGAGCAAGCTGAAAATGAAGAGATATTTGAAGAACCAATTAACCTTGCTTAGCCTTGCCTAGCATCACTCTTTCCAATAAATGTGACACCATGGAACAGACAATTAAATGAAGGATTGTTTGCTTGCTGATTTGTTTAATCCTATGCAGATCACCCTTCATGGACCTTAGCAATTTCTGCTCAACGTTGATCTTGGAAATTTGAGTGGAGGGGAAAGGGGATCAATTTTTAAATATAGCTGCAGATAGGTTTGTTTTACCAAACAGCTTCCCAGTGCTGTGTAAATCTATTTCTGTCAGCATCCACATTTCAGCTTTGTCTCATGAAGATTATTTTTTAGAAAAATGCTTCCCGCAATTCCTCTTCTCTCTCCTCCAAAGGGCAATTAAACCCCATTACCCTTCAGGAAACCTACTCAGGCAAGACGGTCACTGACAGCCTGTGAAATTGTCATCAAGTAATCATCATGAAGGTGTCTCAGAGCTTCTGTCATCAAGTTGCCTGCTTTGTTCAGCCAGGAATTCTGGCAGCTTGGGGAGAGAGTGTGTAGAGAAAGCTCAGGGTAGGACTTTCCTTACAGCCTGATCACCACTTGCCAAACCCACCCACCCCCTGCTCAGATATCCCCTAGTACGGTAGAGTTTAACTGTAGAGTGAGATTGGAGAAAATGTGTAGTATCTATTATTTATGATTTTTGAAATATTTATAGACCACACTTATTTTAAAAATCATGAAGGGGTTTGCAGTAATTTAAAAAACATAATTTAGAAACCAATTAAAGCAAAATTAAAACTATCAATAAAAACAATATTATGGAATGTTAATAATTGGAGAAGGTCTGTATATAAAGAAACTTGAAATGCATTAGCTTGAGTCTTGGAGAGAAAATCTTTGTGTATGGCTTTTCTGATAGTGGGAATCTGACTGAACAATTATTGAGAAGCAGGTTTAGCACTACAACAGAAACAAGATTTGTATATGGAAATCCATAACAAGGATTGGCAAACTTTAACATGTAGTTAACTACATCCTTCCAAGAGGGGAATCAGTGAGCAAGATATCCATGAATGTATATCTGAGAACAAAATTAAAAGGAAATAGTAGTGATAATTTCTATGAGGAGAAAAACGAAATTCTTTTTTATAGTAATTTTATTAAAGATTATAATTTTCAATGATGAAAACTAATAAAAACTAAAAATAATAAAAAGAAAAATAGAAGGTGCAGGGGAAAAAAAGGAAACAAAAAGGAAAAAATAGAAAAGAAAGAAAAATAAGAATAAAGATAAAGAAAAAAATAAGTAAAGATGTGACTGTCGCCTTCCTCATGTATAAACAATTTTAATAACTTTCATCATCATTTCATCTTGAAAAAGGATTTCTTCTTCCCATATCCCCTCTTTTATCTATAAACAAACAAATTGTCATTTCATTCTTGATGTCAGCAAAGATTCATTAAGGGTTACAAGGATGATAACATTTATTTTAACTTTCATCAAATAAACCAACTTTATACACTTTCCTCTTATTTCTACCAATCTTAATTCCTTTAGTCCCTTCAATAATGTCCCAGAACCCAATTTCCTTTCATTTTTTCTTTGACTCTTCTAACAAAATTCAACAGTTTTGTAAATCCAATATAGGAAAATCATCCTACATTGTCATACTTTGGTTTGTTATTTGTATATATCATTTAATTACTAAGACATACGCAGGTTTCTTTTGTATGTCCAGTGTAACATTTTCCCCATTTAATTCTTGAAGCCTGTCATTTTTAAATCCATTTTCAAATCAGTCTCAATCAGTGAGACTAATCAGTCAAGTAATACTTGTTCCTCTTCCACAGTATCTTTTAAATTCAGTCTATCTATAGAGACAAACACTTTTAAATTAATTTCTATGTCCTTTTTTAAATATATCCTTCAGTATGTCCAATGTTAAAACATTTTGCTTCATTCTCTATTAAGTTGAATTTGAGTGTTCTTCTTTAATTGTAATTGTGGGATTCAAATTTTTTTACTTCCGGTTCTGTGGGTGTGGCTTGGTGGGTGTGGCATGGTTTTGTGGGCATGGCTTTGTGGGTCTGGCAGGGGAAGGATACTGTAAAATCTCCTTTCCCACCCCACTCCAAGGGAAGGTTACTGCAAAATCCCATTCCCTCTCCACTCCACAAACCTGCTTTCCAGCTCCGTTCTCCTGTGCAGGGCAACCAAAGAAGACCCAGCCAATCAGCTGGGAATCAGGAGGAAGAGAATAGATGGGGGCAGGGCCAGTAAGATGTGGAATTTGCTGGTTCTCCAAACTACTCAAAATTTCTGCTACCAGTTCTGCAGAACTGGTCAGAACCTGCTGAATACCACCTCTGCTTTAGTTCCTTCTACTTCCATGTAATGTTTAATCATGTCTATTTTTTAAAGAATTAATCCATTTATAACTTCCTATAATCAAAGTTTTAATTATCCTTTTGTTGTTTATTCCAGAAAAAAATTCCTTATACTTGTATTTGAAATTTCTTTCACCAAGGATTGAAGGAAACTGGAAAACATTGTCAATTTAAAGGTTTCTCATAGCTGAAAAGCAGTTAGTGAGCAATTTCCAAAAAAAGTGTCCTTTTAAAGGCACTAACCACAATTTGACCAAGATGGCTATTCTCTGCATCAGTACCAGCCAACAACTAACAAAATGTGGCATCAAATGAAGTCCTCCTGTGAGGGGGCAGATGCCTGGAAGGCTGGTGTTTAAAAGATACTATTTTAAGTAACTTGGTCTCCTGTTATTTACAGTATAGATTTTATGCATGGCATTTGGTTGACCATAGACTGAGTACTAATAATAAGGAACCTTAATTAATACTCTATGTGATAAAAATTAATCATTCAGGTATTCAGACAACTGGAGACTCATGAACAATAAATAGAAGCTTTATTATGGAGCTTTTGCAAAAGGGAATTCTGCGCTCATGGCTGCAGAAGACATGTTTCCTGGGAAGGCTGGGGTTTATATACAGTTTCAAATATACAGTCTCTACTTTTTCCGGGTTCACAATCTATCCAGCTATGTATCTCTCTACACAACACCCGTATTATCGTAGCATACCATATGTTTCCTTAACCTGTTTACCCATTTCCATTTCTAGTAATCTCCATCATTAACATGACACTGGACAGCATGACCCACGAAATATATAACCTTTATACAAAACAATAGAGAATTCTTACATAATATTCCAGTAAATTATCTTAAGTTAACACAGAGGTTAAAAATTGCATTACTATTGCTTTATATTTTCACAGGTATAATTTTACATATCACACTTTAGAAGTAGCATTTGCAGTTGGGGTTATAAACATTGTAAAGTTTCTCCTATTCATGAGCAGTTGCAGAAAATGTAACAGCCCAAGTTGGTAGAAGATACTCCTAGAAAATAATGGATTCACAATACATAGGAACAAACACTGGTTTATTTCTAGCCAGGATTCAGCTTCAATTTAATGAAATTCATCTAGTCCCCCATTACCTTTAATTAATTTTACGTTAAATAAAAGTCCCACCTAATTCTGATGCCATTGAGATATAGTTCTGGGTATCATCATACTTCTAATCACCATGCCCAACTGTTTCATACAGATATTAAGCAATATTGGATGGAATACAGCCAGTTCACAAGGACTCAACCTATAAATACTCAATGGTATTGGGATTTGGGCTGACTAACAATATTCTACAGATTCAATTGAGGAGGATCTACAATCACAAAATCTACTGAAAGATTCAGCCAGAGAAATGATGTCATGTCAGGATTACCAAGATTAATTACCTAGAATTCAGACTAAAGTGAACCTAGATAATTCTGCAGAAATGTTCATAATTTGGTTATTACTATCCTCCAGAACACATTTCCTAAGAACAAACAATAACCAGGAAGGCAACATATCATCTTCTATGAGAAGAGAGGGATTTTTAGGAATATCTACACAAACAGTTTATGTAATGCAGGCTAGACTTTCCTGTCTCTTAACGATGCCATTTGCTACTTCTCAGTCAATCCCCCGTGGTTTGTTCAAATTAGTTTTCGTGGACAAAACTGAGAACAATGAAAGGGGGAAACCTTGACCAGCAACTCAGGTCACAGAAACTGAAACTGTTCCATAGAATTGGATATAGTCAGATGGCAGGACACCTTATCTTAAAGCACTGAATGACAAAATGAGAGCACTGAAATTATTATATAGATGCAATACAAATTTTTCACAAGTCTCCAAAGGTTGTAAAAGAACATTTTCCAGTGTAGTGACAGTAAATCCCATGCTGTTCAGAAGATATTTGCTGGGCATCTTCTTATGGAAGTAATGGAAGCAGCAAAGTCTTTGCTGTCCTCACTGACATGGATTTGACATATTTATGGGCATTATGTGCACATAATGATTATGTGCATTGTCATACTAAGTCTTTCATCATCAGCATTCTATATGCTATCCAATCTGCTTCATTGTTCAGCACTCCCCAGTCTACCAAAGAACAGCCTGTACTTGATAGCATTAGAAAAGGCACTCAGGAGCAGCTACATTAATGGACTATTATTCTCACTGTCCAATGTCTACTCTAGTTCCTGGAAAATTTCCCAGGACATTCAGGAAACTATTAGATTCTATAAATATCTGAGGACAAATTTTAATAGAGCCTCATCCCTTCAGGGAATAAAACTGAATTTCACCAGGAGCTAGTCTAACTCTTAGACTTCTCTTGGCAATGCATAAGCAGCATTCAAGGACACAAAGCTTCTGAAAAAGAGATTTACGTAGAAAAACAAACGAACCCTTAAAAGAAAATTTCATCAACTGATATGTATTAACTACAGGCTCTATTTCTAGAGAACTCAAAGCTTAAATTCTTGTACCACTCTAATTTAGGACAGAAGATCAGCTTCTACTTGTCCCTACCACTCTCTTTTTTTTATTTAAGGAAGAAATAGACTGGTTTTAGGTGGGTTGATTCTGTCCTTGTGAAAATTTCACAAGGGGTCACCTGGTAAAGAGTAGATACTTCTTTACCTTCACCTAGGAACAGTCAGGCATTTTCCCTTAAATCAAACTACCTCATAAGGCGATTATTAGGGGAAACAATTGGGAGGTGGAAATACCAGCTATGCCACCTACAGGATATCTAATAAAATATTTTAAAATATGTCCAGCCTACTTTTAATCTGTAACTGTTTTATTTAGCAAATGAAGAATGAGAAAAAGAAGGAAAAAAATAATAGCATCCTGACCTTGCGTTAACCCTGAAGGAGTGATTACTGTTTATTGGTCACCCTGTCTGTGTGTGTATTTATGGGAAAGCAAGGATTTTTATATTCCTCTGGCTTCCCCACTGCCCTGTATTATGGCTTTTCAACATTCATGATATTAGTTAGGAATGGAGAAATAAAGAAAAACTGCTAATCTCCACAGGGGAAACTCTCCCAGTGTTGCTGAACTTTAGTTTTTAGCAGCCCTACTCAACTTGGCATAGAGTGAAGGATGCTGAGAAGTGTAGTTCATGGGCATTCTACACTTTTTCCGGCTGTATCATTTCCCCCCTGGCCATATATTTCATATTATCTCACCATACTTTTTTCTGTAAAGTAAGGATACCTCATGCCCTCTGAGAGGTTTGGACTTCAGGTTTCATAATGTCAGTGCGAAGTAGTTACCGAAGCAGAAGTCCAAAATATATTGCCACCTGCTCATATTTTAAATAAATTCTAATTGTTTATTCTTTTAAAAAAATATAGCATTTGCCTAGTTCACAGATCTGGTCACCATCAGAATAATAACATCATAGAGCTGGAAGGGACCTTTGAGATCTTCTAGTCTAACCCCCTGCCTAAGGCAGGAGTGCTTATACCATTCCAAACAAATGGATGTCCAATCTCTTCTTGAAAACCTCCAGTGATGGAGCTCCTATGACTCCAGAAGACGAGCTGTTCCATTCATGAATTTCTTTTTCCTTAGTTCCAGGTTGGTTCTCTCTTTAATGAACATCCACCCATTTCTTCTTGTCCTGCATATATTTCAGCATATATTTATTTTTTTATCATAGCATTCAAACTATACAGTCATTCTGAATCTTATTTGTCATGTGTTGCCCATCCACTTGAATTGGAATCATACCTATCATTTTAGAACTCTTTGCAGTTTTTTCACATTGAAGAATTTGTCATCAAAATGACATAATTCTGTGACTGCACAAATGTGCATGCACGCACACACGTAGAGATACTTGCATAAACGCACACACAAATATTAAGCCCTATAATTCCTTGAATGCATGATAAAAAGAATTGTTTTATGGTTGGTTACACATTCAATCCAGAGATTTAGACTGGATTTGGCATTTTTGTCCACCCATCGAATCCTTCACAAGGACCTGGGATAGGCAGATGCTCCAAGCAAAGCTGCCTTTTGCAATTGACTCATGGTAATTTTGTCAATGCCAATGGTATTCACAAGTAGTGCTCCAATTGTTTGGGGATTATTATTCAGAATCAGCTGGAGGATTTCTCCTGTACCATTGCCATGATTGCTTACTTCTGGGTCAGCCAAGTGTAAGTTCTAAATGCTCCATGCAAAAATTAGTTTATAAATGAAAAAATGAATGTGAACATGGCATTATTAATCCTTCAAAAATATAAAAATTGGCCAACCCATTATGACTTCTTTTTCCCTGATATCCTTCTGCACACAGGCATCAACCTCTCTGTCCAACCTCTTTCTCATTGAGCAATGCTCCTAGCACACACACACACCTCAATGGTTTTCTCTGCCACCATCATGGGATGAAAAATCTCTCCCCACACAACAGGATATTGAATAGAGTTGGTCAAACCTTTGACAAAGCAGTTCCATGCTGAAGTAAATTTGGGTAGAGAAACAGAAATCACTTTAATGCAGTGCACCAGTCAGAATTCTGTAAACTGCTTTATTAAAATCCTGCATGACTGGAGCCATTTCAATCTCAGTAAAGAGAGGGAGGGAAATTAAAACTACTAATGCCACTTTCTTTGTGCCAATCTCTCTCCCGATCAGAGATTGACTGCTATGCTGCTGATGTTCACATGGTGTTCCAGATGTTTTGGGATTGCATCCATGGTGCCTATTGTATTAGTACTACCTTTGCTTTCTTTTGTGACAGTCATTCCACTACTATTTATGGATATTTGATTTTTTCCCCAGTTCTTTCTCTTCTGTTCTGCTGTCTCCATGAACTGCCATGTCCACTATCCAGACTTAGTTTTGGTCTTTTTTTTTGACAATTGTTAAGTCTTAGGTGTTATTTGGCAGATATTTGTGATTGAATTTTGAAATCTCAGAGTACTTTAGCTTCTTCATTTTCTATTACTTAATATATTGCAGAATTATTATTATTATTCTAAATGTATTGGCTATGCAGTGGATTATATACACTAGGAAGGTATTACCAAGTCCTGGAGCTAGTTCATGGATTTAAAAAAATGGATGGTCCTTTATTTTCCATGCCATAGTATGAGCACAGTGACTCCTGCATGTTAATTTTATCTAATCACATTAGATAAATAGGTGTGCAGAACCCCACCACCACCACTAATATGCAACCTCAAAATGACATTTCTTTCTTATACGAAATTAACCCAACAGGGAAGCATTTGCATTCCATTAAATCCTTATAATTCTCCACAGAATACCATCATCCTGCAGTCAAAACAGACCACAACTTTTGAAGAGAATGTGTGAAATTCCTCAGTCTTGTCATAAACAGTTCAGGATCCTGCTTTTCCTGTTAAAAGAAATGTACAACACAATAGCAAGCTCTTTCATTTCAAGCATCTTCTATGAAGATTTTAATCGTTTTCAGATCATTTCTATTTTATCCCTGTCATTTTTGATATATTTGTTCTCCCCACCCCCCCTGAATTTTGGGGGTTTTGTTTTCCTGTTTTGTTGCTATTATTTTTGAAACCTTACTATACAGAAATGCAGAAATATAAGAGAAAGACATGTGCTTTATTTTACTGGGTTTCTTAAGAGGCATTTTGAAATATTCTCACAGGAGAAGCCTCTGCCTTTGAAGTTGTTGCTGTGGAGGTTTTCTTCCTTCTGAAAAAAACTTTCATTCTTATTCTCAGAGGGAACTTTGGAATGGTGACTGAAATACATTCTGTCTTGCTAGAGATTATGCCATACGTGCTTTTGCTTTGAGAGGTTGATCAGGCTCTTCAAAGCTTGGAAACTCTCAGAACTGCATATCACAGAGGATATTTTCTGTCACCTTGTACTCCCACATAGCAACAAAGCAGTAGGGGTGAATGGCTACTGAGCATGCAAACTCTTCAATACTGGAAGGAAGTCTTTTCCAAGAAAGTGTTGTTTTCTCACAAGCAGCATATTAACACAAGGGGCTGGCTTGAATCCAGGCCCCTCACATCTCTTGCATAAAATGAGAGGGCTATCAATTTTACATAGCTAATAAATGAGAGGGAAAAAAAGAGGGGGGAAAAATGAGAAACCAATAAAAGAAATGGAGAGTTGGATCCATTGACAGCAATAATGGTTGACATTCTCTTAAACATCAAGAAATCACTAAACGTGCTTTGAAAAACAACACAAAATGTTAGCTTTCCTAAGGCAACATTCAATTGTTGTTCAAGCCACGAAATCCACTTGAAATTGCCCAGCCCTTAAAATTATCCTTTGGGGAAAGTCAATACTTTCAAAAGTGAGAAAGTTGGCAACAAATGGGTTACACTTTCTGTAGGAACACCCTTATGCCAAGGCTTGTATCCTCATATCTAACATCTTTTCAAACCCAGATATGAAGCCAGAATGATGCAGTAGCTTTCCTGAGTGCCATTATTAGGTCCCAATAAATATTTCATCCCCAATAAATGTTGGGATGCAAGGAATTTTCCATGTCTTGCTAACCAATTCTCCTTCATAGAGTGCATATTTTCCAGAAAAATATTCCATGTATTTATCCCCACCATTAACTGGGGATAGTTGAAGAGCTGCCAAGGGACAGGACCTTAAGATTGCAAATCTGTTATTGTTGTATCTTGAATGTCATCTAAAGAATCACAGCTATGTTTGAACTAATTTTCTGTAATACACGGTAGGTATTAAAAGCACAAAAGCCTTGATGCTTTAAATTCTTGAACAAGAATTGCATGACAAAGTAATATTTTTAGTATAATTTTTGAAGAAAATGGCCCTACCTACTTTTCCAATGTGGCTCCCAGAATGTTTGCAATTTTCAAATCAGCAACCCCTGCAACATGTGTGTGTGTGTGTGTGTGTGTGTGTGTGTGTGTGTGAGAGAGAGAGAGAGAGAGAGAGAGAGAGAAGCAGTGTTGCAGCATTGTGGCACAAACCCAGGGGTGGGTTTCTACCGGTTCTATCCACCTCTGTAGAATCGGCAGCTCTGAAGAGTAGCAGACATAGAACTGGTTCTATGTCTGCTAATGTTTTTGCCCAGCCACCCACTCAGGCTCTTACCTGATCTTGCTAATGATGATTTACAGGCGCGCGGCTCACAGCGGTCAGAGAAACTCATAAATCCGGAACCGATAGTTAACCCTGTCCCACCCCTGCACAAACCCTACCTCTTTTGTACATGCATACAAAATGGAAGCAGTTTGATCTAATGTTTAAGGCATCAGGATAGAAACCAGGAGAGTTCTAATCCTACCTTAGGCATGAAAATCAGCTGGATGACTTTGGGTCAGTCATCCTCTCTCAGCCCAACTCATCTCACAGGGTTGTTGTTGTGGGGAAAATAAGAGGAAGGTGGTATGTTCACTAGCTTGAGTTATTTATAAAAATAATAAAGGCAGGATAAAGTCAATAAAGGAAAACTCCTGCAGACATCATTAGGATCAATGCAGAAACTAAAAACTATTGATATATTTACATATTAAACAAATATCTTCATAAACTGAGATAACCAATAAATACATAAGAAATGGTATTCTTTCTTTTAAATAAGAAAGCTATTATATTTGAACATATAACAATAACTGCTTCAAGCAAACATTTCTCTTGCTTCCAACAGAGGTAAAACTCAGACTTCTCTGAAACCCTGCAAAAATGTTTTAACTTTGGGAACACCTACTGTTTACATACTGAGCTATGATTTTATGCAGTAAATTATTTAAAAAAATATTTTAAGGGGTTTTTAACAATACTGATGATGGAAATCATTCATTATCTGACATTTTTTAAATTTTCTGTGTTCATTGAGTATAGGTCTATAATGCTGTATTTCTAAAGGTAGAGATTTGGAATTTCACATAGAAATACTAGATTTAAAATTGAAATTTACAGAAACTTGCTGATCTACCAAGGCGGAGTGAGTCCCAGAAAAAAGGACATGTTTTAACAAAGAGGTCTAAGAGCAATTCTATTCTTGAATTAATTAACTATAAGATAACTCTTGAAGCAAGCTTGATTTTTAGTATGAATGAAGACAAATTGATTTTTATGGACTACACAATCATGGGGGTTTCTTGCAAGCAATATAAAAGTATCACTGCTTTTTGGGGGAAGATTTTTTTTCAACTTCTCTATCTAGTCTAGACTTGATGGTCTCCCAACCATGTATTAACCTGTTTGGTTTCCAGGCCCAGAAAAGGATGACCAGGTACTGCCATCATAGGTTCAAATACTGTTTCCTAATAGTTAAGCAGTCACTGATAACTTCAGAATAATTTAACTGATTTAAAATAATTTAATTCATTGCCAAGGTTTGTGGGTTACTTAGAATTGCTGTTATATGCCACTCACAATTTCATTCCCCACCCCACCCCCATTTCAAACAACTGTCCCACTTGCAACTAATCGGAAAGATTACTCTTTTTAAAGTGTCAGTGTGAATGAGACCCCCCCTCTCAAAAAAAAAGAGCAAAGAAAAAATTCCATTCCAAATTTGGAGCCTCATGTCCGTTTCCTATTGCTGTAACAAAATGCTTGGCTGACATGCTGAATCAGATGCAGCTGGCAAAATTAGTGCTTTGTTCTAGAGATGCACATGTTAGTTTGATTATCTTAACTGCAGCTGAAAGGACTCTATCTTCAATAGGAAAATTATCCCAATAGAGGATCAAAATATATACATTACAGGAAAAAAATATTGTATTATTATAGCTTAAAGCAGCTCGTACTCATCTGGTGGTCCAGTAGGACTTCCACCAAGCCAGATCTTCCCCATTCTGTGCTGCAACTGATATTTCCAATCCAAGGACTTTACATGTCACAGATTATCATCAGCCCAAATTCAAGCAAGTTTGAATTCTGATTTTGTTCTCTAAGACAGTAATGTTAGTCTATTGAAATTTACAAATCTGATAATTATCCCTTATGTTCCAACTTCTAGGTCACTTTTACAGATGCTAAATAATACAGGCGAAGGGCAGATGCCTCATATGCCCCACTAAATAGTTTCTGCTTCAGAATCACTTACAAACATCCTTTGGGTAAATTGTTCAGTTGGCTGCAGTTCCGAGGAAACATCAGGTTCGAGAAGTTCCCTGAGGTGGGACTCCAGCATGAGTCTGAAAGCTCAAAAGACAAAACTCTGGTCCTGGTGACCAATCCAGATTGGATCCTGCAGCATTATCATAAGGGATTTTGTCAGACATTTTACCAAGAATAAAATGCACACTATCTCCACAACTTTCCTTTAATCTACCAAAATAGACATTGGGGGGCGGGGGAGTTTGTTGTGAGTTATTCTTTAAAAATTCATGCTGATTCCTTATAATGATGTTCTTATAGACATGCTGCTTCACAATTTATTCTGAAACTTTATCCAGAGCAGATGCTACACTTGATCTTAACCAAAAGGCTGAGAAGGCCCACTCAATCAAATACCACATCAAGCCTGGGAGGAATATTTTAGTTAGTGGTACATCGGCTCTGCCTGGAACTTAAATGAGAGTGAGATCAACCTGGACCAAGTTCAAAACTTGACTCCCTGTCTCTGTGCAAGAAGTAACCCAGTTGACTGAATCCCTTAAGTTGAACAAAGCTCCAGGTATTGACTGTTTTGCTTGAAATAATTAAAAAGAATCCCAGCAGGTGTATCCCATTGCTGACATCCCTATTCACATTCCTAGCTCAGACTAGTTATGTTCCAAAAGATTGAAGGTTGGCAATAATAGTTCAAATTTATGAAAAGGACAATAAGAACAACCCATGCAATCATAAGCCTATCAGCATTTTCAGTGTTATTAGTGAATTATATGCTAAACATCTAAATGACAATCTCCAAGGCTGAATAGATACAGATGGCGTAATCCAAGAAGAGGAAGCAGGATTCAGAGAAGGGAGGTTAACAGCAGGCCACATTCTAGTGCTCCACTAACTTGCAAAATATACACCATTAAAAATAAATCTTCCCTCTTTATGCCTTTTTAGGTTTATAATGTGCCTTTGGCTCAATTTCCAGGAATGCCTTTTGGGAAAAATTAAAAAGCAACAATACTTCAGCACTACCTTAATCGTGAAATGTAATATCCAAGAGTCTCTTTCTGGTGTAACAAGTGTCGAGAAAGGAGTGTGATAGGGATATATTTTTTCCTTCTGTCATCTTGTGTGTCAATTCAATGCTAGACTTTCTTCATCATCTAGATTTCCATACACTTATATTAGCTGGGTGCAAAATCCCTATACTATTGATGCCTCCTTAATTTCACATATAGGGCTCAAAAGTGCAATAGCAGCAATATTTTGCTATTGCAGATAAAATAAGCTGGTCCTTAATTTTGATACAGCTAAAATTCTGCTAAGAGAACTACCCAACAGTCTTAGAGAGTAGAAGGGTACAAATTAGAGCAGGTCACTGCATTTAAATAGAGGCAGGGGGATTCTCCACTCTAGATACACCTGAATCACTTAGTGCAGCTGGCTCTTAGATCCTCAAGTGCTGTTAAGCACTACTTTTATATAAGCAGTAGACAATTAATCCTTGAGGCATTAAAATTTTGTGAGGCCAAACCACCAAGCAAAATCCTTTATGGGGCACAAGTAAGAATTTATGCAAAGTAAGATGCATTAGAAACAGTGCAAATACCATTTTTTCAGTTCAATGAAATAGCAAGCATACAGTTAATGCTCAAGGTAAGAATGCCTGTGATCCAGGTAAAGGCTTGGAGGATGATAATAAACTAATGGCTAAAAATCCAGCTGTTTCCAATCAGACTGACCCCTTTAGTTTTAATAGACAACTTTCCTTCTCCCTGGAAACAGACTGCAGAGCAGAAGTTTGCATTATATGGGCTTTCTGTATGTTCTGTATTCTGTACAGTGGTAGATTTTGTCTTCTGTACAGATGCAGATGGATAAACTCAACAAAACATTCATACTTAGTCTTTATTATTGGTTCATCAGGTATCCTCATAACTCACATTTGTGATGAAGTTCTTCTTAATATCCAATCCTTTGTATATCTGTCTTGTAGGTAAAAAGATGGTTATCTCCTTATCCCTTTCCTCCCATCTCGTAGAGGTGGAGCTGCTACCATGAGTCCATGAGTTTAGACAAGAGTGAAGAAACCTCCCCCAACCCATTGAGGGTCAATTTAGTGACCAATCAGGATTACAGATGTGGTCACGTGACATGGACTACATTTCCCAGGATACCTTAACTACATTTACCATGATGCATTCCCTTAAAGGGACAGCTAACAATTGCTAACTAACTATCCAGTTCCCATACACTGGCTGGACAGCACATTCCCCACCTGGAATTGTACATTCCACTATTAAGAGAAGAAAAAAAAGGAATTAACTATAAACTAAGATAAGCAGTAAACAGTAATACTAACTGAATAGCAGATAACTATATAACTAAGTTAAACAGCTATATAACTAAGAGAAACAGTAAACATTAATAAAGCATCAAACAAAGCAAAGCATGCAAAGCTTGAGATTCAATCTTCAAGTTCAGTCTCTGGGTGTAAGTCTGCTGGTCACCTCTGGTAGCCTTTTAGAGTGTACAGGTACTCTTGGTGCAAATGGTGAAAGTCTGGTGGTCGCTTCTGGCAGCCTTTTGGGGTTGACAGTACTCTTGGTTTCAATGGTGAAAGTCTGGTGGTCGTTTCTGGTGACCTTTTAGGGTTGGAATGGTACTCTTGCTTCCATGGTATCAAAGGGTGTAGGGAAGCTGTTCTAGCAAAAGTGTACTGGTCGCCAGTGGCCTTTTAGGCTGGAATAGCATTCTTGTTTTCAATGATGCTAAAGGTCATCAGAAGGCTGTCGGAATGGATGGTGCTAAGGCATTTGCCTGGGTTGGGGCCTGCATCCAATCGATACTGACAATTCCTGAGATTCCCCAACCCAGGTCTGTCTTGAAGGCAAAGGGTGAGTATCTCAGGCCTCTGACTACTTCAGTGTGTGCTAAGGCGGCAGGGGCATCGAATACCAGCAAGAGCAAAATCTTGGCTTCAGGATCTAGGGTGGCAAATAGATAAGCCATATGCTTCAGGTGAAGTATGTTGCTAGCTACCTTTGGTGTTGCAATGTGGCTGCGGTCATCTGGTATCCTGTTCCATTCCAGCACAGGCGGCAGTAGGAACTGGGAACTTCCATCTAATGACTCTCTAGAGAGTCAAGTAGCTTCCCTCCCTGCCGTGCATCTTGGTGTGGTGCACGTTGATATCATGAAGTGCACTTCTTCCTTCTGAACATCAAAGAGATTGAAGAATCCAGACTTGGCTAGTGAGCGATTGCTCTGAGGGTCCAGTATTATATACATCTTCACTGCTTCTTCTGCTTCTTAGACTTTGGCTAAACAGATCTGACGACATGAGTGAGGGGCTGGTGTGCCGTTGCACACCGCTGTGCAATTGACACTCACCACTGGCTCTGGGTGTGCTTCTGTAGCACGTTGAGGCTCCTTGTTCAAAGGAGGGCTACAAGATGTCTGCAGTGGTGGATCGGCATCTGGATGCAGCGCGGTCAGGTGCATGTCACTTTTGCAGATATGACATTGCACTTTTGCTGTGCAGTATTTGGGTGAGTGTTTGGATTCGCAACACTTGTTGCAGAATTGGAGATCTTTTATCAACTCTTTCCTTTCGGACAGGGATTTTGCTGCAAACCCGTGGCACCTTGTTCAGCGAATGTCGAGTGTGGTGCAAGGGACAAAACTGGCTTCTCTTTGGAGTAGGAGATCTAAATTGGGTTGTATCTGATGAGGTCTCTCCCAAACTGTGCATGTGTTGACACTTGGTGATGATCTGTAGAGATGTGCAGTAGAGTCTGGAGAGGTACACAGTTTTGGTAGTGGTCTCTGTTAGGTGGGTAAAATCTGCGTTTGAGGTGAAGGTTTCTGAAACTGTTGCAGGACTCTGTTTGCCAGACAACAAATTCTTGGAGAAAGGCAAAGGGTGGGTCTCGTTTGCAGTTTGCAGCCAGAAAGTCATCGGACAAATCGATCCATCATTCTAATATTTCTTTTGGGAGTTTGGCGATGATTGCTTCTTGCGTTATGAAGAGATCAAGGCAAGCCAGTCCTGGTAAGTCAAAACATTCTTTGGCTGTTTTCAGCTCTGTAAGGATGTTGGAAAAGTCCTCTAGTTTTCAGGTTTCATGAATGGTGATACATGGGAAACTGTAAAGTTGTTCTAGGAGCGAGTATTCCATCAATATGTCGTCATATTTCCAGTCCAAAGCATCCCACGCTCATTTTAAAGTGGTGTCTAGGTCATTAAGTATGCCTGTGTAAATGTGTTTCACCATGTAGCTAGACCGTGGTCCTAGCCATGCCAACAGAAATTTAAGTTCTTTACCAGGAAGCAGCTGTTCACGTTGAGCAGTACTTGTGAAAATGATCTTCCATAGTAGATATTCTCTGCCTGGTTTGTCGTTGAATTTGTACACACCGCTGGCTGCTAAGTCAAACCTTCCACACCTTAGTGATGGTTCTCTGTTACTTCTCTGTGAGGGAAAGTCATCTCTTCATATGATGTCATTGTAGGCATGGCATTCTGGCTCGAGGACATGTGTTGTGGACGGTACGTGGTTCGCCAGAGAGTACTTTATGAGGAGGTCGGTATCCACCCCCACATACGTAGATAGTACCTTTTGAGGTTGGGTGTAGGTTCCACACTGTGCATCAGAGTTGTTTAGTGGTTGTGGTGAGAACTCTTTTGCCTGAGGATTGAGTGTGGCAATTGTGATTGGTTGTATGTCAACTTGTTGAGAAGTTGTTGTGAGCACTGGTGGGCTAATTTGCTTACCTGGCAGGCCATGAGACATTGGGTTAGGGTTGCTAATTCTGGGAAGAGAATCTCAGACTTTAGGTCTTACAACGTCAGTTGGGGAAGGTTTGCGGTTGGTGGAAAGTGAATCTCGTATTTTAGGTCGTACAACATCAGTTGCATAACTGATGTTTAGAGTCTGTGGTTGAGATTCACTCCTATGCTTCCCTGGATGTGGGAGACTTGTAAGTAACTGAGGCGGTTCCACCTACTCATTTCAGAGCGAGTGCTGCTCATTCACGTAGGCCTTGACCCGTGTATCTGGACTCTCTTCTCCCAACTCTTCGAGGTCAAAGTTTAAGGAGGAGTTGTCGGCCATCTTCCACCATGCTGCAACCCGTGTCATTTTTGTTTCAGAGTCTCGTTGCCATTCGGCCAACTCCAATTTGGCCTGGGCTTTGGCCATTTCTGCCTGTTGAGCTGCTATTTCTGCCTTCTGCCATGTTACCGCCTCTGTGGTGCATAGATCTGTGTCTGTGACAGCAGCTTCTACTTCAGCTTCTGCAGCCCGGTCAGCATAACATGAGGCTTTGGAGGCCTTAGATGCACTGCTATGACAGGGGGATGCTGTGGAAGGATGGTGAGAGCCGGCAGCAAAGAATTGGCATGAGACACTGGAACCTGCTTGCGATCTAAGCAGTTTGGGATGGAGGAGGCTTTCTTTGAGTGGTGGGAAGAAGCTGCTTGTGATTGAAGACCTATGTTGGATGTGGTCCTCTCTCTTGCTACTTCTTCCCCGGGTAGCGCATCGTAGAGTGCGCCTGGAGTGAAGTTTTACACTCCCAAATGTAGTCTTCGCGTTCTTTGTTTGCCTCCTCAAAGCACTGAATATGTTCTTGGAGCTCTGGATCTGCCAGGCTCAACTGGATATCATGAAGCTTTACTTTCACTGTCTCTCCACCGTGCGAGATGAACCTCTATCTCCTTCTGCATTCGGAAGAGGCTCGGGGGGGGGCAACTTGCTTTGGGGAGTTCTGCAGATCTTGACCAGATCTGTCCATGCGTTTGCATGACAGAGATACTGCCTGTCCCAATCCTCTCTGAAGCATGCCACCATGGGTGAGGTAAGCTTTCTATGCCCTCTGAGGTCGTAGACTTTCTGAGGTATGGTGGCTTCTCCAGAGGGTTGGACATCTAAAACTGGTTTTTGGGCACCGGGCTCCACGTGTACATCAAGGGAGGGTGGAGGATTCAAGTCATCTGGTACACCAGAGACATCTGTCATGGCTGAAGCAGTTGCCATGTTTCAAATTGGCGAAAGGTGGCTTTTGGAAAATTTAGTGGTTTTCCGTGCAATTCCCTTTTTTTGTACTAAGGGGCGCTATGCGCAGGTAGCAGAAAGTAGAATTGCTGCTGAATTTAATACTTGAGCAGGTAGGTGGCGCTGCAGTGTCTGGGTGGTGCTAGGTGCATTGCGAAGTCTGAAGACTTGGGGGCTAAATGCAGAAATTTGCCTGTTAGTGTTGCTTTCTACACAAGGTGGCACTAAAGGGCCTGGAAGACGCTGTTGCTACACCCATGTTAGGTTGCAGTTAATCCTGGAACTTTAAATTAAGTTGTTTAAATTTTCCACAATAGTTGCAAAAAAAAGGATTTTCATTGGTTAAATTTGGGGAACTTTGTATAATTTTTATGAAACTGTGTAAAAAAAAATCTTATAAGAGTTTGCAAACATGTATTTGAAAACTCTGGGAAATTTCTCCTTGAGCATCAGATGTTGCTGTGGGCTGCTTTAAGACACAGAAAATCTTACAGAGTTCTGCTAAAATTTCTGGAGTGTAAGCATTAACAATTCAGCAGAGATAACGTAGAACTCAAGAAAGCTAGCAGGAAAGGGTCCCTCTCTGCTTAAGGGAAGAAAGGAAGTCAATGTAGGGTTTTTTTTAAGCCAAAAGGAAATGCTCTGTTGAATTGGCTTTGTGTCTTGGGAGGGAGGAACATCTGCATTTGTAAAGAGCTTTGAGACAAAGGCCCTCATGGCAGGCCGTTTTTATGGTGACAAAGTATTTTTATTGCTGGCATCAGGTCGTAGCAATTGTTGGTTGGAGTGGCCAATGAAAATGCAGACTTTTTCTCAGAAAGAAGAGAGAGAAAAAAGAAAACCAAACTTTCTTTAGCTGCTGTAAATACATTCAGTTTCTAGCTTTTAGCCCACAAAAGAAGATTGCCTTCGTATCTGCATTAGAAAAGGAGTTGGTAACTGGACGAATTCAGAGATAGAAGATGCATGCTTGGCCCCTTCCCCTGCTTGCACGATGAGCCCTTTTTAGTTAACATCGATGTAACATGAGACAGAGCATGTCTTTCGCTGAAGAGAAAACGGGGTGGAATTTACTCCTTCCTGCCTTCACACGACGAGAGATCTGATACAGACAAAGGAATCTGGCATTAGGAAAGGAAGGGGAAAAAAGGAACGCAGTGTCTTTCCTTGTATAAGGGATGAAGACAACATTTGATTACTTCAAAGGAGAACGAGGCATAGAGGGAGTCTGAATTAATCATCTGTTTACTGCAGACAGAGACTCCAGATGCATCTACTTCTTTTGGGGCTTCAGGAGTACATCTTTTTACTATTCTGTATTCTGTACAGTGGTAGATTTTGTCTTCTGTACAGATGCAGATTGATAAACTCAACAAAACTTTCATACAAAGTCTTTATTATTGGTTCATCAGGTATCCTCATAACTCACATTTGTGACAAAGTTCTTAATGTCCAATCCTTTGCATATCTGTCTTGTAGGTAAAAAAAATGGTTATCTCCTTATCCCTTTCCTTCCATCTTGTAGCGGTAGAGGTGGAGTAGCTATCATGAGTGCGTGAGTTCAGACAAGAGTGAAGAAACATCCCCCAACCCATCAAGGGTCAATTTAGTGGTCATGTGACATGGACTACATTTCCCAGGATACCTTAACGACATTTACCATGATGCATTCCCTTAAGGGGACAGCTCACAATTGCTAACTAATTATTCAGTTCCCATACACTGGCTGGACAGCACACTGTACCATTCCTAATTTTTTTAGGATATGACCCAGCCAAACTGCTCATTCAAAGGTAAGGGATATGGAGCTTCTACACTGAAGTTAGTAGGCTTTCCCAACATGGCAGAAATTAGATGAATAAGGGCACTTGGGAATCGGTAACATCTACAAATCTAACTTTCCTCAATAGCATTTCTCAAAGCCATACATAACATTTTACCATTTGCATGGCTGCAAAGCAGATACTGAAAAATCCCACCAACCTGTCCATGTGGCAACAAGATGATCAAAATCATGTTGCATGTGTTATTACATTGCAAATTTTACAGGATATCAACCAGGGGTGGGATTCTACCAGTTTGCACCGGTTCAGTAGAATCAGTTGTTATGGTTCCTGGTAGTTCGGAGAATCAATAAATTGGGCCTCTGGCTGGCCCATCCCCTTTCTGCCTGCTTCTCCACTCCCTGCCCAGTCAGTCCCTTTCGCACATGCACAACATCATGTGCATGCATGACATGCCTGCAGCCTGCTTTTGCCCGCCCACCAGGCCAGCCATTGCTGTTTGCCTTTTGCTGAGGCCTTGCCTGATCTGAAGATCTCCCTGGATGAGTGAGGCTTTACAAGCCCCAGTCACCCTTCCCCCTCCCAAGCCTCTCCACTGTTCCTTCCAGATGGGTTAGGCTAACCCTAACCGCAACTGAGCAGCCCTGATCTGCCTGCTTACATTAAGCCTGTGAGTCATGCTATCCCCTCCCCCACTGTCCCTGGACCTTGCCGCCCCCCATCACCGGACTCAGCTGGCTTCCCCACCGGCACAGCCCCATCCTGCTGGTGGTGCTGGCTGGGGTCTACCTACCTGCCCCCCCCCATTCCTGGGCTTGGTTGGCTGGCTAAGCCACCACGCAGTGCTCTCCCAGCTCTCCCTACCACCTGGTAGCTGCAGTGCAGCAAGTAGTGGTGCAGTGCTCCAACCAGTAGGGCGGCAGACCCGGCTCCCTCCCATAAGCAGTACTGTCGCCGCAGTGTCTTTGCTGCCTCTGCCCGCTTCTCCCGGGGGCAAAACGGGAGGCAGGCCTAACATGTAAATCCAAGTACATTAGACGATTTCTATGTGAAGCATCTTCTAGAAGATTCAGAACTCCATCACCAGCACAGTAGCTAAACTCTGTGTTGCCTCAATGAAAATAAGGCATAACTATTACAAAAATAATCACATCAGTTTTATTAGGTTTAACACATACCAGCTATCTTGTTTTTAGATTTTACACACACACACACACACACACACACACATTATATTTACTTCATAATATGTAATATGTTAGATATTTACAGATACTTATTTAACGTGGGTAATTAATGCACCATTATAGCAATGTATGTCACATTTTTATGCATTATTTATCTTTGTTATGCTAGTTTCCATCCATTGCTTCTTATTTTGCCTTCTGCTGCTTTGGAAAATATGCTGCCCACCCCACCCCCCCTTCTTTGTGGCAGCTCCTCAAAAACCTGTTTTGTGACCTGCCTATCACACTCTTGAGCAAAGCATGTGAGACATTTCCTCCTTTCAGTAGTCCATGAAAGTACCTCTGTAGTATGCAGATGCAGATAATAAAGTCGAAAAAAGGTGAACATTTTTACAGAACTATAGATACTTTAAGGCCAGGCATGACAAGGAGTGGATGGGAGGGGAGCTGTGAAGTGCCCTTTGACATGAGTGATGTTGAATTGGCCATGCCACCCAGCCACGCCTACTCAGCCAGCCTTTAGGGCAGAGAACCAGTTGTTAAATTATTTGAATCTTGCCACTGCTCTCCTCACAACAGAGCAAGTTTCCTTGACTTTTAGTTTGGACATATTCTCCCCAAAGCCTTTCCAATATGTTTTATATACCATACTACCATTTGGCTCTTGATGGGCTTTTGCCTTCCTGACTTAACTTATGGAAGCTGGCTCTACCAGCTACCAGCACCGACTTCCATTTCCAGTAAGCTTCTTTTTGCTTCTTCAGGCAGCAGTCAAGTTAGTTTCTATTTGCCTTTTAGAACAAATTCAAATTCAGTTCTTCTGCATTATTCTGGGAACATTTAGGGATACAGCCAGTTCTGCATTAAGAGCAGTACAAAACTGATAATGATGGAGATTGAGACTGAGTTAGTGCAAATCGCTATTTCAGATTGAAATACCAACAGTCTTTATCTCTATGATTCTCCATGACAAACTCTCAGTTTGGATATATGAAGTGGAACAGAAAATGGCTATTACAGGCCTACACCATCAACCTTACCTGCCACTGTACTTTCTGAGGCAAGGAAAATTGTTAAACAGCACCTATGAGTTATAAAAAGATCATTAATTATTGGTAATTTAGAGAATTCTTATAAGTTGCCAAACTATGGATTTTCTCAAGCCAAATTGAGGAGGGCATGTACATCAGTGCATTTTGATGCTATGCCTGTAAAGGTTTTAGAGGGTTAATATATGGTCAGTCCTTTCTCCAAATGACTTAGTCCATGTGGTTATGAAGACATGGAAGCAATTAGCTAAGTCCTAATACACTCCAATAGCATAGAAAGTATGTTTATCACTTATTATGCTGATTCTAGTAACTATCCAGAAATATTTGCTTTCTTTTACATTTTGTTGCTATTGTTTGACACAAGGCACTTAAAGTAACATTTCAAATTGTAAAATTTTGCTATCTTGCTTACCAACAACGCAATATGTTTCTAGGATTTTATACTAAAGGTATACTGGGATATATTATTTATATTTTAATTTATATTTTGTACTGAATTGTACTATTTCTGCTGATTTTGGATCATAATAAATTTAATTGAACTGAAAATAGTATGGGTTTGAGATAAAATATACATAAATTTGCAAGATTGTCCTTCATTCTGCATATAAAACATAACTCTTTTTCTTTTGCTTAATAGTTTTCTTAAATAGTACAAACTGAAATAGAATAAAAAAGCAAAATATTATAAATGCCATTCAAATAACTCAAACTAAATAGATATAAAATTAGAAGACAACTAAAGTGGTGTGTGTGTGTGTGTGCACGCAATGGTACATTCAAGTTGACTACAAGATGTAGTGTGTTGCACATATACATGCCCACATATACATACATACATACATACATACATACATACATACATACACACAATATATATGCAGTGATAAAGCTTCTCTATTTTTCTATAGTGCAAAATTACTAAAATTGTGTAATGGTATCTTACTAGAAAAGACTCAGACCCAAAACCCAGTTTGAACCACAAGGATATTATTTGATCTTTCCATTCGTTTACAGTTCAAAGGCTGAGAATACACAAATTTGGTTAACAGACTAGTCCTTTTCAGTTATTTTGGGAAAATCATATGACAAATTATAGAACATAATGTTAAAAAACAAAGGTAGCCTTAAATTGTTTCCATGGAAGTCCATTCTCTGGGCATAAGTGGGGCTGCTTTAACCATGCTAACTAACCAGTGGGATTCAAAATTTACCACCACCGGTTCTCTGGTCATGGCTTGGTAAGTGTAGCTTGGTGGTCATGTGACTGGGTGGGCGTAGCCAACTCAATGTCATTCATGGCAAGGTGGTGCGGCACCTTGCCACAAGTGATGTTGAGTTGGCCATGCCCAGTCATATGACCAATGCTGCAGAGACAGGGCAATTGCCTATGTACATATCTCCCCCTCCCCCAGCCTTGAGCTGACAAAATAAGGAGAAGACTTGGCCAAACTTTTCTGCCCCCTGCTTCGTGCATGCACAAATGGGACAAACAGCAACCACCAGCTGTTTCTTATCTTCCCCGGGACGTGCTGAATGTGCAATTTGCACAGATAACAGCAACACCGACCACCAGCTGCTTCTTGCACTGCTGGGCATGCCAAACGTGTGTTTCATAGCTCAGCTGAGGCACGGCAATCTACTCTGCCACGCGAATCAGCTGAGATAAGAAACAACAGAATATAGGAGAGGTAAGAGTGGGGGCAGGTGGGCAGGGCCAGTCAAAATTTTCCCTACCGATTCTCTGAACCAGTCAAAAATTTCCCTACCCAGATGCAAGAATCGGTACGAACCCACTGAATACCACCCCTGCAACTATCTGTGTTGCTCCTTCTTTTATCCATACTTCCTTATGAGCACAGGAAGTGTTAAATGGGTTTAGAAAGGTGAAGATTCATTATAAGGCAAACAACTGCTTCTAAAACAACGCAAGAAGTCCATTTATGCTTTCTTTGAAAGTATTTTTATTTTGGGCTACATTTATTTCACCCTCAGCAACATTATGAAAAAATACTACTTATTTTCTTCTTGAGATGCTGCCAGCACAATTCTGTAAAGGAGATAAAGAAAGGGAAAATGTGATATTTGGAAATTACTGTTTGATTTTATCTCACAGATTACAGGTAAGCAATATCCACCTGTTTTATCTAATCTGAATCATACATTGCTTGGTAGTTTTTTTAAATTATGTATACATTAAGAAATGTACATTGGCTATGTTTACTATACAAATATAAATACATATTTTGAGAGGGTTTTTGAAAACCATAGACTAATGTTGAGACATTTAAAAATTATAAAAAAAGACTTATGAAAACCATGTAGAATCAAAACACTCATCCACAAAATTTTCACTCATCCACAAAAATTTTACTCTTCTAGATGCCAGCTTTTAATTTCCACACAAGTTCCAGCAGTTTGTGCATGATAAGTAAAACATAAGCTGAGAGGACATTGGCCAAATATGATAACTGTGAAACTACAGTTGCCAATATTGCTTATGGGACAGTATGTTTGTGTGTTAACAATATTATATTTGAACTCTCCACATTCTTTCATTCCAATAAAGGCTCTTTTCTGAATATAATAGAGCCATATGTTTCTTCCCAATATCCTGGTAACCACTTGCAATTTTCAGCCAAGCATATGGAAGGAGATGGCATTGCATTGAGTGAATCTCATTCATTCTGCATGATTAGTCCTAGATCTCCTGGTACAGATGTTTACACATATGGCCCCCATCATCATCACACTAATCACATAAATACAAAAAAAAACTTTTTTTTAAACTTTGAGGCTTAGATTGACAGAAGTGGTCGCTAATTATGAGTGCTTGGTATCTTCCCTCCCCTTTTCAGTTGTTTAAATTAGCACATGCTGTTCTGCCAAACTCTGTAGACTGGAAGATAAAAAAAAGTATTACAATGCTTATTCATTGCAAAATTGGCACTCATAAAAATTGCCAAGGGGATATGAGTGGGCTGCCTGGCACCAATTGCAACTGATACAATCTAGTCTCTAATAGATGCTATATAGAATATAACTCTTATTTGTTCTGAAGCATGTCATCTGTTTCATTTTTGCTTTTATTCATATTTGGATCCAGTCTATACTAGATAGAACTGTGCCAAGGAAAAAACTAAGAAGAAAGTAAATGTTATTTACTCCTTGATGCCATCACTATTTCACCTGCCCTGATATATGCAAATGTTGTTTTATTTTCTCCAAGGCCTTATTGCCAACAAAGTAATAAATCTAGTGAATGGACCACATCATTTCAAACTGCTGCTGGGGTTCATATGACATTATTGATTGACCTTCTATATGAGAAAAAAAAACCCACAACCCACAACCCCTTTTGACATAGAAGAAAGATCTTAGATGTTGACGTATACCTCAAGGATACAGGATCTGAGATGCAGAAGTTCACACAAGTAAATGATACCAAATTGTTAAAGTGGCCTGTATCTCTTTTCTCACATCTAGTGAATGCATGGATTTGTAAAGCCCTGATCCAACAGCTTTTTATTCTAGGCTAATTGTAGCCCAGAATATTAGAAAAAGGGAGAAAGTGGATTTAAACAGAGCTACTATTTCTGGACTGCAAAATCTAGCCTATTATTAGATACTGTAGCAGCAAAGAGATACAGAAAACTTTATTTGGTGCCATCTACTGGTCCCCTCGTAGCCTTAATTTAAATAAAACTTGTTAAACTCTCAGGTGGATAAAATTCACTTAATAGCCTTGCAGACATTTTTTAAACAAAATACATTTGCAGTTAAAGCTAAAAAAAAGAGCATTATTCCGATCTTGAAAAAAGTCTTCCTATGTACTGCTGGTTTCTACTTTTCTTCACAACAGTAATTACCCTTGTTCCCACCCCAAATTGAGCCACATATGGTCCTTCACTAAGATATAAGCACCAATCTTTTCCTTTTTTCCAGTTCTTTTTTTTTCTACACCGATATTCATTCATTCAATTTATTTCCACTCTTGTTCTGAAGTGACTTTTGGTGGCTTTCAGCATAAAAATATTTCTTCCTCAGCTCAAGTATTTCAGCTTTAGAGTTGACTAGTCTCATCACTTTGTGAAATTCACTTTCCAGTTTGTTTGTTTTTCTAAAATTCTACCTTAGAATTTTAGGGGATTAAATTTTTTTTACTACCAATTCTATGGGCGTAGCTTGGTGGGCGTGGTTATGTGGTCATGTGACTGTGGGCATGGGTAGGTGGTCATGTGACTGGGTGGGTGTGGCCAATTTAGCATTAAACAATAAATAGCAGCCCCCTTTTCTGTTATTTTTAATACTGCATGAAGTTTTTGCTCTAGATTTTTTTATACTAGGTAGGAAAGGTTGGCAATATCTGGGGATTTCTGGGAAATTCTCCTCTGTGTTAAAGGCACCAAAATAACCAAGATGATATAAGATCTCCTGCTGGAGCAGGAGGTTGGACTAGATGACCTCCAAGGCCCCTTCCAGCCCTGGATTGCTGTGCTATTTCAAAGCATCCTCTGAAGCTGCAGTTAGTGCCAGGGTTTGTGGTCCTTCCTTCCTCTCCTTTTTCTCTCCCTCTCTCCCTCCTTCCCTCTATACATCCATCCATCCATATCTCATTCACTTTCCCTTTCTCTTTATCCCTTCCCTCTTTCTTTTTTTCTTTTTCTTTCTTTCTCCCATTACCTTTCTTTCTTTCTTTCTTTCTTTCTTTCTTTCTTTCTTTCTTTTTCTTTCTTGTCTCTCCCTTCTCTCCCCCCCCTTCCCTTCCTCCTTCTGTCTAAGGCTAGGAGACCCACCTAAAACAAAAACTCCTTTGGATGAAACCGGCCATTGCCATCCCACTTATTCAACCCAACACACACACACACACACACACACACACACACACACTCACTCAAAGGAACCTCTGTGATGGTAAGCTGCAAAGTGCAAACTAACAAAAACACTTTTTTTTTTGCAATGCTTGTTTTTCTCAGCCCCAAGCCTCTCCCAATGTTTTCCTCTCCTTCATCACAATGCCTGGCTGCAAGGGAGGAGACCTTATGTAAGCGTGCTATCAAAGAGGATCCTAGATGCTGCGTTCAATAGGGAAATGAGAAAGGGAGTTGCTGGCATGAAGGAAAGACAAATGGCAGGCAAAGAGAAAGAGCTGCTTTCTTCTCTCACGCTGGCTGCTCTGTTTTCCCTCCCCATTAGAGGATCCTGGCTCAAGAGGGAAATGAGAAAGGGAGACCCACAGCTGTTTCTTATCTCCCCTGTGGAGTGAAACAGCTGAGCTAATAAACAACAGAATATAGGAGAGGTGAGAGGTAAGAGCTGGGGTGGGGCCAGCCAGTGGTGGTATTTGCCAGTTCTCCAAACCAGTCCAAATTTTCACTACTGGTATCCCAGAACTAGTCCAAACCAGCTGAATACCTTCTCTGTACCTTACCCTATGATTCCTACCCTTGATTATAACAGTTTTCAAGGAATAAAATTCCAATTATATCAGCTTCTAAGAAAATTACAGTAACAAACTTTTCCCATCTTAACACTTTAGCTTTCAACTATTTTCTTTAGGGTAGAATGGGATTACTACTAATGTTCACTCTCCCCAGTGATAAATAAGAGAACAAAGGGCCAGTTTTAACAAACCTCTTCCACATTGCAAGCAGCCTATCCTCAAATGTAATTAAACATTTTTTTTACACCAGTGGAGGCCAATTAGTACCTGCGGCCTTAAAACCTTTTGAGGCCAAAACATTGGCACAAATTCTATATGGGACACAAACAGGAATTCTTGCAAAAAAAAAGACTTGCTAGAATCTATACAAGCCAAATTCCTGCGAGCCATCTTAGCTACACCCAAAGGAACTCCAAATGCCCAGGTAAGAATCGAGAAAGGCATGCCTCAAATTCAGGTAAGAGCCTGGAAGATGATGATCATTCATTGGCTAAAAATGCATTTCTTCCCAGAGGGACTGACCCCTCTAGTACTGACTGAAAACCACCCCTCCCCATGAAAACAGGCAATAGACCACAAACTGGGCTCTTATGGGCTCTCACCAGTATTCTTAATGTCCCTAGACTTTGACCAAGCAAAGCAAGTAGTAATCAATACAATGAAGGACAAGGAATTCCAAGAGGAACTAAATAGGTTGGCTCACCACAGCAGGGACAGAATCAAACAGGGAGTGTGGAAATCAGCAAGATATCTAAATGATCTGATCTTCCCCAAGCAAAGAATAGAATTCTTCAGAGCCAGATTTAATATTCTCCCATTAGCACTCCTTCAAGGCAGGTATAAGAAAATACCAATAGCAGAACGGGTATGTATATATGGTAAAGGAGAAGTTGAAGATATCTCACATGTTTTATTGTACTGTAAGTTATACAGAGTTTATAGGTCATTGTATATTCTCCCCTTACTAGAGAGATTGCCAGGGAGGGCAGACAATTTTTATGTAAACTTTCTCCTCCAGGATTCAAACCCAGCTATTACACGTGCAGTGGCAAAATTCTATGTTGCTGCAATGTCTACTAGAAAAAAAATTGGTTACAGAATTATAGCTGTCAATTTGTGACAATTTTTGGAGATAGAACAATCTTTGGAAAATGATATTTACACACATACTTATTGGCTCTCCACTCACATAAACCAGGGAGTGCCCTGAACTGTTTGGGAACATGTATTTTCTTAACGGATGTTTTTATCCACTACTAATGTATTATAATGTGTCAGTATTTTTATATATATTGTAAATAGTTGCTGGTCTAAGACCGTAATAAAGTTATATTCTATTCTATTCTATTCTAACAAACCTCTTCTGATCTGGATTGACAGACTGGATTGTTGTTACAGCCTCTCCCTGCATTTAGAACTGCTATTGGAAATCTTTTGAAGAGGATTTGTGTACAGTCCTAGTTTTGAGCTAAACCTCAAGATCATCAGTGAAGATTCTTCTCTAAGGATTTTTGCTTGCTGAAGTATGTAGGCATTAGTCTTTATACTTCTACTATTATGCTCTGTTTAAACTAGGTTATTCTCTATAATTCTTGTTGCTTTAATTGTTGATTTTTTTTTTAGTATAATTATGTTGATTTGTATTGTTCTATTGTACCACTTAACCATGCATGTTTCCAATTATAAAATGACCAAATGGCATTTTCAAAATAATAAATACACAATTTACGTTATTTCCACAATTATTGGGAACTTGTCGTTTACAGAGGTGATTTAATCCTCAAAGTGCCACCAGAAATGAAGTACAGGTAAATAGGATCAGCCGCTTAGTAAATTCAAAGTTACAACATACCTGAAAAAGGTAATTTATAACCAGGATCCAAAGTTCTGACAATCACTCACACAGTCACATGACGTCACTTCAGGCTCAACAATACAGGGGCATTTACAATCATTTGCAGTGTCTTGCAGACATGTGACTGTGTTTTACAACAATTTTACCAAATTGTCCCAAAACTGCACATCTGTTTTTGGCAAAACTGCGCCCTTAGAGAATCACCAGTTTGCTTAACAAGTACAGTGTTTACTTAATGACCATCACAAAAAAATGTATAATTGAGTAGTTCATGTTTTACAATCATTACCAACTTACAACTATACTATCATGCTCCATTATGGTCATAACTCGAGGACTATCTGCAGTACGGTCTTGACGTTGGTTGACATTCATCAGAAATAACAGTGGATCAACTGATTGGCTGGTATTGTGATCCATTTAAATGACAACAAAAATCTTCTATTCTGAGATTGGCACTGGTCTTGTGAATCCTGTTTTAAAACAACATAGACATTAGGCTAGACCAGCGTAAGAACTCCTTCAGCAGCTTAGCATGCCAGCTGTCAAACTGATTATGGATAGATAAATCTTGATTTCACATATGCGTACATTATGTTTTTCAGATTCCTGGCATGCTTCATGTTGTTTAGCAGTCTCAGTGTGATCACAATTAAAAAATGCAATCTTATCAAATGCCCATCAGCATGCTAGCCTATAAACATTTTAAATAAGTATAGCTAATAAAACCTAGTTTATTAGCCACCTTTTTGTAATATTTTTTTGCAGCCACTTCTGTCCTTCACTGACAAAAATAAATCCTCAGTTATTGCAATGCCAGCTTCATTCACTCCCCTGTAATGTGGCAAGTAATTAAACCCTTACAGCAACAGCAGGGGTTTCATTGCCTAACAGCAGCTCATCTTCTGTTCCTTTGGCTCATCCAGAGAGATAATGTTTAAATACCAGTTCATTCAAAGGCTTCAGAAACAAAACTTTATTTTATGATTCATCAGTTGGACATTGTTGAACATTTTATGTTTCTTTCCTTTGCTTCCTTCACCTTCTCTAAAACAATCCTCACAGGTTATCACTCTGTTTTTCTAAAAATATCTTTTGTTCGGTCTTTCTTTTCCTCTACCTTAGTTTTTCCATAAGAGATATTTGTTATATTTCTGTCTACATTAATTTAGATACAAAAGACACAATAAAGTGAATAAAGATACAGGAAATTTATGGTTTCCTTTCAAAGGAAACGGTGCGATCTGCCATGAGAAAATTCATTGTGGCACCCCAAAGCATGTAATTCACAAGAATTAAAATATTTACAAATTAAAACTACACATCTTTCACTTTAATATTTATTCTGACAACTATTGAATATTTGACAACAATTGGTGATAGATGTGTTCCTGAATGAGCTAACAGGGAAAGCTAACAGGAGCTTGACAAAATAGTTCAAAATATTTTCCCTCTAAGTCCAGAATTCAGTCTTGGATAACCTGAGAGCCTATGTAAGCAATAATAAGAAATGCTGTCTTTCTGTTGGTAGAACTAACACAACCGAGGGAATATAAAAGGACCATTATGACCTAGAGTATTGGTGTCTTTTTTTCTCACTTGAAAATAACTTGATCTGAATTTGTTGCAAAAGTAAGCTCAGAGTAACACTTGGAAAAAAAGTCAAAAGAGTGGACAACAATGACCCCACTTTAGCTAATCAGGAAGAACAAGGATGTGCCAGTTCAAAGGAAAGGAGGCTCTGTAACAGAAACCGATAGAGGAAGCCACTCTTTATAAGGAGGCGTTGAGCAGAGGAGCAAGCCCAATGGGTGGGAATAACAATCAGAAACAAAAGAGGTAGAAGATCCTCACTGGAACTCTGAAATAGTTTGTGGAAGACTTTGCAAATATAACAGGCTCATTTCAGGGGAAGAACAAAAGATGTGGCAGACTGAAAGATAAGACAGTGGATCCCTACAGGAGGAACCATGATCAAGGATATGCCTACAACTTTCAAGAGTTATCAAATCTAGAGGCAGGTACCCTTCCAGCTAATTTAACCAAGGGCAAATGACACTGTAGACACAACTCTACCACTACTGAAATATAGTGGTGAAAAAAGTAAGATTCTATATTTAGGCAAGAAAAAAAAAGGCAATGCAGTCAAATAATAAGTAGGAGTCCCTTTATTAGCTCCAACTTTGCTCCCAATGTCCTGATTACCTTCTAGTCTGGAGAAAAACTCTCCCAGGAACAGCCTGTAGCTGCAGAGATTCAAGTCCAAAATGTGGTCAACAAAAACTGTAACTATAAGTCCAATCGAGGCAAGATGAGGTAATAAATCCAGCAGGACAAGAGAAGGAATTCCAGACATGAAGGAACAGCAGTAATTCAACCTGGTTGGGAGGATGCCAGGAACACAGATAACCAAAGTCAACACAAGATAAATTCACATTTGTTCTCAGCAGACGCCGCACTCAGCTTGCATCTCTTTTAAGCTCTCATTTCCAGGTGTGGCTAATGAAGGGAATCAGGGCCCTTTCCTCCCCCATAAACCATGCAACCCACATTGCTCTCTTCTCCGTTCCTCCCTGCATGCCATAGGTTGAAGAGGGGGTGGGCCTGGGTCTTCCTATGAACTCTCTCTCCCTTGTTCTACCTCTCCCCTGCTCTGCCCAGCCAGACTTTGCCCTTCCCCAGTTTCCTCCACAGCCAATGGTGCCACACTCCCACTCCCTGTCAGCTGTTCATCTTCCTCCTCAGATTCAGACTCCAACAGTTTACAACATGAAACATTATTTTCATATTGATCCCAAAAATCTGGATCCTCAATTCTACCAACCTGGAAGGATAAAAAGCTTAATCAAACTTGAGCCTCATCATGATTGAACTCCAGCCTGTGGGCAGAGTTTTAACCAGTATGCCACCAGGGCTAATTAATAGATAATCAGTAGACTAAGTCATATGAAAAAAGACTGAAGGAAACTGAAATGTTGAACTTTGAAAAAAGAAAACTAAGTAGGCCTCTGATATGAAAATAAAACAAGGATGATCACACAGAAAATGATCCAGATCTCTTCTTTTATTCTGGGATGTAATCAAAATAACAGAATAACAGAATAACAGAGTTGGAAGGGGCCTTGGAGGTATGCTAGTCCAGGGGTGTCAAACTCAGGGCCTGTGGGGTGCTTAAATCCAGTCCATGGGCCCGGCCTGGAAATATCAAAGGACCTGCCCGCAGTGCCTCTGGCAGATAAAACGAGCCACGTAAACACCCCCCATGCCTCATTTTCACTCTCCATGGCCTCCTGCAGCACTGCTGGCTGAAAACGGGTCCCCAAATGGGCTATAAACAGCCCAAAATGTGCTGCAAACAGCCCCCCAAAACAGCCCCCAAATTACCCCAAAACAGCCCCCAAATGACCTAGAAAACGGTTCAAACATAGCCTATAAAATGGGCCAGAAACGGGCTGCATGGCCTGTTTTTAGCCAGCAGAGTGCTGCAGGAAGAAGAGCACCGGCAGTGAGTAAAACAGCTGAGGCGTGGCAATCCACTGTGCCACGCAAATCAGCTGAGTTGAAAAACACAGAAATATAAGACAGGATAGGAAGGGGCAGGTGAGCGGGGCCAGCTGATTGCCAGAACTACCAGTTCGCTAGAACCAGTCCGAACCAGCAGGAGCCACCACTGGACTGGAAACTAATGAATGTATAATGAATGGCTAAGGGGACTAAGTATGTCTACCCTAATGAAGGGAAGAGATTAAGGAAAACATGATAGCTGTCTTCCAGTATTTGAGGTGTAGTCACAGAGAGGAGGTGGTTGACTTATTCTCCAAAAGACTTAAGGGTAGGAGAAGAAGCAAAGGGTGGAAGCTCTTAAAGAAAATTGCAACCTGGAACTAAGGATAAATTTTCTGACAGTGGGACTGCTTGCTCCTGAAATTGTGGTGCTCCACCACTAGAGCTTTTCAAGAATAGATTGGGCAACCATTTGTCTGGGATGATATAAGGACTCCTACTTTGGGCAGAGAGTTAGTCTAGAAGATCTCCAAGTTTCCTTCCAGCCCTGTGATATTGCTGGTTCAGATTTAGTTTGGTGAACTTTTACTCCAATATTTTTATTATTATTTTTAAGTGGGCCTCTGAAAAGAATAGAAATATTATTACACAGAAGAAGATCTAGAGCTGGAGTGCATTCTCAAAAATAAGATATTTATCATATAATAAGACAGATTCCAACAGAATGTTAGAAAACAACCTTCTTTCATTATGATTTGACAGTGTAAATATAATCCAGAGAAGTAGAGTGGGATCTGTTTCACTGATCATATTTTAGGCATGCCTAGCTTCACATCAGGGCTCAGCAATAAAACACAGCTCTCCTGACAGTTAAGCGCTTCTTGAGCACTTGACTTGGCAGAAGATTCTAATAAACGATTTGACAAGATTAGAATTTTGACTGAAGACCAGAATGAAGCCTCATACACAGCAGATAATACCCACCACAGTGCAATAAAGTATGTGGGGAATATGTGGGTATGTGTTGTGTATGTGCACACACATAGTCCAGAATTTAAGCTCTAGTCTTTTTCCTCCTAGTTAACAGATGCTTGCCCTGTCTTGCCCTTGGGAGTCAGCTGGAAGTTCTTTAGATAACTGTTCTGGCTCACCAGAAAAATCATGAGTTTTGACTTGGCAGTCTCAGTCCTTACAAACCAGGAAGCTAGGCAGCCACCTGGCTGAGACGCTTTAATTTGGATCCTTTTCTACACTGAACAGAGAGTTGGACTGGATGGCTTGAAAAGCCCTTTCTAACTCTATGATATGGATTCTCTGATGGGCTCATAGCACACATTAATTATATACCATACAGCAAACTTGATTTTATTTTAATTAACAGAAACAAATGGTTCTCATCAAAAAATGAAAAAGGATCTCCATTGACATCAACAGAGGTGGTTTTTATTTTTTTGAAACTTGCATGCAGGACAATTCAGAACTGAAGCATTTGGGGGAAAGGTTTTAAGTCCCCTGCTCCCTCCTCCCCAAAGTGTGCACAGTTGTTTCAATTTAAGTTGAATCCTGTGCTCTTCCTCTAGCTAAAATAATATTAACTGTATAAATTAACCCTTGTTCTAAAGCATCCTTCTCTAGTTCTGGTTAAGTATTAACACAGAAGTTCCATGAGAGTTCAATGTGTGCTAATTATTTCTCTTATTTTGTTTTCCTGTCAGAGGTAGGCAGTATTTAAAGATTGTTCAGAGGCTGTTCTTATCTAAATAGAAGATGCCTTTCTTGTAAAATAAGCAAAAGAAAGGAAACATTATCAGCCACCTTATATTTAATTAAAATAACTCCTTTGAGTTACATTTTCTCTGTGAAGATTCTCTGCAAAGATTTCTGCTGTCAGACCTATTTGATTCCAAAATACACAGGGAGATACACATTCAAATTGTTTTTCTTTTAATGTTAAAAATGAAATGCAGCCGAAATTTAGTCAAAGGTTATGTCAACAGTTCTTAAATTCTTCAGGTAGAAATGGACAAAACTGAGCTTAATGTGGGGGAGGGAGGGAGAATTGACAAATCAAGTAAAATTGGGGTCAAGCAAATCTGTTCTTTCACTGGTAACATGTGGAGCAGTAAGCCCGTTTCATCCAATGTGCCTGTTTTTTCTGCTTTTTAAAAAGTTAAATTACATACTTCCCTGTATATTTTTGTGAACATTTTTCATAAAACACATTTTTAATACATGCTATTTTCTGTGTCAATTTTAAACTAAGAACTCTACAGCAAAACCTGGAAAAGAACATAAAGCAAGGGTTAGGCAGGTTCCAATCTATATTCTTTGTGTCGGTTTGCCTAAAAATAAGAGCCATGCAAAACTATCTGTGATCTCAAGAAATAGCAGCCTATGACAATGATACAATCTCATACTGTAATCATTGCACAGATCTTCACATAACAGAGAATATTATCTAGTTTCTTGATTTAGCAAATTGTTTTTAAAGACTTGTAAGAAAGGTTGCTAAATGAAACACAACTACAATATCTGAGCTGAAAGGCTGTAGAAACCTCAAAGGGGTGCTTTATATTTGTCAAAAATGATCTTCAAGGCTACTTATCCAGTGCCAAGGACCCAGGAATTTGGGATCCATCTCTATTTCATTAGACTTCCAGCAGAACAGCCAGATATTTCACATCAAATTTCTCCTCTAATTCAAGATGGCTCCACAAAACAAAGTGATGCTGCTTCGGACAGACCTCATGTACAGCTTTGAATTTCTTCACATGACTTGGCATTTTGCCCAGAAAGACAAATCCAGTGTGTGAGGAAAACTGACTTTACAAAAAAAAATCAAGACAAGAAAGAGTTTCTGTGAATTTCCAAGCTGACATAAACATTTCATCCACAGGCAAAAAATGCTCACTTACAGGAATTGAACAAAATTAGTTATGAAACAACTATTTCTCACTTGCCTTTTCCACGCTGTGCTTTGGAGTGAGGATATATTTCTTTCTGTCAAAGGAAATGTGAAGAAGGCCTTGGCTTTTAATCCTATGTAGTTTGCTTCAGTAACCCTGAAGTCAATTGATTTAAACAGTTTATTTGTATCCAAGGTTGTAGCTATTGCCTCAATTGCTAAATTTAGTTCAAGAGTAAAGACCTTACTTTAAAATGCCAACTGTGCACATGAAGAGGAGGAAAGAATTCCCCTGCCCACTGGCAGTGCTCCCTCTGCCTTGCCCTCTGCACATTAAGGATGACCCAGATAATCCCACCTTTCTTTGGAGATTATCGTAATTTAAACTCCTGATTTCCCTAAAGTTTAAAAAGTATGACCACAAAGAGACCACAAAAGTTAGTTCCATCATTTCAAAGTTATTCTTCTAAATGGAGAGTGATGGGAGAGGAACAGAAGTAACATAGTCTATCCCCTCCTCACATGTTGGACTTCAATGCTTTTTCAGATAGTCCTCAAGTTACAACCATATATCACTCCTGACCTTCTGAAGGTCTTCAATGTCTGGTTATGCCAGCAGGTCTGAGGACCCCAGGGGATGGGCAATCTCATGAGGTGGCTTTGTTGTTACTCTTATCCCTCCATCTATTGTTTTCTTTATCTGTTTTAGCTTTGTATTTATAATTCTTTTTAACAATTATTATATAATAGTTTTAAACAATGGTTGCCTTATTTACTGTTTTTACTAGTTTTCTGTATGCTGCCCACGATCATATGAGAGGGAGGGGAGGAATTATAGAGAATTTAAATGAAAAAAAGCAGTTTTTCTTCCAGTTCAAGTTGTTTTAATCTTAGCCCATCTGTTTTTGAGAATGTGGCCAGCTGCAGCCCTCAAACTAAATTTTGTTTCAACCTGTGGTGTAGGAGACTGGGGTGATATATACCATTTTCATTGCTTTTAATTGAGATAGAGGTGATGATGCAAGATGATGGGAGGAAATGATATAGGTTTCCTGTATCATTTTATATTGCCATGTATCAGACTAAATATCTGAGTAGAACTAATGCCATTTATTGTGTTTACATTCCTCCTCCCCATGATTATATTGTCAGAACTTTCATTCAGTGAATCCATACTTGAAGCACTATTGTGTCCTACTCTTCTAAAACTAATTGAGGAATATTTGTAATATCTGACTTAGAGGAAAAGCCACAAAAAGCAATATCTGTTTTTCATGATTTTATGTTAAATTATGATTTGTTGCAAAGCAGGGAGGCAGGAATACAGGTTTTTTTGTACTGGCTTGTTCCTACTTATTCTAGACATTTGCTTTTTGCTGTTTAATCCATTGAACAACAATAATACTATTTGTGCAACCATTTTGGCATTACATTTGCCATATATACAAACATATTACTAGACCATTAACATTCATATTATTCTGTATTCTTATTAATTAATATCAAATATGTAATTATTCTGTATTATCCTTCTATATAGCAATGGCTAAATTCTACTCTACTTCTTTCCATTTTTAAATAATCTGAAATATTTTACATTTTTCTTTTGCAATTAAGAGCTACATAGAAAGTATATATAAAAGTATATACTATATAAAATATATAAAGTCAGTATATCTTATAATAGTGATCATGTATTCACCTTTTATAGTTTGCATTCCTCCTGCTTTCCTTTTAGGATTGTGGTGCTCTCAGGTTTTATCTTTCCTTTTCTCCTAAATAATAATTGCTGTCTATTTTCTTAATATTATTTTAATTCACCAAAGTGGTATAGTATAAAAGCAGAGACAAGGAAAAGTGTTTATTTCAGTACGCCCTTGGGGAAATATGGAAGAACTCCTTACCAAAAGCTGCATTTCAGAGGACAGCAGAATGATTTCAAGTAATGACAAAGGAATGCTAGCTCAATAAACCTTACCAGCATCAATTAGTGCAGGGTGACACTTGATGAGTTATAATTAGTTGAAGTTAGAATTGGATATAAGTCTTTTCCATTTTATTTAAAGCCTGACCTTCACTAACTCACAACAGCTGACTGGATAAATAAACCACAAAAGAAGTATGCCATTAAAATATAAAATACTGGATGACTCAGAAGATGTTAGCAACACATTAAAATAGGAGTTTTACATTTCGTGGAATGCATAGTTTTGATTTCAAATATCTACTAATCTAGTTGTGGGGTTTGTTTCTGGCTACTTAACCATAGGGAATTTTCAATCTTTCTCTAAGCCAGGCTTGTCCAACCCGCGGCCCGCGGGCCGCATGCGGCCCAGGTCACCTCGTAATGCAGCCCAGTGCCCACCCCAACCTTCGTGCCAGAGCCAGCGAGGAGGAAGAGGAGAGGCAGGCGCGAGGCGGGGCGAGGCGAGCGCCAGGCCAAGCAGCAAGAGAAAAGGCGGGCGCCGTCAGAGCACCACCTCCTGCTGTTGCCGCCGCTGCCCCCGCCACCGCTTTTGCCCCCGCCGCCACTTCTGCCCCTGCCGTCGCTGCTGCTTCTGCCCTCGCCACTGCCGCTGCTTCTGCCCCCACCGCCACCGCTTCTTCCCCCACCACCACTGCTGCTTCTGCCCCCGCCGCCACTGCCCCCCCGCCGCTTCGGCCCCCGCTGCTTCTGCCCCCACCGCTGCTGCTGCTTCTGCCTTCCAGTCCTGCCTCATCCAGCCGGGCCATTTGCAGGAGGAGAGGTAGGCACGAGGCGGGTGAGCTTTCCCCCAGCAAAATTTGGCCAGAAAATAAACCGTGATAAAAAAAACTGTGATAAAAAAACCGTGATAAAAAATAAATAATTTTAAATAAATAATTAATAATAAATAATAAAAACATCTCACTAACTTCATTTCCAAATAAATTTAATATGTTAACTATGTTTTCTATGGGTTTTTTGGATGATCAGGTATCATTACTGTTATTTTATTTTATGTGCGGCCCAAACCAAATTTTCATCTTCTAATGTGGCCCAGGGAAGGTGAAAGGTTGGACACCCCTGCTCTAAGCTAAAGAAAAGCCAGACTTGAAGACTAGGTAAATGTCTGTACTCTTACAGAATAACAGAGTTGGAAGGGACCATAGAGGTCTTCTATCCTGGTCAAGCAGGAGACCCTATACCAATCTTCACAAACAGCTGTCCAATCTCTTCTTACAAATCTTCAGTGATGGAATACCCACAACTTCTGAAGGCAAGCCATTCCACTGATTAATTGTTCTGTCAGGAAATTTCTCCTTAGTTCTAGGTTGGATCTCTCTTTGATAAGTTTCAATCTGATATTTCTTGTCTTGCCTTCAGGCATTTTGGAGATAAGGTTGTTCTCTTCTTTGTGACAGCCTCTCAAATACTGGAAGACTGATATCATGTCACCCAGTCCTTCTAGACATACCAGTTCCTGCCAGTATTCTTCATATGTTTTAGCCTCCACACCCCTAATCATCTTTGTTGATCCTCTCTGCATTCTTTCTAGAGTTTCAGCATCTTTTTTATATCATGCTGAGCATAACTGGACCCAGTAATCCAATTGTGGCCTCACAAAGGCAGTGCAAATAAACTTCAATCTAAAACCACCATTGACCTCAAAATTTATGTTGCTAAGTGAAACAGTTGTTAAGTGAGTTTTGTCCCATTTTACAGCTTTTCTTGACACATTTGCTAAGTGAATCACTGCAGTTATTAAATTAATAACATGCTTGTTGAGTGAATCTGGCTTCCCCATTGACTTTGCTCTTCAGAAAGTCACAAAAGATGATCACATGACTCTGGGACATTGCATCTGTCATAAATATGAGTCAGTTGCCAAGCATTTGAATTTTGATCACATGTTCATGGGGATACTGCAACAGTAATAAATTACTTTTTTCAATGCCATTGTAAATTTGAACAGTCACTAAGTTAACTGTTGGAAGTTGAGGATTACCTGTACATAGCGGTACTAATACTTCACGTGACCCTTATACTGTCCTTTTGTTGATACAGCCCAGGATTGTATTGGTTGTCCTGCTGGCTCATACTTAAGTGATTGTCCACTAAGAATCCTAGACACTATTAAGTATCACCTATTTATATATATTGATTTGGATTTTTTTTGCCTAAGGGAAAACCCTACATTTCTTGCTACCGAACTGCATTTTATTGGATAGGGTCCAGGGTTCAGGTATGTTAAGATTTTTTTGTACTTTGAGCCTATCTTCTAATCTAAAGTGTTGGCTATTGTACCTAGCTTCATGTCATCTGCAAATTTGATGAGCTCCCTTTCTATATTTTATTTTCTTCATTTGTTCTTTTAGGCCAATTTGGTACTCATTAAACCATCATGATACACTAGCTTCAGTGCATCTTTTTCATCATCCTTCAGATATTCTCCCAATGCCTTTTTTTCTCTTCAATTGTCTGGTATATTTGTAACATTCCATGCTGACCTTGGTAAGTAGAGTCTATCAATATCATTGTCTGGTTGAAGGGCATGATTAATTATTGTTTTTCTGGTCTTCCGATCCAGGGCTTTTAGTTCTATTTCAGGCTAGTCTACTATTCCAGCTGTGTATCCAATGACTGGAACTGTCCAGGTATTAATTGTGTTGATGGTATTTCCTCCAGTGAGTTTGGACTTTAAGTTTTTCTTCATTTTCTCATGATGTATTCACTTCTAACTTTCTTGACTTCAATATACTTGTTGTTGTCAGCTTGTAGAATATAGTTTAGTGATGTAAGAACGAGGCATTAGAAGGGGTTACATGGAACTGGGGGCTTCTATCCATTAAGATTGCATTTTGCTATCATTTAATATTTATTTCCTGAGAAAATACATGAGTTTAATTGCTGTCTTTCAATCTATACTGCTCAGACTTCTCTCTTTATTTCCTATCAACTGAAGGGTTATCTTCTCTCTCTCTCTCTCTCTCTCTCTCTCTCTCTCTCTCTCTCTCTCTCTCCTCTCCCTCCCTCCCTCCCTCCCTCTCTCCCTCTCCCTCTCCCTCTCCCTCCCCCCCCCGCCTCTCTCTCCCACTAGGCATTCCTGGGTATATTTATTGTTCAGCTAAGATGTAGACCAGAGGTCTCCAAACTTAGCAACTTTAAGACTTGTGGACTTCAACTTCCAGAATTCCTCAGCCAGCATAGTTGCCAAGTCTGAGGATCCCTGTTGTAGACACAATAGAAAAAGAACCTCAAAACCCATACTGTCTGCATAAATGTTCCTCTGGTTATGGCCCTGAAAAACTAAACTTTTTGAAACTTCATGGCAGGGAGAGGATACTTTTGAATCTGGGTAAAAGGTTAGAAAAAGCATTTGTCAGACTGGAAATGAACTTCCCAAGGGCCACAGAAAACTGCAACTTCTTTCAGGCCAGGCCAACTTGAGGAGAAACAATGGCAAGGAACTTGTTTTCCAATCACACAGATTTATGGAAGAAAACAAACTCCATTTTGCTTTAACTTAGGTAATTTTTAAAGCTTATTGTACACCAAGAATGTTATGTATTAAAGATATAAAGCAAAAATGCAACTGATTTTAAATGATTAGCACAGACTTGTGCATTTGGGCACTTGAAAGATTCTCTTAATTGTTTGCTCAGGAAAGGTAATAGCAAGATTACTAAGAGTGTGATTTAACACTGAAAATTAGCTGTTTCCCAAGCAGAAAAATAGCAATGTGCAAATTGAAAGGATCGGGATTGCAAAAAGCTACTGGACATTTATAAATGTTCAAAAGTTATTCAGAAAAACTGTGAATTAAACAACCTCAGTTGCCATATTCAAGAACAGAAGCTAAGAAATCTTGTATTTACCAAGTATTCAAACCTGTTCAGCATATGGAAAACACTGTAGAAAAAATGGCAGACTTAATTTTGTAAAGATGACAAAACATACAGAGTTGCAAATTAAAAACATCTGCATTAATGAAGGAAAAGATAGAAAAAGAACCTAAAGAAAAAAATTTTAAAAGGCCGTTTTTAGGAATTGTATATCAGGACATTAATTGCAAATTATAAGAAAGAAGGTTTGGTTGCTGGTTTAAATATCAGCACACTTTAAAATAGCTGTAGACAAAATGAATGTATTGTCTACAAATATTCATAAGATATTGCAAGTTAAAACTTGGGAAGGGGAAGCAAATGCCAATTTGGTTATTTATTATATGGAAAAATAATAACATAAAAAGAAGTATTTAGGAAATGTGACAGAGGGTGAGGACTTTATATGTTAATATAAAGAACAGTGTTTCTGGAATAGTGGTTTTTGAAGCAAAAACGGAATATAAGAATACTAATTGAAATGAACCTGCTGCCAAATTTAAATTTACTAGAAGAGAACAGTAATAGTTCTGACAGTTTTAAATGTTATTTTAAGAAATGTTTATTATTCTACTAAATTAAATCCACATAGTCATCCTATGACTTGAATTCCTACAAAGACTGGATGTGATTTAGTTGCAGACATTAATGGATCCAGAATGGATTAATCCTATGTAGGGTAATAGTAAAGAAAGTAAGAAGAGACCATATTTCAATATGTTTATCTACAAGAAATGTGAACAAAGCTATTTTGAGATAACATTTTAACTTACCTCATACAGATGAAATTATTGCAATAATTGCAGGTGCAAACTATTTACAGTTTAGCAATGGATTTTGTTAACTACAACTATGTGCAGCTAATATACTTTTGGGTGTTTCCAGGCTCTAGAAAAGATTTTGAGAGAGATAGGGATTGTATTGATGATATAAACAAAACAATTAAACAAGAGAATAGTAGAAAAGTGAAGCATATGCTGCATGCATAGAAAGAAAACTAAAATTAAATGCAGAAAAACATAATTGAGATAATTAAAATGACATTGAAACATAAGCTATTGATGATATCCTTAGTCCACAAAACAAAATTATGAAGACTTTTATGGATATTTATTTGGCTAAAATACCAAATTTGGACTAAATCCCCACATCTATGTGATAACTGTTACAAAATATTGAACTTCAGTATTGAGGTATTTGCATTTAACCAACACACTGACTCTGGAATGATGCTAGGTTTACATAATAAATTCTATCTTTGTAAAGAGTGCTGCAGATTTGGAAGCAGAAAACTATGATATTTAAATAAATAAAAGGAAGCATAGTGATATGGTTATATAAAATATGCACATTCTTGAAATGTATTACTATCTTCACTGAATAATTGGAGATAATTGTATTACATTTTTCTATTTTTCAAAGAATTATGTTGGCTTTTTTAAATGTTTGTCTAAAAAAACAAGTAAAGCAGAGTGTGGGTACCACTTGTTCACAGCTAACCTTTAATGTGATTCATGTTTTAAGAGTGCAATTGTAATCACAGTCTGATTGTCTACAAGAGGACAATGCAACCAGATGAATTGCTGAGTAAAGTACCCATTCAGTATGACAGGCAATCTGGACAAATGTGGTAGGCAGAGTTTTCTCTTGGCATTGATGTTGAGAGGGTTACTGTATTTGGCTTAGATGTTAAGAATCAGATGGTTCTTCTGTTCTTAATTGACAGAAAACAAAAAAAACATGATTAAATTCCTGGCTTTATGTTTTCAAAGCTTTCTACAAGAACATTTTCATGCCTCTTATTAGGAACTAGCAGAAGTAGAAAAAGGAACATTTGGAGCATTGCAAGTTTTTGTGATATAGGAGTTTGAGTCCTCATAGAAATTAGAATGACATGCTGTTTCCTTATTCAGCAGAACAACCCCTCGCTTTATGTATGAACGTTCAACAGTTGGAGAAAACCTCACAGAGAATTCTCAAACGATAACTTGTCTAGCAATCATTCAAAGTTACAACAGCTCTGAATGGAAGAACTTATATCATTTCTCATAGTTGCAGTTGTTGTAGTGTCTCTGCAAATCTGTGGTTCTGATCTGGGCATTTGGAAACAGGCTCACAATTATGGCATCTGGTAGTCATATGATCACCATTTGCAATGTTTACTTCTGGCATCAAAGAAGCAAAGTCAATGGGAAACTGGCAGGAAGCTGCAAATGGCAATCATGTGACTGCTGGAGGCTGCAACCTTTCAGGACTCATCTAATTATGGCAACTGGGATTGCCACAATTGCTGTTGCAAATATCACATAATCAGCTAATACCATGCTTTACAGCTGTGTTGCTTAGTTGATAGAATTGTTGGTCCCAATTACCATCTTCTTTTAAATTATTTTATTAAGCATTATAATTATAAAGATAAAATATATAAGTATAAATACTAACTAAAATATGTACGAGCAAAAAGAAAAATTAGAAAGTACAGAAAAGAAAATTTAGAAAGAAAAATATATTTTTATAGTCACTTATCTTCCTCTCTTAAAATACAACAAATACTCTTCTCTTCTCATAACTCATCACCCTTCGGGTTAATTATGTGTATGGTACTTTTCATTATCAAAACATCAATCTTTGTTCTGTATGTACAGTACATTATCTTTTTCCACATCCTCTTGTAACTTATCAATTTTATCAATTTTGTTGGAAGAAATATCCAGTTCCAAGCTAGGAATAAAATGGAGGCTGATTGGAAAGAAAGATTCTGTTTATTGGTGAACAGAACCAACCCAAACACAGATGTAGTTCTGAGACAGCTGACAAAATGGAGTTGAGAGTGGGTGGGTTTTTATACCTTCTTTGGGCTTTGTATTTGAGATTGCTGTTCCTGTGCAAGAACATGTCCTTTAATATTCTAATGGGTATTGTCAGATCCCCATGGAGTCATGGCTGGCTTTATAGGCAGACGGGAAATGTAAATCCTAGGTGTTTTTTTGAGCTAATCTTGTCTTGCCAAATTGTTTTTCTGGAGTTTCTGTCTGGCCCAGTCTTTCTGAATGGATTACCAATTTTCATTTTTAAAAGCTGGCCTCCTCAGTTTTTGCTTGGGGCAGGGAGACTGGTCCTGGTTTCTGCCTCCCTTAAGATTTTTTCCATTTCTCCTTTAGAGGAAATATCCTAGCCTGCTTTTTTAATATTCCCCAAAATATTTCGTTTTCTAGGATGCTGGGTGGGTGGGTTCTGATTTTCTACAAAATTTTCTTTCACAGAAATTTCAATGTTGTTGAATAGAGCTTGTTCCTTCTCTGTAACATTATTTACACACCATCTATGATGACAAACATTACTAAAATTGATGAGCCCCTTGTTTACAAATATCCTTCAAAGCATCAATTGTTAAAAGTACAATAGCTCCAAAAAGTACAAAAGGCTCCATTGTGTCCAACCTTCAGAGTCCTATCATGTTTTTTCCCCTTAAGGAATCTAAATAACAGCTATGTTCCATAGGAAGGATTCTTATATTTAATTTCAAATCTTATTTCCAATCCATCTGATATCAGACTTTTTTTAACTTTCCAAAATTCACATTCTAAACACACTTTTGCCATTTATTGGAAAAGTAAAAAAAAAAGGTCGTTTTAAAACTTTTGTTAAAATGAAGACTAACCAAGTGAGTATGATTAGAAAAGTATTTCTAAAATGATTAAGAAATAAAACTCAGTTGAGCTTTATATTGATATAGCCTATGTTATGTAGAAAGTTAGCACCCAGCCTTCTAGAAGAATGAAATATTCTAGGAAATATTAAAAAGGCAGACTATTATATTTTCCCTAAAGGGGAAACATGTTTCTAAAGACATAATCTCAGAGCCTAAGCTCTCTGCCTCCCACCCCCCAGCAGATATTTTGGAGCCAACCTATCTACAAGACAAAAGGTTGGGCCAGCTTATTTACAAAAGACCTTCACCCTCAGAACATAATAGGATTAGCCCTCTACTCATCTCACAACATGGCACCTGGGAAGATTTCATCACCCAGCAAGGTCCAACCAAGCCTGGGACTCAAGACAGCCTACAAAGTTACCCCTGCATGGCCCTATGGAAGTCTGACAACCAATCAGAATACATGCCCTTACTACAGGAACAGGAAGCAAGTTCAAAGCCCAAGAGAGCATAAAAATCTCTCTTTCTCACCCATGTGTTCAACTGCCCAGGACCTCAAACCGTGTGGTCCTGTCGACCATTAAACCATCTTTTCAAACAGCCTCCATGTTTCCAGGGTCTCTCCACTTGGAACTAAACCCAGATGGACATTTCTTCCAAGTTACAACCTAGATGGAATCTCTAAACTCTCAGTGCCTCAGCTCACAAGTCAGCTGCAAAAAAACTTGGTTCCTGCAGTCTATTTATGAGGAATAACTATCCAGAGTACATGTGGGCAATCTTATGATTTCTCCTTTCTCCAGAGATCTTTTGATGGCCACAATCCAGCATCCAGCCACTGATTTCTGCCATAAACACCATCCTTGCTCCATCAGGGACCTCTAACTCATTATGTCCTCACTAGACATTAGATCCCAATAGCTGTGTTTAAAACAAGAGCAGATCCTTTCTGTTGCTTGTAATTCTACCCTATAAATGATATATGGATAGACATTAAAACATCTGTTTTATCATTACTTCCCATCCCTAGGAAGTTCATTGTTGTCTACCCTCTCTATCAAAATGGCCAGGTAATTTGTTTTCCTCTGTTCATCCTAGTTGCATTAATTTTCCCATGTGGAATGAAAGCTATTTTTAAAAGCTCAGCTACTTTATGAGAGAAAAGAGGGTACAGTAAAGAGAACAGCTTGCCTTTCCTTTCCCTTTGTTACTCCACGGTGTTACTCTCAACAGCTGTGAGTACTTGCAGTCTTCTCAGTGTCCTTTTTCAGCCATGTTCCTGAAGGAGGAGATAGTGGAACACAGCTACAATTTTCTATCACTAGTAGAAGACAAAGAAATTGTTTTTTTCCCCTCAGTACTCAGTGTTGCTTATGCAAAGGAAGGGAAGATTTTTCTAAAACGTACTGCTTCATTTGGCAAAAGAAAGGTAAATAGCCCACTTTTTCTTTGTGAATTAGAACAAAAAAATGAGATGGCCATAAAGAACCACAAGATTGTTGTTGCCAGAGAGACTTTGGTGTAGTGTATAATTAAAGAGGTGATTACCTATGGATGGTGTGCTGAGAGCACCTGTGTCTGCAGGAAGTTTGGCACTCACACAAGATGGCAATGTTGGTATGCAATTAACAAGCCATTAGTGAGCATTCAGCCCTCATCTGTTTTTCAGCTAATTTCCTCCTCCTTTGTATGAGAGGCTATGGACACTGTAGAAACTGTTTCGAGTACTTTCAGCTGCGTAGGTGAAGGAAGATTAAGTGTAAGCAGGGTTTACAACTCCTTTTTTTCCATTTTGCTTTCCTGGAAAATATTACCGTAGACAATAAGCAAATCAAGAAAATGTCTCTGTATGTATGGTTGATGGAAAAGGTATTTTGCAATGCTTTATATTTTGTATCATTCTTAAAGTACTCTAGAGATTAACTATGAAATTAAAGTTAACTATTTCCTACAATCTGGAGATTTGGGGGAAATATTCAAGTTTGACAAGCACCATGCACTGACAAACCCAGGTAGTTCTATCCTATATTAAAAGTTAAGTCACCTCTTTTTGATGCAGTGGGAAAGCTACCAGCGCAGCTCTAAAATAGTGATAGCTCCTGTATTTTTTACAAGACTATGTAGCTTAGTAAAACAGCAGAAAAAGGAACAGATTAAGGGTTCATGTTCTGTAATAAAGAGGTGCCTGGCATAAAATTGTGATGGGATTTTCACACTATTACAAATGCCCCTTATTTAATGTGAAAGGATTCAGACAAGTTACCTGGAACTGCAGAACTGGGGTCAGGCAAGGAAAAGCTCAGAAAAAGCTGAGGTTGGCAAAGGATGCTAAAAATAACAAATATGACTTAGGCTGGAGGTTGAAGTGTTCTCCGTGTGTGGTCCCAAGAGCAGAAATTCAACCTGAACAATGATTAGTGCAGCAGGTTTTATAATAATAAAGATTTATTTTCAAGAAAAGCATTACACACAGCTCCAGTTAGGAAAATCTGATTGAAGGACAGTCTTTTGATAGGAACGGGCTGCCTATTACTAAAAATGGCAGACAGAGCTATCCTTCATGGAGTCAAGGAAACACTGAAGCCACATAATGCTTTTGGAAACACTGAAGGCATGTACCTTCTGTTTTTAGCAGGTTTTTTTGCATTTCCTGGAAGGATTGCAATTCATTGGCTCAAGAAAGGACAACCCCATCCACCATTTTTAGTAATTGGCAGTGTGTTTTTAAGTACAAGTTAACAAATTCATGGACAGAATTCAGGAATGCTCATTCTTAACTTGGGGACTACCCTTACAAGAAAACTTCTAGCTCCTAACTAACTATTTCCTACCAGAAAGAGTTGCCACAGCAGTGGAAAGGGATTGCAATTGTTCTCAAACAGAGAAAATCACAGCACAAAAGAATTGTCTTGTGAACCAGTTCAAATTCTTTATTCATAAAACTGCAAACTAGGAAGCTGTCAACCTCTAACAGCTTTACATTACCGCAAGAGATCTCTGTAAGTACCATGCAGCTAAGACAGTTTAACCATGTAGATAGATTCCCTCCTCCGTTCTGACTACGTTCCTTCTTGCTTCAAACACTCTATTATCACCCCAGTGCCAAAGAAGCCCTCCATCAGGGAACTGAATGACTACAGACCAGTTGCTCTAACATCTGTAGTTATGAAAATCTTTGAAAGGCTTGTGCTAGCCCACCTGAAAACCATCATGGATTTGCTGTTAGATCCCATGTAGTTTGCATACTGAGCAAATAGATCGACAGATGATGCTGTTAATATGTCTCTGTACTATATCCTACAACACCTTGAATCTCCACATACCTACGCAAGGGTCCTCTTTGTAGACTTCAGTTCAGCATTCAATACCATCATTCCAGACATTCTTCTAAATATACTAAACCAGCTAGCAGTACATGAACACATTTTTAAGCTTCCTAACAGACAGGAGGCAGAAGGTGAAGCTAGGCAGAATCACATCTGATACCTGTACAATTAGCACAGCTCCCCCCCACCCCCCACAAAAGGCTGTATGCTTTCCTATATACCAATGACTGCATCTCAAACAATCCATCTGCCAAATACTGAAGTTTACAGATGATACAACAGCAATTGGTCTCATTTGAGAAAATGACCAATCTGCATACAGATAGAAGGTTGTACAACTTGCCTCGTGGTGTAACCAGAACAATCTGGAACTGAACACACTTAAAACCGTAGTGGTAGATTTTAGGAGAAACCCTCCCTCACTACCACCTCTTACAATATTAGACAACACAGTATCAACAGAAGAGACTTTCAAATTTCTAGGTTCTACTATATCACATGACCTAAAATGGACACCTCACATCAAAAACATCATAAAAAAGCACAACAAAGAATGTTCTTTCTGTGCCAACTCAGAAAGCTCAAACTGCCCAAGGAGCTGCTGATACAGTTCTACAGAGGAATTATTGAGTCTATCATCTGCATCTCTGTAACTGTCTGGTTTGGTTCTGCAACCCAACAGGACAGACACAGACTTCAGAGGATAATTAGGACTGCAGAAAAAACAATTACTACCAACCTGCCTTCAGTCAAGGACCTGTACACTGCACGAGTCAAAAAGAGGGCTGTGAAAATATTTCAGACCCCTCACATCCCAGACTTAAACTGTTTCAACTCCTACCCTCAAAACGACGCTATAGAGCACTGCACACCAGAACAACTAGACACAAGGACAGTTTTTTCCCCAAACGCCATCACTCTGCTAAACAAATGATTCCCCCAACACTGTCCAACTATTTACAAAGTCTGCACTACTATTATTGTTAATCTTCTCATCACTCCTTATCACCCCTCCCCTCCCACTTGTGACTGTATGACTGTAACTTTGTCGCTTGTATCCTTGCCATCTATATTGACTGTTTCCTAGTATGATTTGATTGCTTATTGTACCCTATGACTATTGTTAAGTGTGGTACCTTATGATTCTTAACTCTTGACTAATATATCTTTTCTTTTATGTACACTGAGAGCATTTGCAGCAAGACAAGTTCTTTGTGTGTCCAATCATACTTGGCCAATAAAGAATTTTGTTCTGTTCTATTCTATTTCAAAAGCAGTAGGTTGCTTTATATCTCTAATTGCAATATTTCAAGTGTGTATGCTCCAACCTCATGTCCTGTCTGCTTTGGAGACTGACATCTTTTTAATTTCCTTCCACATGTGTGGGTTTTCCTCTTGGTGATGTAGGACCGGGGGGGGTGTGAGTATATTCCTTTATTCCTACTTTTGACAACTGCTGTTTTATAACCTTTATCCTGGCGCCTAAGTGGCCTGAGATTTTCTCACCTCAAAAATGGACTTCCGGTTTGAAGGGCTTCGGCGACAGACAGGAATCCGCGATTGTGCATGGTTTCTGCCTGGGTTCGCCGCTGGAGCGCCCCGAGCCGGCTGGTTTCAGGGCCACCCCATAGAGGTGGTGAAGAAGGGGGAGAGTGCCAGCAGGGTTGAGGAGAGCCACATCTCTCCTCCTCAGCTGGTCAAACTCCCTTCCCCAAAGGCAGTAGGAGCGGTGGTCAGAAATGGCCACCTCAAAGAAGTACTCGACCGGAAAAGAATGTGCAGGAGGAAGATATGAAGTGAAAGTTTTGGCTGACTGGGTTAAGTTGAAAAAGCAATAACTGAGGTACCCTGGAATTTAAATTTTATAGGAAACAACATCGCTCCCAAAGAAGAGTCAGAAGCAGCGAAAGAAAGTGAAAAGGGAAAGGTTTGATTTTTTCTTCTTCTCTCTCCTTCCTTATATTGACAATTAAGAATAAGAAATTGGAAAAATCTGCTTTGGCATCAATAGGCAATTAAGCTGAAAATATAACTAAATGCCAAAGGGACAATAAAGATTTCTGAACATTAAAAACAGGAAGGGAGAGAAAAAGAATAAGGGCAGGATCTGGAAGAGGGAGGAGACTGCCTGGACTTTAAAAGAATTTAAAGTAAAATTTCAACAAGACTTCTAAAAGATACATTTTAACTGAAACTTTGCAACTAGATAGTAACCCCAGGAAGAGAAAGTGGGGGGAAAAAAGAAAGAGCAAAAAGGAACAGTTTGTGTGTATTTGGATTACTTGCTGACTTTTGGATTTTGGGCTATTATATTTGAATGACTAAAATCAACCGGGTGGTTGTTTAAAAATTTCTACAATGGCATTACTCTTGGATGAATTGAAAATGGAACTTAAAAAGTACAAAGAAGATGCACAAGAAGGGAAGGGTTCCTTTGGCTTCATCTTTCAATTCTTAGAAATGGAGATTTGGAACTATGAGAAACAACAAGAAAAGACTGAAAAACAAGAAGACTGGGACAAAGAAGAAGCAAGTAACTCTATGTGGGGAAGAAAAAGGAAAGGGGGGAAAGAGGATGGAGAACTTAAGATTTAAAAAAAACAACCAAAGAAAAGAAAAATAATTTGAAAAATAAGTATAACACTTGAAAGCAACAGAAAAGGGGAATACAGAAGAGGGAAGTAGAGGTAGAGAGACAAAGGGGTAAAAGGGGGAGGGAGAAGAAGAGAGGGAAGAAGGAAAGGAAAAGAAGTTACAAAGGTCCGGAGCAAGATATAAAGAAACAGGACCTATTTAGAGATAATGGGTGAAAATCTAACTGAAAGGGGGATTCTGTAAGGGTACATGAGATTGTGTTGTTATATTTGAAATAGAAATCATTTTAGAAAATTGGAAACAACATATGATTAGAATGAGGGATAGAATGGTTAGTGTAACTTAGTGAAATGTTTGTGAACAAAGTAAATGAAATAAAATAACTGAGAAAATTGAATTAGGAAGGAATGGGAACACTTTAATTAGTCAATGTTTTAAAAGTGAAGGGGGGGAATTGATTATGGAAAGTTTATAATTGTTCCCATAGAAGTATGATATTTAATTGAAAAGTAATGTGAAAAATCTTAAGACTTTAAGGAATATTAATATTAATTATAGAATTGAATTGGAATGGAATGTTGTTTTAATTATATACATTTATAATTTTTTTTTTAAAGAATACTGTGTATAGTTTAAGAATGTACCAAACAGAATCCGAATGGAAGCTATGTGTTATATTGAGTGTTATAACTTTAGGGGAAAGATATAAAGGCATCATACTCCAATCAGTAACTACAGGAGAAATTTTGTTTAACGAGAAAAGATAATAGACAATTGAAACAGGACAGACCAAAAATATAAATATAATGATTTGAATTGAGATAAATAAATGCAATAAAATTGAGGAAATTAAAAGAAGGGAGAAGCTATGTAGAAAATGTAAAATTGTAACAAGATATGGAATAGAATATAAAAATGAGCATGAACCTGAATTTGTGTCTGCACGAAGAAATGTAACCAGGGATTATGCTGCTTTCAAAAAAGATGTTTTAATTGTGTTTCTTTTTGTGAAAACTCAAATAAAATTTACAAAAAAAAAGCATCCAACAAAATGAAATTCAGTGGTGAGAAAGGCAAGTCTTACACTTAGGCAAGAAAAATCAATGTTCAGGTATAGAATAGGTAGTACCTGACTCAACAGCAGTAGCTATGAGAGGGATCTAAGAGTCCTAGTGGACAACCACTTAAGTATAAGCCAGAAGTGTGCTGCAGCTACCAAAAAAGCCAATGGAGTCCTGTTTTCCACTTCCCCAGGCTCCGGAGGCTCTCTGGAGGCCAGAAATAGGTCCATTTTCACCCTCCATGGGCCTCTGGGAGGCCCATTTTCCATTTCTCCAGGCTCCAGGTGCCCCCTGCACTTACCTGAGATCCAAAATGGGCCATGTGGGGACTCCTGGGAGGAGAGGGGTAGGTGGGGCAGGGCCAGCCAGTCATCAAAACTACTGGTTTGTGAAACTGGACGTAAAATTAAAATCCGGTTCACTTGAACTGGTATGAACTGGCTGAAGCCCACCCCTGGTAAGACCACACTTGGAATACTGTGTTCAGTTCTGGTTTCCATGATATAAATAAAAGATGCTAAGATTCTAAAAAGAGTGCAGAGAAGAGCACAAAGATTATTAGAGGACTGGAGGTTAAACCATACAATGTACAGTTGCAGGAATTAGGTATGTCTAGTCTAACAATGAGAAGAACTAAGGGTGACATGATAGCAGTTTTTCACTATTTGAGGGGCTGTCATAGAGAGAAGGGCGTCAACCTATTTTCCAAATCACCTGAAGACAAGACAAGAAGGAACAGATGGAAGCTTAACAAAGTATTAAGCAAATATTTGTCTACACTAATTGCGTCTGCAGATAATCAACCAGCGACCCTCTTTAAAGTATTCTTCTGGAGCAACTTTGGGGGTTGGGAGTGGGGGGAACTGTACTATCCTGGTTCACTTCCTTCCTCTATGGCTGCTCTCAGTTGGTGTTAACAGGAGGTGAGAGAGATCCAGCTCTTGCCCACTGCTTTGCAGGGTCCCACAGGGCTCAGTACTCTCTCTGCTCTTATTCAACATCTACACAAAGCCATTGGGTAAGATCATCTGTCACTGTGGACTGAGATGCCATCAATATGCTGATGATACTCAGCTGTATATCTCAGCCCATGGTGAGTTAAGCGATGCTGGGACCTCCCTCTTGCAGTGCCTGGAGGCTGTTAGGGGAGCAACAGATTGAAACTGGACCCTGAGAAGACTGAGCAGCTCTGGATTTGGGGGTTCTTTGGCCCATGGAGAATTGCCACCTTCGATGGGGTGGCACTGCCCTAAACAGATCTTGTGCATAATATGGGCTCATGACTCCTGCTCAAAAACAGGTGGCAGTCATGGCCAGGAGGGCCTTTGCATAACTGTGGGTTGTGCACCAGTTACACCCTTTTCTTGATCAACAATCCCTACTCAGGGTCACTAGGGATCACTATGCTCTAGTCACACAAACCCTTAACTATTGCAATGAGCTCTACATTGGACTGCGCCGAAAAATATCTGGAAGCTTCAGATGGTGCAAAATCCTCGATATGTATATATATCACCTCTACTGCAGGAACTGCATTGGTTGCCAATTTGCTTCTGGGTGCAATTCAAGTGCTGGTTGTCACCTTTAAAGCCCTTCTTGGCCTTGAACCAGGTTATCTAAGGGATCATCTCTTGCTGGTCACATCAACCCTGGTCATATCTACCAGCAGAGAAGAGCAACCAGGATGATAAGGGGACTGTATACTAAATCATGAAGAACAGTTACAGGAACTGGGCATGTCAAGTGAAGAGAAGGACCGGGGGGCATGATAGCAGTGTTCCAATATTTGAGGGGCTGCCACAGACAGGAAGGGGTCAAGCTATTTTCTAAATCACCTGTAGGCCAGACAAGGAATAATGGATGGAAACTGAACAAGATTTAACCTGGAAATAAGGAGAAACTTTCTGACAGAACAATTAACCAATGGAACAGCTTGCCCTCGGAAGTTGTGGGAGCATCATCACTTGAGACTTTCAAGAGATTGGACTGCCATTTGTCAGAAATGGTGTAGGGTCTCCTGCTTGGGCAGGGGATTGGACTAGATGACCTACAAGGTCCCTTCAAACTCTGATTATCTGTGAAAAGTTTGAATACTCAACCCACTAGAGAGGGAAGGCAAGGAATGTTATGGGTCCCATCACCTAAGGAGATGCATCTGGTGGGACTCAGAAGAATGGCCTTATTCATGGTGGCTCCCTCTCTCTGGAACATCATCCCCCAGAGATTAGACTGGCCCCCACTGTGACACTCTTTAGTGGGCCTGAAGAAGCCAGAGCGGGATGGAGCCCATTAAATGGCCAGTATGAATTTGTGCTGTTTCTGGGATGAGGGTTATTTTATTATTTTTCTTTTTATTTCTTTTATATGTTGCTTTTATATTCTTATAAGCTGCCTTGAGTTGCCATGTGTGAGTGGCAATATAAATTTTCTAAATAAATAAATAGAGATCCAACCTAAAATTGAGGAAAAATTTCCTGTCATTGAGGACAATTAAAAAGTGGAACAACTTGCTTCCAGAAGTTGTGGGTGCTTCATTACTGGATGTTTCTAAGAAAAGTTTGGACAGCCATTTGTCTGGAATGGTATAGGGTTATACTATCCTCCTGCTTGAGCAGAGGTTGGACTAGGACAGCGGACATCAACCAGTGGGCTGCGGCCCACTGGTGGACTGTGAGAACATTTTGGTGGGCTGCAGAGAAATCTCATCCCCAGAGCACCTCCCAAAAATAATTAATCCAGACTGCGCAGAAACACAAGACTGCACCGCCCACATGGCGGGAACCCTCCTCACCCACTCACTCCTTACCTGGCAAACTTGTCAGCTAAATTGCTATTTTTCCTTTTTTTGATCATCATCTGTTCTGCTGTGCCAGGAGATTTAGATTAGCTAGGAAGCAGGAAATGGTTGGATTTCTTGCTTTCTAGCTAGTCTTTAGATCTTCAGCCCAGCACAGCCGAATCTCCCTTAGGACTGAAGGTTTGCTTGCAAGCAAATTCAGTGCAGACTCACGGCAAGCAAATCTGAGAGACTGAGCTAGCCAATGGCAGATAAATAGATCATTGAATGATTCTGTGAGCAACTATATCTGCCTGCTTTGCCTGATTTGGGGTAAAAGTTGCTCTTTTTTAAATAAAAAATTCAATATTTACATGTATGGTGTGTTGTGAGTTAATTTTATGAGTTTGCTTGCAAGCAAATTTTATGTGACAGACTCAGCTAGCCAATGGCAGATAGATCGATCTCTGAATGGATCTGTGATTCTGTGAGCAACTCAATCTGCCTGCTTTGCCTGATTTTGGGTAAAAGTTGCTCTTTTTTATAAAAAATCAATATTTATATAAATATTTATAATATCTACATACAAGCCATGCCCAGCCAGTCACATGACCAAGCCACACCCACAAATTAGGCCACAGCCACAGAACCGGGTTAGTGGTCCCTGGGATCTAAAATTATGAGATTGGAGGTCCCTGAGGTCCAAAAGGTTGGTGACCCCTGGACTAGAAGACCTCCAAAGTCCTTTCCAATTCTGTTATTCTGTTTTCTGTATTAAATGAGTCACTATGTTGTTCATGCAACTGTGTCTTGCAGTTTTACTGCTAGCTTCTCCATTGACTCTGTGTGTTGGAAGCCATTTATGAAGCATTTGTATGGTAATCACATGACTCTGAGATACTGCAACAACTGTAAATGCAAGGACTTATCATAAAGTTACTTTTTCAGTATCGTAACTCCAAATGATCCTTAAAGAAGGCCCATGTTAAGTTCTGAATAAATTGTTAGATATAAAAATGTATTCTCTATTCCTCCCCATACTTTAAAGAAGTCGCTTGACCAGGTCAAACAAAATAGGGATACATAAGATCACTCATTGGTCTAGTGAAGAAATATTCACAGATACAAATAGCTGGAAAAGGCTAAATGACTGAACAGCAACAAGGATTCTGTTCTCCTTTGTTTTTGTGAGGTTGGCATAGGTTCAAATCTTGTTACTTGAATTGTTTTTAATTACAGAAGAGACTTGTGGAGGAACTGTAATGCAACATAATGAGATAAATTGGGATCAGGCCTCAAATGTATAGAAGACAGTGAGCCAATTCAAGATGAAAAACAAACAAAGAAGCTGTATTATCTGCCATCAGCTGTTACCTAAAAGCTGGAATTGCCATCCTATTATTTGAAAGAGTTCCTGTCACATTCATCATATTCAGTAGCAAGTGATTGTGATATCGCTGAGGTAAATCAAGTGGTAGAAGGCTGATTACTGGCTGTAAAAGTGAGGGCAGGAAATTTTTCAGAATGAGCCATGGTGGTAAGAAAATAGATTAAGAGAACATGACACTCAAATGATGGCTCTGAACTACACCTTGTGAATTTTCTGAAAGTATCCCCGATTGCTGAAGGAATATACAAGGTGAATCTTCAAGAAAAGCAAAAGAATATTTTCAAACCAGCAGGAACCTGTTCCTTCTTTGACCAAAGGAGTCCCACAGTGCCTTGGGGGTGGCGGGGCAGAAGAGAAATGAATTTGCTAAAATTGGAATTTGTGGTAACCTATGCAATTTCACAATTTCACAAAAAGCCAATGCAGTCCCGGGCTGCATCAAGAGAGTGTCAGCACAAGAAGTGATAATACCATTTTATATCATGAAGTCACAGTTGGAATACTGCATCCAGTTCTGGTCACCTTAATACAAAAACAAAATGGCTGAGACTCTAGAAAATGTTCAGAGAAGAATAACAAAGATGATAAATTGTCTGCAGACTAAATGGTATGATGAACAGTTGAGGAAGCTAAATGTGTCTAGCCCAGGTGTCGGCAATCCACAGCTCCAGAGCCACATGCGGCTCTTTGGGCCCTGTGCTGTGGCTCTCTGTCCCATCACTGGCTTCCCCCCCCCTTGCCCTCCCTTGCCTGGCCTGAGAAGGTAAGGGTGATGGTGGGGGATGGAGAAGAGGCCAGGGATGATTCTCCGGTGCCTCACTCTTGCTGCTTGTTGGTACTGGGCATGCCTTGCACTGGCCTCACTAACGTGAGGGCTGGTGGGATGGGAATGGGATCCAGGAGGAAGGGATGACGGAAAGAGGGATGGACCCACAGCACCCAGGCATAGCTTTAAGAAGCTCAAGGTAGCAGGAGAGGGGGCTGACTCCACTAAACCTCACCCACCCACCCCGGGGGTCAGACTCAGAGAAAGCCGGAGTGCCCTCGCCAAAGATGCTTGCCTGTCAGCCAGTTTCCCCCCACTCAATATCTATCTATCTATCTATCTATCTATCTATCTATCTATCTATCTATCTATCTATCTATCTATCTATCTATCTATCTATCTATCATCTATCTATCTATCTATCTATCTATCTATCTATCTATCTATCTATCTATCTATCTATCATCTATCTCACACTCTCTGTCTCTGCATTTCTTCTCTCTCTCTCTCTTGGAAAGCCATGGCTGGGACAAGCCAGCAAGCTCTCTTTGGGACTCTTGGATATTCCTTTTATTTTTTTTCTTTCTGGAAATCCGGACTGGCTGAGGAATGATTGCCAGCTGCAACAGAGGCTTCCTTTCGGTGACCCTCCCCACTTCTTCTCATCTCATGACCGGTGGCTGTGGCAAGGCTGGGAGGGTGCACACACACAGGTAGACCCTCCTTAAGTGAGCACCAAAGTGCAGCAAAAGCACACAGGTGTGGAGGGCAGCCGCTTGCTTAAGGAAGGTCTTAACAGGATGCAGCTTCTCTCCTGTACTAAGGGCCTGGCATCACCTTGCCATGTCGTCATTGCCAGCCATGGCTTTCAGAGAGAGAGAGAAAGAGACATAGAGAGAGTGGAGAGAGAGATACAGAGAGAAAGGAAGATAGGGAGATGGGGGGAGAGAGATACAGAAAGAGGGGGGAAGAGGGGGAGAGAGAGGGGGAAGATAGGGAGAGGGGGAGAGAGATACTAAGAGAGATACAGAAAGAGGGGAGAGAGATATAGAGAGAGGGAAAGATAGACAGGGAGAGAGAAGGGGAGAGAGGGAGAGAGATACAGAGAGAGAGGAGAAGAGAGGTACAAAGAGAGAGAGAGATACAGAGAGGGGAGAGAGAGATACAAAGAGAGGAGGAGAGAGGGAGGGGTAGAGAAATACAGAGAGACATAGAGAGCGAGACAGAAGGGTTTGTGGCTGAGTAGGCGTGGCTAGGGGTCATGTGACTAGGTGGGAGTGAGTGACATCAAGTTGGCCATGCCCACCCAGATTTTGTGGCTCCCGATGGGGTTTTTTTGGGGTCCAAACAGGTCCAAATGGCTCTTTGAATGTTTAAGGTTGCAGACCCCTGGTCTAGCCTAACAAAGAGAAGGTTTTGGGAGTGGGAGGAGAGACATGATAACTGTCTTCCAGTACTTGAAGGGACTACAACAGAGAAGAGAGGATTGACTAATTCTCCAAAGCACCAGAGGGCAGGATAAGAAGTAATGGGTGGAAGATCATCAAAGAGAAAGCCAACCTAAAACTAAGGAGAAATTTCCTGAGAGTAAAAAAAATCAGTCGAATAACTTACCTCCTGGAGTTGTGCGTGTTCCATCCCTAGAGAATTTCAAAAATAGACTGGATAACTATTTGACTGGGATGGAATAAGGTCTCCTGAGTTGGACTAGAACACCTCTGAGATCCCTTCCAGCCCTATATTTTATGTTCTGTGCTTTATTCCAGAATTCTACCATCATATTAATTTTCTTTTATTTAAAAAAACCAAGTTACTGACTGGTACTGACATATGATAAGTCAATTATATTTTGTCATACATGATTAGGAAGCAAGTGTAGACTATTTGTTAACATGTAGGATTGGGACCAGGGAGTCATAGAAACTCTCTGTGTTTGGGACCTATCAAGCTCATTCAACACAACTTATCTCAAAGGATTATTGCTCTGGACATAAAGCCATGGGAAATGCCTCTGCAAGTTGCCTTGAATTCTTGAAGAATAGGCAAGATATAAATCTATTTAAATCCTCAAAATAGATCAAGTTGTGCTAGAATGCTAAGTATTAAAACAATTAGAATATTAAAACAATTACAACAGTTACTGATTTTATTTTTTCACATGCTTAACCAATTTTCAAGATACTTTGGAATTAAGTCATCCCATAGAGGAATAAAGTTCAGAGCAGAACCTTTTTATTTATGAAATACGTTGGAGTAATCATCATCATGTTTTATTCTGAGTTGCCATATCCAAGTTGCAAAATTCCAAATAAACCGTACGGCAAAAATTAGAGGGTTTTTTATAGTTCTTTGTTGTAAAGTAACAGTCATCTCAATTCTTATCACCTGCATGTGGCAACTACTACTGGTGGCTAAAGATGATGTTGATGGTTGCTGCCATATTGGCAGTACGTATTCAGTTTGGGAAAACTGCTAGCTTAAAGCTCCAAAACAGAAGATAAAATATTGGGTGCAAAGATGTTAACTGAAATTAGGATTTACAGAAGAAAAAAAATCTCATTCAGGAATGGAATTTCTTCATTGCTGGGAGATGGTTTCTTCTATGCTGCAGTGCTGCTATTCAACCATCTATAGTGGAACAGGCTTTTACAATCCAGATTTCCGGAATACTGGAGAGCTTCAGTGAAGAGTTTTGCTACCTAAAAATCATAAAATCCATGAGGAGTACAAATGTTTAACAAAACAAACTAATGAGAATTAGGCAAATTCCATCTAAGTGTCATTTAGAAATTATTTTCAGCAGATTTTTTCCATTAAAAGAATCTATTGTATGGCTAATGCAAAAGATAATTCTGTGTTCAATTTATACAATAATCATTATGACTGGGGGGTGGGGGGTGGGGGGAGAATTAAAGGAGAAAGGACTGATTTGCTGCATTTATTACAAATAACTCATTCAAAAGGTTTAAATACAGTCTCCTTTGAGCTTAGTTGAATGTTTAGTGATTTCTATATGGTTCTTCCTGGCACAGTATGGAAGTGATTTCCCATTACTGTTTTTTGCTATGGTTATGCTCCTCCATCCATTCCCTCTCTAGCTTGCTCTCCTGGTATACTCCTTAAGTTCTAACTAAACTCAGACCCAGTGAGCCAGAGATGCGACCTGCTAAGAACTGAGAGACTTAATTCAGGTTGAATCAAGCAAACAAAAGACCTAGTCTCCCCCACCCCACCCCACCCCAGGTTCAAATTGAACACAAAATGGGGAACACACATATAATAAAATAAAATATATAAGATAAAGCAATTATTCAGAATTTGTTATATATCAATTATATCTTAATGTCAGCCTTGTTAAATATTCTAGACATGAAACCCACCCAGATTAACTAATTCTACCTTATTTTGAGATTACATCAATAGAATCCTGAAAGTCTGAAAATATATTTCTCCCCCTGTTGCCTTTATAGCTCAAGAAATTGGGGAGGGTCCCTTCTGAGATGTTTGCCAAGTCTGTATTCCTTTTGTGGGCTAATCTGTCTCTTATCCAACCATTCATTGCCTTGGCTGTGGCTCTTTCCTTGTCTCCTAAACTCATTCCGTGCGTACCATTGCATTAAACTATGGATTATGCTTCTATATATCAGTGGTGCATAACCAGAATTTAGCCTCTGACCAAAAGCAAAAAGGGGATGGTAATTCTGAATTTTCTTTTCCTACTACTGTGATGTGAGAGCCAGTGTGCTGTAGTGGTTAAGATACTGGATTAGGCCCAGGGAATTCCTGGTTTAATTCTGTTTTCAGCCATGAAAGTTCATTGGGACAGTCACTCTCTTTCAGATCTCAGAGAATTTTTGTGGAGAAAAACTGAATGACAAGGAGCTATGTATACCTCATGAACTGCTGGAGAAAAGGGGCTATAAGCCTAAATAAATAAGTGAATGTTGCAAATGTCCATTAAAATCTTCTGCCCAAGCTTGGTCTTCAAAAAAGTATTAAAAGTTTGCCTGTGATTTAATTTATAAAGAAAAGTGTTTATGGTTGTTTTTCTTTTTCTTTTCTCTACAATTTCTTGCTACATTTCTAATAAACATATAAATTACATTTTTGTTTGTAGGCTTTGTTTTCTCTGGCTCAAGTTAAACTATGAGATGGATAACAAACAAAATGTTTTTCAAGGAAAGAAGAGATATGGAAAGATATAAGTGGTATTGTCAAAACTAATTTGTTTTCTGTTTTCATTTTCTTATCACATACCCTTAATTTCTTCAGTTTATTTTTACTAATTTTCCTTTTCTGAATTTGCATGTTGTTGCTTACCCAGAAACGGTATGGTGAAATAGGTATATGGGTATATATGTACATATTTTTTTATGTATGTATATGGGATTCCCAACCCCTTAACCCCTTCCTTCCACAAAAAAGAAACATATTTTAGGTCTTTGCTACCTAAGGAATCTGTGCTAGTTCAAAGCATGTAAAGAGATCTTCAGTATCAACTGAGTTCAGCAGATGAACATAAGATGAATTCAGCCAATGAGCTTAGTGGAATCCAAATAATCTTTCTTTTTGCAATATAGATGAACTAATTTTTTTTACTTATTTCTGCCCTTGATATTGCGTATTTCCCCATTGGAGAAATATTTATTCCTGCATTCTCTATGCCTATCATGTTAGCCACCAAAAGGATAAGAGCCTACTAAATGGTCCCTTATTCCTGCCATTTGTCAGAAATGGTGTAGGGTCTCCCGTTTGGGTGGGGAGTTGGACTAGATCAGTGGTCGCCAACCAGTGGGCTGGGGACCACTGGGCTGTGAGAAAATTTTGATGGTCCGCAGAAAAATGTCACCTGCAAAGCACCCCCCAAAGCAATTAATCCTGGCTGTGCGGGAACACAAGGGTGTGCCACCCACATGGCCCATAGGAACACAAGGCTTGCGTCACTTGCATTGCGGACAACACAAGGTAGTGAGGGGAAGGAGGAAAGGGCAGAGTGGGAAACTTGCCCCATTCACCCCATGCACCTCACCTGGACAACGAGTTGCTTCTTTCCACTTCTTTCTTCTCCTGCTTTTGGCTGCATGCAAGGAAAACAGCAAAAGTCTTTCTTTCTCTCCTTCAAACTCCGCCAGAAATGAGTCTTTGGGACCCTGCAAGGCATCCTGCTCCAAGAGGCTGTGCCAGCACAACAAGTCTCACTAAGACTCATTTCTCATTTGGGGGAGAGAAAGAAAGGCTTCTGCTGCTTTCCTTGCATGAAGCCAAAAGTCTCTCTCTCTCTCTCCCCCTGAGAACGCAACTGGAGACGGTATCCTGTGATCCCAAATAAAGAATGATCGATTGGTAGGAAAACAGCATGGGGAATTTTCCTGCAGACTTTTTTTGAGATTTTCCCAGGGTCTCTGGTCCACGAGATTTAAAATTATGAGTTTGGTGGTCCCTGAAATCCAAAAGATTGGCATCCCTGGACTAGATGATCTACAAGATCCCTTCCAATTCTGATTATCTGTTATCTTGCTCATGGCAGTTCAAAAATAGTTTTCTTTTATCTTTATGCTGCCATTTAGCAGTTTTATAGATCTTGCAGCCAATCGTATCAGAGTTATCTTGTCTGTCCATTCAGCAAGTTTTCATCATTCTGGGAGGCTTCCTGGAGTAAAATTGAAGAGAGTTATATTTTTTCCTTCTTTTGGTCAGAAAATAAGGAGACATACAGTATGTAGCATCAGGCCATTTGGTGAGTTAATTCTTTTTTCTCTGTTTCTATTGAGAAGGTTTGTATTATTCTAAAATGTGTACAGTATTTTGTTTTTAGCATATTGATCCATCTGCCATCATTTCAGCCTACAATCAAAATTGAAAGTACTGTACTGCATTAAGAGCCTGGTTGCAATACCAATGACACATCATGCTAGCTTCCTAATTTTTAATAGGATCTATAATAGGAATTATGGCTGAGCAATAAGGGAACTTCATCCCATTAAAACATTCAGGTTCATTTGTAAATAATGTACACAGCTAGCAATTTACTTCATTTCTTCTTTGTGGGGAGTAGAGGGGAATATTTTATTGTTTTGTTTGAGCAAAACACCAATTGCATTATGGTGTTTTTTTTCTTGCATGCTCCTTTTGGTTAGCTGAAAAAGGAGTATAAGCTGATAGGATTCCCAGGATTCAGAAAAGGGGCCCAAAAAGGATTGGAAACCATTTCAAATTGCTTGGGGGAGATATGAGTGTAAAAAGTGTGCTATGTGGAAGTGCGCATGTTGTCCTTTCCTTTTCTAAGTAGTGATAGAGAAAGCAACACTGGCAGGATGCAGAGAGAGGAGAGGGAGGAATGTTCTTCTGTTTCTTTTTCTCTCTGAAATGCTGATGAGCTGTGCATTTCCTAGGGGACAAACACTTAGGGGCTAGAGAGGTAAAATGTTCTCACAGACAACAGGAACATAGGAATGAAGAAAGGGGCAGAGAGCAATAACTTTGCTCCCCTGCTGCTATTGTGCGGCTTCACATACATTCTCTTGTTCTAATTATATCAGCAATTCTGTTAAATAGGCTGCTGTCATTTGGTTTGTATTGCAGCTAAGGAATAAGTCTTGGGAAAGAGAAGGTTTTGCCTAAGGCTATCCAGCAGAGAACACCAGAAATCTCAGGATCAGATTTCAATCTCTTTGTCATGTATTAGCTCTTATGGATATGAGTTTTCTGAAAATCAGCAGTCTGCTCTCTATTAAATCAAAATGGTTTTAAAACTAATGGTGACAAGATAGTGAAATACAATACAGGTTACAAAAAAAAGGAGAAAGGGGAACAATCCTATCCTAAATCAATGAGATTTTGCCACATTAAAAATAATTTGCTGCCAGACATTGATTAAGGCTTTCAAGTTGGAGTTTACTCAGTAGGATGCAATAACCAATTCAATGGGACTATGATAAATACCTGTAAATTAGTGAGGAGAGAGATTCCACCATCAACAGCTGCCCTACGGATTAGGTAATTGTCCTGCACAAACTTGGTGTTGTTGTTGGGAAGGTTAATTACCAAGTCTATGTTCCCATCCTTTATGAGCCTGAAAGGAAGCATATATGAGATTAAGAGCTCAAATAAAGCTATCTCCAGTAAATCAAATGCATTTTTTAGAATTCCATCAATACAGGTCTTTGTACTCAGTTGGTAATTTTTTCAACTCTAAAGCTAGATCCAAAGGCATTAAAGCACCTTGAATCTGACTGCTTACAGTCCAACTCAAGATGTTCTAATTTAAAAGCAAACAGTGTGAGACATAAACACAGCAGTGGGTTAAAGTAGAGATGCATCAAACTCATTAAGAAATATTCAGCTCCATAACCCTTAGCTGTAACTCCATAACTCCATAACCCTTAGCTGTAACCATTACAGGCACAACAGCAGCTTAATTTAAAGTAATCTGGGATGATAGATCCATCAGAATGGCAGGAAAGGGGAAAAGTGGTGGCTTCTGCAGTGTTAACTGATCCAGAGCTCCGTTCTCTTAAGAGTCTGGAACCCACCTAAGTTTACCAAAGAAGATAATTGGTAATAGTATTTCAGAATGCTCAGTAGTTACTGTTTGATACTAAAGGAGTCGGTGCGGGCAGATCACGTAATACGAACCCAGCTATATTGACCCCATCTCTCTGATGAAGAGTTCTAAAAAAAGTCAAAAGCTTACAAGTCATTTTCTCTCACAGCTGGTTCTAATGAAAGTTTTGCCCAACTGTAAATATTACCAGTTTTTGGATCTCTTACTGTCTGACTGGAGGAAGTATGGGTTCTGACTTCTCCTTCGAAGGCCAGGCAACTGGAGAAGCAGGTATGCCATTACTATTGAGCCATGTTGAAGTTGCTGGTGTAGCATAAAGCTGCAGAAAGAGATTTATGTACATACATGCATGAGTGTGTCTATGCTGTGTAATGATCAGGAAAAAAAATATTTCATTTAACAATCAGTGGTAGTGTAGGAGATTGAGCAACTGAAAATCAATGACAAGCTTCCTGTTGAGTTTTAATGACAACAGCCTGAGTGGGTGGTGAATCAGTTGCTGCCTTTTTAAAAAGAGGTGTTGTAATATGGTTTGGGAAGTCATAGACGCAACCAGGGATGGGATTCTACCAGTTCGCACCTATTCGCTAGAACCAGTTGTTAACATTCTAAGCAGTTCGGAGAACCAGTTGTTAGAAGAAACTACTGGCCTAATCCTGTAAGGAAGGCAGGAAGGAAACATTCTGGTATTGCTTACAGAAACTGCCTCTCCATTAACCCTTATTACATTCTTGGCAGGACTAGACTTCCTGTCTCAGGAACTTCTCTGGAGTTTTTTTTCCCTCCTTTGCTGGTACTTTGCTTGTGTGGAGTAACCATTCAAAGTTACAATGGCACTGAAAAAGTGACTTATGACCATATTTTCACACTTATGACAACATCCCCACAGTCATGAGAGGCCAGGCAAGGAGATGCGTGCCTCAATGTGAGTGATATTGAGTTGGCCACACCCAGCCAATAACATGACCACCAAGCCATGTCCACCCAGTCACGTGACCACCAAGCCATGCCCACCACCTAAGCCACACCCACAGAACCGGTTGTTAAAAAATTTGAATCCCACCCCTGCACCCAACCCATGTAACATAGTTTATCTCTCCTCCAGTTAGAAACTGGATGACAAAATAAGGGAAAATAAACTAGAAAAATCCATAATACTAATGTTCAGCAGTGATTAAGAGTTTCTTTTTTTGCTGATTTAGTAACAAAGCATTGCTTTATAACTTCTACTATTGGAACTCTGACATTTGGATATTATAAAAGGATGCCATCATTAGATTAGTATCTTTTAGAACAGCAGCCCACAACCTTTTGGGTACCAGGGTCCAGTTCTGTGGAGAGAGGTTTTCCATGGACCAGAGGAGGGGTGTGCTGCCTGCAGCCTGCAGATGCGGCTTCACTTGTTTGCATGGCCCAGTTTCTGGCATGCTGCAAACCAGTGCCGGTCAAGGACAGCGGGTTAGGGACCCCTGTTTTAGAAGATCACTGTTCTCCTACTTGGAAAGGACCGGAAACTTTTAAAACTACCTATTGTCTCCTTGCTACATATACAATAGAGAGTTCTACATATTACATGTATTTTGGCTACTCATATGGTTTGGTGCTAAAGCAATGTGAAAAGTCAGCTATCCCACAAAAGGTTCAGTTCCAATTTTAGTAAGTGTGCACTAGCAGAATAGTAGAAATGTGTAAACAGAAAGCATTTCATGCTGTTGGGCAAAGTTCACTGAAAGACTTCATGAATAGTTTTTGTTCCAGGATCTAGCAAGTGATAAAGGCTATCTGTATCTATGCTGTATCTTTTCTAACAAGACCATTCAATAAGAGTGAAAGAATCTGGGTATCTACAACTGTTGTCAAGAAGTTTTAAATCACATAGACTCTTCAGGTGAGAGAATAAAGTAAGGAACAAACTGATGGTTTTGCCATTTGCCACTTGTCAAAACTCGCCATTCTCCCAGCCTGTCTTCTTGCATCATTGTTGGGATTGTTGGATGGATTCCCACCAGCTGTTGACTTTCTGAGAGAGGTAGACTGGAAAGCTGATCACTTTGCTTAAAAAGTGGGAATCAAAATACAACCAGCTTGTGGGCTCAAACAGGCAATCGATTCAGGTCAAGGATCGACAGTGGAGAGAAAAACTTTTATGCTATTGTATAGCTTTTATTCCCAGGTGGATATCAGTTTAACTCAGAGGTGATCAGAAAGCTAATGTCATTCCATTTATAGGATGAAAAGAATATAATCTAAAGATGAGGAATAGATAGTGTATTGTCCCTTATGCCTGTGGAACCAAGATCTATATGTCAGCCCCGAACAAGTGGACTTTGAAGAGCCAAATCAGGATTTTGTGTTTTACAAAACAGTTTGCAAGTAAATTTGGCACATGTCATTTCAGCTTTTGCCAGCTTGCAGTATAATAACTGATGCAACAGGCTCTTACTTAAAGGTGAAAATGTATCAGAAAAGACTTAGCCACTGGGCACCTCAATGCTCACAGTGCTCTATTATTGCTTACAAAAATAAATGTCAGAAAGGCTAATTTTTCAGTCTAGCCAATATAGTTTTTCTAATAATAATGAAATCATGATATGTACATATTATAAGATCTGAAGTTCCAAAAAATTGTTAATATTTCCTATGCTTTCCCACACAGAACAGCTTTTCCTTTCTCTAATTGCAGTTTGCATATTTCTAAACACATGTGGAACATCTGCCATAGAAGAAACATGTTCAGCCCATGTGATATGTGCTCTGAGTGGAAAGATTTGGATATCACCAAAATCAGGAAAGCCTAGTTATACCAGATATTTGAAGCTGTTCACAGAATAATTCCAAAATGTGTTCATTTTCACTTGCCCATGTACCTTATTGTTACCCAAAGTTTCCAGATTCTATTGTTTATTTCACCTATACTAGTTGAATTTTACATGAAGAGATGAGGGAGAAGAGCAAAATTAGTTTAGTTTACATCTTGTACACCTTGTACAACAAAATTAAATGCCATCTTCAGTGTACGTTGTAACTATAAAAATAAAACACAAACACGCATTCTTCACTTTCTATACAGATGAATTGAAAACCTGATATTGCATTAATATTGCACTATATAGTAGAATTCAAAATCATTCTGGATGAGCCCTTAGCTAACAAGTATAGACTTTCCTGAGTTCTCATACAACAAATAACCTACCTTAAAACCTTGACTATGCAGCTGCTCTGCTTCATAAAGAAATTTTGGGCGGAAGGAATGCTGAAAGAAAAACAAGAGTCAACTAAGCAGAATATTTTTGTTCCACAATGTTTGCAGTGAAGATCATTCACAATATATACAGGAAATCTCTGCTTTTACTACAGGGTACATAGAGAAGCTCTGTGTTAGTCTTTGACATCTGCCTCTTCTTAAAAGGGAATGTCATAGAAAGCTATATAATGCATGAGCTTTATTGTAATGGTAAGCTATTTTACATTAATAAGGTACAAAAGTACTGTCTCAATTGAAGTCCATGTCTCACCAATAAGCTGGGTCCCCTAGAGTCTTAACAAAAAACTATGCCTTTCAAGGCCTTATAACTAGGGAGTCTGGATTATTAGACAACAGAACATTGCTTGGTCACTTGTTCAGGAAAGTTCATAATTCTTTTTCCGGTCTAGCACACATCCACCCCTGGACCCCTGGAACTTAAAGAAAGGAAGAAGAGAAGAGAAAAAATGGGCAAGAACAGAGACTATATCATGGGAAAGCTCAAATTTAATTTGAAACATTTAGTAGAAACTGACAAAAGTATAGGTCTCTCTTCTTTATAGTAACACCTAGAAACTTACTTTTTTAAACAAATAAAAGTTAGACCCTAAAGTGGCTAAAAATGAACTATATTTTATACTGGAAGTGCCAAATGAAGCAAGCTGTGTAACAAGAATATGCAGGTTACTAACAACAACAAAAAACTGTTTCTGCTACCAGCCTGACCCTTTTAGCATAAAAATGTGCATAACCATGTACCATTATGATGTCTTATCACATAAGTCTCTGTACATCTTGCCCTACTTTATGTACCTATTAACTCCAATTTCCCCAAGAGGCCACTTGTGTTAACTATTGTTATCTGGTGTGGAAAATGGCTGGTGAAAAATAATGAGAATGCAGTGGTGCAAATATAAAGGGTAGCAGGTTAGGGTTAGAGCTAGAAGGCACCTACGACCTCCTCTGTAATAAAAGATGGCTGCTAGTTTATGTAGAAATACAAAGTTGTCATTATTATTGTTGTCATCCTCATCATCCAAATTATTTTTTATTAAGTGAATTATTTCTGTTGTTTAGCAAGATCTTTCTACTATTGTTCAGATCTTCCTAACCAACAGGTCAAAAAGCAGCAGATGCTGACTTTCAAATTAAAAGCATTTCACCTGAGTTTTAACAAAGAGTGAGGATTTCAAAAAACTATTTATTCTGCTAGTTAGATTTGGCACAGGTTTACAGTGAGAAACCCTAACAAGTATAGCAAGGAATTTGTAAGGGAAAATGAGCCAATTGTAGTTTCAAGGGTCATTTCTTGAGAAGACATTTCTGCTCTCTAAATTAAGAGGAAAAAATAAATATCTAACGATGGAGTTGGAAGCTTCTCAACTTTGGAATAACTCTGCCTTCTGATCTGGACTTTCATAATAGGATGATAAACTTCTATCAAACATTACTGAACACTTATAAAAGAGATTGAGAGAGGGAGAGGGAGAGGAGGATTATAGTAGTCATCAAACCTGTCCTAGATGTCAAGATTGATTGAAAGTATCTGAAGTAGAAATCACTCACTTCTAAAAAGTGAGTTACATTAACTTGGCTTAGAACTGCAAGCTATTGGGGTTCTATTTTAAAATGAACATTCTCATTTCCTTCAACTTCCTTTTCATACACTGTATAATTATCCTATGAATAGAGGCTCCTCAGCTGATTTTGGTTTTTGTGGAACTATGCTAGTTCAGTTCGGACTAAAAGCAGTATTAGCTTTTCCTACTGCACTTGTTAAACAACTGTAGCTGTAAGTTGAATATAAAATCAAGCAAATCAAGCATGTATGTATGTATGTATGTATGTATGTATGTATATTATTCAGCTTTGGTCAGGTATTTCCCGTCATTATAGTTATGCTTTTAAAGTTGTAGCAATGTTTCGGCAGAATCTCATCTGCCATCATCAGGCTTCTGTATTGTGTTCGTCTGTATATATAGTGTTCGTCTATATATATAGATTAATCAACAAACTCATCTTTATGCACTTCCAATTATAGTTTGTCCTGAAATCATTTTTTCTCAGGGATTGAAGAGTCTAGTTAATGGAGTGATTCATGCTGCATCTTCTTCAGCTTCACACTTCTTTTTGTAAAACCAGCTGCAAAGGCTGCAGCTTGTAGCAGAGGCCTGCTCACTGATCGGAAGGTGGCCTAACCTAACCCTTTCCTCCAGCACCACAAATTCAGTCTCTTTACAAGTTAGAGATGTCTTTTTAAAATCTTATTTGGAACCTCATCCCTGTACCTCTTCTCAATATGCCTCAGACATTAGTGGTTTTTTTTTAATATTGATGCATAAATTATAAAATCTATTCAGAGCATGTCCCCAATTGTACTATACCCAGAAGCAGCAAGCTCATATTTAGTTCCTGCAGCAATATATCATACCTAGTTTGCCTAATACAGGATAACTGACAATTGTCCAGACATTCAACCATATACTGCCTGGCATTGGGCAGAAGATTTTACTAGATAATCTTAAAAGTCCCTTCCAGCACTTACATTCTATATTTGTCAAGTGATTCAGGAACAGACCCTAATTACTCAAGGTTTAAAGATGAAGCATTTCCTGCATGTTGTAAACATGTTACAGTTAGCATTACTTTACCACAGGGATACTGCTGCTGCATGTCTTCAATAAACCTTACTAAATAGTCTATTTAAGAAAGATAATAAAACAACTAGTCAACTAGTATGTTTTTCTTAAATGTCAGGTTTTCCTCATCTTCCTTTATCTAAACCAGGATTCTCCAAAGTAGTCAATATGGACCCCCAAGGATCAATGGGACTATCCAAGGGTTGTTAACATTGTTATTTGTAGAACTGTTAGTTAAAATAACGTTTATTAAATTATTTTCATATAATAAATGTTTGGTGGGTCAATGAACAATCTGAAATTTCATAAAGGGGTTGATTAAAAGTTGGGGATTCCTGATCTAAAATCAAGGACATAAAGATGATATAATGGTTAGAATGGAATATTATAGGCAAACTCTGCCCACAGCCTTGAGTGTGATCCTGATGGGACTCAAGGTTCTTAGACTTCCATCCTTCCAAGGTCAGTAAAATGAGGGCCCAGATTGTTGGAGGCAATATGCTGACATTGTGAATTGCCCAGGGAATGCTGTAAAGTACTATGGGGCAATATATAGGTCTAAATGATATTGCTATTGGAATCTGAATGGGAATATCTTCCAATTCAATTAAATTGAGTCAAATTGCTTGCCCTTTTGGTTAATAATACTTATAGCAGATCAGGGCAGAGCATCAATGTATGTTTGTTGTAAATACAGGGCACATACTTTAATATACTCTCTTCTCTCCCATGTACTATTATGTCACTTCAAATTTGATGCAGTAAAGCAAAACATGTCTCCATTTCTGCTCCTGGCAAATCTTGGGCTCACCTTGCTTTTGTGTAAAGTATACAAGGGGACCTCCCTGACTTGGCCTATATTCCTAATTATTTCACTTTTAGATATATTCAAAAATATTTGAAGGGAAACCAAATATTCCTCACCATAAGAGAGTCAAGTGGAAAGGATATTTCATTGTCCACTGTCATGAAAGTAATCACAGTAATGGCTAATGGCACTACAAAACCAACCTACCCAACCTGCATCTATCATTCCTGCTTCAGTCATTCCCATTTGTTACTTATCAGCCATAAAAGTCAATATTGTTGTTATTATTATTCCTATTATTTATTTATTTACATTTATTAACTGCCTAATTCTAATGGATTCTGCTCAGTCTATTTGCGGGCTATTAAACTTTGGTTCATTTTATATTCATTAATAACAGAATTCTATCTGACAAGTTATACAGTCTACCATTAGTTTTACTAACTTATCCATTTTTATTCTAAAATTTGGTTGAGCCACTGCTTTTTTAAAAAGAAAAATCAAATTTCATCTGCCTTAAAATTGGATTAACTTTTATTTTCCTGAGGCGTCCTAAGCACAAGCAGTTAAATGAAGAAAAACTAAAAAGGCAAGTTAATAATGTAGTTGATTTCACACCCTGACACTTATTTCTACTTCCCATGACCTTAGGACATTTCCAGACAGACCTATACTTTCATCATGCAGAGTAGATGCAATGCTCATTAATCATCACTAGGGGATTAGCCAAAAGGGCAAGCAATTTGACTGGGCATCCTCTATCAGCAGGTCAAGCATAGCACCTTCATAATGACTGATAGACCACTATTATTTGGGCAGTAGCATCTGCTCTGTGGAGCATACTGGAATATGTGGCAGAGCTCAACAGCTGGAGCAACAGAGCTTATAGTGATAAGAATTGCTTCTAGCCCATTTGTAAAATATTGAATGACTCTAAAGTGAACAGCAGGGACTAACATAATGAACTATTTTGCTTGAGAGGAATATCCGATCGTATCAAGGTTGGGTGACAATATAATTCATTTAAAGGATGAATTAATTGCCAAGCAAACTTCCTGAGCTTATTCTCTCAGGGGTGGGAATGACTTTAAACCTGTTTAAAGTTATAAGGTAGCATGCATAGACATTTTCATTAGTGATTGGCTAGTTGAACCCAGTTTTTTATCCCTTCAATCACCTGTTTCTCAGAGAAGTAAATAAATGGTAAGGATTTAATTCTTGTACTAGAACTGTTACCTTATAGATCAGTGGCGGGATTCAAATTGTTTTACTACCGGTTCTGTGGGTGTGGCTGGGGAAAGATACTGTAAAATCTCCAGTCAGAGGTGGTATTTGCCGGTTCTCCGAACTACTCAAAATTTCTGCTACTGGTTCTCCAGAACTGGTCAGAACCTGCTGAATACCACCTCTGTTATAGACATACTTGAGAAGGTATTTGACCCTATTGTTTGCTTGTTTTTGCTCTTCTCTCAGGTCAGTTTCCTGTTGCTAAAAGTTGGGGGCCTAATTCTCTTATCCTTTCTTGCTGTCTACAGTAATCATTCAAGATTGGGAAGTCAGTATTATTGTTAATTATTTTCTTATTGACTTTATGCGGGGTATAAGCTTATTACGAGCACAGCAGGAGGATTGTAAAAGGCCATCAATTGTTTTTATGAGACCCCTAGCATTTTCCAATCTCAGATCCAGTGACTGATCATTTGGAAAACAGACACAGAGGCCTTGAGGAGATTTATTAATGTATCACCGTTCTTCTGTATCTTCTGCAGCTTGTAATTACCCTGAGGCAGCGAAGAAGCATTGCAGGAAGAGAGGGGTGGGCAGCCTTGTAAGAGGGGGGGTTGGAGATTGAGGATTACTTTTATTTTGCAAAATGAGTATTCTCAGGTTTCATTCAAATATGTGGGTGTGTCAAAATAGTCTTAGATAAGATATGATCTGTGGGAATATTCAGGAGTGCTATTGCCCTTGTTGGTATCTGCTATGTAACCCAGACTATTTAGTATGCTAAAACAAATAGGATTTGGATTTTTCTGGATAGAAAAAACTTCCATTTGAATGAACAATAACAGTTACAAAATGTAGGAGGAAACCTATTAACTTTTATTGTATGAAATAATTGAAATATTAGTTAATAGTTCTAATACATCTCCCCTTAGCTGGAGCAAAGACATGATTTTTCACAGGGATTAAGGTTTCCACCCCCACCTTCACTCTAATTAACAAGGATATTATAAGCATATACTCTACTCTCTGAACTGTGGGCCCTTTCTTACTTAGAACATTAATGGAAATTCTGCTAAGACAGTGTTTCATATTTTAAAAAGATTACCCTAAGTCAGTTCCTGCACCATCCATAGATTGGTACACAGCATTTGAATTGTATACTTCTCAGAATTTGATGGAAACAGTTCTTTGCTCAAAAACATTTCATGGTAAATATTACCAGTCAGGAATATTTTATGGCAAAGCATATTTTAAAAATATTTTTATGTCAATTAAAAATATTGATGATGCAACAGAACACAGCAACAACAAGAACCAGAAATAGATTGACCTCTCTCTTTTACAATCACATGTCTTTGCTCAAAGCTGCAGCAGCTCACCTGGACTCCAAGCAGAATTCCTTTCCGTGGCAACTTAAACCCTGCAGAGAGCATTGCTTTCAGGAAGGCTGAGTGAACATTTTCTCCAAAGCCAGCCACCTGGGCATTGGGGGAGGGTGGGGCAGAAAAAGAGGGCCAAAAGAGATAAAGAAGATAGTTTGATCAAGGACAATAACATTTTTAAAAAGGATCATTTTTCCTCTTTTCTCTTATTTGTAGCTCTTGAACCAGCCAGAAACCGGCAGATCAGCAGAGATGAATCTTATATTTTAATTAAGCATTAATGAAGGAATAAGGAATATGTTACTTTCAAACAGCACACCATGGAGCAACTTAAATGGATCCATCTATGAATGATGTAGATGCCAAGCACAGCTCTGGTTCATAAGCATGACTACATTCCACAGAACATTGATACTACTTAATGCTTAAATAACAGTGAGGGTTATAAATGCTTCTCTGGGCCCATAAATGAATGATATTGCCTGCCATAAGAATGCAGAATTGCTTAGGGAGCATAGACTTGATTATTTGAGAAGCTGTTTCAGCTGAAGACAACACACAAAAAGTATAGGTTGGAAGTAAAGGAATGAAATGCATTTTGCATATAGCTTAATATGCCAGATTTAAAGGATTAGTGGCTGAGAATTTAAACAATAATCCAACTCCCAGAAAATTAAGGATGTAATAGGGACAAGTAATAAAAAAAATAGCAAGGTTGATGCCCAATGTCAGTTTCTGTGCATTTTGATAAATTGTTCAAAAAATTAGTCCAACCAATGATATTTAAGTTCCTTCCAAGTTATATAGTCCAGGGGTCACCAACCTTTTGGACCTGCGGGACCACCAAACTCATAATTTTAAATCCCGTGGACCAGAGACCCTGGAAAAATCCCCCAAAAAGTCTGCAGGAAAATTCCCCACCCCGTTTTCCTACCATCAATCATTCTTTATTTGGGATCACAGGATACCATCTCCAGCTCTGTTCTCAGGGAGGGAGGGAGAGAAAGAAAGAGAGAGAGAGACTTTTGGCTTCATGCAAGGAAAGCAGCAGCAGCAGCAGAAGCAGCAGAAGTCTTTCTTTCTCTCCCCCAAACTCCACCAGAAACGAGTCTTTGTAAGACTTATCATGCCAGCCTCTTGGAGCAGGATGCCTTGCAGGGTCCCAAAGACTCATTTCTGGTGGAGTTTGGGGGAGAGAAAGAAAGACTTTTGTTGCTTTACTTATGTGCAGCCAAAAGAAGAAAGAAGTGGAAAGAAGCAGCCTGGTGGCCAGGCCAGGCGCGTGGGGCACGTGAGGCAAGTTTTCCCCCTCCACCCTTTCCCCCCCTCCCCTCACTACCTCATGTTGTTTGCAATGCAAGTGCCATAGCCTTTTTTTTTTCCTGCACAGCATGGATCAATTGCTTTGTGGGTGACATTTCTCTGTGGACCACCAAAAATTTTTCGCAGACCACCAGTGGTCCCTGGCCCACTGGTTGGCGACTACTGATATAGTCTATGTGATGGGTTATCCTTCAATTTCTTTGCTTTTATTTGATAGAATTTGAATTTTACTGCAGGTATTGTTTTGCAATCAACTGATAAAAGAGAATAACAAATCAATTGCACAATGATGAAACCAGCAGTAGCACCTGCTAGTATATCTTTTTATGAAGGAGTGATTAGAGGCATCATTCACTGCTGAACGCCAAGCATTAATGCTTTAGACAGTACATTATATTGTAGAAATATGCAAACATTTCACAAATCATGGCCATGTCCTCAGTTTAGGTAGTTTATCAATAGTATTTCATAAATTTTCTTTCTAAAACAGTGAGACATCCTGCACTATCTACATAGTTTCAGTGCCTTAGGAAGAGAAAGAAGTAAGGATGTAGGTTTCCTTTGTAAGAGGACATTGTTAAAGCAGTAGAATGGAGCTAGACAAACAGAAAAAGTACCAAGCTCCAGGCAATATTCTAAAAGGAACAAAACAGAAGCTTTACTAATGGAACTGTTCTGGCTTGCAAAATTTTACATCAAATTGCTCTTCTACCTCTCCCTTAAATATTTCAGGTTCATGTATTACACTGCTCTATAAATTACACTTTATAAATCATGATCGTTTAGGAGATATAATATGCTATATAATATCAAACCCAGAAAAAATAATTTTGAATATAATGGGCCCCAATAATTAAGTTTTATGCAACTTTCAAAATAGAAATGATCAAGCTTGTATATTAAATATTGAGAAGGGGAAAGGAAACATTATCTCAATAGTTACTGCTATTGGCACTTATAAGTGGTTGGAAGTTCCTATTTAAATCTAAGCTCATTCTGTTTCTACAGCTATTCATATCCATTCATTTAAAATGCATTTGTAGAATAAAGTGACTGTTTTACCAGTGGAGAGTTATTACCTTCTATTCACTGGCAAGAAAGACCTTCATAATTTTCCTATTTTATGGCAATTGTGAATATGGATCTTTCTAACTCATAAAAGTTAATAATCTCTCCTTTATGACTAAAATATTCTTTCTCACTATCTAACACTTAGAAAAATAATCTTCATCCCCTTTTTTCTTTTGTTTCTGATGAAATCAAGCCCCTTCAAAAAGTTAGAAGGGCAATCAGCTTTTTTCTCTCCATTAACTATCCTCAAAGCAAAATTTGCTGCAGTTGTGACTTGAGTTCAATTTCAGCAGCAAGAGTGATAATGATAATAATAAAATTCTTGAAAGATATAGGACATATTCTAGTATTAGCTATACAATATTATAATTTCATGTGGCCTTTATATGTGAAAAATGGATGTTGTAATTCAATCAAGTTCACTATAATTATACTGCAATCCTATAATACACTTTGGGAACTAATCTATTATTGAATAGAACTGTGTTTATCACATATTTGAAGCACTTGGGCGTCAATGTGTTTAGAATCATAAAGGTCAATATAATGATCTCTTCATTTCAATTTACAGCATACTCTAATTTATTTATAATATTTTATCAGTCCTTATTGACTTTAAAACTAATTCCCATATAAATTTAATCACCATATTCACTCAAGCCAAAACTAATCATAGCTATGTTGCAAGTATAGAAAAATTCCTGAGGAAATATAAACTGTGCCCATTTCTGAGACCACACACATAATGCAGATATATGTGATATGTCAGGTAATTTTTCTCTTTGAATAATGTTTACTACAATGATAATGGTAGAATTATGCAAATTCTTCTTTCTGATTTAGTATATATTATTGCATATCAGTCAGATGCACCAGTTTATATTGATGCTGTGTAGCTCAGTCATAATAAAGCTGGAAGAAACCTTGGCAGTCTATTTGCATTGTTTTCAATGGTATCCCTATTTGAATACATGTAGACACTCAAATCCCAAAACACAGACTGTTATCATGCTTAAACACCATTACCAAGTTAATAGCAACAGCTGGAAGTCAGCAGAAGTAGCCTACAGTACTGCGTTCTAACCACTGTGCCTGTTCTGACCCAACCCTGTTATCAGCAAGAAAATCTCAAACAAACGCAGCGACTCAAGCCTTCTCAGCTTTAACCTACAAATAACTTCTTTGTAGATAAAAGATAGCTTGCAACCAATTAGTCCAACCAAAAAGCCTTGACAGAATTCTTCAAATAAGCCGGAGTCTCCACGCACAATGCTGAGTCCTTAGAACATTTTTGCTTTCTGCAAAAGCAAAAACCTTTTGAAACCAGGCTTATATTCCCTGGAGGGAGGGGCCATTACATTGCATCTTTACTTCTGAGTCACCTGTGCTGCTCCACTGTTCTCTTCTACAAATCATCCTGCGCTCACGCACACTTGGCACAGGCTCCTCGGGAACCTCCTCATCATTGCTGCCAGCCCCCACAATCCCTGAAGGCAACAGTCCACTCCCGGATGGACCTGGCCCCTCATCAGAGTCATCGCTCTCCTCAGCCATCTGCACCTGCTGCCGGACAACAGTGCCACTGTGCAGTGCACATTGCACATTGTAAAATATACATGCAATAACATTCATTTCCTCCCATCCTCAATTTGGAGTACCTTTCACAAAAACCTAAATATGCAGTCACTGAATTAGTGAGATTTAAAAGAATGGAAATTTGGAACAGCTGAAAAAGTTTAATGAAAATATTCAGCTCAAATGTTGAACTTGTTTACCATATTCCTAGACAGATGAAATCCACCATCCACCATTGGGTAGCATGATGAAGAATCTACTTTGGGTGATTTTACACCATTTGCAATCCTAAACTATAGACAAGTACTGGTATTGTGCTAAGAGTAGACTGCTCCTGGACCAGGCATATTTGGGGCTATATATTTGACTGAAACCAAATAAAATCTGGAATCCTCCTAAGGTTATATATTTTGGATTCTAACAATAGAAAAGATTCCTGTAGAATACATGAAGTAGTTTTTTTCCACATCCTACATCATGCATCATGATTTAACAAAGAAATCATAAACATGTCTCCCAGATTTTGTTATCCTGATGTTGCTTTCACATTCAAGTTCAACAACAACCCTGAGAGGTATGGTGGGCTGAGAGAAAGTGGCTGGCCCAAGGTCATCCAGCTGGTATCATGGCTAATGCAGAACTTAACTCACAGGCTTTCTAACCTGGTGCCTTAACCACTAAACCAAACTGACTAAAACCAATTTGTTTGTTGTTAGAACAAAGATGTTCTAAAGTCTGATGTAGCCTCTGGAAACTGATGTAGATTTTATACCATTGAGGCTATATATTCTATGATATCAAGAAATATTTCATAAAATATTATGTCTGTTATTCTAAAATATTTACTGAAAGTTGATGCTCTTCTATGTGCTGGGAGTGGAGGGAAGAGAAGAGAGAAACCAAATTTTTGGAAGATCTACTTTAAAGAGATAGGACTCAAACACTAACGAAGGGGGACATCCAGTGGTCAAACAAGTTACATTCTGCCAGATGAGTTTGATATTTTTTTATGTGAAAGGCTGTTTTCAGATAATAAAAAAGTTCTAAATTGGGTTTTTTTCTCACTTCAAAGATTGATTCAGTAAAAAAACAAAAACAAAGCAAATTCATAATAAAAATATCACTCATGTAGTGTCATGTAAAGGTGGCCTGTTCTCCAAGAATCTTTTTCTGGATATTCTGACCCAAGTTCAATAGAAATTACTGGGCTCTGTGAGAAAACATTATAAAAGTTGATACCTCCCCAGTGGATGCCATTTCACATCGTAGAATAGGGTCAACATCTCTCAAACGGGGCCAGGAGAACATTGGAGCCTAGAAAATGAGAAAGAAATGTGAATTCATTTGCAACATTAATTCTCCAACTACAGTAAACTGAAGCTGCAAGATATAAGGGGCAACATTTTGGTATCCAGAACCTGGTTTGACATTTTGGAAGAGTAGGAAAAATATTTCTATTTCTGTTTCCTCAAGATCACAAGAAGTGATAGTACCACTGTATACTGCACGAGTGATGCCACACTTGGAATACTGCATTGCTACTATACAAAAGAGTGCAGAGAAGAGCAACAATGATGATAAGGGGTCTGAAGGCTAAACCATATGCTAAGCATCTAAGGTATGACTAGAGTAACAAGGAGAAGGATTAGGGATGACATGACAGCTATCTTCCAGTACTTGAGGGGCAGCCACAAAGACAAGGTTTGACTTATCTTCCAAAGCACCTGAAGGCAGGACAAGAAGCAACGGGTGGCGGCTTGTTAAAGAGAGATCCAACCGGGAACTAAGGAGAAATTTCCTGATAGTAAAAAGAATTAATCAATAGAAGAGCTCTCCTCCTGGAATTGTGGGTGCTCTATTGTTGGAGGTTCTCAAGAAAAGATTGATCATCTATTTCTTCAGGATGGTATAAGGTCTCCTGCCTTGGGCAGGGGGATCTCTGTATTTTATGTATTCTAGTACAATTTAGAATGTGTATTATTCAAAGTTATAGAATAGAATAGAATAGAATAGAATAGAATAGAATAGAATAGAATAGAATAGAATAGAATAGAATACTTTATTGGCCAAGTGTGATTGGACACACAAGGAATTTGTTTTGGTGTAAATACTCTCAGTATAAAGAAAATAAAAGTTTTAGGGTTTTTTAAAATCCCAGACAGAGGGCAGAATGTGCTGGACAAATCCAATTGTGTCTCAAATTGTCCCTCAAAGATTGAACTTATTCTCAAAGAGAATCAGGGATAGCAGCTGATGCCACTACTAGCAAATGATAGTGGGAAAGGGGGTAGAAGGGAAATGGTCCTGACATTAAATCCTGACACTGTACCATTATACTTCCTTAATAATGGATAACGCCAACTATCCATCCCCATGTGCCTGTGTCTATGTGAGGCATACATTACATACAGTAAATACATAGGGTGTATATATTAAGCCCAGCATTGTCTCAGATGCATAACAGATACTAGCATCATTCCATGGTGGATAATCAAAGAAATGAGGCAGTAATATGGCAACAATATGACTGTGACTATAGCATTCAAAATATTGGTACAGAGTAAACCACATATTTTATCCAAATCTTGACTCATCTGTTGTCCACTGAGACATTTATCAACTATATCAATTTCTGAAGGTTTCCTTGCAGGCCCTTTCCCACCATTTGCTTTGAATGACACAATTAAGGAGGGGGGAAAGAGGAGATGTAACTGCCAAGCTAATCCATCCCAGAAACGCAGTTATATCTCCCATTTTGTGACTATGAAAAAAGATGGAAGGATATCATGGACTTTTCCATTTTTGATAAGTCTGCCTTCTGGCAAGATATTCTGGGGGAAGATTCTTTCCTCTGATGATAAAGCAACTCCAAACTGGAAAGAAGATATGATTGGGGTGCTCATCAAAGCATTGCAGGAGAAGATAAAATAAATTCATAATAATGTATTTATGATTCAACAAATTTTCCCATAGGGACACTTCAGAAATTTTAATTTTTTTCTGGCATTTTAATAATTATTATTGCTGTGGGCATTTACAAGCATTTTTGGATTCCTAAGAAAGGTTTTGTTTAGAACAGAAGGATTTCCATGCAAATCACTGTGATATTACAATACCTATTTCACAATGGGGAGCAATCAGGGATAAATTTATCCTTTTCTGGAGGTTGGCATTCAGCTTAAAATATTAAGGGTAGTAATTTACTGAAAAGGGCCCATCAACTATTATTGAAGGTTTCCAATCCTCAATGAAACACTAAACAAGAGACCAACTTGAACAGTTTGTAACTTCCAAAGTAAACCCCTATTTTGACCCACAAAGAAAATTATATAGCGTAACCTACCAAATATTTCATGACATTTTGTTTTCAGTCATTAGCTCTCAACTAAAATGCAAAGTGTCTTGAACACACGGTGTATTATATAGAGGGATATTGATTGTGCACACCTGCTTCATTTAGATAGAAGCAATTTTACTAAGAGTGAAGAGTGTTTACAGGGACACTGAGTTATCCATTTTCCAAATGTCATATACTATTCATTAAACTTACCCTTTGTTTCAATGTACATACTCTGTTAATATGCATTTGATTTGGAAGTCTGATTGTGGTTTTTAATGTGGTACTCAGCACAGTGTATATCGATGGGGAGGATTATTTTACCTATTTCTTCTCCCCAATTAAATGAATGGATAAAAAAGATTTTAACCTTGTGAAGTTACATTTATAAGCCACATACTTGTAATTACTAATGATTCTACATCACTTCACATATACCTTAATGCCCACATAATTTGATGGAATCATAGGATTTGTCAATGCAGGAAGGGAGGATTCATGAATTTGTTCCTGAGTCATCACTTTTGTGGCCACATCAATGAAATCCAGGCCAAGGGACTTGGATATAAATGGAATAGATCGTGATGCTCTCAAGTTACACTCTATCACCTACAAGAGAGATGGGAAACATCTTTAACAATTGCTTATATATTGATTGCGAAGAAAGATAAATACCATGTTTATACCCATAACTATTTATAACCTTACAAATTCTGGACATTATTAGAATATTTATCAATCTTCCTCTAGCCTCCTGCCTACACACATTAATAAAACGACAGAATTTACCTACATTCACTATGGATACATACAGTAATATCATGGACAAAAGTGTTTTAAATGCCCAGCATTTTCTGAGATTACATTCATTCAAGATGCTCACTAATAGTCTCCAAATTGTTAATCAATACTGAAAAACATTTCCAGCATGGTTTTTATTATTTCCCAAATCTATACAAATTACATCTTCCAGCAAATATAACAAGATTAGAAGATAAATACTGTAGATGAAGTATATAACAATAAAGATACAAAACAGTGACAAAAGGATTATCAAAGGACAGGAATAGAATTGAGTCATAAGCTTTGGCTTCATTGTGATCACTCTGAAGTTTCAGCTTGCCATATTCAAGCAAGAACATGTGTTTGTAAAAGCAGCTCTTTATATATGATGAAGGTATTGTACAGGCTTACCAATAATACATGCAATAGCATAAATTTGTTTTTCTTTTCTTTTTCCAACTGATGCCATAGATTTCTGGTAGGGGGGCTGTGAAATGGAACCATTTACTGAAGCAGGCCTTCAGCATATCCATAGTGAGAGAGGGTGTGACAGTGCCTAAACTGCTTTCCTGGATTTTAGTGGAAGATATTAGAGCTGAGGGTAGTGGAACAAACCCAATGCAATTTTAACAACTGACTTCAACCAACAACCATATTTTTTTAAAAAAATACACACATTAGCTGTAGGTTGGAGAAAACCTAAGAAGTGTTATAGTCAGGAACAGACAGCTATAATACTTCTCTACTGTTGTCTATGATAACCTGAACAAGTGTAGTTTTCATGAAAATCAGGGAGAAACGGAAGAACTAAATTCCCCCTCTCCAGCTCTTTGCAGTCCTGATATTCTTCCCTCTCCCATTTCTACAGTTAATATTGTATCTAACAGAGTAGTAGCTGAACCATCCCATAAGCAAGAATACCTGGAAGACAAATGTCCTCTTTGCATTTTCTTCTATCCTATTTATTTTTGAGCAATCCATAATAACCCAAGATAGCAAAATAGCAAGCTCTGTATATTGCAGAGTCAAACTTCTGCCATGCCAATAAGATGAGTCGCTTATAATATTCTTATAAATCTTGTTTAGTACTGATCTGATTTAAAGCAAGTGCTGAGCTAACATGCTTTCTGACAGACGGCAATTCCACAGAGCTTGCTTTCTCCTAAAATTACTGTATTATCTGGACAAACAAAGCCGTTCTTTCAAACTTGTACCACAAAATGTCTTATATACCAATGAATGACAGAATATCAATGGCACATACTGTACACCCATGAGGCATCAAACAAAGCAGGTATGAGGCATCCAACTTCCTCTAGTCTGTGCTGTGCAGAAAACAGCAACAACAGCCTTGACCGATTTTTGTCACATGTGCATGAAGAAACAGAGGGCTTCTTAGAAAATGTGCTATTTATTATTGTGATCTACTATTTTCTACATTCAAAAAGGCCTCACCAACACATCATTTCCCCTGATGAGAAACTGGATATTGAATGGTCCAGAGATAGCAAAGGCATCAGCAATCTTTCTGGTTGCAATTTTCACCTATAAGGCACATAAAAACACCTGATTACTAATTCAGTCAAATAATAAAAATCCATTAAAGGTAAAATAAATAGAAACAAAAGAAAAAAAACTGTTTAATTTTACCCAGGTAACCTGAGAAATGTGAGTATAAATCCAATGAAAGCTCTTATTACACTTACCCTAATTACAAGCCTTTAATATTGATTTAATTTTATTTCATATTTAGCTACATCATACCATATTTCATAATATTTGATTTCTTGGTAATGCCAAACATAAAACAAAATTTGTATCAACAAAAAGAAAAACAGAAATAATTTAAAAACTTAGCATCTGTTCAGTATATATTAATTTATTCTGCTATGTTTGTCTAAGGCCTTAATGATAAGCAAGCAAAGCAACAAGAACTAACAGGAGGATGCAGGGGAAGGGGCAAGGGTGGTAGACAACTCCTTAGCAGAATTTCATTCTAAGTCAAGAAGTTGTATTCATACTTGCCAAAGACGAATTAAAAGTTGCACTGTATTCCAAGAACTAAAAGTGCAGATAAACTGTCAGAAGACTACAATTATGATGTGCAGTGCTTATGCCATGTTCATCCTCCTGCCTGGCAACCATCAGGCATATTTTTGCATCAAGTGAAAGCTTGTAGCAACCTTTGATGAAAATTAAATGACTGTAGTAGCAAAGGACAAGGATTTATCAGTTTAAAAAAAAAAGAGGCCTAAAAGCAAATGTAGGCAAGGGCATTAACTCTTGATAAGGAGGACACTCAAACAGAGGAACAAGCCCCTGTTGAATGAGAATGAAAATGAAAAGCAACAGAACACTATATTCTTGCACTGCTGAAACTCAGAAAGAGTTTTAAGCCATTGCAAATGAGGCAGACTCTGAGAGGGAAAGGGGAAAAAAAGCACTGCCAGGCTTTCAAGATTAATGTCAGCCCTTCAGTGTAAGCCAGGTCAAGAAATGGACTTCACAAGAAATACTGGAACTCTACTGAGAGAGGCTACAGAAGAGAATCTTGAAAACCTGACAGTGTTTTCCTTTTCCTCCCTCTTATACCAAGGAAAATGAAGGAAGGATCACTTTAAGTTTCTTTCCAATGCCATTTGCCTTCTCTGCCTTCATTCATAGTCTCACGAGGTCATCTCTGCAGTTTTCTCTCAACGCAGAAGAGAGTTATAGGACCAAGGAATGAAAGCTCTTAAAGTTCACTTGCTGTAACACTGTTCTATAGCTATGCTAGATATTTGCCTGTATGCTTCGTTGCTACAACTTTAGATAAAATCAGACAGCTAAGATGATACGCAAGACTACTAAGTCTATGAATTGATGTATATTATGGAGTGATAAAATACAAATAATGTCGCTTTATCCAATCTAGTGCCCAGATATATTGGACTTCAGCTTCCATCATTTCTCAACTTTTACCACACTGAGCTGTGGCTATAGAAATTAAAATCTGGTATTCTTGGAGGATATCAGACTGATGAAGGAGGTTCTGAGATAATATGCTTGCTCTAAATTAGAATATATTCTAGCAATTTCCTTTTAAAAAGGCTGAGAGAAATACTGGATGCTACTCTGTAGCCATAAATAATCTTACAGTATCAGCTATACTATCAGAAAAGTATGCAACTACTTTATTCAACTTTCAGCTGGCTTAATGTTCTTATAAATACTGTAGTTGAATAGTTCATGCATTTTAGCCCCATGATACCCCTCTATCTTGCATAGTTAACCAAATATTAACCTTCTCTATGGCTCCTTGGCTAATTGTTTGTGCAGGAAACATCAAAGTAGCATCTCCAGAATGAACTCCTGCATCTTCCACGTGCTCAGAGATAGCATGGCAGATAACCTGTTCCAAAGAGCCAAGAAAAAACAGTCATTTTATATGGGTTTAGTCAGATCTAAACGTGCAACTTACAATAGATGAAGTTACTATGAAGCCAAAATATGCATGCATTATATGAATACATCTGGTTAATTGGATTATTTTTCTAAATGTCTCCTAGCTTCAGAAAAGTAATTTAGCACAAGGGTTAAGGCACTGAGCAATTGATGAAGGAATTTGTATCTCACACATCTCTTGAACTTAGAAGAGTCATTCTGATTCCCTCCCTCTTCTTATGATGATACTGACATTTTTACAGGCATCGTAAGACAGAGAATGTATGCAGACCATTTCAAAAACCAATAATGATTTATTATCATCAATAAAATTTATTATTATTACTACCAAATATATCTACTAAGTCTCTTGTATATGGATAATGTCAGAGCAACATAAGAGGACTTTGACTATTTTAACATAATCAATCTACACTTACAAAATCCTGCTAAAAATACCTCTGCATAAATTTTGCACTATTGAGCAGTAAGGATTAATGGGAGACCTAGTGGGTTCATTCAGCCTCTTTCATTTGCCTCTGTTCACTTTTCCTGACTGGAAAAAGAATTTCCTCCTTTCTTCTATTTTGATTCACCATCAGACAAAAAGCTCAGAGATCCATTTTTTGTCATAGTTGTGTTACTGCCTTAATAGACCTGACATGATGTTCAATGGGCTTGGTTCTATGTACTTCATGTGCATAGTCTGCTAAATAGAATTCAGTGACTTAAGCTAGAGCATTTCAAGCAGGGCTCTTCTTTACGCAGAAGAGAGTTATGGGACCAAGGAATGAGAGAACTGCCAAATTAACTGTGAGAAAAAGAATAGTATTCAACATGATCATCATATAACTGAAAAATGGTTAGGTTGTGAATTCAAGGTGCAATTTTTCTGGCAAATGAAGTCTGCAATGTTTTGTAAAGTCTGTGATCAGCAGAAGCAGGAAAAATGCTGAATGTCAGTGCTGGAGGGTTAAACCAGGATTGTGTGGGGTTTTTTTTTTTTTCTGTACACACAATTCAGGGAATTCTATCAAATTGCTATGGTCAGTGGCAATGATAAATATCTTGGACTGTGTGAGTTATCAGACTAATCTGTATAGCACTACTATACATTATGGCAGGGAAAGATGCTCAGTTATCTAATGGCCTTTGTGAGGCTTTAAGGGAAACATTATTGTCACTGAACACTACACCCGGCAGTTTACTGTGGGAAGATGAAAGGCAAATAAGCAAAGGTGACAGCTTTTCGATGCATTACAAACAATGTTAAGTAAATGCAATGTTCCTTGCTGAAGCTGAAAACAATAAAAGTAATTCCAACAAGCAAGAGCAAGCAATATGATCTTTAAAGTAGCTCATAAAGAAGCTCATACTCAAAACCAGATTACTGACAAAACATTTCTCAAGGCTAGGTGGTTGTATAAAATCTTTGTTCAATCTACCTTTGTTTAGCTTAGCCATAAAGAACTTCTATCTAGAGTTGAAAATGGAACATTTGTCAAGTGTCTCTATGATCATTTTATAAATCCTGGGAAGAAAAAGCAAAGCAGAAAAGTGTCTACCTTTCCATTCTTTGCAACTGCATCCATTTCCACTTCTCTAGCTCCTTCAATGAATTTTGTTAGGACAACAGGGTGTTCCTGTTATAAAGAGAGAATATATTCAGTATTCAAGTTAGTAACTACTTTTAGAAATATTTAATTGAACTGGAGAAGTAAAGTGAAAAGAAAAAAGAGTAAAAAAATTGGTCTCACAAAGCTTTCATGGCTCTAGAGAGTTTAAAATGGAAATAAAAACTGTAACAAAACTGAAATCAATTACACACATCTCACTAATTTTAAAGGAATGCAGACCTTAGTGTACACTTGGCTGTCAAAGTCTGCATTAAATTTTTTCCTGTGTGGAAAGTCAATCACTCCCTATCCTCACCCTGACACCATGAGTGCAATTGGCAATTGTAGCCTTCAATTTTTTATTCCTACAGAGATTTCTTTTCCCACCATCACGCTGTTTTGATCCATGACACATTGGAAAGAAGGAAGAAAAGCATAGATAAATTCAAGCCTGCCTCCCATAATTCCTGTATACAATCTACTGTAGAGTTGGTAAGAAATGATATAGTAATTTTTACTGTATCTCCCAGGTGCCCCAGAAAATTTAAATTTTTAAATAAGAATGTAAGTAAGCAGTCCTTTCTGCAGAATATAGTTTGCAGACAAAAAGAATATTTCAGCAGTTGGTGTTCCACAAATACACAGCCTTTCTTCAAATGGAACTCCATGAAACCTCTCCTATCTTACCATGGAGTCTAGTTGTTGGAAACAAGCTCTAGAAAAAGCTCTTGTAAGAAGTTGAGGCATATTGGTTGTTAAATACTTCTTTAACCGGGAGGTTGATTTGTGTTGAGCCAGCAATTCAAGGACTTAACATATTTAAGCAGTGAAAAATCATCTTGGGCAGCCACATCAATGACACTTTGTTTAAAAGTTTTCCTGGCTTTCAGATCTGATTGGGCTGGGAATTGGATCGAGATTCCGCACTGTGAGGTGGCATTTGAAAGTAGATTGGCCCAAGCAGCTGATTGGTCTATGAAGCAGAGCTTGGGTGTCTATCTGAGTCAATAGATAAGATCTTCAGCTATTATTTGAATGCTTTAATTATTAAATGGCTTTGTATAGGAGGTGTACCCAGCTATACTCTTACTGCTGGAGTTGGGAGGCAAAAATCTGTTTCTACAAAACTAGTCTTAAGTATTGATAGGATGTAACCTGAACTATGTGTTCCCTATGCAGGTTCTACTTATACCTAGTCCATCTCTTTAAGGGAAAAAGAACTATCTTGGTCCTAGATGTATTGATATTCAAGTAATTGAATGCACATTGTGAACTAAACTTGTGCAGCAGTCTTCTTATTCCTATCAGGCAGGGGTGGTATTCAGCGGGTTCACACCGGTTCTTGTGTCCATCTACTTCTGCTTCATTGACTATGCTAAAGCCTTTGATTGTATGGATCACAACAAATTGTTGCAAGTTCTTAAAGAGATGGCGGTACCAGACCATCTTATTTGTCTCTTGCAAAACCTATATGCAGGTCAAGAAACAACAGTGAGAATTGGACACGGAACCACTGATTGGTTCAAAATTGGGAAAGGAATCCGGCAAGGCTGTATACTGTCGTCCTACCTCTTTAACTTATATGCAGAGCACATCATGAAAAAGCCAGGGCTAGATGAATCAAAAGTTGGAATTAAGATTGCCAGGAGAAATATCAACAGATGATACCACTCTAATGGCAGAAAGTGGAGAGGAACTAAAGAGCCTCTTGATGTGGGTGAAGAAGGAGAGTGCAAAAGTTGACTTGAAACTCAACGTTAACAAAGATCATGGCATCCAGCCCTCTCAATTCCTGGCAAATAGATGGGGAAGAAATGGAGGTAGTGACCAATTTTATTTTCCTGGGCTCCAAGATCACTGCAGATGGGGACTGCAGCCAAGAAATTAAAAGACTGGGGAGGAAAGCTATGGCAAATCTAGACAGCATATTAAAGACATCACCCTGCCAACAAAAGTATGTATAATCAAGGCTATAGTTTTCCCAGTTACAATGTATGGATGTGAAAGTTGGACCATAAGAAAGGCTGAGCACCAAAGAATTGAGGCCTTTGAATATGATGCTGGAGAAGACTCCTGCAAGTCCCTTGGACTGAAAGACAATCAAACTGGTCAGTCCTAGAAGAGATCAACCCTGACTGCTCTTTAGAAGGCCAGATCCTGAAGATAAAACTCAAATACTCTGGCCACCTAATGAGAAGGAAGAACTCACTGGAGAAGAGCCTAACTCTGGGAACGATTGAGGGCAATAGAAGAAGAAGGGGACGACAGAGAATGAAATGAGGTGGCTGGATGGAGTCACTGAAGCAGTAGGTGTGAGCTTAAATGGACTCCAGAATATGGTATAGGACAGGAAGGCTTGGAGGAACATTGTCCATGGGGTCGCGATGGGCCAGACATGACTTCGTAACTAACAACAAAAAGGGAAATTTTTGACTGGCTCAGAGAATAATTCAGGGTGTAGATCTTCCCCTGGAGCCTGAATCTGAATGAGTCTCTAGTCTCCTGTTCAGTCACCAGAGACCAGAGCGAGGTGGAACTACAGGCCTCTTATACATCATTTTGTGTCTCCTCTAATCCATTACAATTTGGGGCAGTGAATAATTGGCTATAATATTACATCCCACATTGGGATGTCCAAGAAAAACCTTGCTTGCAAGATTCTTTCCATTTGTTGGACTGACGGTTAACACATCTTGTTTAAATAATGTAAACTGATGTGTTAACTATTTGCATCTTTCTAGACTTCCTATTGCCCACTATAAAAGCAACACCACTGCAAAATCTACTGAATTCTGGAATTTATTTTGGGAAACTGTCCATCTAAAATCAAAACGAATATACTGAAGAACATGAGGTAGAACACAAATAAAAGAGTGGATAGGGCAGTATATTCTTGAAGAACTAAGAAAGACAAATCATATTTCTCTTAATATGAAAAATGTTTAGTATGGAAAGAGCTTGTAACAGACCACAATAAATGTTGATGTGTTTGTAAATTGTATGTTTTAATAAAGTTCAGCCCTCGTCATAAGTATTGTAGACCATTCCAGTTTTAATTGCTCCTTCTTCTTGTGCATGTTGTCTCTTCTCTTCTCTCCTCTCTCTCCCTCTCCCCTCTCTTCCTCTCCTTCCGTCCCTCAACTCCCCCCCCTTACACTTCAAGACTAGTGCAAAAATAAGTTACAACAATCTTATATTTATGTTAGCATCGAGTAGGAGGATATCTTCTGACAATGCTTTGGTCATGTCTTGCCTGAGTTTCTGCATTTTCCCCACTTCCTGTCTTGTCACATCTCTATCATCATTTGATAATCTTCCTTAAACTTTTATATCCCCTTTTTTATTTGCCAGTGTCATGATAGTCTTGTCTTTGTTTAATTGTATATCCTTATCCATTCTCCATGTTCAAAGTTTCATCACTTTCTCACTTCTAAAAGAGTCTGAATGTTTCCCCCCGTTCACTGACATGATTAGAACTTATTAAGAGTGCAACATTCTTTTTTAGAATCCACAGTTCCTGAACAGACCTTGGCACCATTTTTCAGCTTTTCTAGCTTTTCAATAACTTGGCCTCCTAATAAATGTATTACAAACACTCACAATTGATATCATGGCCAACATTAGCCAAAGGTTGCAAGAAGTAAGATTCATTACAGTCTCTCCTCTCTTCTGGTTCTTTCCTCTTTGTAAAACATTAAAATCACAAGCAACCTTAGGAAACGAATTTATTATTGTTTTGGTACATGGTGTTGGTGTACTATAGGAATTATAATGCACAATGAACTTGTCTTCAACAAGCAGGTTAAGAAATCAGAGCAATAGGAAAATTAGCTCTCTGAACTAGCTGGAAAGTAATCTGGGTGGAAAAGCTAAAGAAATAAAAGATATGCCATGCCAAGCTACCAGGTACCAGGTTTCCCCACCTCTGTTTGGCAGGATTGCGAATAAGTAAGATGCTGATGAGATGTGACAAGGCAAGGACAAAGGAGAGATGAGAGAAGAAATGAGGAGTGGATCAGAAAAACAACATGGGAAATAACGAGGGAAATACAGGGAAAAGGTGTTTTAAATTTCTTTTCCCAGTGGCACAGTGGTAGGGAGATTCTGGACTTCAGTAGTAAACTTTCCCTAAAGTCTGTTTTAGTTCCTGGTGAATGTATGGACATATCCACAGCAGTACAATACAGTATTTACCACTGGTTTGCCATTGCCTTTATCATTTTTATATTTCTTAGGCTAGTCTACATCCCTGGGATTTCCTGGTAGTCTCCTCTTCAAGTGATAACCCTACTTAGCCTTTTGAAAACAGTTGAAATTGGCTAGGTGCCGCCACCTGCTTTGACTCAATTGAGTTGGAGATGAGAAATTTAGATTTAAACTCAAACCATAGTAAGCTGAGTCTTCAGTATCTGGCATTTTCCCTACTCATTCTGCTGTATAAGAGCCTGATATTCTTCCCAAATCTGGTCCCAACATCCATTACGGATGCCCTGCAATGGCCATACATTTTCATGATGTATCATTCAGAATTGTATAATGTCTACCAGTAGTCAAATCATTTTTCAGAAATATCTGCTAACAGCTTTTACTTGGAATAATGCCAGAATTTTCTTGTTTGCCACTTTTCTCTGTAGCTGAAATCTTGGCAGCATCAGTCAAGAGACTGTGATGGTGAGAAAGCACTGATGGCAATCTCATGGTCCAGGAAGCCAGGCAGGCACAGAAGGAGCCCTCAATAAATCTTAACTGTATTTCTGATTCTCAACACACATTCAGTGTGTGACACTAAGCCAATCACACAGAGCACCACATTTTCTAAAAAGGAGAGTGCTCCCAGCTGGAACCAGATGTCCAAAAGTGATTGGTATGTTGGATGTTAAGCTCTTGGAAATCCAGTCTAAGTGGCTTGATAGAAGCTTCTGGGTAGCTCATTTTTGAAAGCTGAAGTCCTGACAAAAGGTCAGTCTTGGAAAGAATGGGCTGCCTATTTTTTAATCTGATCTTTACCTTCTGTACTGTCAAGAGAAAATAAAGTCCAAATATTTCCATGATGAGGGGAATGTTTTTATCTTCTGCCCAGTAATGGCCTTAAGGACACATCTTTATCATCTGCCTTACTATGTATGCATGTATATATGTATGTGTATAAACAATTTCTTTGGTCAGATATCCCATTAAGATGATTCTGGACAATGTACAAATTAAAAACCAAAAAATTCAATAACATAGTTCATAAAATCAGTATTCCAAAACCACGCTCTAACGTACTGTTTATTAAACATTTACTCTCAAGACAGCTTTCCATTTTTAAACATTTTTGGAGGACCTCAAAAGCTTTTGTTTGTTTGGGTTGTATTTATCAATATTTACCACATAAAAAATCAAATTGATGTATTTGCTTCTCATGACTATTAGATTGTATTTAAATCTTGTATTATTTTTCAGCATGGGCTGGGAAATAATTTTGTTTTTTGATGAAAGAATCTCTGGGGATCCCCAGTGTGATCCCTAAGACCACTCTTTAGGAAACAGGATCCCTCTAAAAGATCCCCCGGGGCAAAAAAGCCATTCATCTTCCAGTTACTGAGACAATGCAATCAGATAAGGAGGGGTGCTTAACCTCTCCAACCAAATGCTTGTGGGAACATCTGGATCTTTAACACCATGCAAAAGGCCCATAGGAGCTGGTCCGTGCAAAAGTGCTCCACAAGATAGGTGCAGTGACAGAGAGGTGATTTATTTTAAAACCTGTCATCTGCTTAAAGATATATTTAAAATAGGGCAAATCTTTCCGCTGTGTCAGAGTTGAAAGAGAGATTTTGTTTATTTGCTTGTTTACTACCCCTGAAGTGAATGTTTCCAACTCTATGGGGCCTCTGCTTCTGATGTCCACTGATGTCCACTTTGCTAAATTTGGTAGGAAAGGGCTCCTTTCTTCCCTGGTGCCTGCTGACAAGAAGCATCAAGTCATCTAATCATGTCTAGTCTTCAGCAAGCCCCTCCCCAGTTCTTTCTCTAAAGAGATTTACACCAGCCATAACTTTCCAAACTAGCACCAACCTATAAAATCGATTGCCTGAAAGAATATAGGTTGGTCTCGTCAGTTGAATTAGAACTTTCTGCCAACCCTGAAGCAAAATACCTTTGTACTGCAATTCTCTTCTGTTTCTAAATGAAAACATTGCCTCCCTGTCCTAAAGCTGGGTCCCATTTGTTCCACTGCGTAAAGGATTAGCTGTAGATTCTAAACAGGATGGAGGGGAGTGGGAGATGATGTTTACATTTTCCAATTCTTTCCAGCTATTCCCCACAACAGAATTTCCCAAAGGGTGTAGTATACACTATTATATAATCCAGCCTGATTTGGCTTTCTCTGTTCAGATCAAAAGCAGTATGTCCAGGTAATTAGAGATTGGTTACGCTGGTAAGCATCCTTAGACATCTTAATCATGTTAAGGGATTACTTACCAATTCTACAGCTTTATCATACATAAAACATCAATGTCAGTGACAATTACAGAAGCAACTCAGCAGGAACACAGCATTGTTGAATGCTGCATACAAGAAATAGAAGCTAAGTTATTCCTGAATTTCTAAAGTCTTCTCTGAGGCACAGATATGGAACAGGAATATGACTCTGGACTGAGATATGATGATCCCTCCAGAATTTACCACCAACATGTTAGTAAGTATATAAACAAAACTTTAGAAATCAGGTCTGTTTCCTGTGAGTTATCTAGATATAAACGCAGTGCAATACTCATTGTAAATATAGATAAGAGAGAACAATACTTATCAATTAGAAATGGATAATTACATTGTGTTCAAATTACCTCACATCCTGAAACAATCAGTATTCAAATGTACAAAAAATGAGGATAGTTTAACAGTTTACTTGTAGCAGTGGGAAGGGAAGAAAAACTTGGTGTAATACCTGTGAAACTCTAGTTGCCTCTGCCAAGAACTTCTTCATTTCTTTCTCTGTATGTACTACATTCATTGCTGAACCACTAATAAGAAAGATAAAAGAAGACAGCTTTAGATTCAAAAACCTTTTGTATCTAATGATCTGAAAAGCCGAAAGAACTGTTCTCCAAAAGAAAAAAGTACTATTGCTGATTTACCACTAAGATGAGAATGAGCATAAAATACTTCAAAGGAATAATAAAATGTGTGTGTGTGGATTAATAACCAGGAGCTGGGAATCGTTCTACTGTATAGGAGATATTCTAGAACAGGGTTTCTCAGCCTTGCTGGGAAATTCGGGGAATTGAAATCCACACATCCTAAAGTTGCCAAATTTGAGGAACACTTTCCTAGCAAAACTTATTTATTCAGTCTTTTCAAACACAACTTGATCTTTGCCAGAAATGCTTCTTTGTAAAATGTGGTCTAACTTAAGGGCACTGAGTCTTTGTGATTGGTTTACATATTATCTGGTCAATGCAATTTTAAAATAATTGTGCTATGAAAATTTAATGCCAAAATAAATTATCATAGTTTTGCCAACATATTTTTGTATTCAACATGTTGTCAGCTGGAACACATGGTGTGATGGTTCTGAAAAACTATGGAAAATAGATAGACAGATAAGTCACAAACCAAATATGCAATTTGCATAGTTGTTTTGCCATTTTAAAAAAGGTTTAAAAAGGTGAAAGATTTATGTGATCTGAAGAGAAACCAGAATATTGAAAATTACGCAGAAAGAAGACATAGAATACTATCAAACATGGAATCTATTTTACCAGTGGTTGGGAAAAAAAGGGTGGAAATTAAGAATATAATCAGAATTTTTAAGCAAATTAAATACCCAGACAACACTAAGCACTAAGAAATGTAATCAATTAAAAAATCAATAAAATTTGAAGAAAAAAATGGTAGATGCTGAAAATGTGCAGACTTCAGAAGAAAAAATACATCCCTCAAAAAGTAAGAAAAATGTTGCCCTGGGTTCAGATGAATTTTTAAAACTGTAAAGAGGACAAATTTGAAACTTCATGAACTTCATAAAGCACTGTTTCAGAATCATGTTCTATCTGTCATTCTCTAGATAAAGCACATTATCTTTATTTCCTAAATCAATTGTCTTAAAACGCCTTTGAATTAACCAAACCAATAAATCAGGTTTGGTATCCTGGAAGGAAATATCTAGCATAAAAATTAAAACATGTAAGATTTTAGGAAGAAAATTATTCATTCTAAATGTTAAATATAGATGGATATTTCCTCCAAAATTATTATTAGTGATGTTTAGGACTTATGTTTATATTTTGGGAATTTGAAAAATTTAGCAGATAGTATTTCAGCAATGTTCAATCTTATTAAGTAAGGCAGAATTAGTTACTTGTCATATGTTCTTAATATATTTACAGCTAGTCTGGGAGGCAGCAAGTCCTGGATATATTAGGAGAATACAATAATTGTGAGATTTGTAGGAAAAGAGCTGTATTAGTGTTTGGTGACAAAAAAAGTCAGAAGGAATCTGATAGCATCTTTTTTAACAAACTGTATTAAAAGGACACAACTGTTCGTGCATCTGAGGCAACTCATGAAGTCAGCTGCAGCTTGCAAATAATTATGGTATGTCTTTTAATAAAATTTGTTAGTGGGAAAATGTACTTCCAGTTTCCTTCTAAATCATTGGGGAAAAAGTACAAGGAAAAATCTCACTGGAATCAACTGTGCAAACAAAGAGCACATTTAATTATCGTTATGGATCACTGACTTCAAGACAACACATTCAACTGTCTGATTGATCCATGGAATATTCTGCTAAGAAAGACTGGCATTCAAAACAGATTTGGCATTGCAGATTGGTTTTGTTTACCCAACTATTACTTTGCAGAATGTGCATAAAAAGTAATATTTTATACAATGCTTATAAGAATACAAAAAAAATTGTTATTTAAGTCCAGGTGGAGTACAGCCGGAAATAATAGTTTCAATTCTAGTTAAAATTTAGTTTAAAGGTACATGTCAAATGAGAGTCATTTATAGTGGTGTAGTAGTTAAGGCATCGAACTAGAAACCAGGAGACAGTTTATTCTAGTTGAGCCCTAGGCACAAAGCAACCTTGAGCCAATCATCCTTGAGCCAATCAATTTCTTTCAGCCTTAGAAAGTAGACAATGGTAAGCCACTTTTGAGAAACCTTGCTAAGAAAACTTGTCCAGGCAGTTTCTGTGAATTGAACACAATTAAGAAGTGGGGCGGGGGGGATTTTAAATATCTTTGTGAAATAAGAATTTCTTTTCAAAACAACTTTAAATAATCTATAGATTAATCTTTTCCATTTTAGGAATATTTGGACTACTTTAAAATCCAGTTTAAAAATGGGTTTGATTGAATTATTTCAAGTTAATTGTCAACTCATAAAATATTTCTTTGGTCTTTTTAGAGTTGCCAACAGAAACGAAGGGGGGAGCAGTGCGGCAGCTTGCAAACCAAAACTGCATTGCATAAATGTTTTCAAAGATAGTAACTAGGTGGCTGAAGTTTCTGCCGCGCAAAATCCTAATTGGAGAGCATGATTGATGACTCTTGGCTATGGATGTGTCCCATTAGAGAATATGAATTAGGATACACCTAGGGGGTGGGGAAAAAACAGGGTCAAGGGTGACAATAAGTTATGTGTCTCAGAGTAGGCTATCTGTCAGGATTCTGGCAGTTACCCCCCATTAAAATTTTCCCTGAACCGGGGCGGGTCATAGCAAATTAGCAAAATAATTGCCTATTGGGACATCCCAAACCAACTCTCTGAGTGGTTCCAAGTAGCCATAAAAGTCAATGGGGCATTACATACTAGCGACATGAGGAAGCCGCTGAGAACCAGAGACAGAGGGCAACCAGACCAGGGGCCACCAAGCCGATGGAACAACACAGCACCATGATCTGCCCCAAAACCAATCCTCTCATGAAGCCCAATTAAATGCTACCGATGGGGGGGGGGTTAGGGCACAGGGCAGCGGCGTGTGTGACCCCAGATTCAAAATCAAGGCCGAAACCACCACCCAGGGTGCGACCTGAACGAGGCCCCAGATGTGCTACCAACACATCCCAGAAGGTCCATCCAGGCAGTGCCAGACATTTTAACTCCCAATAAATCCTTTTGAAGTTTTGGAAGTTTGGCTCAAGACCCATGATTTAAATGGAGGTAACTGCCGGAATCATAATTAATTAAATAATGAAGGCCTTATAGACACATCCTTATAGTGCCTAGTTACTCTATAGCAAAACTGCCTTTTCCTGCTTAAATTTTCTTTCTGCTTCATTCAGTGTCCGGGTTGCCTCCTTCAGACTGATAGTTCACTTTTTTTTCCTTATTGGAAAGCTTCAACTCAGTTTCCATTAGCACTTGCAAACTGTGCTCAGCAAACTATTTCTCTTGCAATCCTCTCATCTATGAATAAGCTCTTCGCTGCATTAAGCTTTGGAGAAGGATATTTAGAATATCCCTGCACATTAATCCAATTCATTGCCACTGCCTCTCTTTGTTTTTGTCAAGTATGTCTTGGAAGAAAAGCAGTTGCTACAACATGTATTGGACAGAAAATAGTAATGGGAGTAGAGAGAGCATTTTTACCAAGAAATGTTTAACTCAATGGCAGTATGATGGAGATATACCTGTCTCTGCTACCTGTTTTTAAGTGGTAGCAAGAAATGAAACTGGAAAGATGAAGGTTGAGAATGTGAACATTCTTAGGGCTGTTTCAAAGGTACCTTCATTCACAGGAGTGAATTTTTCTTCCCCTCCTCACTTTTTATGAGTTACTAGCATGCTATGATAAATTACCAGAATGCTGAAGACTGCTGACATTTAGAGGTAATTCTTCAGCATTCAGGTTCTTTCAAGTGTCAGGAAGTCTGTTTTTGACATTTATCTGCCTACTTTTCAACGTGGCTAATCACTCAACAGTCTTTTGTGGTCCTACCCATGCATATTCACTGTCAGATGGGAAGCAGGAACAGCAAAGACAGTCAAATTGTTGAGTCATACTGGGGACAAACATTCAGAATATATTCTTCAGATTTTGAACTTTGAAAGAATCCCTTTCTACTATTCTTTACAGTAGCTTCCATTTTAGGGTTCTGTGAGATCTTTAAAAAAAAGAGATGCTACAAGTATGAAGAACTCCATTAAGATTGGTTAGATGATTCCTAAACCATAGCATTGCAGATGATCCCTTGCAGGAAATAGTTTGATTTGAAAATAATGTATAAAATCTAGTAGTGATTTCCATAGCCATTTCAAATGGCACTGCAGTTGCCATTTAGTGTGCTTCTTTATATCATATCACTGTAGGCAAATGTTGTCTGTAAAACAATAACTGGGAAGCCTTTGAAGAATCATTCTATATAATTAGAAAATAGATTTGTTAGTCATTTGAATCCATTCTTTTTTTAATTAGCCTCCACATCCTGTTTTTTGGGAAAACATGCAAGAACTGTTGCAATTTTTCAAAGTCTGAATTCTGCATTTCTACAGCGATCCAAAGTGCCCCAAAATTGACAGGATTCCTTCCTTAATTTGGATTGCTGTGTAGAAGTTCTGGTTCAGTTTGGAAAAGCTACAAACTTGGTTCAAAGCAGGCCGCTTGAACTTGATGTAGGATACAGCTGCCTTATATCAAACAGGATAATATATTGTAAATAAATCTCTGCTTTGGAAGAGGGATAACATGTAGAACTTCAGTGATACGCAACTTTATTAACATTTATTATTTAATGTGCTGCTTTTCTAGATATTAGTGGCTAAAGCTAATATATATATATATATATATATATATATATATATATATATATATATATATATATATATATATATATATATATATATATATATATATAGAAAGGAAATGATAGATATTGTCCCAATATGTCCTTATTATGCAGTGGACATAGTCATGGATATTTGAGAGATCACATAAGCTCCTGATCAGATAACCAAAATAAGCCCATCTGTTGGAGCATTAGCTACAGAGAATGATCATTTTATTGCCAGTACCTTCCAGGGCCTTGAAGCTACAAAACTCAATTTTCCAGTTAAGAAATCATCCTTTCCTAGCATTGGAAAAAGAGATTTTTGTGGACTATTTATAGGAACCAATTTGACGCTGTTGTTTTTCAGCTTGAGATTCAAGCCATAAAAGGCCTCAGAATTTCTCAGTATAAGCTCTTAAGGCCCAGTCAATCATGCCATCTGGTAGACCACAGTGTCAGTAGCAATCTTGAAAGGCCTTCCTTGGTGTAGACTGATTTGCTCAGAGAGATGTGAAGCATATGAGTAGAAAGTAAGAAAGAGAATAGTTCTAGGTAAATGGGACTAAAAAAATGAAGCAAAGATGGTAAAAGGAAGGAATGGAAATAAACATCATTAGCTCAGATGTACATGAATTTGTCCAATCTCTCGCCTATGTATATATAAACACACACACATACACAAGTTTATGGATAAATTATATTAACATCTATGGTAGCTAATGGAAAGCCCATATTTGGAATAAATGTCATTTAGCATGCCAGATATGTCTGGGGTCAAAGATATAAGAGCATGATTGCCTTTATATGCTGCATATTGGATTTTTAGAAGCATCTAGGTAGCCACTACCGGAAATGGAAGTAGAAACATTATTTGATCCTCCTAAAACTTCTATTGTGTTTTTGTGAGTATATGTCTGAATCTTTTAAATTAAAGATAAGAGGAAAATGAGGACACAAAAGAGAAAAACAGTTTCAGGGACAACAAGTTGACTCTAGAGTTAGCTGGATATAAAGAGAATACCAGGAAGTAGATGATCCAAAACCTACATCGGTAAAGCAAAAAAATAAGCACAGTTCAGAGTTTGTGTTTGACAAGTATACTTTATCTAATATATCTTGAGGTTTTCATTAGAACATTAAATCTAAAAGGCATATTTCCAGTTTATTAAGCAAGCAGCCAACAGGACAAATATACCAGTCTCTCTACATTCATTAGATGTCCAGCTGCTGAATGGTAAAACTGTTATGTTTCTAAGTATGGCACTCTTAGTATCACAAAGTTTAATCAAGCAATGCAGGAATTTCAGCTTGTGCTAATAGAACATGCTTTACCTCAAAACATAAGAAGGTCTCAACAAGCAAGGGTAGCCCACTGAGTTTGCAAATTCCACAGCATCTCCCTAAAGAATTAGAAAATATACTTTATTTTTATTTATTAGATTTGTATTGCTGCCTATTCGCCATGGTGACTCAAGGTGGCTTACAACATATAAGTATTTATAATACTGGTAACATTAAACTCAACATTCCCTATCCTGAAGATTTTCATATCACTGCATTTGGATATACTGTATTTACAGAAAACTTGAGTCCTCCAACATTTTCTATTTCAATAAGGCTCATTGCTTGCAATTCTGTTAATCATTCTGTTTTTCTACCTTTTTAAGTCAAACCCTCTAACAAGTTGGAGTTGCTGAATCATTTTCCTATGCAAAAAGAGGCTTTTTGTTATTTCTTTATAGTACAGTATTGTCAAAGAATAAATTCAACCTTCCAATTAAGCAGATAAAAATTGTGTCATGGATGTTGGCTTCAGCTAGTGACTAAATCCAGCTTCCAAATAGATCTACCTACCAAGGAACTGACTGCTTTCCAGGGTGCCTGGGCCACCTGCAACTCATCAAGAACAGCTGAAAATACAGATCTATCTTCTGCACGATCAATCTGCAGTGGATTGGTACCCATAATTTTAACTCCATTTCTGTAAAGTGGCACAGCTAGGTTATTTGGGATCTGCCCTCCTACAGAGATGATGCAGCCATCACATGCCTAGGAGCAATCCAGAGAATTCAAAATGTTACATACAACATTTGCTAACAATTGCAACATTTCATTTCACCAACAGTCGGTCTCTTGAAATGTTTGGAAGCAAGGGAAGAAACTCTTCCTGCTTCTGGCAGAATCCTTCACCTCCCTCCACCAAAATCCATCCAAAAGGATTGGGTACTCATTGCAGCTCCTTATTTGATTTATCTAAGCACTGCAACTAAATGCATGGCAGAAAGACAATATGACCAAATCTTATTTCATTTTGAACAGATCCCATTAATGAGACTATGGCTAGCTGGGTTTTTCTAAGTGCATCCATCCTCATATCAACATAAACTCAGAAAGCATCTCTTAATGAAACTAAAATTCATGAATCTCTAGTACATGATACATCTCTATCTTTTCAGAAAGCAGCTGGTCTTATTTGTAAATGGTCTCTCTTACATAGTCATGCTGAGAACTCGTCCACTGGTTTCCCTGAAAACAAGGACAAAACTGAGCAGGTATTATGAACTGCATTGTAACCTTTTAGAATCAACCAGGTAAGAAACAAGTTTAGAGAAACTTTCAGAAACATAGCAATGTTTGTTTGTTTCAGCCAATTTGCATTAAAAAAAATACAACAATCTTGAGAAGACCTAACAAAGAACAGACTATCACAAAAAGTCAACACATTTCATGAAGTTATTATAATGCCACGTATACATACATGTGAGATGTCCTTAAGTTTATATTTCACAGTTGAAAAATTACATCCAGATCAACACTATTGTCCTCAAACATAAAATTAAGCATGTGTGTAATTGCTTTCATTGTCACAGGCTGAAATTAAGCTCAGCAAGGGCAGGACAATTTATGCCATAAATAACTGTGAAATAATTAAATTAGCTTATAAATATTGTGCAATATGTCATCTTTGAACCACAGTTATATATTTATTTGGCATTCATTACTGAACAGTTACTAGGATTAACTATGTTTTGTAAAATATGATGTCGGTATCTAAAACTAGTACCTTTAAGAAATGCCCTGCTCAAAGGGGAAATAAACTTTGATTTGACAATGATTTAACTTATTTTATGAGGTCTTGAGCTTCCTTACATTGAAAATATTTGGACCATTTTTAAAATGAATTACCTCCTGTTGGTAGATATCCAAGATCCTCTCAAGTGATAGTTCCTCAAAGTAAAGCCTGTCACATTCATCAAAATCGGTGCTTACTGTCTCTGGGTTGCAGTTTACCACAACTGTCTTCTTGGAGAGCTGATGCAAAGTACGGATGCAAGAAACAGCACACCAGTCAAACTCCACACTACTTCCTGCCCAAAAAAGAATTTGAGTTTTTAACAAACAACATTGAGCAGGAGGTTTAAAAAGCAACTGCTATGTCAAGGTCAGAGGAAGGAAGTTTGCAGCTGTAACATCATGCCTATATCCACTGACAATATGTATTACCTTGATAAAAGAAATGCCTTTGTGAATTTCTGGGTAGTTAATAAATCCACTGAATAGCAGCTTCTTAAAATTAATTTAACATATGATGGGTCAGGCTGCAAGTTATTTATACGTCTTAATAGAAAATGTTTATCTAAAACCATAGCTAAAACATCATGAATAAATATATTTTCTGCCCAGGTATTCACCATATTTGTGGCAAATGTTTATGGGATCTGGCCTTACATTTAATCTCTACATTTTTGGTGGAATTTCTAAGTGGGTTTCATATATAGATATATATATATAAACTGTGCACTCAGTTCAGGAAATCAGATATAGATTCCTTAGAAGCTGTCCTTCAAAATATGTGGTAAACATATAATGAAATATGTTTCATATGAAATATGAAAGTAGTTTTAGTCATTTCAAATCCCAACTAAATAGTAATGCTAGTTAACACTATTTGAAATAAATGTTAATGCCATATGTATAAGTATCAAGTCTGCTGAAGTATAGAGACAGATGAATCAAAAAGAGGGAGGATTGATATGAGAAAGTGAGTAAGTAGAGAAGATCCCCTGGCCATTTACTATGATCACATCTTCATGATCCTTAAGATTTATTTCCATACAAGCTTTTTCTGGATTTATAAATTACATTATTAGAACTTCTTCATCTGGAAAACAGTTCTTTAATTCTAAACCTACAAATTGAAATGCTTGAGAACACTGAAATAGCAATTATTTGGCATATAGAATTCAAGTACTACAAGAAAAGATATTACACAAGAGAATACCAACTAAAGGAGCTTCTCAGTTGGAAAAAAGCGGAAGAGCTATAGAAGCTAGATTTACCTATATGATATGGTCCACAGCCCAGCACCATCATTCCACAGTCATCAAATTTTACATCATGTTCCTAAAATAGAACACAATAAAAGAAGTCACCAGGAATTGTTTTCAGCAGTATCTTCTGGGCTCATGGGAATAAAACATTTCTGGCTCATAGTTCTTCATCTAAAAATAAAACTGTAAGGGCTTAATTTGATCTTATTTGCTTTACTTTATTATTATTTTTTAATATAGGGTCCTTTTAAAGATATCGGTACAGTCATGTAAGACAAAGTCTAGGGTTTCCTGAAAAATAATAGCATAATAAAGGAGTAAAGGAGTGTGATATATTATCTTGTAGTATAGTATTTAGTATTAGTATTGACTCGTGGAACACTGGAATCACAAGGAATGTTTATAGAGGCCCAAGACCCCGGGGTTATTATGCACTTAACCACTTTGTTGCCGAATTTAGGGTTATAAAAGGGGACCTTACCTAAAATTCTCATGAGTAGGAGACACTAAAATTAGGCTTGTTTCTTGGAGTAGCTGGTTTGATTATAGTATTCATATGGCACCCATGATTCAGTTCAATGTCTGAAGTGTGAACAACATATATAACTGCTTCTAAGTTAGTACTATAGTAGTAGGCTGTTCTGATCAGATAATATTATTTTTTATCCCAAATTTTTTATTAGAAGAAGTAGTCTCCACATACTCATTGAAGATGAAAATGAACCAGGAGCAGCTCCTTATTGTAGCTGTCTGCCTGAATGCCAGAAATGGGGGTTAAACAATGTCCAACCTCAGGCCTGGTTTGGATGATAACCAGAGCCTAAAATTAACATAACCTAAAAGAAGCCATAGTCTGTTACTATAGACTTCACTATGACACACAATGGTCATGCATTAAGTCCAACCATAGCCACTGAGGCAACCAAACTTACATATAGTTTAAGATCATATGGAATTGCAGCTAAATATTTGGTCTGTTACTGTTATTGCCTGCTGTACTCTTTCTGAACTCCACTGCCACAGACTTATGGGACATCCCATGCTAACTGATGTCCATTTTATCTGGTCTTGACTCATCTTGCTAACTTTGATGGTAGGTAATTCATTCTCCAGTACTTTATGCTCACCTTTCTCAGCTTCTTTATCTAAGAATGGCCTCCATTCTTCCTTTTGCTTTTACTGTTCAGTTGCCTTTCCCTCAAATAATTAATTACCAGTCTGAAACTCTTTCAAACATAAATCTCAGATTGATTTGGAATTCTGGTTCTCTAGTATTTTTGTGTATGCCTAATAGTTCGGTGGCATGCTAGCAGAAGGGTAATACTGGGAAATAATACTTCCCAAAGAATCTTTATTAAGGAAGTTAGCTTATCCCTTCAGCCAAACTCTGTCATTCACCCGATAACCATTCAGCTGCATTCCTCCAATGCTACCAAATTCTTGAAGTATTCATCCTTATCAAAGCCATTTGTACAAAGACCAAGGGAATTAGCTTTTTTCATTATACAATTCATTCAGTTGTAGGACTCAAATTTTTTTACTACCAGTTCTATGGCATGGCTTGGTGAGCGTGGCTTGGTGGGTGTGGTTATGTGGTCATGTGACTGAGTGGGTCAAAAGAAAGAAATTCACTTTAACAATGCTCTTGGAGTAGCGGGTTGGACTAGATGACCTCCGAGGTCCCTTCCAGCCCTGGATTGCTGTGCTGTTTCAAAGCATCCTCTGAAGCTGCGTCTGGTGCCAGGGTGTGTAGTCCTTCCTTCCTCTCCTTTTTCTCCCCCTCCCTCTATCCGTCCATCCATCCATCCATATCTCATTCACTTTCCCTTCTCTTCCCTCCTTCTTTTTTCTCCTTTCCCTCCCTCCCTCCCTCCCTCCCTCCCTCTTTCTTTCTTTCTTTCTTTCTTTCTTTCTTTCTTTCTTTCTTTCTTTCTTTCTTTCTTTCTTTCTTTCTCCCTTCCCCCTCTTTCTTTCTCCCATTTCTCTCTCTCTCTCTCTCTCTCTCTTTCTTTCTTTCTTTCTTTCTCTTTCTTTCTTTCTCTGCAACCCCCTGTGCCCCATTTTGGGCCTAGGAAACCTCCCTGGAGCCTCAGGAGAATGAAAATGGGGCACGGGGGGCCATGCCACACAGTCCCATGCCCTGTTTTGGGCCTAGCAGGCCTCCCTGCACTTACCTGGGATCCAGAACCAGGAGGGGGGCAGCAGGGACAGGGCCAGCTGGTCTTCGGAACTTCCAGTTCGCTGAACTGGGTGTAAAATTAACATCCAGTTCACCCGAACCAGCCCAAACCGGATGAATCCCACCCCTGAATTCATTGTCAATAACCAGCATGGAATGAGATGGGTCAGTACCACCTATTGCACTTGCAATATATTGGACTCCAAAAATTTATTTGACAGTAAGAGATTAAATTTTCCAAAGAAAGGAATCTTCCACACTGCAAACTAGCAAGTAAAACTTATATCTCTAAGATCTTTGGCTGTAAGCTACCCTGAGTCACTTTGAAATGAGATGGGCAGCAAATAAATTTAATAAATCATCATCATCCTTTTTGGCCATATACAACAAAGAGAAGAATGTATAGTCGTTCACAGAAGACAAAACTGTGGAGCTATGGATAAAGTCTTATTCCTTATCTGTCTACTATTCTTGTTCAACTGGACTTTAATGCCCTCAGCTATATTTTTACTTGCTCAATAAAAATAATAGAAAAACATTTCCACCTGTAGTCCAATGGGATTATGCCTCTGCCAACTGCTGTAAACTAGAGAGTGAGTGAATTTGAGTTGCAAGGTCAGTAGATACTAATGGGAGAAAATATATCATAATACACAATAGCTATAACCTAGTAAATGACAGCACTTACCTGGCCATTGTAAGTGACATAGAGGTAATTAGTTACAGCAGGGTATTCTCCTGCTAGCGTATCAATCTGCAAGAGTGGAGAATTGTCAGTATGAAAACAACAACTATTTGTCAGGGTTGTGCAATACCAATCTTTGCTTGTCCTGTTTCCCTCCAGGGTGTGGGTGTGGGTGTGTGTTCAGGTACTTACTAACACAACATGTAACTCAGCCAAATATTATTTTAACTTCATAATTTCAATTTAATCATTGACTGAAATACATTGCCTCCTTCCCAATGCCTATATGCGATAATATGTATGCACAAGAGGCTTTGGAGACCACCAAGGTTTGCCCAAAAACAGTCTTCAAAGAATAAAACAAGAAGGATCAATCAAAGTTACTGTCTAATGTGGACAAAGAGTTAACCATAAGCCTGGAATGTGGTTGGCAGGCCCTCCTCCCCACAACAACATTGGTCTCATTTTACATCAAAACTAAAAGAAATCCTAGTGGTTTTTCTCTGCAGAAAAAAGCTGTAAGTTTAACCATTCATCATCTTTTTGCTTTATTATTTAATATATATCAGGCAATAGAAGCTCCCCTTCCCCTTGCAGTGCACACAGATATATTTCATTTTTCAGGGTCAGGAGTTCTGGAGGAAACTTTCAAATGCTTTTCTTGATATCTGGATTAGAAGTTTCAAAAGTCTACATGATTAAGCTGTGGGCAGACGTAACCTAATAAGCTATCATTTTGCCAGATGTAGATAAATACATTCCTAATTTCTCAAAAGGGAATTCCACTTTATTCAATGGGATTTGCTCTCAGGTAAGGTGAGCAAAGCTAATACTCAGCAGGAAAGGTGGTTTTAACATTAAATTTATGCCATGATCAGCTGCAGCTACAGCTTGTTATTCAGGGGTCCATATCACTTCTGTAACTTTGACTCTTTATATACATCTTTCTTCTTACAGCATAGAACACAGTCTTTACTCTGTAAGAGACAATATCTTGTTCTGACTGTATAAATTACAGACACACACAGAGAGACAGACAGACAGACAGACAGACAGAGAGGGAGGGAGGGAGGGAGGGGGAGAGAAAGACAGAGAGAGACTTGTCAAAGGATAAATTGATGCTTCTCATTCAAGGAACACTGCACAGTCACCAATGCTGCAAAGCCAGAGCACCACCAAAATTTTCATGCTTGCCTTAATGGGACCAGAATGTAATGGAAGTGAAATAAAAAAGGGGACAGTATTTGGACAACCAGCTTTTAGGCGTACATGGATCCTCCAATAACTTCAAGAGAAGTCAATGATCTCTTTAAAAGAAGAAAAAAAAGCACGGAGAATTTCAATATCCCTTAGCTGAACAGCAACATGAACACCTTTGAAAGCAATTGTGGGACTGACAATAGCTAAGGAACAGTGGTGGGATTCAAATTTTTTACTACCGGTTCTGTAGGCGTGGCTTGGTGGGCGTGGCAGGGGAAGGTTACTGTAAAATCTCCAGTCAGAGATGGCATTTGCTGGTTCTCCGAACTACTCAAAATTTCCACTACCAGTTCTCCAGAACTGGTCCGAACCTGCTGAGTATCACCTCTGCTGAGGAACATATTACACAACTATAATAAATACCGAATGAACCTGCAGTGATGGAACACTTAAAATACTATCCTATAAAATGATAGACAAAAGGAGTTACATATATTATGGTCACAAAGAAAAATGGATCATCTTTTTTTTTACTTCACTGCTTAAAACCAAAGCAGAGGAAATAGCTCAGTTCAAAGTAGGGCGTAGAAGCAGATCTTCATTTCATTAAATTAATGTTAATTGTTATTTTGACAAAGAATATGAATGATTGAAAGAATCTCATGCTGAAATAGACTGATGCTCAGGTATTAAACAATGTGAGAGATAGCTGGCTATCTTGGAAAAAATCCCTTGGTGACAAGTCACAGGAGACAAATCTTGTAGGCTAACAACAGCAATGTTCAAAATATTGAATTGTATTGATTTTTTTTTTGTATGGCAGCCCACATTACTATTTATGGCTATGTATTGCTAGGTGTGCCCAA